>NC_140953.1:9143996-10343996 GCF_014529385.1 Adiantum capillus-veneris
AGGGCAAGAAGATCCCTCACCCTACAAGGGTGTGGTGCCCTGTAAAGTACTTCTCAAGAAAAATACAAGAAAGAGAAATATAGACTTCTCAGATGATGCAGATGTGCTAGAAAGTACAAAATGTAAAGAAAAGGAGGATGTGTCTTCTCTGGAAGACCCAGCTGCAACTGATGAGAGGCTGTTTGATTTTGCAGCATCTTGTGGTGCTGGGGACACGAATGATCTAGTTCATTCTATGTTTAATCCAAAGTTTGACATTGAAGACCTGTTAGCTCAGCACAGTAATTTCTTGCAATCCTACAGAGATAAGTTTGAAGTGATGGTGCAGGTAGGAAGGGTTGTTCTGCCTACTATGACACTTGTGCATTTAAATGACTGTGGTGGAAAGGGACAGGGAGTGAAGAAGTATAGGGAATTACCACCCTCTTGCCGACATCCAGTCTGCCCTTTGCACCAAAAAGAATGCAAACTCATTCAGGAAGCCTTTGGCTTTATGATTTACCTCAACAGCCTGTTTGGATTCCTCATGCAGAATCCTGATGAGGTGTTAGAGGAGCAGGATGCAGCACCAGATGAGGAATGCGAGGAGACAACTCATATGCAAGAAGTCGAGGAGGTTGAAGACACAGTCGACCTTGAGGTTGAGGCAATTGAAGTACAAAGAAGTAAGATGCTCTCTGTGAAAACCACAGAAATCAAACTTCCATTGGATGTCAGTAACTTCACTGAGAAGCATGCTCAGATGATGTTGCCAGCTGTGCCTGACTTCAGGATTGGAGACAGGACCTATATCTTCTTACATGATGTGCAAAGTGTGTTTTATTTAAGGGAGGATTTCTCCCTAGCTATTATTTCCAGAGTCCAAGAGGAGAGGAGTGGATTTGTTTCAGAGGATAGTAGTGATGATGAGGCAATGGAAACATCCAGCAATCCAATGGAATGCCTTCGAAGATGCTTTGAGAAAGCTGAAAAATACAAGGAGACACTACCTGATGAAGCCACCTTCCAAGCAATAAGACAAAGCCTAAGACCATCGAAAAGTAACAAAGAAGTGGAGGATTGGTTTAACCATTCAGGTCAGGGGTCAACTACATCTGTAGACCTGTGGCAAGAAAACCTCTTTCTGCAGGATGAGAGCTTCATGGTAACTCTCTCTCTCTCTCTCTCTCTCTCTCTCTCTCTCTCTCTCTCTCTCTCTCTCTCTCTCTCTCTCTCTCTCTCTCTCTCTGTGTGTGTGTGTGTGTGTGTTTGTGTCATTTCTGACATTGTATGTGCAGTCTTGGATTGCTGACAAGGATGACTTCCTTCGGCGCCGGACAAGAGAGTATCGAGGAAGGGATGCGGCCCTAGCACAGTACCTTTCAAAGCTCTGCGAGTCGCCGATAGTAGTTTTTCACAATTCCATGTCACAAGAGGGTTCAATAGCAACTTACACATTCAAGACACTATCACGCTTCTTGGGTGGACCGGTGCTGCCCAAAAGTGCAGATAAAGTCATTCTTGTGGACAAAGTGTTTGCTAGAGATTGTTTTGGTTACTGCCCAGGCTATACAGGTGGTCGGGCAGCGTATTACTACACCTACACAGCAATGGCACTAGCTCTTGGTAGACAAAACCCAGATGAACTTTTAGAGTATGGAAAACATCTCATGATTCGTTACAAGGGTGACGTGCCAAAAAACAAAATTGAACCTGCAAAATCTTGATACACTTCAAGTACCAATTGTATAAGATCATGTATTACATAAATTTTGTACAATGTCATCCACTCAGAGTATCTTTCTCCACTTGTGATTCACATACACCATTGTCTCTCTCCACCTTCGTTGACTTTCACGAGCTCCGGAGTTGTTGTATGCCATTGATCTTTTAGCTTTTTGTTGTTGTAAATGTCTGATGGCTTGTGTTGTTGCTAAATTTGCCAAGACTTCTTTTGCCTGCATTCGATGAATGATTCTACGATAGAACCATTCAAATAGTTCTCTCAAATTGTTAGCCTTGATTCGAGAGCCACCATGTCGTGTGTGCCTGAAATAAGCATTTCTCGCCATGTAATGAGACTTTTCCATCCCTTGGGTATTCCATATTGCCGGGTTCCCATACTTCTGTATAAAATATGGCAAATGATTGAAGATGATGTGCTGGATATGAAAACGAATTAGTTAGAATGTTTTACAGTCACATATTTGCACATAAGAGAGAAAGAATACATTATAATACCATGTAGTGAGTAATCTGGGTGTCTGTCCATGCTGTCTTGAATGATTTTTTCAGAAGGTTGAGATTTTCCTTGAACTTGTTCATATCACCTTGTGACCAGTCATCTTTGTCGCACATCAAAAATAGGATGTCTATTGATCGCCAAACCTCAGCCTTCGCGTTACGAGTAGTTGGTTCGTGGTCTTTGACTGCAATATGTAGCTTTTTCCAGCTCTGATACTCTACCTTGCTAACATAAGATGTGTTATATATTTTTCCATGTTTTGTTAGCTTTGGATCTCTTGTACCTTGGGGCTTAGATAAAAACCTCCGTGCCTTCACCCCACCGATGGATGGTTTGCATGGGACATCCTTCTCAGCAGTTGATCTCTTTTCATCCCGCTGGATTTTCACATTGCCACCATGAAGCCCCATATCCGACAGTACCATTTCTAAGCACTGCAAGGCTACTTGTCGTTCTTAATCTTCCAAGCAAACCCGATGTATAAGTAGACCAATTTCTCTACAATTCTACAAAGGGCATGCATTGTACAAATGTGGACATTCACAAGTGGTATTTTCAAAACTGGTCGAAAAGCAGGATCCTCAATGTGACGTGTTGGAGCTTTTCTCCACCACTTTGGGTCCATGACCTTTGCAGGCTCCATGCAGAACAAACACGGTGACTTTGCCATTGCACCCATTCCACAATTATACATGCACTTTAATGTTTTAAGGTCACCTGCAAGATGCCACTGAACTTGAAAGTCTCCCCTTCCATCTAGACGTAGTACCTCTCCCTGGTTAGTGTGTCGATCAATCAGCTCCGGAATATTAGTTCGATGGAACACCCAATATAGAATCTCATGATCTTCTTTCTTTACCTGCAACACAAAATAAATGAGACTTAAGTAGATCTGAACATTTGAGCTTACTTGAGAATATCGCTTACCTCAAACGCACCAAGCCACCATATGTTAGATTCTGATTGAACACTAAAATATAAAGGATCATCACTGGGACACTTTGAGAGGGCTCTATTCATTAAAGTAATAGTAACACGCTCTAGCTTTTTCTCTTTAACAAGCTCACACTCATCCAGTTTTAACACAAAATGTAATAGTCCACGTGACTCTTCAAATGTGATGTTGTAAAACTCCACCATTCTCTTCTGTAGTATCCGCAGGTCCATAAAAATATTGTTGAACTCATCATATGCCATGTTCGCTCCATGGCCACTGTAAGTTGCTTTAATATGAAAGGGCTGTCCAAGATAGTCTCCCTGTGCCTCGTTAAGCTGAAGCCTCTCTTTCCAAACACTTGAGGCTGATGGTAGAAGTTTGGATTTTATACCCTTCCTAACAAATATGGATGAGACAGACTTTTGGATAGCCGAATATCCTCTTTTGCTTACACCAAGTGAATCAAGTGTGCCTTGTATCTCTTTTGTAGGCACTGAGTTCTCTGAAATAAAGCGGTCCACTACATTTCTTTGTAGAACCTTAAACTTCTTGTCATGTACTATATCTGCTGCCAGGCTTCTACTTATAAGTGGCTTCAATCTCTTTCCTATATTGGCTTTGGGGTCAATGTTTTCCTTGTCAGGATAGATTGATTCTCTACATGAAGACAATGCATAAGTAAATAACAGAAAATTTGCTTCACTAACACTATTTAGGCACATGAAAACAATGCATAACAAGAAAACACAAAGAGATTACTTAACTAAGACAATGTAGCCAACCAAGAAGCATCACCTTAATGCTCGGATTCTTTTCTTGAGACCTCCTGATGCAACCTGCAATGTTTCAAGATTGCGCAATTTCTTCTTTCGGATACGACCACCCAAGATGGTGTCCTTCATTTGACAACTTCGCACCTTTCCTTTCAGTTCTTGTACCTCTGTTTTATGTTGCAAAATGGTAACCTGATCTGTAGAATGTAAATGTGAAAGGCGAACAATCTCACATTGTTGAGCTTGGAGAATGCTCTTGTAAGTTCCAGCTTCTCTTGTAAGTGATTTACAATAACCCAGAAGGCCGTTTTCTCCATCACCAGCAAAGGTCAATAAGCTTGTAGGATTGAAAAACGGTGGAGACGCATTAATTATTGGATTCTTAGGGTAGAGAGAGCCTCTCGTCCAGATATCTATGTGTTTAGCTCCTTGAGCTCTGAGCGTGTCTATGGAGGTGGGAGGTATATGTGTGTTTGTTTTACTGCGCTTAATCAATGGTTGGTACTCATTGTCCAAATCAATGTGAAGGTGATATTTGGCTCGTTTGTGGGTAACATTTGTGCCATTTGAGGAGTGCGCCATTAGCCAAATGTGCAGGTTTAATGGAAAGTGAATAGCGGCTGCGGATTCGTCCCTCCATGTTAGCCTCATTCCCTCCGTATTGACGTTGTTCATTCAATGCAACTAAAAAGAGGATTATCCCTCAATCACTACGAACGAATGTTCAGAGGAGTAAGGAATCTACTTAAAGGACACTTTTTGAAGTTTTACTATGAAAGACCCAACTCTTTTATTTGCCATTTTTTCTAGAGAGAGAGTGCAAAAAATACATTTTCTTAGAAGGCCCTCCAAATGACCTCCGAAATTTCCTAATGTCGGATTGATGAATGTACGCATAGATCATCCATATATACTTCTAAAGATTTCCTTAGATATTCTTTGAAAGCATGGCTCATCAACCTTTGAAACGTGGCTGGAGCATTACTTAACCCAAACGGCATAACCCAATAGGCAAATATACCCCATTCTGTTATTAAAGTAGTTTTATGTTGATCTTTCGGGTCAAGCAAAAGTTGATTGTATCCCAAAAAGTCGTCTAAGAAGCTGTAAGCTTATTTTCCTGCAACTCGTTATAAAACATGCTCAGTTATCGAAAGAGGAAAGTTGTTTCTAATGGTAGTTGCATTCACCTTTTTGAGATTAACACACACTCATAATTTTCCATTTTTCTTGGGTACTACCACAATTGGAGACACCCAATCGGTGTGTTCAATTTCATAAATGAATTCGGCTTCCTTTAGTGTTTCAATCTCTTCTTTTATCTTCCTGGAAAATGTTGCGTTATACGTGTATGGTCTCTATCACTTGGATCTCTCATAGGTATGGTATGTTGACAGATTTCTGGATCAACAACCTTGAGATCCTTGTAAGACCAAGCAAAGATATCTCAGTATTCCTTTAACAATCTCAGTAAAAGCTTTTCTTCTTCTTCTGTTGGGTCATTCGAAATGTAAGTAGGTCTAGGCTCTTCTCCTGGTTCAGCCAAGTCTATCCTTTTAGCATTTTCAGGCCCTTCGTAAGACTCGCCCTCTTTTCGTACTTCCCTAACAGGTTGTTTGACTATGATTTTCCGATCTTGGAGAGTATACTTTTTGTAATGGGATGGAACATGCATTACATCCTTACCATCCTCTTCTGTGATTTCCATTTCGGTTGTGTATATCTCCTTTAGAGCTTTTTTCAACTCTTGATATTTCTTTTTCCACTCGACTCTAGTCATGAGTGGTTTCTTATCCTTAGATTTTTCTTGAGTACCCTTCCTTGTTTTCCTCGATGTCTGAGACATTTTTGAATTTTTTTTGGAAGGATATCTGCCAGTTATTTTATCCTTGACACAATCATTTGCATCTATCTGCATCAGGAATTATATTTTACTAGAGACTAATGGCATAGGTCGTGTTTTCACAATTCTGGTGTCTCTCTTTCATCTATATCACTTTTGTCTTTTTGATTTTTGGTTTGGAAAGTCAAAAAACTTTTCCTCCCCTCCCTTTAAGAGTAACTTAGCTCTCATATGCTATTTTTCTGACCCCGAATCTTCTAAGGTAGCTGAGTGTTCATCTAACTCATCAGTTGCATCGTAATAGAGGTCTGAAAAGACCTATTGAGCTTTCATTATGTTCTTGGGCTCCTCACCTTTGTCTTCAATATTGAGGATTAAAATCATTTGGATGGGAACTATGTCGTAGCCATCCTCATTGCAAAATTGAGTAGGCATAGACGTATTCACATATACATCCATTGCTGCTAAAATTTGAGTCCACTCGAATGGCTCAAACAAATGCTCTGGAAAGGTTCAGGTACGTAGGCTTCGTCTGTGCAGTCCCTTTCTAGGATACATTCTTCTCGTCTGAGGCTTCCATTTTCTGAAGCTCCACACATCCAAATAGGAGTGTCTTTGTTTAACTAGGATGGGAGTGAAGAGACTAACTCAAACTCTTGGATAGGTGTTTTCAAGACATCTCTATAAGTGTGAACTTTTAGCTCTTGTTATAGATCCCACTTGCTTCAAGTACAAATAGTTGTTTCCCCAATCTTGGATAAGCTGTACTTGTCGCATGAAAGGTCTTCCCTTTCCCAAAATGATTTCATAGTTGAGTTTTTTTCCAAAGTCTACTATGGCAAAAGTGTGTTGATATTCAATTCCACAGGAATTGACTATCACGTTTTCAAGCATTCCTAGTGGTCTCTCAATGTGTCCGTCAGCCACTTGCCATTTCATTCGAGTTTGTCTTATGGCTGGCTGTCTCCAGGATTCCCATACTACTTTAGTGGCTATAGCTATGCCAGCTCCACTATCCAGTATTGCCATGGTTTCAATGTCATTATATTTCAGTGGGAGGGTGGTGTTTCCTTCTTCCCCTTCATAATATTCTCCGACTTTGTTCATGGGAATTGATCAAATCTCTTTGTTTTCCATTTCATTGGGATTAACCTTGTTATCCCCACCTTCTCTAGGGTTTTCTATAAATTATTCCATAAGTATGGTCTGAGTTTTAACAGTTCTCCCAAGGTAAGAGTGTATTGAATGGGTGTAGACATGATTGAATGAATGTTTTCTACTTTTAGGGTCTGTTCAGCTCGTTTTACTTGAGTGGTCCTACATACGATGGATTCATCTTTATTATCTCCCAAGTAAGAAGGTAATGTTTTTAATGTCAATGGTTTCAACATTCCTGAAGCTTCCGATCCGCAATCCCCGTACAAGGATTGTACATCCAAGTTCATATCAGAAGGTAGGTTATCCAACCAGACTTCTTCTATAGGAGCTGACTTTAGAGTTAGGCTCCCATCATTGATCTCTCTTACTTTTTTCCATAAGTGTCCTGGCCAGTCTTCCTCTACGAATGGAATTCCATCTAAGGCATCTTTGTTGTCAAGCACTATACGCTCTGGTTCGTTTGTTTCAAGGTAGGGTTCTGCCTCCACATTGGATTTTGCTTTCGTTTCTTTTACTACAAGCTCCTCAGGTTTTTCAATACTTTCAAGCTTGAGTTTTTGTTTTTCCAGCATTTCTTGCGTGATTCTTACCAAATTTTGATAAGCTTCCACCTTAGCTGCTTCCATGTCTGGAGATGGATACGGCGCCAAATGTGGGACGCATGTCTAACCTCACCAATCCTATCTTATTGCAGTATTTAGCGAGAACCACGATTAATTTGTCAAACCATGGGACGAAGCTGACTCGATTAGTGCATAGAGGCTACAAGAGGTTGTCAATCTCTCGATAAAAAACTAACAACTCACATCTAACTCAAGTGACTGAAATCACCAAAAGCCAATCGCTCATCGGCAAACAAATCACATTCGTTATAGCATCACATGACATCCAAACATAACGAAACTTCTAGGACAAGTTTATAAGACCTAAGCACATATACTTATGGTCTCAAACCCCACTTTAAATTAAGTTCCAAAATCGCGATTATTAACAGCAGTGGATTTTTAACATAGTCGTTTTCGACCCAAAATGCATCTAAATGCTTAGCAATGACGCCCCAATACCCCGCCTATGCTTAGTTTTTGATTTAAAAGTGTAAATTCCTAGTTATGATGAAATTAGGTCACGGGTTGGCGATGCCAAAAGCTACAAAATACTGTGAACTGCTTACGTCAATGCGTAGAGCTCTTACCTGCGGTTGCAATGCAACAAACACAATCGCAATGTGACAATCGGAGAGGGAGTAGGAAGTGCGAGAAGGAGAGAAGTGAGCGCCATTAGCTCACGCTGTGTATTTCTTATCCAGAAACTTATAAAAAACTTACAAAAATTGTCTTTTATACCTTAGCCAAGGTTTTTGGGTGGTCAAAACTAATAATTTGGAGTTCTACCAAAGCTGAGAAATGACTGGCTGATACAATCTGGAAGCTTGTAGCCCCGGCTCGTTAATTACAGAGTTTAACCGAGAAAATAGGAGTTATAATATTCTCAAATATCAAAAAAATAAATGTTTTACAAAGAGAACTCCGAAAAATGGTGTCCGTGTTAGCTTGCTACTAGCATTCTTATAATATGCTTCCCTAGTAATAGTTGTAAGTCCAAGATCGTTATAACTTCGCTTTGATACCACTTCTACAAATGAGAGCATGGAAGCCCTACAAAATACCCAAAATAGCACATTTAAATCCATAAACGAACAAATCTGCATACCTGATGACTCACACAAATCCATAATCAAGCTAAACACAAACAAAGAAAGACAGAGAGCAAGATAGAGTGAGAGGGCACGTGCAAGTGAACCTCCTAGAGTGGAGTACTATGCCAGCACAACGAGAGATGAGGGAAGAGAAGAGAAGAATGGACACAGGCATTGGGTGGAATCTCCCCCCGTGCAAGATTGAGAATTTTCTTCTTGCACGTGTTTATAGATTTATTGAATGCTCAAAGTGAGTACAAACTGGCCAATTGGACATAAATAGTAAAAGCTCATAAAGAGCATTTGAATAATCATTTATACAAAAATGTTATTTCTTTTGCATAGACCTTAGCTTGATCAAGTCTTTTCCACATGTCAGCTACAAACAATAATCAATTTCCATTACACAATTGGCTACCAACACTCTGTAGTGATGGGGGGTGATGGATTGCAATACCGCAGCATCAAAATGTAATAAAACTTGGCACACAAATCTCTCACAGCCTGTGGATCCTTGTCATGTGACTTTTATGTGGTTTGGATCCCTTTAGGTCAACCAAAAGTAACTTTCTGAGTCTATTTGGTAATTTTTGGCCTTGAATGACTTTTGCGCTGTTTTGACCCACTTCTTGAAGTTTTTTTTTAATACCCTTGCTTTTTGATAAGTTTTTTGTATTGGTCTTTGATACAAGGATATATGGTCTCTGTCCAAAATTTTAGTAGGGGACATGGATCGTGACTCAGTTCCATCAAATCTGAACTTCAAACTTGGTCTAGTGATTACCTGGAGTCTATGTAGTCTTCCCCACCACTTATTTTTGGATTTGGAATACTTCTTCTTTATCAAAAGGAGATTTTGTGTTTGTCTTGTGATTTGGACTTGCAACTAGTATTTTGGTGTTTTGGTCAACCTTTTGTTGTTTTTTGCTATGATATCCTTCACAAAAGTTGTCCCAAATGTTGTCAGTTACTCGCTGCTCCAATCTCAGCTTTGATGTCTTAGTGAGTCATGGATTCAATCCATGTTCTATCACATGTGAACATGAAATTTAATTAGTTGTATACTTGTACCCTGTAGATGTTAGATTTTCCCTCACTTTTGAATTTGGATTTCAAAAAGTCAAAAAGGTCCAATTTTGATCTATTTTCAGGATTTTTGTTCTCTTTGCCCAATTTTCTTCCTTTGGATGATTTTTATGTGTCCATTTTCATCAAAAGTTTATATCTAGTGACTTGGAACCTCATAAGACCCTTCGGTATCAATTTTGTCTTAAAAAATCTCAAGGGTCATGGATCACGATTCATGTTCCTGCATTATTTATCTTGAAACTTTCTAGATCAGCTCTTCCTACCTTGGTATACCCCTTTTGCACTTGTTTTTGGGTTTGTATGAGCTTTTGAGTTATGAGAATCAACTTTTCAAAATTTTAGAGTATATGGTCTCGGCTACCAAAATATGGTTTTGATAGTGTTTTTCCTCATTCTTTGTGCCCAATTTGATGGTTGTAAATGTTACCTAACCTACTCCTAAGTACTAATGTGAATCCTATGAATAAAAGCAACAAATGGTGCAAAATTGGAAGAAAAATGGAATATGGAATAGTACTTTCAAAGCATCGGAAAATATACATAATAAAATGCTTTCACATCTCGCTCACAACTCCCAATATCTCTCAAGAATAGACCTAGAAAGTCCCCCACTTCTAGCCTCTACAAAGCACTAAACTGTGTGTCCGCTACTTGACTGCTAAGGTGTCAATGGAATGGAAACCAAAATCACCTAAGTAAACGGCTATGATTAGGTCACTCACCACCTAAGTATCACTATACCTTGCAATGGAACCAATGTTAGCGGGTCACTATGAAGGACGTCTGTAGCATAGCTATGTAGTAGTAACATGATGTCAATACTCAGTGAAGCAACTCGAATGGGGCACGGATGACACCTCAAGAAGCAAGAGTGGCTACTCTCACGTGCTTTGTAATCATCCTATCTTGAGCTCAAATGAGATTTATACCTAGGGATTTATTGATCAATGGATGGCTTTACAAGGCTCATTTACAAATTGTACAACTCAAATTTGGCATAAACAGACTCAAACATTATATGATTAAAACCATAGTCTCTCATAATTACAAGGCTTTTTGAAAAAATAATGATGAACATCAAATTTGAGGGTTCATGAAGAGAGGGTCTACTAGGAGGGTGCCCGTCAGGTTTGACAACCAATAGAATGCACCCAATAAATAAAAACAAATCCTACTTATAGCTTAGTATCATGAGTACATGATTGGATGGAACATGTTTTATTATGGGAAAAGAGGCTACCTAACTTAACTACCCACAACTACCACCACTAGTAGATGGAAATATCATTGAGGAGGCAGATTGCCGCAATCCGATGAAGTAGTCTAGCGAGAGTTGAAACCAACATTAATATGTCAATTAGAGGATATGTATCCGACACGACTAGTGCATGGAAATTTTGCATGCACTACCCCAATGGCAATGCGTTGAGGAGAAAGGTGTCACTCAGAAGCCAACAAGCAACTAAAGGGAGAAATGCCTAAGTCTCTCATGCGGTCTATCTTTCACTCCAATGGTGGAAGAGGTATCAAATGACATGAAACTTGAGATTAGGGTTCTCTAGGCTATAGACATTAGGTTTCCAACAATAAAACCTGCAAAATTCATCGTCGGGTAGGTGAGCATCCACAATTGTTTCCACCTCTTACCTTCACCAAAAATGACAATTGAGGGGTTGTTTGGATCCTCCTAAGAACTACTTCCCTCTGGCCATGCTTAGTTTCACTTAAAATGCCAATATAAACTCAAAACAAACAAATATACACACTAGGAAACCTAGAGCTAAAACCGCTCGTTGCATCGCGCACACACACTTAAACATAGAACATTATACATGTACATGATTCCAAGAATGAGAGGAAGTAGCACATGAAGTTTCATTACCAATGCTTACCTATACAAAGAGTAGTGAGCACGCAAGTGCAAGAATGTTCTTCACTATGTACGCTCAAAAGTTATCAGACCCCTTAATAATTACAACTTTTGGCTTATCTACCCTACGTTAAAAATTGGGTATTTGGCTAGAAAGGTATAATTATTTCAAAAATGTTGTGTGCTAGGGTAACTAGTCTCTCATTAAGTAAAAAGTTGTTTGGAGAAAATCAAATTCTTTTGGGTTCAAGAATTACAATGCACGCTTCGGCAAAAAAGAAATGATTAAGTGGATGAAATTTTGCAGACCCGTCCTATTAGCGTGATTGAGTCCCTTGCTTCAATGCTCCCACCTCCTAGATTCTTGTTTTCCCTGACAAGACTTCACTCTTTGAGCATGAAATTTATTTGTTTCTGCGTGTCTACATGTTGTTAAAAGGCCCGCATCATTTGATGCACTTGATCCTCGTGTGGTTTGTAGATTTGCGTCAAAGGGTTTTCTCGTTTGTGGAGGTTGTAGGCTGCACAAAGTTGAACTGGAGATCCTTGTAGATTGGAATAGAAATAGTGGAATCCATTTCAAAATATCATGTGTAGAAAGACTCCTTGAAGGGCTGCATGCAGTGGCTTGGGAGGAACATAATTTTGAAAAAGAGGCCATAGATTACCTTCATCTTAGGGTACCACTCATGTTGAATATAAGTCCTTTGTATCCTTCAAAGAATGAATTCCACTTTACTTTGGTGGCTTCTGTATTTCCTAGTGTATTGATACATGGGAGAGCGTGTAGAAAATCTTTAACAACATTTTGCATTCTATGTCTGGCTTGCTCTAACTAGGTTGATCATTTGCTTGATAGACTTCATCATACAAGAGAGTGGCGGTGCATCTCTTGGTTTGGGGAAGACTGGGTAATTTAGCAATGCAAGGTGGAAAACAAGCAGTTGCTCAAAGTCATCCCACCTTCTAATCCTAATGATTTGGCAGTATGTTTGGTTGATATGAAGGTGAGTTGGAGAAAATGAGTTTACTATTATTGCTAGGTTGTTCTCCCCCATGAACTACACTTTCCATGCTAGCTTGGCCTCTTTGACATGTTTAATGGTCCATTCTAAGAGATTTGCATCCCTGTAGCTTCCCTCAACATCTGATAAAATTGCTGGTAGTATCTCTTTCTTCTTTTATATTGTCAGCTACTTGAGTAGTGGGTAGGGAAGTTCTCGCTCAAGAACCTCCTTTTCTAGCTGCTCTAGAGTAAAGTATTTTAATAAATCTAACTTCAATAAATGATGCTTGTAGTAGAGGTTCTTGGCCACAACTTCCCTCGTCACGTTTGAGTGTTTTTCTAGTAGATGTGAGTACTCTTCAAGTAATTTCTAAGGTTCAGTTTGAAGTACCCACATTTAGTGGGTCTTTAGATAGCTTGTTCTCTTGTTCTATTTCTTCTTCTATGTTCTCAAATTCCGGCCCTGTTTCCAAGGGTCCTTTCTCTTTGGGAGGGAGGTCTTGGAATTGTTTGATCTTCGATAGTATCTTCTTTCTTAGATCCTCCACTGCCTTCATAAGCATTTCTATGTTGGGGGCACCAACCAATACTCGCATTGTTTGATCTTTGATAGTATCTGCTTTCTTAGATCCTCCACTGCCTTCATAAGCATTTCTATGTTGGGGGCACCAACCAATGCTCGCATTGCAAGTTGGACATACAGCATGCTTGCTTGTGAGAAAACAACATGAAAATTCAAGGCATTGAGAGATCTTAATGGAGAGGTCATGGGCTCAAATATTATGGACACCATGTGTTGACTATTAGAGTTTATGATATTTGGTGTATCGCTTGATACACAGTGGATGACAGGCACTAATGTGCAACATGTAAAACATAACATTATGAGATAAAGAATGCCAATAATAAGAACCAACGAAGAAAGAGAATGCAAACAAAAAATTAGTCAATGTGTGTTGACCTCTAAGTGAGTGTATGTGTATGAGGGTTCCTCCTTGTCAAATAATCTATAGTTATTTTTAGATTTAGAAAAAATAAAGTGTGAAAGGAGAGAGTTATCTTTAAGAGAAAGATAGAGAGGAGACTATAGGTTGTGCTAGGACAATTTCTTTACTCAAATACACACTAAAAATACCATAATCATAAATGTAATTCAAAGAGAATATTTAATTAAGATTGAAAACTCCATGAGGACCGGATTTTCTTAGAGTCGGTAGTCCTCCTTCCAAAAGGACTTGTATTATAATCCTCTCAAAAGAGATCTTTGAACTACAATACATGTTTGTGCTCTTGCGGTGTCGTGCAGTTCCGTTGCCATGTAGAGAAATGCAAGCTAAGCTTCTTTGAAGCCTACACATTAAGTGAGCAGTGATCAGGGCTTGATAACATGCCAATATTAATGATTAATGTATGCCAGATGCGGCTTAAAAGGGCCAATAGATGCCTCAATGATGCCAAAAATGAGTATGCTTGCAGTGACCACATATGAGAGATTGTGATCTAGAACTGCAGTGCTTGAAGTGCTCTACCAGCTTGTCTTTATGGCTCGTCGATTGGAGTCACGGTGAAGAAGTTATGCCACTTTGAAGTTTGAGTCGATTGTAGATCCGTACCAGATTGGGCAACTGCAGGTGAGGTGACAGAATTGAAATGAATGCACAGGCCTGAAGAGCTCACTTTGTGGAGCGCGTCGATCTTTTCAGATCAGCGATCGCAGTTCCGGTTGCCAAGTTATGGGCCATTAAATATTCTCCGGAGGTCGGTTCCGTGCCAGTTTAGTCGGCTCGATCGAAGTGCCATCTAGGAGTTTTTGAGCTTCAATCAGGGAATACCGCAAACCGATATGCTTTGGAAGTTAAATATGCTAAATGTGGTGCCCGTAGGGAAGCACATAAGTACTTGAAGAGCATCGTGTCCGAAATGTTGTCTCTTGGAATGCAATGATTGCGGGGAGTGCCCAACACGGATGCGGTAAGAAGCTTCGGGCTATTTTTAGCGAGTGCGAAGGGAGTGCTCTCAGGCGTATGGCACTAAGGAGCTGATATGGGTATCAAATTCACGAAGATACTATTAGTCAAGGCCTGCTAGGGAAAGTTGTGGTGCTTGGCGATGCTTTAGTCAGCATGCATGCCCGAATGTGGTGCCCTTACAAAGCCAAAAGGCCGCCCAATGGAGAAGCTTGGCAAAGCCTCGATCGATAGATATGCCAAATCTGATGCCCTTCAATGGTGCCCAAAGACAACCAAGTCAAAAGGCTGCTCACTTAATCCATAAGGCCGTTCAAAGTCGATGTCCGCCCATGACCTCGAGGGGGGGGGCCGCCCATGGGATGGCCAATCAATTAAAGTGAAATAGTTTTCTTAGTGTGGACAAAGAAGGAGAAAAAGATAGAGGCCAACGACGGCGCCGTCGTTGCCTCTCTTGAAAAGCATGACACTTTGGTTTTTTTTTTGAGGGGAGAAAAAAAAGAAAAGGAAGTCATGCAAGGTTAGGGAAGAATAAAGGAAGAGGAAGAGGAAGCTCCCAGTGCAGTGGAGAGAGAAAAGAAAGAAGAGAAGGAAAGAAAGAAAAGAGGGAGAAGAGAAGAAGAAGAAAGAGAGAAAAGAAGAAGAAAGAAGGAAGGAAATAAAGAAAAGAAGGAGAAGAGGAGGAGGGGTTTCGCAAGGCAAGCTCGTTTTCGTCTTTGCTTACGACCATCACGAAGCAAGGATTTTCTCTCGCTCTCGTCCTCGAGGCAAGCAAGCTGTTCTCTCTCCCTCTCGAGCTTGAACATACAAAGCAAGACGAAGAAGATCTTAAAGAGCTTAAGGAAGGAGACTACGAGGGAAGGAAGAAGAAGGGAAGGGAGTCTCGACGCAATAGGAAATCTCTCTCTCTCTCACTCTCATCCTTGACGAATAAAACAAGCAAGGCTACTCGATTAGTAAAGGAAGAAGGAACTCTCTCACTCGAGAGTAAGCATACCTCAGCTAGCAAGCTGGCAAGGGAAGATTTGAAGCAGGATACAGCTATCTCTCTCTCGTGCTGTGATGCAAAATCAAGGGGCTCTTTCTCAGCATAAGCAAAGGAATTGACCTAATTAAAGAAGCAGAAGGAAAGCACAAGGTAGGCCCAACAAGGGTTAGGGAAATCGGAGCAATTGAGGAGCAAAAAGCTGCGAAATAACTGACAGAGTTGAAGCTTGTTGCATCTAAGTGCAACCGAAGAAGATGAAGCAACATGAGGGAATTTCCATCACCGTCATCCAGTAGAGATTGAATTAGCATTTTGTTAAGTCCGGTGTCCTTAACGGCTCGGTTAATCCTGTAAAGCGGGAGCTTAAACCCCTGGTTAGCAGATGATCCAAGTGACGGCGCTGTTAACAGCCCGCCTTGGCTAAGGATAAACTGTACTCAAAGTAATATTTGATTAATTGATGATTGCGGTGATTGGCAGAGCTGTCATTGTCTCTTGTTCTCTCTCTTTCACACCTCCCACAGCCAGAGGCCCGGCGCCTGCCGGGCTCACGTAGCGAACACATATTCCCCGACATCTTTGGTGAACCCGACGCGAAACAAGCCGGGGTGGGAGGTAAAAATGGAGAATTTAGAGCAGATGATGAAGATGATTGCAGAATTAAGTGCAAACGGTTTTGATGATAAGTCAACAGTGCCAGATTTTTCAAAAATGCTTCAATTGGTTCAAGGATATCTGCTTGAAATAGAGACCGTGAAGAAGAAAAAGTAAATCGATGAAGCTTTGGATCCAGCGACGAAAGACGACTCTTTGATGGATATGATCTAGAGGGCTACCTAGAGTGCTATGAGCTGGAAACCAAGGTAAGAGGGATACCAGAAGAGATGATGCTCAAATCTTTTGAGCAGTTAGTGAGTTCAGATGTGAAGGAGCAAATTCAAGAAGTTACCAAATCTTGCAACGATGACCAGGAGTATTTCAAAGAAGCTATTGTGCAAGTACCTTATGAGCAGTATGAAAGCTATCAAGAGCAGAGTGCAAGTCTATCGGACTACGCAGATATCCGAGGACAAGTACGATCAAAGTTAGAAGCTGTGATTGATGAGTTTATTGTGCAAGATGCTACCTTCTTACAGGCTAATGATGAAGACATAGTCAAAGCTGTGTATGCAAAGTTGGGTTTTGCAGATGCCATGCATGAAGTAGAAGTCCTTGAGGGTGAGTCTCTACAGCCTCAAACTACACAGGGTGAATTTTGCAAAGAACATATACTGTAGTACAGGAAGAAAAGAAATCATGGGATCAAAACAACGAATTGGCTAAAGCTCACGAAAAAATTGTGTAGGTGAATGAGTGTGACCGTATTCAAGAAGACATGCGAGAAGATTCGGTTACAACTGATACGTTTGCTACTGACTGAGAATCAGAGCAAAATTTTTCTGGTACAGATTCAACCATAGAGGTGATTGATGATGCTGGTACAGGTTTTTCCAAATAGTTGATGATACATATGTCATAGGTCAAAGCAGAGCTATTGTTGAGAGCAGCAAGACCATGGATTTTGATATACTAGGTTTACCAAATTTGGATGTACCAGATTTTGAGGACTTGGCTAAGCAAGAGTATGTGCTTGAAGATCTGCAAAATGTTGATTCAGAGGGGGTGCAAACTCCTTCATTGACAATTTTTTGTGAAGCACAGCTACAAAAGTGGAAAATTGGTCTTTAATGTGATGATAATGAATCAGAGGGGTGAAGACTCCTTCTTTGAAAAGCTTCTATGAGCTAGAGCTACCGATCTGGCAGACTGATCCTGGATTTGCTGATGGTCATTTAGAGAGGGAGAAAACTTCTTCTCTATCGAGAATTTGTGACACAGGGCTCACACTATGGCAAGATTATCATGAACTTGATGATGCTGATTCAGAGGGGGTGCATAGTGAAGTGCAATCTCTTGATGTTGAATATGATTGGTTTCATTTTGCTAATGATACGGACAGGGCAATAGATGAAATTTTCAATGTGCATGCTGAACTTTGTGCTACAGAAGTGCAAAGATATTTGCATGAGGGTGAAACACATAAAGAGCAGTTTACAGTAGATGTGTTTAATATGCATGTCACATGTGGAAATCTTAGTTTACAGCAGCCTGAGATGTGCAAGATGGAGGGACCTTCTCAAGCGGTGGACCTAGACCTTATGTGCTTAGTAGACGAAGCTTTGGAAGGGTTCTCAAATATAGATGCTAAGGATACCAATCAATCCAGAATCATGCATGAGCCAGTTTGTTCAGATTCAACAGATGACGAACTTATGCAACTGCTAGATGATGCACTACTTGATTTTGAGCCTCTACGAGATAGAGGATTGTTTTCAGATGCATCTTTTGAGCCTAATGAAGAGGATTTTACCAGAGACTTGATGTATTCAGGTATGCATGATTGGGATTCCAATACTAGTGAGAGTGAAGGTGCACTGCCAATGCTTTTACCTATGATTGATGAACGACAATTGCATGAGCCAGTTGCACAAGGGATATGGCAATATCTGATGCTACCTTATGCTATATGGAATCTGATATTACCCTATGATGTAGGGGATTTTGAGCTAGCTTTTGACTCAAGAGGTGAAAGATATATGTATGATCCTGGGCAATTGACTTATATACCATATGATCCAGGCGGTTTGCATGAAGATTTGTGGGCTAATATATGTTTATGCTCTACTGATTGGAAATTCTTGTATTTTCCCTATGATCCTGGAGGATGGTGCAATTTTTTTAAAGGAATACTCAGTGGGGAAAATGATTAGGTTCCCGTTTGATCCTGGGGGCTACTAAAGTGCCAGATACAGATTTGAAGAGTACCAGCTATCTGATGTAGAAGGTTGCATGGTACAAGGTTTTGTTTTCTAGATTATGCTAAGTCAGAAGAGTGTTTACTTATGCAGTCAATAAGATTACATGGCTCGCTTCCAGTTGACTTCTTTGGACAATTGATGAAGTATCTTCACATCTTTTAAGTTGGTTCTGCTACCAGAACTTGAAGTAAAGGACTTGGCAGCCATTCCGTGTGCAGACAGAGTAAGGCATACTTGAGCTTGACAGGGTTCCTTAAAGAGAGCTTAATGGTCAAGCCGTGTGCATCATTAACTGGAGCACTAGAGTCTGGCGGGGTTCACTAAACAAGTTATCCATGATTGAATGCTTTGAAGATACTGCAGATACAGTTCAGAGATTTTTGATGGGCAGCTACCTAATGATTAAGCTAGAACATTGATGATAGGGTATAAGCCTTATTTCAAATTTTTTTCATATGTTTATCAGTTATGTGAGTCTAATGATGGGTAAGGAGCTTAAGGTACCTGTAGCAGAAGCAGATTGAAGTCTTCTTGGCAGAGACCGGAGGCTGTGCAGGTTCAGAGGGGGTGAATGTCGTGCAGCTCCGCTGCCATCTAGAGAAAAAGAGCAGAGAAATGCAAGCTAAGCTTCTTTGAAGCCTACACATTAAGTGAGCAGTGATCAGGGCTTGATAACATGCCAAGCTTAATGATTAATGTATGCCAGATGCGGCTTAAAAGGGTCGATAGATGCCTCAATGATGCCAAAACTGAGTATGCTTGCAGTGACCACATATTAGATATTATGATCTAGAACTGTAGTGCTTGATGTGCTCTACCGGCCTGTCTTTATGGCTCGTCGATTGGAGCCACGGTGGAGAAGTTATGCCACTTTGAAGTTTGAGTCGATTGCAGATCCGTACCGGATTGGCCAACTGCAGGTGAGGTGACAGAATTGAAATGAATGCACGGGCCTGAAGAGCTCACTTTGTGGAGCGCGTCGATCTTTTCAGATCAGCAATCGGAGTTTCGGTTGCCAAGTTATGGGCCATTAAATATTCTCCGGGGGTCGGTTCCGTGCCAATTTAGTCGGCTCGATCGGAGTGCCATCTGGGCGTTTTTGAGCTTCAATCAGGGAATACCGCAAACCGATATGCTTTGGAAGTTAAATATGCTAAATGTGGTGCCCGTACGGAAGCACATAAGTACTTGAAGAGCATCGTGTCCGAAATGACGTCTCTTGGAATGCAATGATTGCGGGGAGTACCAACACGGATGCGGTAAGAAGCTTCAGGCTATTTTCAGCGAGTGTGAAGGGAGTGCTCTCAGGCATATGGCACTAAGGAGCTGATATGGGTATCAACTGTTAGTCAAGGCCTGCTCGGGAAAGTTGTGGTGCTTGGCGATGCTTTAGTCAGCATGCATGCCCGAATGTGGTGCCCTGACAAAGCCAAAAGGCCACCCAATGGAGAAGCTTCGCAAAGCCTCGGCCGATAGGTATACCAAATCTGATGCCCTTCAATGGTGCCCAAAGATAACCAAGTCAAAAGGCCACTCACTTAAGCGATAAGGCCGTCCGAAGTCGGTGTCCGCCCATGCCCTCGAGGGGAGGGGCCACCCATGGGATGGCCAATCAATTAAAGTGAATTATTTTTCTTAGTGTGGACAAAGAGGGAGAAAAAGATAGAGGGCGCCGTCGTTGCGCCGTCGTTGCCTCTATTGAAAAGCTCTCTTAAAAAGCATTGCACTTTGGTTCTTTTTATGAGGGAGAAGAAAAAAAAACAAAAAGGAAGTCATGCAAGGTTAGGGAAGAATAAAGGAAGCGCCCAGCGCCGTGGAGAGGAAGAAGAAGAAGAAAAGAAAGAAGAGAAGAAGAAGAAGGAGAAGAGAAGAAGGAAGGGAGAAGAGAAGAAGGAAGGGTTTCGCAAGGCAAGCTCGTTTTCGTCTTCGGTTACGACCATCACGAAGAAAGGATTCTCTCCCGCTCTCGTCCTCGAGGCAAGCAAGCTTTCCTCTCTCCCTCTCGAGCTTGAACATACAAAGCAAGACAAAGAAGATCTTAAAGATCTTAAGGAAGGAGACTACGAGGGAAGGAAGAAGAAGGGAAGGGAGTCTCGAAGCAATAGGAAATCTCTCTCACTCTCTATCGCTCTCATCCTTGACTAATAAAACAAGCAAGGCTACTCGATCAGTAAAGGAAGAAGGAACTCTCTCACTCGAGAGTAAGCATACCTCAGCTAGCAAGCCGGCAAGGGAAGATTTGAAGCAGGATACGGCTATCTCTCTCTCGTGCTGTGACGCAAAATCAAGGGGCTCTTTCTTAGCATAAGCAAAGGAATTGACCTAATTAAAGAAGCAGAAGGAAAGCACAAGGCAGGCCCAACAAGGGTTAGGGAAATCGGAGCAGAAAGCTGCGAAATAACTGACAGAGTTGAAGCTTGTTGAATCTAAGGGCAACCGAAGCAGATGAAGCAACATGAGGGAATTTCCATCACCGTCATCCATTAGAGATTGAATTAGCATTTTGTTAAGTCTGGTGTCCTTAACGGCCCGGTTAATCCTGTAAAGCGGGAGCTTAAACTCCTGGTTAGCAGATGATCCAAGTGACGGCGCTGTTAACAGCCCGCTTTGGCTAAGGATAAATTGTACTCAAAGTAATATTCGATTAATCGATGATTGTGGTGATTGGCAGAGCTGTCATTGTCTATTGTTCTCTCTCTTTCACACCTCCCACAGCCAGAGGCTGGCTCACGTACCGAACACATATCCCCCGACATCGGAGATTTTCTTGAACTGAGAAGATGGTGCTCTTCAAGATTTCATGGTATAGCCCTTCTTTACAAACCCTAAACATTGTAGCAAGGAGAAAGGAACTTTTGGGAAAGAGGAAGATGAGGGTGAAAAAAAGTATTTTTCAAGCAAGAGGATTGATACTCCATGTATGCTTGCACATGGGCAATCTCTTGGCATAGCTTTAGCATAATAAAATATTAGAGATGAAGAATAAGAAACTTCAATTGGCTTGAATTTTCATTAATAGCCAAGAGCTTCAGCATATAGCCCGTGTCCAGAGCTCCCATGAGAGAGATTACAACAACTCACTTTGAAGGTCCATGAACAGAAGAGAGTTAATCTCCATGCTTACAATTGAGAGCATGAGCTACCACATTGTATCTTCCTTTATGATACCAAAGCTTTTTGTCATAGTCTTGAAGAATGTTGGTCCACGTGGCCTTATTCTTCCAATCAGATTTTTGTATAAACCATTTTACACTGTCATGGTCAAATAGTATTTCACATTGAGCACCATACAGATAATGCCATCATTTTTCAAAGCATACACTATTGCATAAATCTGCCTATAGATTTTTGGAGTGTCCACCTGATATCATTAAGTTCTGCTATTAGCTTTTGAATCCTTTTGCAGACCTTGACATATATTTCATCTTTCTCATTACCAAATGTTGCGAGAGCGAATCACAACACCTATAAAGTGCATGCAACACAATCTAGATCAACATAATGTCAATCGAGAACACATATGACACGATAGGTTCATAGAGGCAATCTCATTAGTTGTCAGCAGGTTGAGACCATCCCACACATACAATACTCTGGAAGGATGACTAAACCACAATCTAGATCTCACTACTCTTAGCTACACCACCCAACCCACATAGAGACAAATGGAAGGAAACTCACTAAACCATACCAGAATCGTATGAAACTTAAGGAGCACCCTCCCCTCACTAGGATACACCTGTCCCAAAGCCTATACACTCAAAAACCTAACTCTAAACCCATATGCAAAAAACGCATATGAAGACAGAGCCGGATTTCAGAAGTGCCCAAAACTAAAATCTATGAGTACCTATGTGTAGCTTATGTCATTAAGATTCTAATGACTACTTGCAAGCAGAAAACAGACATTGTTTGATACACATACAACCATAAATGGCATGTAGATGCGTCAGTGTGCATGCTCCATCTTGCGTGGAATGCTTGGCGTTGTCGTGTAGCTCTCACCGAGCCTAGCAGAATGGTGTTGGCGATTCTCCAATGTGATGAGAGAGAGGGGAGTAGCGCCAGGATGAAGTTCACGCTCTCTCTCCCTCTCTCTCTCTCTCTCTCTCTCTCTCTCTCTCTCTCTCTCTCTCTCTCTCTCTCTCTCTCTCTCTCTCTTCCTCTCTCACACAGAGTCGATGGCAGCTTCTTAAAACTTGCTTCTGATAAAATTTCTTCTTTACAAAATGACCTAGGTACCTTATATACTAAGGATACCATAGGTTAAACCTAAAATATAGTTCAAGGGGTCAAACTAATTTGTATTTACAATCTGGAAGTGCTATTTCACCCCGCTTCTGCAACTAGACTAGTTACTCATTACAAATGATGTTTTTAACCATAATTCATAGCATTTCATAACTCTCAGAAAATAAGGATTTGTTGAGTTATGTCGTGCTATTGACCCACAGTTCAACACTCCCCCCCTCCAAGCTCATGTCTTCCATGACATGACTCGGTTGTCAATGTTGGTGCGATCTTTGTTGTTGCTTTGCTGATGTAAAGAAAGTACATGTTGTAGCCCTTGCACGAGCTCGTCTTGCTTGTCCAATCCGATGTACATAGTCTTCACATGATTTAGGAAATCATGATTGATGACAAACATCTGCCAATTTTTTGTCTTTCTCATTTTTGAAAACAACTTCTACAATCTGTGGAACTGAATGATTGGCTTTCAAATATTGTGAAGCAATGACAGCTTTGTAAGGATTCTGTAATTTTTTTTGGCTAAACCTTCAATTTCTTTAGGCCAAGTTGCACTCCAATGCAAAGTCTATTTGTCAAGTCGAATCTGGGAGATAAGTTTTTCTGACTTGATGTTCAAAACTCATGTCTAGCATTCAATCCACCTCATTAAGGACAGTCTTTTGAGATCCGCTGATTACTTTTGTGTCTGCTCTTCTTCGTTGGTGACTCTTTTGTTCCTGCATCAAGGTGATCAAAGTTGCATTTTCCACTGTTAGCTTTTATGTGTTGTAAATCGATATACTACTTCTACTTGACTTAATTAAATCCTAACAAACCCCACTTAATTCCCCAAGTTAGTAACTTAGCTCAAAAGGGCTTTATTCGACATCAGTTGTGATGGATGACCATCTATGAGATGTCATTGTCCAGTTGTCCCCAAAATTCATATACATGATGTATAAGGTATGTAGATGGCTATCATGGATTTAGATTTGAAAAAATTGCATCTTTGGCTAGCTAAGGGTTAGACCCTTTTTTTTTTTTGAAACCCTTAGCTTGTACTCTCTATGGATAGCCTCCCGACAAAGCTTAGCTTGATTTGGACTTGCATCTAGATTTCCAAGCTTAATTTTTTGAATTTCAATCTTGAGAATGGCTGGTGGGAATCTCTGACACCTTCTGACTACCAAACACATGCAGAACCAATGATGATGACCAAAATTTGGCTTGATCCCTGGTTGCTCCTGCAGGCATCTATCACGATAGATGACTAATTTGTCATTTCTATCCCTTTTGCTCTTGTCAATACTGTTAGTTCCTTTTGTTTGTTAGGCTTCATTAAGTCACATACAAGATAGAATTTTCAGTATAAAGCTCTACTTCTTATACATGCCTTGTAGTTGAATGAAGTGTCTGATAGGAAACTTTACACTTGATGGGTGCTTTCATTTTGTCACATCACGAACTTTCTATGTCCTTGTAGGCCATCTGGAGTAATTTTATGACCATTCTCATTCATGTTTAGCCACATGTTGTTGTTGAAGGCTGATCAATATTCTTTTCTTATCTCTGACATTACCCATTGTGAGTATGTCTTTTGATACATGCTTCGTGAAATGTCCTCATTTTCTTGGACCTTCGTCTCTTTGTACTTCTCGACATTGCTTCAACCTTTTCTTCATCTGGATAATGGATTTTTCCTTTTCTTAAAAAAATTACAAAAAAATCACCTCAAATAAAGAAAAATCTTTCTAATAGACTTCTAAATGCTATGTACGTTGTACACATGTCCCTAGGGGCTCATATATGGCTTTTGTCCCCATACTCCCCTTGTAACTCTAAAACCTTTCCCTCTAATATTCATAATATTAGGCCCGCATTTACAATGTCTCCCCCCCTCCTATTTTGGAGTCCTCCTTGGCGACAAGGTATCACCAAGGGTATGTGTTGTGCAATCAAAAAATGTGCCTATGCAGGCCTTGTAATGTAGCCCTATTATGCATACAGAGTCAATGCATGGAAAAATTTATGTGTGCAAGATGTGGGTATAAGAAATTTTCTTTTTGGCATTTGATGGAGAGGCTTCCTATTCTAAGAAATGTAATGTGCTTTGAAGCTCCTGTGTTGTTTGCTTGATTGAAGGTTGTAGAGAGATTTGGAATTCCTCTTCAGTTGCCTCTGGTTATTTTGATTTCGAGATTTTCCTATGCATTCACTTCATCTCCTGATCCATAAGCCTTGTGCAGCATGCAACGGAGAAGTGAGCGACTTGCTCTCTTTTAATTGTACTGTAACCGTAGGAGGAAGTGAAAGAATTCAACCGGCGGTGTAGTGACAGTACTTTTATTGGTTTCTTTTTGGATCCCCTTCTTTGTGATGATTGGTTCTTTCATTGATGATGCTCATTTGGGAACCCATAATTGTCTCTTCTTTGTTTGTGTTTGAAGAGACTTCATTGGGATCGTGTCTTTGTGTGAGTCAGCAATGGTGCTTGCTTCAGCCCTTGTACGCTTGGTTGGGGACAAGATTCAGGCTTTGTGAGTTGATACTTTAACTGTTTTGGAATCCAAGTAAACTCTTGACTTTTTTTTGCTTGAATCAACTTCTTTGGAACCCAAATTTGAGTTGCAACAGCTTGTGACTTTGTGATTTTCTTAGCTGTTCTTGCATTTTTTGACTTTTTTTTTGTTGGCATTGGATCTTGTAATTTTTCGTCACAGATTTTCATCTTCTTGATCCATACTTGTTTTTGGTCCAGCTGGCTCTTTGGTATCCAGATTTGTTGAATTTTTTGGTTCTGACTTGTTGTTCTTTGCTTTTGGCCTTCTTTGGTTGTTACTACGGACACTACTAGTGATTGTGATGACCTATGTTTTTGGTGAGGAATGTCATAAGAATCATCACTATCACTCTGCCATCCTCAACAAGGTTGCATTATAGCACTTTCCCTTTGTAATTGACTGGTTATGAAAAGTTGTTATCTGTTTGCTCTTGGATTTTTGTTTTTGTGAGGGCTATGGTATCCACTGTTATTTTGCAGAAAGCAGATTTGATAGATGAAGTCTTTTTGTGTTACTGCTTGTCTTTAAGTCTTGTGAATTCAGCAAAGTGCGGTGAATTCTAGTAATGGTAGGCAAAGTGCAATGAATTCTAATGATAAAAAAAGTGTTAACAAGTCTAATGAGCAAAGTGCTCTCAACTTTAATTCTATAGAGCAACATGCAACTATTGTAAAACAAACATTACAAGAATTACAAGATTCTCCATCCCATCATAACTCTAGTTCACTTTCTCCTTTTGCACGGCAAAAGCTGACTCACTTACTCATGGAGTATAGTGATGTATTCCCAAGTGATTTACCACCCGGTTTACCCATTACACGTGATGTGCAGCATGGCATAGATGTCTTGCTAGGCACTAAACTAGTGAGTAAACCACCTTTGCGTATGAGTGCTAAAGAAGACAAGGAGGTTGAGAGTCAGTTGGCTGACTACCTCGCCCTGGTTTCATTAGACCTAGCACTTCGCCTTGGGCATCACCAATTCTATTGGTAAAAAAGAAAGATGGTAATATGCGCATGTTCATAGATTATCGTTGATTGAACGCCATAACCATCAAGAACAAGTATCCTCTACCAAGACTGGATGAGTTGTTTGATCAACTCCATGGGGCAAGATACTATACAAAGATAGATCTTCGTTTACCACCAGGTGCGTATCCTTTTGCAAGATATCTCCAAAATTGTCTTTAGAACATGGTTCAGGCATTTTGAAGTTTTGGTTATGCCTTTTGGTTTAACCAATGCTCTAGCTACATTTATGACACTCATAGATAGTGTGTTACATCCCTATCTTGGAAAATGTGTTGTGGTTTTCCTTGATGACATTCTCATTTACAGTAAAACTGAAGATGAACACGTAGAACACTTACGATTAGTGTTTGAACAGCTACAAGCTCACGCCTGTATGCTAAGCAAAGCATGTGTGGTTTCTTTAAAACAAAGATACATTACCTCGGTCATGTGATCTCTTATTCTGGCATCAAAATGGACAATGACAAGTTCATTGCCATTCTTCAATGGCCACATCCCAACACGGTTGAGGAGATTCAAATATTTTAAGGCATGGCTGGATTTTATCGACAGTAGATCCGTGATTATGCCAAAATCATTGTTCCTATGAAGGATCAACCTAAATCAAAAGGTAAGACCTTTTCTTGGGAAGAAGCCCAAAAACGCAGTTTTGAACAGCTCAAGGTAGCTACAACCACTGCTCCCATCCTAGCAATCGTTGACCCACTTAAGTCGTTTGTGGTAGAGACTGATACTAGTGATAAATCAATTGGTGCGGTACTTCTCCAGGAGGGAAGACCTATAGTCTTTGAAGTAAAAAGTTAGATAGAGCTCAACAGAATTATTTTGTCTACAAGAGAGAGCTCTATGCCATAATTTACGCTTTACAAAAGTGGCAACACTATTTATATGGTGCCAATTTTAAAGTAGTTTTTGACCATGAGTATCAAATGGTTTACTACTCAAATGGACTTGAAGGGCTGTAAAGCTAGATGGGCAAAAATCCTTCAAGATTATGATTGTAAGCTACGATATTGCAAGGGGTGATATAATGTAGTAGCGGATGCACTAAGTCACATGCCTCATATTAATTCACTTGCTTTCACGTAAATAAAGAGTGGATTTTTGGAGTCATTACGTGGCAAGTGTGCACAAAACCAATCATATGCTAAAGTGTGGAGTGCATTATTAAAAATGAATCTTGCACACTCACATGTCTTTGCATGCATAGATGAAAACTCCAACGCACAGAGCTCCACCCCTACTCAATAAGATCTTAAGTGATGGAAGAATTTCTCCATTGATGATGGCTACTTACTCCACATGGCTAGAGAATGTGTGCCAAAGGACTCAGACACTAGGTGCCAAATCTTATTTGAGTGTCATGATAGTCCAAGTGTCGGTCATCCAGGTATTCGTAAGACCTATGCCTTAGTTTGATGGCAATTTTATTGGCCGGTCTTACATCATGATGTTCAAGAGTACGTACTAAACTGCCAATAGTTCCAAGTTAATAAGGCAAAGCGCCTCAAGGTAGGTGGCATTTTACATCCTTTAGAGATTCCACAAGGTAAGTGGGAGATTACCTCTATGGATTTTGTAGTAGGACTACCTACTGCACATCATGGCCATGATGCCATATGGGTAATTTTAGACCGTCTCACAAAGATGGGTCGATTCATTCCCACTAAGACTACGGTTAAGACATCGAAATTAGCACGGCTATTTGTAGAGCATATATATAAACTTTACATTCTTCTAACTAGTATCATTAGTGACAGAGATCGAAGGTTCGATAATCACTTCTAGAGAGCTGTGTTCCAAAAGTTGAAAACTAAACTTAAATTAAGTACGGCTGATCATCCAGAAATGGATGGTCAAATAGAAAGAGTTAATCAAGTGCTAGAGGATATGCTATGAGCTTACGTTAGCAAGAAGCAAACCAATTGGGAATATTACTTACCTATATTGGAATTTGCTTATAATAGTTCAAAGCATGTGCTTACAGGGTTTAGTCCATTTATGCTTTTGTATGGATTTCAACCTAGATCACCCGTTACGGTGGGGTTGGCTAAGGAGAAGATGCAACAAGCAAAGTATTTTCTCCAAGACCATTTTGACATACTTCGAGTTTCTCGACAGAATGTTAAGCAAGCTCAAGGTCAATATAAGAAGTACACAGATGAGCATCATCGTCTTGCTACTTTCGAAGAAGGAGACAAGGTTTTCCTCAAAGTTCTGGAGCATTCACAAAGTCTGAAGATGGGAAAATTTACTAAACTTTAACCATGCTATTGTGGATCGTTTACCATTCTCAAACATATAGGTCAAGTGGCCTATAAGTTATCTCTTCCAGAGTACTCACGAGTTCATCCTATTTTTCATGTTAGCCGTTACAAAAACAGCTAGGACAGAATGATAATGTCATTAACACAGGCGTGTCATTTGACCTTATCGAATCGTGAAGCATTCCTCATGAGCCCGAAAAGATTATGGATTCCCATGAGCTTCGCACCAGACATCATGTCAGACGACAGGTGTTGGTAAAATGGCTAGATAGACCTGAAGAAGGTTCTACATGGGAGAATGTCTCTGCACTCAAGAAACGTTTTTCTATGTTCGTTTTAGAGGACAAAAAATACTCTCCAAGGGGGGGGGGGGGTTAATGTAAGGACATGGGTCCTATGGGCAAGGCCACCGGCACGGCCGGACAATGTGTACGCTAGGGGGAGGCTATAAGATAGCACGGTTGGGTGAAGACTAGCACACGTATTACCATCGCCCTTTCACTACTGATAATGTTTTGGGTTTGTGTGAGAAAGTTTCTTTTGTAGATACTATGGGTGAGATTGATGCTATAATGGAGTTTAGTTTGCATCTTGAGAATGAAGTTGTGGAAGTATTCTTTATGAAAATGTATCAAGTCCCGGAAGCCTTTAAAGAAAACCAATGCAACACTTGGCCGTGAGGTCCATGTTGAAACTAAATACAAGATTGTAGCAAAGAAGGTGAAACCACTATCTTCACCCTTACCACCCAACAACAAGGAAAAGATTGAGCAGGTTTCTTTGCAATTAAGGTTGAGGAATCCTCAAAAGACTGGGCACACCTTCACAAAGGAGTCTTTTTAGGAGTTTCTAACACAGGAGGAGACAAAGTGCTTCAAAGAAATGCTATCAAAGCATGGTAAGGCTTTTTCATATGAGCCACATGAGATAGGATGTGTTGATCCTTCTATTGTAGCTCCTATGATAATTTTTACAATACCTTATGTACCTTGGAATCTACAACCTATTCCGTTTCCAAAGGCTCATTTTCCAAAGTTAGTAGAGCTATTGAGTGAAAAGATCAAAAAGGGGATTTTGGAGCCTTCTCATGCTCAATACTCAAATAGGTGGTTTACAATTCCAAAGAAGAATGGAAATCTTTGCTTCATCCAAGATATACAGCTAGTGAACAAGGTGATAATTAGAAATGTACGTACAGGTCTAATTGTGGATGAGTTTGCAGAGGAATTTGTAGGGAGGAAAATCTACTCAATGGGGGACCTCTACTTAGGGTGTGATCACTTTTAGCTTGAAATTGAAAGCAGAGATTTGACAACCATGAGGACACCTTTAGATTTGGTAAGAATGTGTACCTTGCACGGAGCAACCAACTCGGTTGCACATATGATGAATGGGATGAATAAGGGCTTACGTGACTTTATTCCTCAAATCAAAATTCCTTTCATTGGTGATTTGGCTATCAAAAGAGATGAACAAGGTGAGAAAGACAAAGCTTTGGATCTCAGAGTGTGCTGCAGGTTTGTGGAAAATCACATAAATGATTGTGATTAAACTATGTCTAGATTGGAGGAAGTGTATCTTACTTTATCAAGAAAAAGTATATGTTTGGTGCCAATGAAGTGCTCATTGTGAGACACATGTGTGGGCCATATGTTAGGAAACGTTGCCCAACAAACCATCCAAAGAATGAAAGAAACATGCACTAGCATCACTAAGGTTAGAAGGTTTTTGGAAGCATGTGTCTGATTCCACATTATGCACATGTAGCTGATCCTCTTTATCATTTTTTTAGAAATAATTAAAAGTTCAAATGGACATATGCACATGTAGAAGCCATGAAAAACGCAGAGGAGTTTCTCCAGAAAACACCAACTTTGAGAAAGGTAGCCTATGAGTGTAAAAGGCCAGTGATTGTGACACTAGACAGCAGCCATACAAGGATTGGATGGGCAATAGGGCAAGATGATGAGAAGGACACATGTATCTGGTGAGATTTGGAGCAAAGGTACTAAGTGCTTGCCAAAAAAACTAACACAGATAAAGAGAGAATTAGAGGGCATGGTTATAGCCTTGAAAATGGAAAAAAGTACCTAATTGGTGCATCTTTTGTTGTAAAAACAGATTGTCTACCACTTCTTGGGATGCTTACAAGCTGCTCAATGCCAAACATTGCTATTTGCAGTGGATTGCCTACATTAAGTCCTTAAATCTTGGGTTTAAGCACATTGCAGGTAAATACAATACAATAGCAGGTATGTTCTCAAGGGCAAGGTATGAAGACAAGTCATATATTATTTATGAGGGTGACGATGTGGGCACAAAGTTCTATTCCATCTTGCATGTCAAAGGTAGCTATGTTTACATGTATAACCCACTTGAATTGTTCTTGAAAGAGCTTTATGAAGGTAATTGGCTTCTTATTAGAAGCTACTTGAGTACTCTACCACGACAGGATGTTTGGTCTGAACAAGAATTCAAGAGGATATGCAGGAAAGCATATGGTTACTTTTTGAGGGATGGTTACTTGTGGAAGAATCGTAAACAAAAGGATGCTACACCACAAAGGTTTATGTGTAAAAAAGAGACTCAACTAAAGCTCATGCAAGAGTTTTAGGAGAGTCTATGGGCTAGACATAGGGGTGTGTGGGCAACCTTCTCCAAGTTGAAAGAAAAATACTGGTGGAAGGGTATATATAAAGATGTATCTCAGTTTGTAGAGTCATGTGTAACTTGTCAAATACAATGTGATGGGTTTCACCCTACATATCAGCTAGACATGCACTATAAATGGGTTGTGAATCTAGTCACAATGCCTTTATGAATTTGGTAGATGAGATACTTAGTTCTTGGACGAGAGGACCAAAAGAGCGAGCATTAAGAGAAAAAACCATAGAAGTTGTATGAAAATTCCTTTTTGATGATGTGATTTGCCGTTATGGCTGTGTGGGAAAGATCCCTCCAGAAAAAGGTGGTCTAGATGTCGAGGAATCAAGGGAATTCTTTTCTAGATTAGGAATTAATATTTCCCTTACTACATCTTACAACCCTGAAGGCAATGGAAAGAGTGAAAGAGGACATCCTGCTATCATCAAAGCTTTGGCCAAGTCTTGCAAAGGAAGAGATGGTGAGTAGCCAAAATTTTTGCCATATGCTTTATGGACTTATCATACAACACATAGCTTAGTAACTGGCTATATGCCTACAGATCTGATGTATGTTCAAAATCTAGTGATGCCAATTGAAGGTATAATTCCCACATGGAATGTACTACCTTGGCAAGAGGGTCTTACTAGGGAATATCTCCTTGTATTGTGTATAAGGCAACTAGAGAGAAGACCTGGAGACATTGAGGCTGCAAAAGAGCGATAAACAAATGCAAGGTTGAAAAGTAAGGACTACTTTGATAAGCGACATCGGCTCAAGAGAAAAGCAACTGACAAATTTGGTTGGGTTCTAGTGTATGATAGTAGCCTTGATAACCAGCACATAGACTTGTGTAAGTTCTCAAGAAGATGGTTTGGACCGTATGTTGTAAAGGAAAATGCTACTTACAACTTGTTTGAACTAGATGGTACAGAAGTAAAGGTTACCATTATAGGTCAAAGGATCAAATTGTTTAAGACAAAAGAAGATATTGATCTAGAAGATGTTGAGAAAGAGGAAGAGCAAAACACAGGTGAAGATCAAAGGGAAGTTGAAGCATTGGAATCTATCAATGAATATGAAATCATGGAAGATCTATAAGGAAATTGAACGTGCAAAAAATAAAATGTGGCACATTCTAAAGGATGTGCAGGTTTAGAGGGGGTGGATGTCATGTTGTGGCATGTACATAGTGGGAACAAATGCTAGGAGATTTATTTTGTGACTTTTTATATGCATAAGTATACTTTTCACAATGTACATATGCATATCTAAGTACAATAATAAGCTTTCTATCTCTTCCTAGTATTTATCTGAAGGGTAACATATTCTTAATTTACCATTAGAACGTACTGTGAGAGAAAGAGTCAATAACTAAGCTAGCATTCCTTGTAAGATCAACTCTAATCAAAGAGAGACTTGGGTTTGGTGCATGATTTAAGGCTGAAGTCTTCCCTCTCCTCCTCTCTCCATCAAATTGGCAAATAAATCTCGAAGGGTCTATCAAACAGGGTGTGTTTCAATTTGTGATTTCGTTGGTTTCTTGATGTTTTTCTTTTCATATCTAGCCCAACCCTTGCCTCTATCCCTATCTCATAATCTATTCCCTAACCTAGCTATTATCTACTTCTAATTCTACACCCACCCTTACCTCTATCTCTACTTATACTTTTGTCTCTATCCCTATCTCGTAACTTGGGGCCTATCAAACTCTAGACTTCATGGCATCTATTGCATAACTCCTTCATATAGTTTTTGGAGTTACCTCACAGCAAGAGGTCCGATGCTTTCCTGGAAAAACCACAAAGTTCTCGAAAGCGTGTCCTTGATTGACAATGTATTCTATATATTGCAGTCCAATGCTCTCTTCTACAAAACCCTTCTTTAGCATGAGAACACTTTATTCCACCGTTTCCTTCTCATCTATATTTTTCACCAGGCAACAAGTATCTCTCTCTCTCTCTCTCTCTCTCTCTCTCTCTCTCGCGCGCGCGCGCGCGCACGCTCGCTCGCTTAGGTTCTACGAGAAATAAGCAAAAATTGCCTACGTTTAATTTAGAGTACGTTGGGTGCCTCAAAGATGGGTCCCCCTAGAGACTAAATGGCCGATATTACCAGTCTGAATGGAAATCTGCAAAAAAGTAGGTTAAGGAGTAGGATTTAAGTGGAATGATGAAGTTGCAACCCTTTGCTCAATTCAATTACCTCCTTTAGTAGCCCTCTATTGTATAATGAGCCCTATGGGCCACAACTTCCTTCATCCCAATGCTCATCAAGTCCCAAGTTGAGCTATTGTTGTTTGTCAATTGGTTGTACTCATCCGCTCGTATTCCATAACAAAAGCCAATATGACAGCATTCACAACCAACAAAGCATAGCGCTTCAAAATCTATCAGAACATGTACGGGAAAGAGCAATAGTGCCTTGGTCTTACTACTCAAAAAGTTGTAGAGAAAGCCATGAAATTGGGCCATTTTATAGATAGCTATAGTGGTAATCAATCATCATATATGTAATTATGTTTTAAAAACTCTCCAATGCACTTTGTACTTGTTTAGTTTAGTCTTAGATGCTTGATGTCAATCTGTGTATTCCATGTTATGTTCTATAGCAATGCCCACCTAGCAAGACTAGTTTGTATAGCATTCATCATTGTCCACGAAGCCCACCTCACGTGAAAGTGGTCCAAATGATTTCCAATGGAATTGATATGGTGACCATGTGTGCACATGCCCTAAGTAAGGCTCGAGGAGGGTTACAGGTCAAACCGTCCAAGGCTAAGGCCGTCCACAAGTGACGGAGTGGCAGGTGTTCTTATTGGTGCACGTGGCGGTTGTGCAAAGAACAGCAAGTTCCGAGGAAAAGTTCCAACTTCCTCACACAGCACGCAACGGCAGGCATCTCTACCACTACCAGCTTTTGCTCCGCCCTTTTCTGTCCATCTTCTGTTCGGGACTCAGGGACTAAACAAGTTGCAAACAGTTCAGCTCAGTTCGAGACTCGAGACAGCTAGTTACAACTCTGCTTTTCTCTTCCTGACTCATCCGCAAAGTTGTCAGTTTTAATCAGCTGGACAATTTCCAACTTCCAAGGCAATGCTCAAACCTCACACTAAGGTTATGGTCACGCGAAGCTTAATTATCAGTTATAGATAACTAAGCCAACTATGCCGAGACAATGCATTAGATGAATAACTAAGCCTCGTGTGACCGTAGCCTACACACTTTCCACGGTAATGCTGAACAATGAAGCCTCACACTAACATATGTGAACTTAGTAAGGGCATGGTCACACGAGGCTTAGTTTTCAGTTATTGATAACTATGTCAACTGTGCCCAAACAAAGCATTAAATAAATAACTAAGCCTCTTGCATGGTCACGTGAGGCTTATTTATTCGTTCCTCCTCCCAACTATGCCTTGAACTTCACAATTATGCCAAAATCGGTATAGTTACAAAGGGTAGGCTTAGTAACTCATTTAATGCTCCTTTTTGCGTGTGACCAAGAATGAGGCTTAATTATTTGTTCAATAACTGATAAGTAAGCCTTGCGTGACCATTGCCTAAAAAGGCTGAGTAATCACACACGGGTGGCCCAATTTTCGGCATGTGCGCTTATGTGAAGGCCCCTTGATGCTAAACTATGGGTCGCTTCGGACTGCAATCAGGCTTCACGAGGGCAGCACAAATAATGACCTAAGGGTGCATTCGCATGCTGAGCCCGAGGGGGTAAAGCGCGCGTCATCTAATTCGTTTGCTTCCACATGCAAAAGAGTTGCTGCATTTTGACGTGGTGTCGCTATCTCCCAAACGAAGAATTCTTGGGCCTAGTGGAACATCAATCCTAGTACATTCTCCTAGCACGAAAAGGGTAGTGGATGAAATTTTCTGTAGGCTGAGTGGGATAGCTTGAGAAGACTTGAATTTAATAAAGGCAGTTCAAAAATAGGGCACAATAGTTTCTCATCTCGCTTGCATTTAGACAAATGGGATCCCCAATATAGAGACTTTTAGCTTTACTTTGAGTTCAAACTGCTTTGTTGAGTACCAACCACAATAAAGAAGCCTACTTGCTAGTGTACGAGAAAGCCCATACTACCTTGGATTTACTGAGAGTGGTGTGTCCATCCACTATGTGACTGAATATGAGCAAGTTGAAGATTGTGTGGAGCTAAGGGCCGAACAGCTCCTGTGAAGATTTCTCACCAAAGTGTTAACTCATTTTGATGTGAGTCTAGGTTTGCGAGCATCTCTTGCTTCTCCAACACACTACATGCATCCACACTTCATCTTTGACTAGATATCTTCGGCTGTAATTGTAACATTTAATGGCTTAGTAACTTGTGTGTAGCGGAAAATAGCATAAACATAGTGAGCATTCCATTAGAATAGATTCCTAATGAGCATAGCAAGAGTGTTTGCATGGAGAGAGCAACAAAAAGCATAACTCCTAGTTAGATACGCATGCACAATACTTCAAAAGAGAGAGAAATTAAGCTATTGACAACAGTTGAGGACCGGATTTACATGTAGCCGGTCCCCCCTCTAAAAGGCTTTGTATTATAGGTTTTCCCCATCAAGGGAGACATTTTACAATACAATAATTTGTGTTCCTACAATAACTTGTTGGTGCAATGAAGATGGAAGCTTCAAGCACCATGCACACACTTATAAAACACAACATCAATTCCCTCACGGTCTCAGACCCAAGACCTCACACACCTTCGAAGATGGTGAGAGCTAGCGGGGTATGAGAGTAGATTGAGAGGAAGAAGGAGTAGTCTTACTAGAAAGAAGTATATCTCCTCTCATAATCACTCATAATAGCTTAGCATAGCGTAGTAATTAGCATGGTAGAGGAGATGAGCATGCATTGAAGCTTGGATCTTGCTTGGATTTGCATCACAAAGCCAAAAGTTGTTGGTGTAGGCCTCCCTTCTCACAAGCTTGGAGTAGATGATGAGCTTTCCATTAAAGCTTGAGAAGAGGGGGGGGGGGGGGGGGGGAGAGAGAGAGAGAGAGAGAGAGAGAGAGTCTTATTGCTTCACACATGAGATGGTGTGAGTGTGTGTGTGATAATGCCTTGCCAAAATCAGTCCCCCTCTCTCTCTTGGTCGACCCCTCTTGCAATTTACTCATGCTGGCACCCCATTGGACCTTGCAAAGCTTAGCCAGTCATAATTGAGAAGCATAAGTGATAGCCTTGTGACATGTGTCCCCTTTTCCCCTTTTGTGAGAGCTTTAGGTAATTAAATAATGCAATTGAACTCTCATTGGACCCCTTTGTCTTCTGGCTAATAGGAAGGAGGCAAGCCATTGGGCTGTTGAATGCTCATTGGACCCCTTGGGACACTGTCCAATAGTCTTCTAGAGAGCTTATTCTTATTGGTTCTTTCATTAAGTGTTTTTAAATGAATTAAACTAGATTTACTCTAACGTAATTCTCATTGGTCACCTCTATGGCCATCCAATAGGATTTGAGTGTACCTTGGGGGCAACTGGGCTAGAGAGCTGACATGTGTCCCCTATTCCCTTTGTGTAAAGGACTAGCAAGAGAGAGAGATAGATAGATAGTTCTATTATTGTCCTGGGAGGTCAAATATGACCTATGGGACCAAATGAACATGTCACGTGGTGTGAGTGGAGTTCATAAGTGACTCTCGATGCTCAAAAATGGCTGAAATGAGCGTCGCAATAGAGAGTCCACATCGTGGTTGGGAGAGGAAGGTATGTAGGGAGAGCTCATGGCTGAATATATGGGGAAAAGAGGACCTAATGTGGTCAAAAGCTGAGCACTCAAGTAGTGTGTGGTACTCACTCTCTCGCACTTGACGAGGGCATAAGGTGCAAAGTCGATGACACTCCTCGCCAGTGCCCCAACGTCCTGTCTCGCAGCGTAGAGAATGGGAGCTAAGACGAATGGAGGCAATGGTGCGGATCGCACTCAACGGGATGGGCTCAAGGATGTAGGAATGGGTTCGGTTACCTCGTTCCGAGAAGAAGAGAGATTTGTAGTTTGGGGCAACGTGTGTGGTGTAATGGCTGAAGCGAGAACCTCCGGATTTCTCCCAAGCCATGATCCATTGGCGTTGTAAGAAGGCCTCATTAACTTGGGAGTCGATCGACGCATCCTTGACCAAGTGACATGCATCCCATCTTCCAAACCATTTTTTGATATCAAGCATCCACCCCGAACTTAGTATTTTGCTCTTGCATGTCTTTTGAACCTTTTGACTTGCTTCATATGCGATTCTAGGAAGTCGATGCAAAGGGCTACGTTGTGTCTTACGCATGTACTCCACAACCCTTTCCATGCCCAAGACCTCAATGGGAAGCGATCCGGACTCAAGAAGTAAGAGCATGTAGGGTGTTTGTGTCTTGACTTGGAGAAAGTTGGTGAGAAAACGCTTTTGGACATTCTCAAACTCTTTCCAAGTAGACTTCCCGATGCTTCCACCCCACACCTCCACTCCATAAAGAAGCACCGGTGTCACCAATGTGTCAAAGAGGTACTTTTTGAGAGCCCAACACTTGATCTCTCCTGCATTGCACATGTTCTCAAATGCATAATAAGCCCTCTTTCCGGCTTCCAAGCGACGCATTGCACAATCCTTCCATTTATGATTGGATGGAACCTCAAGGCCAAGGTACTTGAAGTGATCTACCACTTCAAGTTTCTCATTGTTGTATACAATGCATGGATTTTCGTCATTGAGGGTCTTTACAAGCATAACCTTGGTTTTGGATCCATTCACGATCAGCCCGCTATGTAGGCAAAAGCGTTCCAAGACACTCATAAGCTTTTGTGCATCTTCTAAGGTATGTGCCAAGAGCACTACATCATCAGCATAAAGCAAAAGCATGATCACCGCATTTCCAATCTTAACCTCTTCTATGCCTTCTTGCTGCATAAAATCAAGAACCATGTATTCCAATTCATCAATGAGTAGCCCAAAGAGGGTTGGGGAAAGTGGGCATCCTTGTTTGACACCAATAGTGCTTGCAAAAAATTCTGAAATTCCATCTCCCATACGTAATCGACATATCACTTTTTGGTAGATGCGAAAGACTGCATGCATAAATTCTCTCGGCACTTGAAGGCTTTGCATACGTCTCCAAAGATTTCCTCGCGGTACCATGTCAAAAGCTTTCTTGAAATCCACAAAGCAACAATACAACTTTTTTCCTTTCAATCGAGACGCTTCCATAAGAACTCGAAGAGTGACAAGGTGATCAATAGTGCTATGATGCTTTCGAAAACCTGCTTGGCCAAGCGCACGTTTGCCATTCTTTTCAACCCATTCACTTATCTTCATCTCCATGATACATCCAAATAACTTTGCCATCAAAGAACCAACCATTATAGTGCGATAGTTGTTCACATTGTTTAGAGAGAGAGAGAGAGAGAGAGAGAGAGAGAGAGAGAGAGAGAGAGAGAGAGAGTGTGTGTGTTTCTCTCTCATCCCCTACTAAAAGGGCTCGGCTCCTCCTATGTAGGGATCTAGGAAGACTTTGTGTACACTTACAAAGCATCCAATTTCCCTAAGGTTTGACCATTGGACTTACCCTTTGAAATTTGGAACCTTAGCATTTTGGAAGTCTTAATGGGTTGAGGCTTAGGTCTTTGAAGACAATTGCTTGCACATTGCTCTTCTGCAGATGGTCCCCTTTTGGATCCCTATTTTCCCTTCTTTGGATCCCTAGTGTGACCAATCTGCTAGCCTTACCAATAATCTAGTTGTTTCTCCCCTGGTACTTTCCCATATTAAATGATCCGTTTAACATGAGAAAATCATTTAGGAGAACTAGATATTAGCTACTATGACATTAGCTCTCTCTTGAAATCATAGTCGTGCTCGACTATGGGGTAGAGAAGATAAGGACTATTCATTACTCCTTTTTCTAGCCGGTAGAGGATCCCTATCTTACCCTACGATATCGTTTCATAATGGATGACTAATCCATTTGGCGCTTGAGAGCCTAAGCTTCCACAAGAATGTCTGTGCATTAGTCCTATCAATCTTCCATTGTAGAGTGACAAGCTCTACTTGGTGTTTGGGAGACGTTGTCTCCGCAAACTTGATCCTAAGCATGCATACTACTTAACATTTGTGCACAATAAAGAAAAAGAGAGTCTTATAAGACAAAAACTTTGTTCATTTTAAACATTCGTAAGTTTGCTTACTCTAGGGAAGCATTGTAAGGATTGACAAGGTTTAGGTTATCCTTTAATTGTATGGCTTGCATCCATCTAGCATCATTAAAAGGATAATTCTTAAACTTAATAAGATACCGTCGGATAGTCTTACCGCCTCTTAATACCTTGTCTTCATGTCGGAAAATGGACTTGGGTTGCAGCACCTCTTCTTGGTCCTTGATCTCCGGTGAGTCTTCAATAGTTGGTTCTTGAGGTGGATCTCCTTTGTAAGGCTTTAGTAGGCTCACATGGAAATCATTGTGTATGAGCCAATGACTGGGCAACTTGAGTTGATAGGCCATGTCATTGATTGGTCTAGGAATTTGGAAGGGACCATAGTACCTTTTTGCTAACTTAGCATAGTACTCTTGGTGTCCCGTCTTGCCCGTCGTGTGCCTTAATCGAGCCTTGGGAAATTTAAGCAAGACCCAATCATTTTCTTTAAGGATTGGGCTCTTCTATCCTTATCAACAGCAGCCTTTTGACTTTGCTGTGAGATAGAGATAGCATCCTTAATCTTTTGGAAAGATTCTTGTAGGTCTCGGCTATACTCATCTGTAGTGAAGATCTTCCCGTGTACTTTAAGTAGTAGGGGACTTTTGGATCTTCCCTTAATTACCTCGAAAGGTGCTTTTCCCGTGGAAGTATGTACATTGTTATCATAGGCATAATCCACTAAGGTAAGTACTTCTCCCATTGGGACATTTGATCTACTTCTGTTACATAGGCTTTTAGTAGATCAAGAATTGTTAGGTTATTTATTTCACTTTGGCCACCCGTTTGCGCGTGATAGGCCAAAGAGAAGTTTAGCCTTGTCCCTAAATTCTCAAAGAGACCCTTCCAGAAGTTACTGGTCATTCTAGGATCTCCATCTGACACTATGGACATTGCCATTTGATGGGCTTTCATAGTATTTTTGATAGGTATAAAATGAGCTTGTTTGTTGAACCTGTCTACTATCGTCCATATTCTCGTATTCCCATGGATAGACAATCCAAAGATAAAATGCATGGATATGCTCTCCCGTGGTGAATTAGGGATTGGCAAAGGTTGAAGCAATCCAGGGTGCTTCCCTCTATCAAACTTTGTCTTTTGGCATACCACACATTTAGAAACATACTCTTGTATGTTTTCTTTTCATGGTAGGCAAATAGAAGTATGTTTGAATCCCTTTTAGGGTAGACTGAATCCCTTTATGTCCCACATAAGGAGGAGCATGAGATTCATACATTAATTTCTCACATAGTGAGTTAGTAACGCATAGTCTATTGCGATAGAGAAGATAACCATCTCGTAAAGTAAATGGTTCCTCTTTATCCCCTAATGCAAGGGTGTTAACCCTCACACACATTCCTATCACTTACGACGGACATTGTATTATTTATTTGGTAGAGTCACGTACCGGGCTTGTCGGTCCAATAGGAAAAGGGTAAGAGTGATCGCCGATGAGAGGCGCACTCTAACTGGAACATTTAAGGGATTAGTTGGCTAAGCATGGGAGCCCAAGTATGAATGGGGCGAGCTCATATAAAAGTCAACTAAACCTAAAAATCACTCATTCTCTCATTTGTGCAATTGAAGAGTGCTCTTGCTCCATCTCCATCTTCTTCTTCTTCATCTCCTTGTGTGTGTGTGTATGCGTGAGAGAGAGAGAGAGAGAGAGAGAGAGAGAGAGAGAGAGAGTGATCGAGCATTGCAGCGGCACGACGGCGGCGAGGCGGTTGAGCGCGGCGTAGCGGCGTCTCCCTCTTCTTCGCGGCGAGGAATCCTCCATGACAGCAAGCGTAGAGCGGTGAGTGAAACACCATCCCCATCTTTGAGCTTACTAGTTTAGGCTTGTTGTGTGCTTGGAGCCATTTGTGGCTCGCACACAGTGTATCAGCAAGTTCCTTGCATTGACACGTGCGACAACGTGCACATTTTTGGCGTCGCTGTCGGGGAATGACATACACTAAGCTTGAATGGCACTCTGTGCTTCTTTTGTGGTGTAATTTCAATTGTAGGAAGGATAAGGAAGGAAGGTGTGTGTGTTGAGAAGAAGGATTTGGTGTTGCTACTGTGTATTTCTTTGTTAATGAACTTTTGAAAGGTTAGTGTGTTTTCTCTGTGCTAAGGTATTAGTATTAAGGTTGTTAGTTCTGTGTAATGTAAAGTACAGTAAGTAGGAAATAGATCTGTAAGAGCTAATGAAGTGTGTTAGTGTGTAACAGTAGGTGTATTAGTTGTAAGTAGGTAGGTAGAGTGTGTGTGTGTGCTCGCGGCGACCGCGGTGACCTTATCCCCCCAAAAAAAAAACAAAAAAAAAAACAGTAGGTGTATTAGTTGTAAGTAGGTAGGTAGAGTGTGTGTGTGCTCGCGCGTAGACCGCGGCGACCTTATCCCCCCAAAAAAAATAAAAAATATATATATATTTTTTAAGGTAGGATCGGGATCGGAAATATTTCCCAGACCCAAGCCAAGCTCACGCTCAGGCTCACGCATCAGTCGCTCTTTGAAATTATGTATTTTAGCCTCACATGTAGCTAAAAAACGATTTTTTGAGGACCAACGGAACTTCAGATGACCGAAAATTGTGTTGTAAAGCACACAACGACCCTCTAAGTGATACGCTCATTTCGAGCTATCACACACTTTAATAAAAAAAACCAATCATTAAAAAACATTAAAAACATTAAAAAAATTAAAAAAATTAAAAAAATTAAAAAAAACGAGTGAAAACGGACGCCTAAAAAAGTAAGCGGATAACCTTCGAGGTTATTTGCCGATGCTTGTAGGGTGTCAAAGGCACATGCATCTGCGCTCTGGTCGTGTGCTAGAGATGCTGCAACTAGAGAGAATTTTGACTTAGGTGAGATTTCTCAATATCCACCTACTTTAGGTTCTGGGCCCTCGGCGGGGATCCAAGGTAGTACAAACCAAGACCCGAACATAGCAGCTAGTGACTCTTCCTCTGACTACGACATCATGGAGGGTTACCCAATGCCTAATCCCGATAGCTCAAGCCAAGACATGCATGCCATGGGTCCACGGTCCGTGTCGAGCGTGCTTAGCCGCTTGAAGGAAACCTTTAATAGAGCCACTCACTCCGAACATGGAGCTAATGATGTAAATGAGGGAGGTGGGGAGGTAAATTCCCCATTCATGACCAACATAGATCCTATGCCCTTAGAGAATGTGCACGTGAATACTTCATTCACTGCACCTCCTGACTCTTCAGAACTATTTTCCTCCGAGGTTATATTACCTGATGGTAGAAGCCTTGCAGAAGTGCAAGAGGTTGAGCGGTATATCCTTGCAGTGAGGGAAAAGGAAATTGAGAGCTTACGCAAGGTGGAGCAACGAAGAGAGTTAAAATCAAAATCTCCTGACTTAGCAACCGCTAAGGGCCAACCCCTAGAAAGCAACATTGCATCTAGTTCAAAGGACACCCCTAGCACCTCAATCCTAGATGGAGCATTCAAAAATGATAATTGGGAGTACGAACTACAAACGAAAACTCTAACCGACCTATACACGGCTCACACCTATCACGTGGGTTGGTTAGATGTCCTACAATCCACAATGGGCACTACTAGTGTGGAGGATCAACAACAAAGAGTTTGTGATGTCATCCATAGGGTGATTGAGTTAGAGAGACAGAACAAGGGGATCAACATGCCTTCAATGGGTCTCATGAGATTCTTGGATACAAGGAAGGCTAAACAACCGACCTTATCGTGAATGGAGACTCCCTCGGTAAGTACGATGGATCCTCCATATGTTGTTTCTCCAGGGGTCTCAGTGCAATCTGAGCCCACAAGTGATAGCTTTACCTTTCCAAGTCTAGCTCATCTTTCCCTTGATGACACCACGGCTACCATGTCTTCCCCAATGATGGGCATGCCAAGAAACACACCATGGACCTCATTTGTTAGTAAAGCACCGCTACATGGTAGCTCAATGCCTGCAACAGTACCTACAAGTGTGTACCAATCGTATGCACCTATGGGTCATCACACTCATGTAGTTCCTACCCCTCCCATTGTTTCAAATACCTATGCTCCACAACCACAACACCCAAGTTCTTATTTCCATGGGACTATACCGGCTAGCACTAGCATGTCACATCCGACGTCTGCTATGCCTAGGGCCACACATATGAACTTTGGGCCACCACATGGCACAACATCGTACCCAACGTGGAACCCAAGGGCTTCCTATGCGCCAATCCCAATGCCAATACCTACTCCACATGTAGTCTCTGGAGCGCCTTCACCCATGGTGCCTGCTCACTTAGGTGACTTGGCAACATTTGCTCAAGCTATTGGTCGATCTATTGCTGAGAATATGCTCACACAAAAATTTAGTGGAGACGGGGATGTGAGAAAGCATATCGAAGTGTTTGAACAAATATGCGATTCTCTAGGAGAACACAATGACCTTCATAAGAGTAATTCTTTAAGCCTAACCTTAAGTGGAAAGGCTGGGGATTGGTATAGAACCCTAAGGGTGGAAGAAAAAACGATTTACCCTACTCTTAGGAGATTGTTCTTGAAAGAATACATACGAGAGGGAGTGCTTTGGGGTGTAGCCTCTCAGCTCCAGAAAGCCCAACGAGAGGAAGGAGAGTAGGTGAGAGACTTTAATAGTCACTTGAAGCATTTGAATTCTCGTTGTAATCCAAATGAGCGCTTTAACAATAACCAATTGCTTGATAGATTCATTAGGGGATTACGACATGAGGATATCTACAATGGCCCAGTCATTAGAGATATCACCACTTGGGAATCAGTCACCACCAATGCGATCCAATTGGAGGATAATTTAATGATTCAAGGATAAAGAGTGTCTATTGAGCCTAAATCTATTAGCTCGCAAGCATCAGGGCATCAGCCAATGACCCTAAAGACTATTGCTAAGGAGCCAAAGGTATCTGAGATGACTTTAACAAATCTCACCAAGGCTATTCAAGAGAGTCTTAGAGACAATCGTGCTCCGCAAAAAAATCATATGTATCCAAGAAGGGAGCAATAATAGTATGCTATGGTCCACACAGTACCAGTGAATGTCCTACTTTTAGAGTGAAATTCAATGGGAATTACAATGCGATCGATGCTCCAAAAAACACTGAAATTCAAAACAATGGGAATTGATGCGACCGATGCTAAGGTACGGTCATCAATCTAAGGATTGCATAGTATTTAAGTGCGCGATGGCCAACAGACCAACCTTAGCTTGGACAGACACACCTGGAGTTCCTACATTGATGCCGGCCCCACCTCTTGAACAAACAACACAACACATGGTACCTAGGGCCCAAAATGTTGTTCAAACAACACCCTTACCACCTCCAGTGCTAGGACTGCAACCACCACATCCGAGAATCACTTATGTGAATCAAGTGGGTTGTGAGTCATCTATTGCTTGTTCGGAAGGCTGTGAGGAAGATATAGATCCTAATATTGCCTATGGGATGGATGTGCTTGAAGAGAGTCCACAATACTACATGGAGGACTATTGGGGACAAGTCAAACCAGTATATCAAGTAGCTACTCTTGCGGCAAGAGGGAAAAATATCAATTACACTGCTAAGAGACCACCTCTTCAATGCTATGAGTGTGGAGGTCCACATCGTGTAGCCGAGTGTCCTATTAAGCTACAAAAGAACGCCACACTAATGCAAACCAATCAAGCGAGCACTTCTACAATGCCGATACTCATGTATAATCGATGTGGCATAGATCATTTGATTGCCCAATGTCCAAATAAGCCAAATGCACCGAAGATCACGCCATTAAACTTGATTGAAGTTACCGAGGAGCCATCACAAAGTACACCTGTGGTACCAATAAACGTACTCACACGGTCAATGCTCCAAAAACAAAATTATATTCTTGAGGAAAGAGACACGGCATCAATTGCCCAATCTTAGAAAAAGAAGAAAACACGAAGGAAGAGATCGCAAAAAGCAGTGAAGTCAGACCCCAGTTCAAAGACCAACATAGGGACTGGTGATGACCCCGTATATATGAACGAGGCTGAAGAGGATTCTGATTCAGGTGAAACCATGGAGACCAAAATGACCACTAAGATAGAAACCAACAAGGAAGATCTTCATGAGCCACAAAGGCAGGGATCCAAGAAGAAGATAGGAGCTTATCCAAACCCTACAGAGGAGATCGAGCGAGTCAAGCAATTAAGGAGTTTGGTAGAAGATACCCAAAGGGATCTAGAACCAGCACCTAGGAAGATCCAAATTACAGACACCGTGTTCCCTACGCAACAAAACCCTCACCAAATCCATAGACCCTTAGCCATACCTAGTGTCATCCAAGAAGAAAGTGACTTAAAGTCATGGGAAAGTGGGCGTACTCACTTCTTGATGGAAAGAATGTTTACAGAGGGACTACTTGATCCTATCAAAGAATGGAGATCCCATCTTCCCCACGTCAAGGGACGGAAGTCCAAAAGGTGCCGTTAAACATTGCCAAATTGATGGATTTCATGTCTTCAGAAGTTAGAACCACCATCATGTCCAAACTATATAAAGACCATCAGCTAGTCTCAGCTCTTCGAGCCTTCCTCAATGGAGAACTAAAGTTTGGGCTACCACAATTTGCACAAATGGATTGAGCTGGGGAGATACCAATAGAGGAGGAACACTTAGATCCACAACCCAACCTAGATGAGAACTTTGTTATAGAAATACCTGTTAACAAGCTGGGACAATACTTTGAGGGTGATGAATCCAATGCGACCATACCAATCACTACTAAGGGATTAACTGTGAAGGGAATCCTTGATGGTGGCGCTGGGGTTAGCATTGTGACTAAAAATTGATGGGAAACTATGGGAAGACCTCACCTTGTGACCACGACCATAGTAGTGAAGATGGCCAATGGGTCTATTGTTAAACCTATTGGGATGCTAGAAGATCTCAAGATCAAGGTCTTTGGACATAAAATAAGGATTACCTTCATTGTTATGGATTTCTCCAAACACACTATGGCATCGGAGATGATCTTAGGACGTCCTTTCATGAGGGAAGCAAATTAAATGGTGCTTGACTGGTCTAAAAACCATGTTTACGTGCAGTTCCAAGATTCTATCATGCGAGTGGATCTTGTGACTGGTCGAGCACATCCTCTAGGAAACAGGTTTATAATTGATCATAGATCTGACACCACAGTTCACTCGGCCCCATTGCAGTATTGTTACACATGTAAAGTGGACACTGATGTTGGGGAGATTCTCCTTATATGGATGTACTACTTGGAATGACTGAGTCCGTCAATGTGGATTGGGTCCACCTAGCAGCAACCATAGACACTTGGGGAAATAGGGGGACGACTTGGGTAACACCTGAGGGGGATGAAATGCCCGTACCCTTAAATATTCTACAAGCAATGCATATAGCTTCTGACAAGACTCATCCTAATATAATGAAGAAAACATACAAGTGGGTCCGTAAAGCTTCTTTAGCGACTATAGCTAGTGCTAAAAAACGGAAGCCTTGTAAGAAACGTCCCATTTGCCCCAAGAAATGTAAGGAAACATGGCGGTGGATTCCTAAACAACTATTGGAAGCCCAAGGCTACTATCAAGGAAATGATCAAATCTAGGTGCCAAAACGTAGATTGTCTTCTTACTTGTCACCTGACCCATGTGAGCCCAATCCCATAGCTCCAAAACAAATCGATGATCGCGGAAAGAAAAAAATCACAAAATGCTACACACCCGCTCCAGAGCTAGTTTGGGTACCGAAGAAAGAACGATTTGTTCCGCCTAGCTCAGGAAGGGGGGAGTCCCATGAAGCTTCTAGCTCCTCATGTAATGCATCCATAGAGGTAAAAGCTTCTCCACACCCTCCACCTACAATAGGGGACCTCCATGACGCTACAAAGGAATCCACACCTCCCAGTGTTCAAGAATCACCTGATGAACCACTTCAAGTTCAATCCTGGGAGAGTACCTTACCACCCTTGCAACTCAACGAGGCACCTAAGGTAATAGAAAACTAATGGAAAAAATCCTCACCTATTACAAACTGGAACAATTGGTTTCAAAGGGTGACGAGCACATTTCAAACGGTATGATCTACCCAAGGAAGAGGGGAGTGTTTGCTGACAGTCATCATTCACTTGCTTCCCTCTCAACCTTCCTCCCTAAGTTATGATCTACCCAAGGAAGGGGGGAGTGTTTGCTGACAGTCATCATTCACTTGCTTCCCTCTCAACCTTCCTCCCTAACCTCTCCATCTTCCAATCTTAGGGAATGTATATATATAGCCTTATACTCACAAAAAACAAAAATAATAAAGATCAAGAGCAATTAGCAAACGAGTATGCACAATAAAAGTCAAAACATTGACCCAGACCTACACATTCACATTCGGTACACTGAAACAAAAACCTATGTCATCAAACACCTTTGATCCTCATCACTTGAGTGATGGAGGGTAGGTAGGATTAGTACAATAGGAGTGTTTCTGTTTGAGAGTTTAGTGATTAGGAAAGTTCTTTCTTCCCACTGATGTGCCTCCTAGAAGTATACTTTGTGTTTCGTAGTGTGTACAGAACGTGTTGCTGTTGTTAGGATTTGGACCTTCATGAAATCTTTCTCTCGTTCACACTTCGAATCGAAGCACGATCATCAACACAAACAGGTGTTTCTTGTACATTAGCATTGCCCCTTATCTTTTTGCATCCATGTTTGTCTACTTTAATTGTGATTGGTAGCATAATATTCAACACATTTTCTTAATATCAAACATTAGATTCAATGTAATTTTTTTGTCATAATCACTTGTCTAGGTTTAAAAATCAAGTAGTCCGACTAAGCTAGTTTGACCAAGCTAGGCGTTAGAGATCTTCTCTTAATACCATGGGGAATGCCTTCCTAATAATTAATGGTTACTTAGGTTCTTAATCCGATTTAGGTAGCATTGTGTGAAATGTACTAGGGCTTTCTAGTGGGCTTAGTCCCTATTGACCTTTAGCTTAAGTATTATAAAGGGAGTTTACTAGTGTGATGAGCATGGGGAGTAACAATGTTATATGACCCCCCAAAGTTACAAAATTAAAATGCTGAAAACGAACAAACAAAAAGTCAAAGTGCCACAATGTAAAATCTTAAGCTGGAAGAGAAATCTTAGCTTGATTTGGTACTTCACTCACATGTATTGCCTATGGTACTAGAGCCCTAGAGGTTCCCAATGTGGGCGCTTTTCCTTGAAAAGCAAAAAACCCAAGGCATACAAAATAAGCACACACATCAAAATTGAATCACTGTGAAAAGACTTTGGGGGGTCAAAGAAAAAGTAATCAGTCAGCCAATGATTTCATGAGAAATTCCTTTTATCGTAGCTTAACTACAAGGTCTTCTAGGTATAGCCTCAAGTCAGCCCTCGAACATGAAATACTTGGCTCTCGCGATTAAACAACTTAATTGACCAGAGAAAATTAAGAAGCTTACCCATGGTATTAATAGTCGATCTTTAGTGCCTTTCGACCATTAATCTAGCGACCCCAGACTTGTTTAATTTTTTACCTTTACAGTTGTTTATGCGTTTGATTATATTGCAATTTAATGTTTATTGACCATTGCTGACAAATGGTTTAAAATTCTGTTACCAATCAAATTTTCTGCCTACAGCTGCATATGCTTTTTAATTGCTTATGAGAATGCAATTACTGTGCCAATGTTGTTTGATTTTGCAGTGACTGAAGGAGGCTAAGGACATTCATCTCAAAAGATCTTCCACCTTGACGAACGAGCTTCAACTCAATAGCTTCCGAGGATGGAATCTACATCAGGAAGGGGGGCATGTTAACCCTCACGCACATTCCTATCACCTATGACGGACATTGTATTATTTATTTGGTAGAGTCAGGTACCGGGCTTGTTGGTCCAATAGGAAAATGGTAAGAGTGATCGCCTTGAGAGGCGCACTCTAACTGGAACATTCAAAGGATTAGTTGGCTAAGCATGGGTGCCCAAGTGTGAATGGGGCGAGCTCATATAAAAGTCAACTAAACCTAAAAATCACTCATTCTCTCATTTGTGCAATTGAAGAGTGCTCTTGCTCCATCTCCATCTTCTTCTTCTTCATCTCCTTGTGTGTGTGTGTATGAGTGAGAGAGAGAGAGAGAGCGATCGAGCATTGCAGTGGCACAACGGTGGCGAGGCGGTTGAGCGCGGCGTAGCGGTGTCTCCCTCTTCTTCGCCGGTGAGGATTCCTCCACGATAGCAAGCGTAGATCGGTGAGTGACACACCATCGTCATCTTTGAACTTACTAGTTTAGGCTTGTTGTGTGCTTGGAGCCATTTGTGGCTCACACACAATGTATCGGCAAGTTCCTTGCATTGACACGTGTGACATACGCGCACAAAGGGCTGAAATCACATTTCTAAAATCGGGATCAATAGTATACTCATCTATCATAGAAGATAGATCACTGTGACTTGCTATGGAAACCGCATTCACTCCCGGCCGTCTTGAGAGTGCATCTGCTACTTGATTATGCTTGCCAACAATGTGAATAATATGAAAATGAAATTGCGAAAGGAAATTTTTCCACCTCATTTGTTTGTCGGAGAGCTTGGTCTACATCATGAAGTACTTAAGGCTTTGGTGATCCATCCGCAGAATGAAAGGAGTCCCCAATAAATAGTGCTTCCACGAGTCTAAGGCATGTAGAACTACTAGGAGTTCTTTTTCATATATGCCTAGAGCTTGCTCAACAAGGTCGAGACTTTGACTTTCATAGGCTATGGCGTGCCCTTCTTGGAGCAAAACATCTCCAAGGAAATTACCATAGGCGTCACATTGGACCTCAAATGGCTTTGGGAGATTTGATAGTGTAAGCACAGGTTGAAAGATAAGCTTTCCTTTAAGATTTTTGAAAGCATTTTCCTCCTTGGCAGACCATGTATACCTAACATTTTTCTTTGTTAGGTCATGTAATGGTCCTTCTATTAGTGAGAACTTTTCTATGAAACATCTATAGTGTGCACACATACCTATAAAGCTTCTTAGTTCATGAAGATTCCTTGGATTAGGCCATCCTTTTACCTCTAGCTTTGACGGATCCATTTGGATGACATCTTGAGAGATAATGTGACTAAATATTGAATCTCTTGTTAAAAAAACTCACTTTTCTTTCGGTTAATATAAAGTTTATTCTCTCGTAAGACTTGAAATATTACCTGGAGGTGTTGCTTGTGTTCGTCTAGTGAGTGAATTAGAGTAGATGATAATGTCATCAAAGAATACTCCATCAAAGGTTTGATGAGGCCTAAATAGCTTCTCCATCAAGAGGTTGAATGTGGCTGGTGCATTAGTCAAGCCAAAAGGCATGACAATGTATTCATAAAGACCAAACGTAGTGCAAAATGGGGTCTTTAGAATGTCTTGATCAACTATCCTTATTTGATGATAGCCACTTTTTAGGTTAGTTCTACTAAAGTAGGTCTACCCTTGTAGCTCATTAAATAGGTCTTCTACCCATGGAACGGGAAACTTGTTTTTGATAGTGATCATATGTAGTGCTCTATAGTCGACGCCAATATGTGTCGTCTTTCTTTTGCACTAATAGCATAGGTGAACAAAATGGAGATGATCTCGGCCTAACCATGCCCTTCTCAACTAACTCATGCACTTGCCGCATAATCTCCTCTTGTTGAGCTTGAGAAACTCTATAAGGAGGTTTATTAGGCGGTGAACTTCCTGGAAGAAGTTCAATTGCATGGTCATCATTGCCTCGTTTATGAGGTAGTTCAAAAGGGATGTCGTCAATCAAAAGATCTTAAAACCCCTTGAGAAAATTGGATAACTCTAATTCCTTGTGATTGTTTCTATCTACTTTTGCTAAAGCATTAGGTTCATTTTGAGAATCTTTAACAAAAAGATCATGTACATGGAAATAGAGCTCTTTATTGACTTATTGAAAGCTTGCTTATGTACAATGGGTATGGTATTACCCAACACCTAATCATCTATGTACATATCTTTTTCTATGAACCTAAAGTAGATTTTCCTTTCAGGGAATTTAACCTTGGTAGCCTTGCAATCAAACCATTGTGCCCCTACGATTACATCCTCGTGCTTGAGAGGAGAAATTAAGAAGTCCTCTTTTTCCACATAGCTTTGGACATGGAGCCTGAATTTCTCGATTAAGGGAGTGACTGAAGCTTCTTGCCCATTGAAAGCCTCATCGGCAGGTAGGACATCTCCCATCTCATAGTCTTGAATGCCTAGCTTGGTGGCCAGCTCTATGGATATGAAATTGTGAGTAGAACCAGGGTCAAAGAGAATAAAAACATCATGTTGTCTTAACTTTTCCCAAGCATGGCATAGAGGAGAACCTTTGTGGTGAGTTTCCTCTTCTTAGATTTCGACCAAGGTAGCTCTAGGAGGCTCATGGCAGATGTTCTTTTGGGGGCAAGCATGATACGCATGCCCTTGCTCGCCCCATTTGAAACAACGGTTATCCTTACGATAACGCTCAAGCTCTTCAGGAGAGAGTTTTTTTTTACCTTTGTAAATTCCCTTCTCCTTAGCTTTGTTGTTATTGGAATTGCCCTTAGGAGACTTTTGGACATTTTCCTTCCCCTTAGGCTCATCGGAACCCTTGTTTTCCATGGGCTTAAGATTTTTCTTAGCCCCTATTTGGAAATTGATTCGTGAAGCCACCATGGTATGGTGTATGACTGCAGATATGGTGCATGGCCTTTGGGAGTTGACATACTCTGCCATATCTTCAGTTAAGCCTACACAAAATTGTTGTTTTTGCTCTCCAAAATCCATCTTTTTGAACAGTGGCTTTGAGATGTAAGTCCCAAAACTTGTCTATATATTTGTGAATGGATTTGTAGGGAGAGAGCTTCAAGCTTCGCCATTCGGTGAGTACTTTTTCTTTGGCATCAGTGGCCAAAAACTGCTTCATGATGGAAGGTCTTAAAGCCTTCCATGTTGCGGGGCTTCACCATTTGCCCGTAGGCTAGACCACCATTGCCTGGTGGACTTTTGAAAATGCATAGCTACATGGTGTAGCTTAGAGGACTCCGTGAAGCCTCATCTCCAAACACTGCATCGAATTGTTGGATGAAAGCCAAGACTTAGTCCGTAGCACCAAAGGTGCCATCGTAGGTAAGGAAAGAGATGTTCTTTCCTCCCTCTTTGAACTTCTTGAGCTTGGACAACCTCTTCCATGCGGCATAGGATTTCCTATGGCCTCTTCTTTTTGGTGGTTCAAAAGTTGCACCATCACTTTCTTTGGAAGATGAATAATTTGAGGAAGATGGAGAAGAGGGTGACCTCTTTCTCGGCTTTTTCTTGCCTTATTCCTCTTTGTCTGCACCATCACTTTCTTCATAAGAGGAAGAGGATGAAGAAGATGGAGAGGAGGGTGACCTCTTTCTCATCTTTTTCTTCTCTTGTTTTTTATCATCCCTCTTTGAATTAGGGTAAGGGAGGTGTGCGACGATCTTCTCTGTTTAGGAGGTGATGGAGAGCATTTTGCCCGTCGTCTTCCTGGAGCCATCTCCACCGAGGTGGCAGGAGACTCACGTCTTTCTCGTTCCTTTGGTGGGGGCTCTTGAGTTCTCCTTTGGGAAGGAGATGCATCATCAAGAAGTAAATTTGTAAGCCCTTCGTACGGATCCTCTTCTTCTTCCCAAATCGGAGTGAGGCCTCTTTTGGAAGTCTCGCAAGGAGGCTTCCTAGGTACTCTCTTGTCATGGTGGGGAGTTTGGAGAACCCCATGAGCACGAAGCTGCCATTGCACTTCACTTTGGAGGGATGGATTGCCCATGGCTTGTTGAAGCCTAGAAACAAGGTAGTTAACAAGCATAGGTGCATCATTAGTAGCCTGCTCATTAGAAAACTCAAAGCTATCAACATTAACTTCACTCTCTTTACTATTGTCACACATTCTAACAATTTTTAGGTGTAATATTTTTATGTGTACTTTGGCACTTCAAGCCCTAGTTGTTGCTACTCCTCTTTACCCCTTTAGAAAAGAACGCAAGCTCCTATATCCGTGGCTCGAATATCATTAATTGCAAGGAATAGAAGAGAGGGTCTTTCAACACCAAAAGAGTACCGGCTCCTGTCAAGCTTCTAATAGCTCAATAGTGGTTAAAAAGCCGTAGGAAAGCCTCGTAGGACTCCACTATTAAGACCATAGCTCTCGACGGTGATGCCCATTATCTGCACGAAGGTAGGAATACTACAAGGCTAAAAAATCCCTATTCTACTTACTCAATTCCAATTAATAATACCAACCATTTATAGCTAGCTTAAGGACCTCCATTCTTGAGCAAGAAAAGAGAAATCTTGTGCTCTAATACCAATGTAACATTTAATGGCTTAGTAACTTGTGTGTAGAGGAAAATAGCATAAACATAGTGAGCATTCCATTAGAATAGATTCCTAATAAGCATAGCAAGAGTGCTTGGATGGAGAGAGAAACAAAAAGCATAACACTTAGTTAGATAGGCATGAACAATACTTCAAAAGAGAGAGCACTTAAGTTATTGATAACAGTTGAGGATTGGGTTTACATAGAGCCGGTCCCGCCTCCAAAAGGCTTTGTATTATAGGTTTCCCCCATCAAGGGAGACATTTTACAATACAATACTTTGTGTTCCTTCAATAACTTGCTAGTGCAATGAAGATGGAAGCTTCAAGCACCATGCACACACTTAAAAAACACAACATTGATTCCCTCATGGTCTCAGACCCAAGACCTCACAGGCCTTCGAAGATGGTGAGAGCTAGCGGGGTATGAGAGTAGATTGAGAGGAAGGAGTAGTCTTACGAGAAAGAAGTATATCTCCTCTCATAATCACTCATAATAGCTTAGTAATTAGCATGGTAGAGGAGATGAGCATGCATTGAAGCTTGGCTCTTGGTTGGATTTTCATCACAAAGCCAAGAGTTGTTGGTGTAGGCCTCCCTTCTCAGAAGCTTGGAGTAGATGATGAGCTTTCCATTAAAGCTTGAGAAGGAGAGAGAGAGAGAGAGTCTTCTTGATTCACACATGATATTGTCTGAGTGTGTGTGTGATAATGCCTTGCCAAAATCAGTCCCCTCTCTCTCTTGGTCAATCCCTCTTGCAATTTACTCATGGTGGCACCCCATTGGACCGTGCAAAGATTAGCCAACCATAAATGAGAAGCATAAGTGATATCCTTGTGACATGTGTCCCCCTTTCCCCTATTGTGAGAGATTTAGATAAATAAATAATGCAATTAAACTCTCATTGGACCCCTTTGTCTTCTGGCCAACAGGAAGCAGGCAACAAGCCATTGGGCAGCTGAATGCTCATAGGACCCCTTGGGAGATTGTCCAATAGTTTTCTAGAGAGCTTAATTCTTATTGGTTATTTTATTAAGTGTTTATAAATGAATTAAACTAGATTTTCTCTAGCCTAATTCTCATTGGTCCACCTCTATGGCCATCCAATAGGATTTGAGTGTACCTTGGGGGCAAAACTGGGCTAGGGAGCTGACATGTGTCCCCTATTCCCTTTGTGTAAAGGGATAGCAAGTGTGTGTGTGTGTGTGTGTGTGTGTGTGTGTGTGTTTCTCTCATCCCCTACTAAAAGGGCTCGCCCCCTCCTATGTAGGGATCAAGGAAGACTTTGTGTACACTTTCAAAGCATCCAATTTCCCTAAGGTTTGACCATTGGCCTTACCCTTTGAAATTTGGAACCTTAGCATTTTGGAAGTCTTAATGGGGTGAACCTTAGGTCTTTGAATCCCATTGCTTGCACATTGCTCTTTTGTAGATGGTCCCCTTTTGGATCCCTATTTTCCCTCCTTTGGATCCCTAGTGTGACCAATCTGCTAGCCTTACCAATAATCTATCTTTTTCTCCCCTATTACTTCCCCATATTAAATGATCTATTTAACATGAGAAAATGATTTAGAAGAATTAGATATTAGTTATTATGACATTAACCATCTTCACTATTTTGACCCATCAAGAGTGTATCAAAGTGTCAAATTTCCTCAACTTTATTACAATAGTAATGTACATCACAAAAGGTATCATGGGGTTTTGCACCATTAGACAGTGTGGGAACATTGGAAAAATGGCTTATTGATGGAACTCGAATATCAATTGAATGGATTGCTATAGTAATTCGAAATTAAAAGAGTTTTTTCACTCACAGAAACTACACCTCCAAAATCAGTGTCAACGTGGAAACATGGTCAGGAGATGAATCAACAACAACCAATATCACCATCTAGTATCATTGGTCATCAACAAAAGACATGCACGAGTTTTAGCCATGTGATCGATGAGGATTTACAAGCACTATAGTCAACATAATGAAGGAAACACCACCACATCCATTGATAGCTACATCAGTGCCACAACAATGTTATGTAGTGGTGGGCACATCATCCACTATTGGTAGCATTAACAACATCTAGCTAGAAAGGAGCAATATATTTGGTATGGTCAACAAGTGCCAATTGGGGGCCTTACCAACCGATGCCAGCGTTGCAAGTTGGTCATACAACATGTTTACCTATGAGAAAACAACAAGAAAATTCAAGGCATTGAGAGAGCTTCATGGAGAGGTCATGGGCTCAAATATCATGGCCACCATGTGTTGAGTGTTAGAGTTCATGTTATTTGGCGTATCGCTTGACACACAATGGATGACAACCTCTAATGTGCAACATATAAAACATAACATTATGAGATAATGAATGTGAATAATAAGAAACAGGGAAGAAAAAGAATGCATACACAAAATTGGTGAGTGTGTGTTGACCTCTAAGTGTGTGTATGTGTATTGGGGTTCCTCCTTGTCAGAGAATCTAATACTTACTTTTAGATTTAGCAAAATTTAATTGTGGAAGAAGAGAGTTTTCCTTAAGAGAAAGATAGAAAGGAGACTATAGATTGTGTAGGGACAATTTCTTTACACAATACATACTAAAAATACCATAATCATGCATATAATTCAAAGAGAATACCCAATTAAAATCAAAAACTCCATGAGGACCGGATTTTCTTGGAGCCGGTCCCCCTCCAAAAGAACTTGTATTATAATCCTCTCAAAAGAGATCTTCCAACTACAATAAATGTTTGTGCTCTTGCGGAGATTTTACCTTGTCCCCTTTTGGGAGGTAGCTCCCTAGAAATGTCATCCGTAAACACATCTTGAAACTCATTAAGGAAACTATAGAATTCTAACTCCTCTTTAGTTTCATCTTTAAATTCATTCAATACACATGCATCTTTCTTAGACTCCTTGACAAAAATCATGTAGCAAGAAAGAGAGCTTCTCACTACTTTAAAGTTTGAGTCTCTACAAGAGGTATAGTCTTTCCTGCACTATTAACATCAAGCACAATATCCTTGCCTTGATAGGAAAGGAGGAATTTTCTCTCACGAAACTTCATACTGGTAGCCATGCGATCAAACCATGGTGCCCCTAGGATAATGTCTTCATGCTTGAGGGGAGAGATGAAGAAAAATTCTTTATCAACTTAAATTTTCACTTTGAGCCTTAGCTTTCCAATTAGCGGAGTGATTGAGACCTATTGCCCTTTGAAACCTCCATCTTCTTATACCACATCTCCCATCTCAAAGTCATGAATTTCTAGCTTGGTAGCTAGCTCAACAGAAATGAAGTTGTGAGTAGAGCCAGGGTCAAACAATATGAGAGCATCATGCTCTCTTACTTTTCCCCATGCATGATGAGAGAGTGGTGCTTCTTTGCAATGGCCTTTCTCTTTTAGAGCTTCCACCATGGTGACTCTAGGAGGGTCATTATGTTCATCTCTCTTAGGACATAACTAGGAAACATGACCTTGATCTCCATACGTGAAGTGCTTGTTATCTTTACGATAACCTTCAACCTCTTTTCAGGAGAAAGTTGATTTTACCTTTATAGCCCTTTTCCTTTGTCTTTTCTTTGTTTTTGTTAGCCTTGGGAGAGTTTTTTGTCACATTTTTCTTCCCCTTTGGCTCATTTGATTCATTGACTTCCATTGGCTTTGATCCCTTCTTGGTCCCTTGTTGGAAATGAATCCTCAAAGCGACCATACTAGTATGATGTATGACCTTTGTAATAGTTTTAGGTCTTTGTGGGTTCACATAATCACTCATCTCCTCAAATAGGTCAGCACAAAATTGTTGTTTTTGTTTTGCAAAGTCTATCTTTTTCTAGACAGTGGTTTTTAGATGCAACTCCCAAAACTTAACCACATACTTTTTGAGAGACTCATATGGGGCCATCTTCAAGCTTTTTCCATTCTGTTCTACCAATTCTCTTCTCCCTCTTGGGTGGCAAGTAACTGTCCTCTGTATCAAAATATGGTAATGACGATGAAAAGGGAGAGGAGGAAGGAGGCAAATATGGTGACCGCTTTCTTAGCTTCTTCTTGCTTGAATTTCTTTTTCCCTTCTTTGGACTTTCATGATAGGGAGTATTCTTGGGGTATCATCACTTTCAAAGGTAGGAGGGGTGTCACTTTCATACCTCTCCCTTGAAATTTTAGGACTCACTTCTTCTTCTCAAATAGTTTGGTTAGGAGCTCGTTCTTGTATCTCCTCTTCATTAACCAAAGATATTCCTCTTTTGGAGGTCTCACTAGGAGGCCTCAAACAAATTTTTGGGCACTTGGGAGAACTTGAGTTTGAAGGGCTTGAATTTGGCTTTCAACCTTTGATTGCAAGGTAGGGTTTTCCATTGATTTTTATAACTTGTCACCAAGGTATTTGACAACTCTACAACCATCACCAAATGTTGTACCATGAGCCAAACCTAAGTTGTCAATATTGATTACATTCTTTTAATTATGTTGTGCTTTGATTAAATTTCCTTGTATGTGTATGCTAGCTCTTTCCTTGGCACTTCCAAAACTTTGGCTACTACTCGTCTTATCCCTTGAAAACTAGCACTTAAGTAACTACACCCATGGTTTATAGAGTAGTGAAGTGGGTTTAATAGTGTAAGATTAGCAACGGTTTCTATTGGGAAACTAATAGCTCAATAATGGTAAAGCCATAGGCAAGTCCTGGCATACTCCCTCCACAATCATCAAAGCTCCAAGCTTCAATTTGTCATTGTTGTGAAGCTCTCGGGGAAGAGAGAAACTCCAAGAGAGAAGTAGAACTGCAACCTTCAGCTTTGATACCACCTGAAGATTGTCTCGTGCATGCAGAGTGCAAGGGAGAAGAAGAGTAGACACAGAGTGGTGGTGGAGCTCTTAGTGAGGATTCAAATACCTCACTAATCCTTATTTTTCGATATGATCAAAAGAATAGATAAGGTTAGTATGGTCAGTGTGATAGGTAGTGCAATGCGAGTTTGGAGGTTGCCAAGTCGGGCATCTTGAAGAGGAAAGTGGGGGGGATTTCCAATTGTATGAGTTCTCAAAAATGATGTTTTGACCAAAGTGATTCTTTTAAACTTGGCGGAGAACATATGCTTGCTCTTGCCAATATCAATGAGCATTCAAATGTCGCTAAACCTTCTCACTTGTACCTTTTTAATGAGGGTCTTTCTAAAATGTTATACAAATAATGCAACTAGTCAAGTGCTAATGATGCCTCACACCCTAAATGACATCATCAAAAATCCCTAATGGATCTTGTCACCATAGGTTGTGATACCGCATGTAACAAAATTAGATGCTTATACTAATCTAGGATGGGTTAGGATTAGAGATAGACTAGTTAAAGAGGGTTAGAATTAGAACGATTTATAATTGCAAGTGTTAGTGATAAGGACACAAGTAGATTAAATCTAATGCAAAGGTAAAATTCTTGATTGATTGATGATCATAGCTACAACTTGACTCTCATGGAAGATTCTATGAGTGTGCACAAAGTGTGTGCTTTTATAGCACTCCAAGGAGGATATCTTGAAGACTTCATTTGTGATGTGTGTGAAAGACCCTTCTAGAGAATGTGAAGTCATGGGTAGTCATGAGATACTCATTTTCATGCATCTCCAATAAGGAGAAGATCCTTCTAACCTCCCATGTTGGTTCAACCAAAGTGCATTGACCCTAGCAGAGGGCATAGGTAGTGATATGTATGCTTATAGATGCATGGAAGAGGGATAGAGCAGATGGGAAGAGCCTAGGCAGGCAAGTGACAATGGAGATGTATGATTTATGTGGTTTTCTAGATCGAAAAGGCTACAGATAGGGCCTGACAGGGTGGCGGATGAAGAATGCCCGAGGTGCTAGTTTTTGGTCTAGATATGTAGAGCTTGAAATGTTGAAGAAGCAAGTCCAGACAGCTTGTCAAACGGAGCCACAGTGTGCAAGTTACGACGCTTTGAAGTTGGAGGTGGTTGTAGATCTGAAATGGATAGGCCAAGTGATGCCAGGTGGTCCAAGCCAGTTTGGGGCTATGGGCATGTAGTGCTTTATTTATGGAGCTTATTGGACTTTTCAGATCATCAATTGGAGCCCTGAATGCCAAGATACGGCTAGTCAAAGTTTTACCAGGGTCAGTTTTGAGCTAGTTGGGACGCTTCGACCGACGTGCCATCATGTGTTTTCTGGGACTTGGAGGGAATCTGAAGCATGATATGCATTGTGGTGAGTTGGCAAGAAGTGAAAGCTCCTCGATCGCATGCCTGATCAGTTACCTTGAACTTGGTGCTAATTATAGACGGTGTGGTAGCAGATAAACTTTTACAATTTTGATCGGTTCGATCAAGGTGCCTGGAAAATTCAAAGAAACAATGATGCATGCCAAAGACAAGGAAGGGGACCCATCTGCAAATGGGATCTTACGGACCGGCCATAGGAGTTATGGGCAAGAATTGCCAGGCGATGGAAGATACGAAGAAATGGGTGTTTTTTTTTTAGTTTTTGAAGGAGGTTTGGTGACTTTGAAAGCCAAGGGGAGCTAGGAGTGACCATGGGCCGCCACGTGGAACGGGGTTAATCCCACATGGTAGATGCAAGGCCGACTTTCGTGGGCTATAGCATGCTGCCCGGTGGCGCCTGTGGCACTGCCCATGACCGTGCAAGGAGATGGGGGGCGGTTTTGGCCATGAGTTGGTGCCATAGGTGGCTGTGGTGGTGCCACTGACTTGCAGGAAAATCATGACGTGGTGCCCCGTTGGGGTATGTTCCCACGCCCCATTGGGGCAAAACCCTTTTGAGAGAGAGGTTGGGAGCACCGACAGTGCCATCGGTGCCCCGCTTGGCCAATTATGGAATCATGTGGCTTGAGGCTCAAGTAAATCGGGTGGTGACAAAAATACAAGGCGGCTTGTCACGCACCATGCAAGGAAAACGGGAGGTTCGGCCCGAAATAGGGTTCCATGCACACACCCTAAAGGGGCCCTTTTGGATAGTTTTGGGACAGTTTTTGAGGAGGAGCTCTTGGAGAGAGCCGAGGAGGAGAAGAAGGGTCCCATCTTTTTGCTCAAGGAAGGAGAGGGTGAGAGTGTTTGCCGGAGAAGGTGGAGTTTGGGGAGAGCTATGGGGGAGCATTTTGGAGCCAACAGAGGGGATCTTAAAGGTTCTTTTTTTCGAGCTCTCAGCGAGGAGAGTCGCACAAAAGGTGAAGCCACAGTTGTAGTTTTTCCCCTTGTTGCTCGAGGCCTGCATGTCGAGCTTTTGTAGCAGGTTCTGATGACGGTGTAGATGGTGGTTTTTTTGCCATAATTGAAGGAGGTCATATTAATTTCTGGTGTCATTTCTTCCCCTTTCCCCCTTTCTTCTCTTTGCTCTATTCCGGCAATCTGGTGCCGGTGTTGGAGATGTGTGTACCTCCTGGGCCTATGTGTGTTGTCATAAAATCTAATATCTAACCAACCCAAATGAACTTCTCATATTAAATTGATCACTTAATGTGGGAGAATAAACAGGAACAAGTGTTAAGATATAGATATGTGCTTATAGATCTATCTCAACACAGGGCCAATGGTAAAGGGGCCCAAATGAGAGATGTTCTATCAAAGAGCAAGGCTAACCAATGGAGCATAAGACCTTAGGGGTAGCTTCATTGAAGACCTCCAATAATGTGTGTAAAAGTCCTTTGAACCTTAGGTAAGTTAGGGCTGAGCTTGAGGTGGGACCCGCCCTCGAGGTGCTTGTCGTGCTTGAGGTGCTTGATTAAGGTGCTTGAGGTGCTTGACCTACTACATGCTTGAGGTGCTTGACTTGCTACTTGATTAAGGTGATCGAGGTGGTTTGACATGCTTGCTTAAGATGCTTGTGGTAACACCCCTAGTTCAAGTGCATTGTCATGCTTGATGACTAAGGTGCTTGAGCACCAAAAGTCAAAAGTATCCCTACAAGAGGGGGGGCGAGCCCTTTTCCTAAGGGATAGAGAGAGAACACACACTCACACACACAAGGAAGGCCCAAGCTTGAAGAGGCAGCAGGGACACATGTCAGGTCCATACCCATGTTACCTTCATGAGATGCTTGAATCCTATTGGCTAGGCTTCAAAGGGGTCCAATGATAAATTACTTGAATTATCTAATTGTTTTTGCATTTATCAAGTCCTCTCTCTCAAAGGGGGAAAGGGGGACACTTGTCCCAAGACTACCCCTATTGCTAGAAATGGCCCCAGCTTGTGATTGGCTAGGCTTGTTTTGGCAAGAGCCAATGAGCTTCAATGATGAGCTAGAAGAGGGGGTCGACCTAGCAAGGAGGGGGGTTGCTTAGGGGGTATACTCACCCACACACACTCACAAGCACTCTCATTGTGTACTATGCAAAGTGCAAGAGCTCCCTCTCCTTCTCCAAGCAAGTAGAGGTTGAGAGCCTACACCAACACTCTTGGCTATGGAGTGCAAATCCAACCAAGAGCCATGCTTCAATGCCTAAGCTTGCCATCTCCTTCTTCTTCATTACTATGCTATTATGTATGCTAGCTACAAGAGCTATGATAAGTGAGGAACTAATTCTTTCTCCTATGAAATGTTTCTTCTTCCTCTTCCCTACCCTCATTCCCTGCTAGCTCTCTCCACCTTCGAAGGTGTTTGAGGTCTTGGGACTGAGGCTTGGGATAGTTACATATTTCTTCAAGTTTATGTTATGTTTGTGATGCATGAAGCTTTCCATCTTCATTGCATCACCTAGGTCACAAGGAACACAAAGACTGTATTGTAACAAGTCTCTCTTAATGGGAGAAATCATAATACAAATGCCTACTGGAGGGGGGACCGGCTCCACATAAATCCGGTCCTCAACCATTGTCATGTTCTCTAAATTCTCTCCCTTGCAAAAGTATTGTTCATGCCAAGTTAACTAATTGTTATAATTATGTTGTTACCTTCAATTATGTTCACCCGCTATGCTCACAAAGTCATCTCTCAAAAGTACTCTCTTTAATTTCCGCTACTCTCAAATTAAATAGGCCAATTCCATTACATGTGTGCAAGAGAGAAAGAGAGAGAGGTGTTTACTACGACATGGTCATAAATGGGCCGGATCGGTGTGGATTGGTATCCATTGTGCAAGTTTTAAAGGTGAACTCTAGTGGATTGGGGTGCAATGATTGTCCTGGGCTATAGAGAGGCATGCTGTTTGGGTTCCGTGTGTGTTCCCATTTCCCCCCATCCATTCTGGTGTCCCCCATGGAGGAGCACGGATGCTCCGATTTGAAGGTTAAAGAGGTGTTTGAAGTCTGACAAGAAGTTAGCAAATGGTTGAAAAATTTGGCGGTTGTGTTTGAAGGTAGCAGAGATAATGGAACCAGGCTTTGGCCCCGTATTTACAGGTGTTGAAGACCCTGAAGATTGGTCACTAGATTTTGAATTGTGGATGATATCAATGCATATGTTAACGAATGGAAAAAAAGTTGCAGACGGTGTTGTTGCTGATGCACGGACAAGCGAAGATTTGGTAGGAAGATTTGAAGTCTGTTGGTTGAAGTTCATGGGGTAGGAATTGCAAAGGCAGTTTCTAGAGTAGTTTTGAGAAGTGATCACCCCGACAGAGGCTGGTGCTAAGTTGAAATCGGTACGCCAAGACGTAAGTAAGAAGTTTTCTATTTTTTTGAGCAGTTTGAAGCCTGTTGGAAACACTTAGAGGTTGCCACTGGGGTGAGAGGACATCAGTTTTTGAACCTGTCAAAGTTTCTTGAGTGCTTGCATCCGAGGTTAGAGATAAGGTGGAAGACGGTGCTGATACCTATGAAGACATGGTGTATTTGGCCAAGATGAAGACCAGAAAGGCAAAGTGGAAGCTGGAGCTAGGTTTGCTGCAGCCTGGAGATTTTGTGCATGTTGCAAAGCTAGTAGAGTATTCTATGGCTCAATCAAAGGTAGTGCCAATTGTGCGAGATGCAAAGCCTGTTGAGGTAAGGCCAACAATTGATTATGTTCCTTGGGAGTTTCCAGTTTATGATGTGCATGTGCCAATGAAAGACGAGCTTGTCAAAGCGGATAAGCCCCTTGTTGAAGTGAGCGAGTGTGCGAAAGAGGAAGAAGGTGTTGGGTTTCCAGAGTAGATTAAAGAGGTAGAGCCTGTTCTTGTGGAAAGCTTGCATGAGAAGGTAGCAGATAGCATTCAAATTGCAGAAACTGAAGATTCAAAAGGAGATGAAGAAAGCGTGCAAAGCCTAGACAATGGTCAAGCTTTTACGCAGCAGCAGAAAGTTGAAGATGCTGATACCAAGTCAATGTATGATACTGATGAAGATGGAGAAGCTAGTTTCGATTTTTGGGAGACAAGCGGGGAAGATGAACCGGATGAGCCCACATCCTATGACGAGGAGATCAAGTCTGATAAGCCAGTGATGGTAAAGGTAAAGCTGCCTAATTATGTGTCTAATGATGTGGTCATAGCCAATGTGGAAGAAGAACAGGTTGAAGTTCCCAAGAAAGTGAGAGAGGATATGCTATCAAAGGTGACATGCAGAGCTCTATTGGCGGCCATGTTGATGAAGGTAGCAGTGGAAATGGCTATGGCGGTACAATTGGTTCAAAGGTCTTCAAAGGAGGATAGGTCTGAGTCTATGGATAGCCAAGCTGGACTACCAAGTCTGCAGGAGGGTGATGAGATCGAGGGGGTTGGGCATATTTCTGAAGCTCATGAGGTGATGGATGCTGACCAAAGAGAGGAGCAACTGGAGGTGCCTATGGGTTGCCATGATGATGCTATAGGTGCATGCCTTTTGTATCAAGTATGTTGTGGAAGTGAAGCTGATTGGGGCTTTGATGATGCTGAGGATGCCGTGGATGAAGAGATGCAAGTGCTTGTGGATAAGGCTTTGACCAGGGTGTAGGTGATGCAAGTGCTTGCGGATAAGGCTTTGACCAGGGTGCAGGTGATTCAAGGGTTAATCCCTCTACATGTGGAGAGTCCAGTGAAGCAGGTATGTCATATAGCAGACGAAGGAGATTTCTCGTTTTTGGTGTCTAAGCTATCAAGGGAGGTATGCAATACATGGTTGAAGTGTATGCTTGTAAGTGCAACAGTGAGGTATGTTATCTCCCAAATATGGAGCTCCTTGGAGATGAACTCTGCTTTACATGGTTGGGAGGGAGGGTCAGAATTGTTAGTTGGTACGGATGGTGTGTTTATAGAGCCAGGTGTGTTAATGAGGGAGGTAACGGTGCGGAGAAGTGCTAAGGTGCTTTGGGCATACTGTGTGGAGGGATGGTTGTAGACATGGGTGAAGCACTATTGGAGGGTGTCGCAAATGGATGGAAGGAGTCAATGCCAAAGTTTTTGACGCAGGTGGAAGCTATGTGATGCAGGGGGTGGGGCAACCCACTTGAGGTTTGGCAGTAGTTGGCAGGAGTAGAGCCTTGTACCTATGGTAGGTTTTTGGTGGTTTACTCACAGTTTTGGATAGTGTTTGCCAATTTTTGCAGCAGATAGAAGGATAAAGATGCTTTTTGGTTGAACATGAATGTTCAACAAGGGGGTAGGGCAATGATGGTGCAACCAAAGTGTGTCGAGTCTAGCAGAGGGCATAGGCAGTGATGTGTATGCTTATAGATGCATGGCAAAGAGCTAGAGCAGATGGGAAGAGCCTAGGCAGGCAAGTGACAGCGAAGATGCATAATTTATGTGGTTTTCTAAACCAAAAAGGCTCCAAATAGGGCTTGACAGGGTGGTAGGTGAAGAATGTTCGAGGTGTTGGTTTTTGGTCAAGATATGTAGAGCTTGAAGTGTTGAAGAATTAGGTCCAGATGGCTCGTCAAACGGAGCCACGGTGTACAAGCTACCATGCTTTGAAATTCGAGGTGGTTGCAGATCTGAGATGGATAGGCCAAGTGATGCCAGGTGGTCCGAGCCATGTTGAGGCTATGGACGTGTAGCGCTTGATTTATGGAGCTTATCGCTCTTTTTAGATCGCTGATTGGAGCCTTGAATGCCAAGTTACAGCTAGTTGAAGTTTTGTCGGGCGAGTTTTGAGCCAGTTGGGCCGCTTCGACCGATGTGCCATCATGTGTTTTCTGGGACTTGGAGGGAATTTGAAGCATGATATGCATTGTGCTGAGTCGGCAGGAAGTGAACTCCTCGATCGGATGCTTGATGAGTTATGTAAGACCTATTGAAGTTGGTGTTGATTATCGACGGTGTGGTACCAGATAAAATTTTACCGTTTTGATCGCCTCGATCAAGGTGCCTGACAAATTTGAAGAAACAATGATGCTTGCCCAAGACAAGGCTGGGGACTCACTCTGCAAATGGGATCTTATGGACTGGCCATTGGTGTTATGGGCAAGAATCAGCAGGTGGTGGAAGATATGAAGAAATGGGTTTTTTTTTTAAGATTTTGAAGGAGGTTTCGTGACTTTGAAAGCCAATGGGAGCTGGGAGTGACCATGGGCCGCCACCTGGAACGGGATTAATCTCACATGGCGGATGCAAGGCGGACTTGGCACTCTATATAATCCGTAGTGTGGCCGCACTCTAAACATCACAAGGGAGTAAGTTCCTTGGGGAGTTCGTGGGTTATGGCATGGGTTGCACATGTGGCGTTGCTCGTGGCCGTGCGAGGAGAGGGAGGGTGGTTTTGGCCATGCGCTGGTGCTCGTAGGTGGCTATGGTGGCACCGCTGGCGTGCAAGAAAATGATGACGTGGCACCCCATTGGGAGCACCGATGGCACCGTCGGTGCCCCGCTTGGCCAAGTATGGATTCATGTGGCTTGAGGCTAGGCTCAAGTAAATCGGGTGGTGCCAAAAGTAGAAGGCCTCTTGTCATGTGCCATGCAAGGAAAAGGGGAGGTTGGGTGCAAAATGGGGGTCCATGCACATGCCCTAAAGGGGCCCTTTTGAACACTTTTGGGATGGTTTTTGAGGAGGAGCTCTTGGAGAGAGTCGAGGAGGAGAAGAAGGGTCCCGTCTTTTTGCTCAAGGCAAGAGAGGGTGAGATTTCTTTGGAGCCAAAGAAGGTGGAGGTCGGAGAGACCTCTGGAGGAGCAGTTTGGAGCCAATGGAGGTGATCTTAAAGGTTCTTTTTGCCGAGCTCTCAGCGAGGAGAGTCGCACGAAAGGTGAAGCCACAGTTGGAGTTTTTCCCCTTGTTGCTCGAGGCCTCCATGCCGAGCTATTGTAGTAGGTTTTGATGATCGTGTAGATGGTGTTTTCTTTGCCATAATTGAAGCAAATAATATCGATTTTTGGTGTCATTTCTTCCCCTTTCTCCCCTTCTTTTCTTTTCTCTGTTTTGACAATCTGGTGCCGGTGTTGGAGATGTGTGTGCCTCCCCGGGTCTCTGTGTGTGTGAGAGGGAAAGAGAGAGCGGTGTTTGCTGCCGCACGATTGTAAACGGACCAGATTGGTGTGGATTGTTGTCAATTGTGTGAGTTTTGAAGGTGAACTCTAGTGGATTGGGTGTAGTGATTATCCTGGGCTATAGAGAGGCGTGTTGTTTGGGTTTCGAGTGTGTTCCCCTTTCCCCATATCCAACGTGATCACAGTCATGTTTACTACGTCATAGGAGACTCATGTTCATGCATCATAAGAGTGAAGAGGTTGTGCGTATGCTAGGACAACCCTAATAGTGATCATGTTGCACACTCAACAACAATCACATGGACAACAATCATTATTTTTGCAAGAGAGCATGGTAGCCATAGTTATTGATTATTGATAATTGTGCCTCACGTAACCACACCCTATCTTATGTCAAAGGTTAATTGTTTTGCCAATGTAGTTGGCTAGTATCTCCTTAGTATAGGTGAATCCATTTGCTACCCTTTGACTCCACTTCTTGTCTTCTAGTATTAAATACTGATTAATAGTCAGTACCCTTTCACTCAACTTCTTGTCTTCTAGTATTCAAGACTGTCTAGTGGTTAGTATTGAGATAATACACCCAGTCATTGTAACATGGGTTGGAGCTTGAGACTTTGAGATAATACACCCAGTCATTGTAACATGTGTTGGAGCTTGAGACTTTGGAAACATCATCCCTATGGAGCACCAAACCACAAGGATGATGTTGCCAAAGTCCCAACCAAAAGTCACACTAAATGTATGAGTCTCGAATGAAGTTATGTTCATCTTCATGAGGTGGAAAGAGAATGAGAGCAAGACATTCACAAAATACTGTAGAAAACTGAAGAGGTTGAAGCCTTCTTGATGTGTTCCTAGATGGACGATGAGCCTATTGAACCCCCTTTGGAAAATCTTTTGTGCAACGGACTTTCTGAGCTATTGTATAACCTCATCCACATGGACTCTCTACCATATGGTATAACGATTGTATATTTGTCTCTCCTTTCTATAAATTATTGCACTTTTATGGATTTCAATTTGAAAAAATCACATGTGCAATAAAAGGCCTTGTGGCATTAATCATAAGTTCTTATGATTAGAATTTTTTGTACAAACTCGCCACAGGTGCTCCTAGTGTTGGGGGGAAGTTTGGGTGCATTCACTATGGGACTCTAGGCATGCCACATAGACCCATTTTTCACTCTTCATTGCTACAATAAGGTTTAGTGTGTGCATGTGAAGTCACACAATAGCAAGGGTCTATACTTGTATTGGAGTGTCACAACTCACACTCTTAGCTTTGTGAGCAATTGAGGTTGTTCCACTTTGTGGGTGAATTGTACAAGGATATCAATCAGCGCTCACATATCCCAATTTGTAATGAAAATTTCTCAATTTATCAAAAAAAGAATGCCTATTGTAATTCCATTGAATCTTGATTTTCAAGGTCCAAAATTAGGAGGTTTAGTCATAAATCTCCATAAATATGGTAGATTTTGGCATAAATCTCGGTTGTAATCCATTGACCTTTTATTTTCAAGATCCAAAATTGGGGGATTTGCGTCATAAATCTTTGTAAATATCCTAGAATTTGGCATGAATCCCAATGAAAAAAACCCACGGGACTAGCTTAGGAGATCCACCTCCCTACCGCCCTATATGTAGATTGTGTGGCTCTTAGTCCTAGCCTAATTGGATCCCTAGTCCACATCTAAGCCTTCCATGCCCTTGGCCTAGGTCCGTCACCCCCTAGGTTTCCCTTGGCCTTACATTAATCCCCCCTTGGAGGAGTTTTTTATCCTCAAAAGCAATAGTGGTAAACTTCTTCTTGAGAACACTAATGTTTTCCCAAGTGGCACCTTATTCATCTCGGTCTTTCCACTTGACTAAAACTTGTCAACGTAGATGATGATGAGTACCTAAATCATGGTAGTCTAAGATGCATTCAAGTTCATGCCGTTGGGCTAGAGATTCAATGAAATTAACCCAAATCTTTTGGTCAATGACATTATCATCTCCATGCAAGCATTTGTGTAAATTAATTATATGAAATACCCGATGAATACAGTAATGAGAGTTTGTAAGCTCTATCACGAACTCGATGAGTATCTTGAGAGACCCACATTATCTTGGAGACAATATAGGCATTGGACCAGTCTTCAGACTTTCCAAATTCTCGGGCAGACGCAAAAATACCTCTTCCCCTTTTGTAAAGGTCACTTGCTGATGTTTCTCATCAACATACTTCTTATACGGATCATGTGCTTGTCAAACATTTTAACGAGTTAGTCACAACATTTCCATATGGTCTTGGAGGAAATCCTTGACGTGTTGGAACTTTTGAGTTGCCAACCCCACCATAACTAGTGACCTAGGTTGAAAACCATACATGAGCATGAAAGGACTCAAACTAGTCGTAACATGCTTAGCATTATTGTAAGAAACTCAAGAATAGAAAAATAATCTTCACAATCTTATTGCTTCTTGCTAAAGTATGCTCATAGAATATCCTCTAGCACTTGATTGAATCTTTCAATCTGACCATCCATTTCACGGTGATCTTTAGTACTTAGATTGAGTTGTGTTCCCAATCATTTCAATATAGCCCTCCAAAAGTGATTGTTAAAGTAGGGATCATGATCACTCATAATGCTACTTGGAAACCCATACAACCTGTACATATTATCCAACACATAACTTAGCTAATTTTGGAGTTTTTATTGTTGACTTGGTTCGACTAAACTTGCAAAGTTTAGTCAACTAGTCTACGAACACCCAGATCAAGTCATGGCCTCAAATAATGGTTGGTAAACCCACAATGAAATCCATAGAGATACTTTCCCATTTTCCATTGGGAATCTCCAAAGGAGATGTCCAAACCGTGTTCGGAATGCAATCTTGGGTATATCCGCAAGCCGTATGCGTACTTGATGATACTCTGACCTTGAGTCTAAATCCCATGGTGAGGATTTGGATTGTATAAAACCTCTATTGAGATAGTCATCAAGCTGACATTCCACCTCAGTAGCCTCAGAATGGCTCACTCAATAGAGTGGTTTACTTATTGGTTTATTGTCGGCAACCACGTCTATGCCATGCTGCACAACCCGTGTTTGTGGTAGTCATGGTGGTATATCATACAAAAATCCATCTCTATATTTGATTAATAATTTCTTTAGACTATTAGCAACATTTGCTTGTTCAAAGGAGAGAGAGAGAGAGAGAGAGAGAGAGAGAGAGAGAGAGAGAGAGAAGTAGCCATAGATAGAATAGAAGAGAATGAGAAGAATACGGCATTGAGGAATTGTCAAGTAAAACATGATCAACATTTGAAATAAAATGACACATGGAGAAACACATAAAAACTTTTTTTATTTCATTATGAGAACTGAGCTTCATAAGGTCTGTTGTACAATGAGTGCCAAAGAAGGCACATCCCTCTCTCCCGACAAAAACACATGCACACCATTGGATTTAAACATTAAGCTATTTTGCTCATAGCTACACTTAAGTGACGATCCTAGACTATGTAACCACTCTCTATCCAATACCACATTTTCCTGCTCCATATCCATAACCTAGAAGCTCAAGGACATGTGATACCCTTAAATTTCAGTGGCACATCTTTCACTTGAGTGTCCCACATCTTGGCATCATGGTCGTTCATCTCGCTGCCTTGTATAAATGGGAACGCAGAGTCTGAGGCCACTCAAGCCGTTTTACTAACTCATAGTTAATGAAATTTTACAAAACACCATTATCCACCAAGATCCACACCTTGTGCCCTTCGATGGACCCATGCATACACACCATCTCATGTGGACCGAAGATCGACTGCCACATGGAATCCATGATACAACATTCATGCACTACCTTGATGTGTGTTACCTTCACATTGGAGAAACAAGAGGAGAACTCAAGAGGCAACGGCTACACCATGTGGACTACTCTCTTTTTTCCTTGGGCATCAGATTTTCCTTGGGGAAATCCTTTTTTCCGTGTCCACTCTCTAACATGTAAAAGAGAGCTTTTCTTTTTTAGCCTTCTCAAACTCTTCAGTGAAGAGAGGACCCCTAGACCCCTTGGGTTTTTTAGAGGCCTCTAACACACCTATTATAAGATTTCTTTTACTGTGCTCATGATGTGTGCGTGTATTTGCATGTGTAGTGGCAGTCATGTGATTAGTATGTAGTGGTGTCTCCTCAGGATCGTCGTGAATATAAGCTTGCATTATAGCTTCCTCGAGCGTCTTGGGATTCTGAGTCTTGACATGCTTCTTAAGCTCTAGTGTCAGATCGTGAATAAATGTCATAATCACTAATATCTAATTCTCCTAAATGATTTTCTCATGTTAAACTGATCATTTAATATGGGGAAGAACCAGGGGAGAAAAAGCTAGAATATTGGTTAAGCTAGCAGACCGGCCACAGTAGGGATCCAAAGGAGGGAAAACAAGGATCCAAAAGGGGGGCCATCTTCAAAAGAGCAATGTGCAACAATGGGCTTAAAAGACCCTAAGGTTCAACCTATTAAGACTTACAAAATTCTAAGGTTCCAAAATTCAAAGGTTGTGTCCAAAGGTCAAACACTAGGGAAATTGGATGCTTTGTGTGTGTCCCAAAAAGTCTTCACAAGTCCTATATAGGAGGGTGCGTGCACTCAAATCCTAATGGATGGCGTTGGAGGTGAACCAATGAGAATTATGCTAGAGTAGATCTAGTTTAATTAATTTAAAAACACTTAATAAAATAACCAATAATAATTAAGCTCTTTAGAAGACTATTGGACAGTCTCCCAAGGGGTCCACTGAGCATTCAGTAGCCTAATGTCTTGTCTGATTCCTATTGGCCGGGAGGCAAAGGGACCCAATGAGAGTTTGGCTGCATTTATTAATTACCTAAATCTCTCACAAAAGGGGAAAGGGGGACACATGTCAGAAAGCTATCACTTATGCTTCTTAATACTCATTGGCTAAGCCTAAAAAGGGCCAATAGGGTTGCAGCATGAGCAAATAGCAAGAGGGGTCGACCAAGAGAGAGAGGGGGCTGATTTTCTCAAGGCATTATCCACACACAATCACAAAAACTCATGTGTGAAGCAAGAAGACTCTCTCTCTCTCTCCTTCTCAAGCTTTAATGGAAAGCTTATCATCTACTCCAAGCTTGTGAGAAGGGAGGCCTACACCAACAACTCTTGGTTTTGTGATGCAAATCCAACCAAGAGCCAAGCTTCAATGCATGCTTATCTCCTCTACCATGCTAATTACTAATCTAAGCTATGCGAATATGAGTGATTATGTGAGGAGATGTACATATTTCTCATAATACTACTCCTTCTTCCTCTCAATCTACTCTCATGCCCCGCTAGCTCTCACCATCTTCGAAGGTGTGTGGGGTCTTAGGTCTGAGACCGTGAGGGAATTGATGTTGTGTTTAATAAGTGTTTTGCTTAGTGCTTGAAGTTTCCATCTTCTTTGTACTAGCTAGTATTAAAGGAACACAAATAATTGTATTGTAAAATGTCTCTCTTGATGCGAGAAACCATAATACAAAGCCTTTTGGAGGGGGGACCGGCTCCATGTAAATCCGGTTCTCAACTGTTGTCAATAGCTTAATTTCTCTCTCTTTTGAAGTATTGTTCATGCTATCTGACTAGGTGTTATACTGCTTGTTGCCCTCTCCACCCAAGCACTCTTGTTATTCTCATTAGGAATCTATTCTAATGAAATGCTCACTATGTTCATGCTATTTTCCGCCACACACAAGTTACTAGGCCATTAAATATTACATTGGTATCAGAGCACAAGGTTTCTCTTTTCTTGCTCAAGAAGAGAGGTCCTCAAGCTAGCTATAAATGGTTGGTACTATTAATTGCATTTGAGTAAGTAGAATAGGGATTTTTCATCCTTGCAGTGTGCCTGCCTTCGTGTAGATAACAGGGCATCACCATTGAGAGCTATGGTCTTAATAGTGGAGTCCTACAGGGCTTGCTACGTCTTAACCACTATTGAGCTATTAGAAGCTTGACAAGAGCTGGTGCTGTTTTGGTGTTGAACGACCCTCTCATTCCTTGATATTAATGGTATTCGAGCCACGGGTGCAGTAGCTTGAGTGCTTTTGTAAAGAGGAGTAGAAACTTGGGCTTGAAGTGCCAAAGTACACCTAAAAATTTTACACCTAAAAGTTGTTAGAATGGCTGACAATAGTAAAGAGAGTGAAACTAATGTTGATAACTTTGATTTTGCTAATGAGCAGGCTACTAATGATTCCCCTATGCTTGTTAACTACCTTGTTTCTAGGCTTCAACAAGCTATGGGTAATACATCCCTCCAAAGTGAAGTGCAATGGCAACTTCATGCTCATGGGATTCTCCAAGCTCCCCACCATGACAAGAGAGTATCTAGGAAGCCTCCTAGTGAGACTTCCAAAAGAGGCTTCTCTCCGATTCGGGAAGAAGAAGAGGATCCGTACGAAGGGATCAAAAATCTGCTTCTTGATGATGCATCTCCTTCCCAAAGGAGAATTCAAGAGCCTCCACCAAAGGAACGAGAAAGAAGTCAGTCTCCTGCCACCTCGACGGAGATGGCTCCACAAAGATGGGGTGCTAAACGCTCTCCATCACCTCCAAAATGGAGAAGATCATCCCACTCTTCTCCACATCATAATTCAAAGAGGGATGACAAAAAGCAAGAGAAGAAAAAGGTGAGAAAGAGGACACCCTCTTCTCCATCTTCTTCATCCTCTTCCTCTTATGAAAGTGATGGTGGAGACAAAGAAGATCAAGGCAAGAAAAAGGTGAGAAAGAGGTCACCCTCGTCTCCATCTTCCTCAAATTCTTTATCTTCTGAAGAAAGTGATGGTGCAACTTTTGAACCATCAAAAAGAAGAGGCCATAAGAAATCCTATGCCGCGTGGAAGAGGTCGTCCAAGCTCAAGAAGTTCAAAGATGGAGGGAAGAGCATCTCTTTCCTTACCTACGATGGCACCTTTGGTGCTATGGACAAAGTCTTGGCCTTTATCCAACAATTCGATGTGGTGTTTGGAGATGAGCGCTTCACGGAGTCCTCTAAGCTACATCATGTAGCTATGCACTTTCAAAAGTCCGCCAGGCAATGGTGGTCTAGCCTACGAGCCTCCTGGCCAGTGGTGAAGCTCCACGAACATGGAAAGCTTTAAGAGCTTCCATTATGAAGCAGATTTTGGCCACCGATGCCAGAGACAAAGTACTCATCGAGTGGCGAAGCTAGAATCTCTCTCCCTACAAATCCATTCACAAATATGTAGACAAGTTTTGGGACTTACAACTCAAAGACATTGTCTTAAAAAAGTTGGATTTTGGAGAGAAAAAGCAATAACTTTGTGCGAGCTTAATTGAAAAACTGGTGGAGTATGTCAATTCCCAAAGGACACGCACCATATTGGCGGTTAAACACCATACTATGGTGGCTTCTCGAATCAATTTCCAAACAGGGGCTAAGAGAAATTCTAAGCCCACGGAAAGCAAGGGTTCCAATGAGCCTAAGGGGAAGGACAATGTCCAAAAGTCTCCTAAAGGCAATTCCAACAAAGCTAAGGAGAAGGGAGTTTACAAAGGCAAAAACAAACTCTCTCGTGAAGAGCTTGAGCGTTATCCCAAGGATAATCGTTGTTGCAAGTGCGGTGAGCAAGTGCATGCGTACCGCGCTTGTCCCGAAAAGAACACCCGCCATGAGCCTCCTAGAGCTACCTTGGTTGAAATCCAAGAGGAGGAAACTTGCCACAAAGGATCTCCTCTATGACATGCTTGGGGAAAGGTAAGAGAACATGATGCTTTTATTCTCTTTGACACTGGTTCTACTCACAATTTCATATTCACAGAGTTGGCCACCAAGCTAGGCATACAAGCTTACGAGATGGGAGATGTCCTACCCGCTGACGGTGCTTTCAAGGGACAAGAAGCTTCAGTCACTCCCTTAATCGGGAAATTGAGTCTATGTGTCCAGAGCTATATAGACAAAGAGGACTTCTTTATCTCTCCTCTCAAGCACGAGCATGTAATCCTAGGGGCACCATGGTTTGATCGCATGGCTGCCAATGTTTAATTCCCTGAAAGAAGAATCTACTTTAGGCTCAAGGAAAATGATATGTACATAGATGCTAAGCAAATGGGTAACACTTTACCCATTGTACATACACAAGCTTTTAACAAGTCAATAAAGAGCACTATTTCCGTGTACATGCTTTTTGTTAAAGATTCTCAAAATGGACCTAATGCTTTAACAAAAGAAAATATAAACAATCACAATGAATTAGAGTTATCCAATTTTCTCAAGGGGTTTCAAGATGTCTTTATTGACGACATCCCTTGTGAGCTACCTCCTAAACGAGGCAATGATGACCATGGAATTGAACTTCTTCCAGGAAGTTCACTACCTAATAAACCTCCCTATAGATTTTCACAAGCTCAACAAGAGGAGATTATGCAACAAGTGCATGAGTTAGTTGAGAAGGGCATGGTTAGGCCTACCTCATCTCCATTTTTCTCACCTGTGCTATTAGTGCAAAAGAAAGACGGCACATATCGTATGTGTGTCGACTATAGAGCACTAAATAGGATCACTATTAAGAATAGGTTTCCCGTTCCACGGGTAGAAGAACTATTTGATAAGCTACAAGGGTCCACCTAATTCAGTAGGATTGACCTAAAAAGTGGCTATCATCAAATAAGGATAGTTGATCAAGACATTGTAAAGATTGCATTTTGCACTACATTTGGTCTTTACGAATACATTGTCATGCCTTTTGGCTTGACCAATGCACCAGCCACATTCAACCGCCTGATGGAGAAGCTATTCAGGCCTCACGGAACCTTTACTGGAGTGTTCTTTGATGATATTATCATCTACTCTAATTCATCAGACGAACACAAGCAACACCTTCAGGTAATATTTCAAGTTTTAAGAAAGAATAAACTTTACGTTAATCGAAAGAAAAGTGAGTTTTTCTTGCAAGAGATTTAGTATTTAGGTCACATTATCTCTCAAGATGGCATTCAAATGGATCCATCAAAATGAGAGGTAATAAAAGGATGGCCTAAACCAAGGAATATTCATGAACTAAGAAGATTTATAGGTATGTGTGCATACTATAGACGCTTCATAAAAAAGTTCTCACAAATTGCAAGACCATTACATGACCTAACAAAGAAAAAAGTTAGGTATACGTGGTCTGCCAAGGAGAACAATGCTTTTGAAAAGCTTAAAGAAAAGCTTATCTCTCAACCTGTGCTTACACTACCGGATCTCTCCAAGCCATTTGAGGTCCAATGTGATGCTTGTGGTGATTGCCTTGGAGCTATTTTGCTCCAAGAAGGGCACGCCATAGCCTATGAAAGTCGAAGGCTCGACCCTGTTGAGCAAGCTCTAGGCATATATGAAAAGGAATTTCTTGCAGCTCTACATGCCTTAGACTCATGGAAGCACTATTTATTGGGGACTCCTTTCATTCTGCGAACGGATCACCAAAGTCTTAAGTACTTCATGACGCAGAACAAGCTCTCTGAAAAACAAATGAGGTGGGAAAATTTCCTTTCGCAATTTCATTTTCATATTGCTCACATTGCTGGCAAGCATAATCAAGTAGCTGATGCACTCTCAAGACGGCTGAGAGTGAATGCGGTTTCCATAGCAACTCACAATGGTCTATCTTCTATGATAGGTGAGTATGCTATTGATCCCGATTTTAGAGATGTGATTTCAGCCCTTGCATTAGGAAAGAAAGAGGAACCATTTACCTTACAAGATGGTTATCTTCTCTATGGCAATAGACTATGCATTACTTACTAACTCACTACGTGAGAAAGTAATGTATGAATCTCAGGCTCCTCCTTATGCGGGGCATAGAGGGATTGAGTCTACCCTAAAGGGGATTGAAACATATTTCTATTGGCCTACCATAAAAGCAAGCATACAAGAGTATGTTTCTAAATGTGTGGTATGCCAAAAGACAAAGTTTGATAGAGGGAAGCAATCTGGATTGCTTCAACCTTTCCCAATCCCTACTTCACCATGGGCGAGCATATCCATGGATTTTATCTTTGGATTGCCTAAGTCTATCCATGGGAATATGGAAATATGGACGATAGTAGACAGGTTCAGTAAACAAGCTCATTTTATACTTGTCAAAAAGACTATCAAAGCCCATCAAATGGCAACCCTCTTCATTTCACAAATCTTCAAGTACCATGGCTTGCCAATGTCCATAGTGTCGGATAGAGATCCTAGAATGACCAGTAATTTTTGGAAGGGTCTCTTTGAGAATTTAGGAACAAGGCTAAACTTCTCTTCGGCCTATCACCCACAAACAGATGGTCAATGTGAAATAGCTAACCTAACAATTCTCGATCTACTAAAACTATATGTAATGGAAGTAGAGGAAAGATCCCAATGGGAGAAGGACTTACCCTTAGTGGAGTATGCCTACAATAACACTGTACATACTTCCACGGAAAAATCACCTTTTGAGGTAATTGAGGGAAGATCAAAAAGTCCCCTGCTACTTAAGGTACACGGGAAGATCTTTGATGCAGATGAGTATAGCCGAGACCTACAAGAATCTTTCCAAAAGAATAAGGATGCTATCTCTATCTCACAGCAAAGGCAAAAGGCTGTTGCTGACAAGCACAGAAGAGACCAAGCCTTTAAAGAAAATGATTGGGTCTTACTCAAATTTCCCAAGGCTCGATTAAGGCACACGACGGGCAAGAATCCTATGGGACACCAAAAGTACTATGCTAAGTTAGCAAAAATGTACTATGGTCCCTTCTAGATTCTTGGGCCAATCAATGAGATGGCCTATCAACTCAAGTTGCCTGACCATTGGCTCACACACAATGCTTTCCATGTGAGCCTACTAAAGCCTTACAAAGGAGAGCCACCTCAAGACCCAACTATTGAAGACCCACCGGAGATTGAGGACCAAGAAGATGCAACCCGAGTCCATTCTCCGACATGAAAAAAAGGTACTAAGAGGCGGTAAGACTATCCTACGATATCTTATTAAGTTTAAGAATTATCCTTTTGAAGATGCTAGATGGATGCAAGGCATACAATTAAAGGATAACCTAAACCATGTCAATGCTTACAATGCTTCCCTAGAGTAAGCAAATGTACAAATGTAAAAAATGAACAAAGTTTTTGTCTTATAAGACTCCGTTTTTATTTATTGTGCACAAAAATGAAGTAGTATGCATGATTAGATCAAGTTTGCGGAGACGACGTCTCTCAAACACCAAGTAGAGCTTGTCACTCTACTATGGAAGATTGATAGGACTAATGTGCAGACATGCTTGCGGCATCTTAGGCTCTCAAGCGCCAAATGGACTAGTCATCCACTCTGGAACGATGTCGGAGGGTAACATAGGGATCCTCTACCCGCTAGGAAAAGGACTAATGAATATGCTTTATCTTCTCTACCACATAGTGGAGGATGACTATGATTTTAAGAGAGAGGTAATGTCATAATAACTAATATCTAATTCTCCTAAATGATTTTCTCATGTTAAAATGATGATTTAGCATGGGGAAGTACCAGGGGAGAAAAAGATAGAATATTGGTTAAGCTGACAGACCGGCCACAGTAGGGATCCAAAGGAGGGAAAATAGGGATCCAAAGGGGGGGCCATCTGCAAAAGAGCAATGTGCAACAATGGGCTTAAAAGACCCTAAGGTTCAGCCCATTAAGACTCCCAAAATGCTAAGGTTCCAAAATTCAAAAGTTGTGTCCAAAGGTCAAACATGAGGGAAATTGGATGCTTTGTGTGTGTCCCAAAAAGTCTTCATAGGCCCGACATAGGAGGGGGCGATCCGTATAAGTAGGAGATGAGAGAGAAACACACACACACACACTCACACAAGCTCCCTTTACACAAAGGGAATGAGGGACACATGTCAGCTCCCTAGGCCAGATGCCCACAAGGTGTACTCAAATCCTATTGGATGGCCTTGGAGGTGGAACAATGAGAAATAGGCTAGAGTAAATCTAGTTTATTTATCTAAAAAAACTTAATAAAATAACCAATAAGAATTAAAATCTCTAAAAGACTATTGGACAGTCTCCCAAGGGGTTCAATGAGCATTCAGCAGCCCAATGGCTTGCCTGATTCCTATTGGGCAGGAGGCAAAGGGGTCCAATGAGAGTTTAGTTGCACTTATTAATTACCTAAATCTCTCACAAAAGGGGAAAGGGGAACACATGTCAGAAGGCTATTACTTACGCTTCTTAATACTCATTGGCTAAGCCTGGAAAGCGCCAATAGGGTTGCAACATGAGCAAATAGCAAGGGCGTTCGACCAAGAGAGAGAGGGGGATGATTTTCTCAAGAATTATCCACACACACTCACACAAACTCATGTGTGAAGCAAGACGTCTCTCTCTCTCTCTCTCCTTCTCAAGCTTTAATGGAAAGCTTATCATCTACTCCAAGCTTGTGAGAAGGGAGGCCTACACCAACAACTCTTGGCTTTGTGATGCAAATCCAACCAAGATCCAAGCTTCAATGCATGCTCATCTCCTCTACCATACTAATTACTAAGCTAAGCTATGCTAATATGAGTGATTATGTGAGGAGATGTACATCTTTCTCGTAAGACTACTCCTTGTTCCTCTCAATCTACTCTCATACCCCGCTAACTCTCACCATCTTCCGAGGTGTGTGAGGTCCTGGGTTTGAGACCGTGAGGGAATTGATGTTGTGTTTAATAAGTGTTTTGCTTAGTGCTTGAAGTTTCCATCTTCATTGCACTAGCTAGTATTAAAGGAACACAAAGAATTGTATTGTAAAATGTCTCTCTTCATGGAAGAAACCATAATACAAAGCCTTTTGGAGGGGGGACCGGATCCATGTAAATCCGGTCCTCAACTGTTGTCAATAGCTTATTCTCTCTCTTTTGAAGTATTGTTCATGCTATCTAACTAGGTGTTATACTTTTTGTTGCTCTCTCCACCCAAGCACTCTTGTTAATCTCATTGAAATCTATTCTAATGAAATGATCACTATGTTCATGCTATTTTCCGCTACACACAAGTTACTAGGCCATTAAATGTTACAATAAACCCACGCACGTGCTCAAAGTAGTTAACTCATCCATCTTGAAAATGAAATCATCGTAGTGCGAGGTATATTCCAACAGTGTTTTATGTTGTTGCATGGAACACTTATCCCAAGAAAACCAATTTTTGTCTGCTTTATTTGTGGATAGAAATTCCTTTCTAAATACACTTTCAAAGGCTACCCAAGTCTGTGGTATGATTCCCTTCTCCTTGAGAGACATCTACCATTTGTAGGCCTTGCCTTCTAACATCAGACTTGTTTGCAGTGCCTTGACTACATCCGAAGTACGTTGCAGATCGTGAATCCCATCCCATTTACTAAGAAATATAGTCACCCTATCTTTATTACATTCACTTTCTTCCCCCCTAAAATCGGTGGTTTTGTATTTTTCAAAAAATCATCCACCTCTTTTTGGGTGAGAGGGTGCAGAGAAACTGGATTGGGACCCTATCCCTGATTGGAGCCTTGCTCCTGTATATGGGTGCCAAGAAAGCCCTTGGTCTACTGTTGCATATATTACACTACTAAATCTGATAATTTAGTAACATTTTCATTCAAATGTGCAAAATTGTTCTCTATCACAAACATACGTGGTAGCTATCATCCGACCCTCGTGCCGTGCAGGTACCCTCCATGGGAGTATCCGACTGTGGGCATAGAGTGCTCAAAATCAAATGCATGCTTTATGTTAATGTGTGAATCCATGGTGGTATGTGCTATGTTAGTAAGAGAATAGAAGATACCTTATGTCCAGCGTGGTCGGATGGTAACAAATTGAAACTATGTCGGTTGGCCGTGGTAAGTAGAAACCACCAGTAGATGATATCCAAGTTGAAGAGAAAGTCGTAGCCTTTGTCAAATCTCCTTGACAGTCTACCAACTGGATAATACCGTGGCTTGTTTGATTTGCTCACCAAAATGAAAATTGCACCACTTTAGTGCTTGTATTACACATGTGTTGCTAGTTGAATAAAACACATTGCCATATATTCCTCCACTTGTCGATTATGTTAAAAATCGATAATTAGGACTCATGGAGTATATTGCAATTGGCTCAATTTGTGGCCTTGGTTGCTTGTACTTCTTGTGCTCGGCTTTTCTTGTCCAAGGCAATGTAGAAGAAGATGGGTGTGCCGGGGGGGGGGGGGGGGCTATCATGGACACCCTCCCTTAGATTATTGGCCTCCAAATGCCCTAGAGACAGGCAACCCAATGAAAAACGGGTGCCCCTTGCAACCCCCAAACTATGGCGACCCTATTGCGCAGCGAAGCTGTTGAACCGAAGACGAGAAACCGCACCGAGAGAGCGTAGGTAGACAAGGAGAGAGAGAGAGAGAGAGAGAGAGAGAGAGAGAGAGAGAGAGAGAGAGAGAGAGAGAGAGAGAGAGAGAGAGAGAGAGAGAGAGAGAGAGACAACACCATCATATGCAAACCCCAAAGTGTGTAGAATACTCACACAGATGATGTATATATAGAGGGGACCCAGGTGCTATATATGGAGCTCAACACCCCCACTCAAATAAGGGTCCCTAACTGTGGATGAAAAAACCCTTGGGGGCTCAAGGGAAAAACCCACAGCTCTATATACACTCACCGTTATATTAATAATACCATTGAATTTACAAAGAATGCTTACAAGGAGCTACATCACTCCTATCAAGTACAACAATGGCCTTTAAAGGCTCAAGAGAGAGATATCTTTGTATAGACTACCAACACTTGCTCACCAAAAAATGTCTTTATAAACTTCTTTATTCTGCCATAATCTCCTCACCAAAAAATGTCTTGATAAACTTTAACTTTTGGTCATACCTGCAAATATCATAAACTCAAGAAATACAATCGAGAAAATCTTAGCAATGTCAATGAAAATAATTATAGTCAAAATGTCATAAGAGACGGTTTGCAATGCTGTCCTTTTTGTAACATAGCAATGGATAGTACATAAATACATGACATGAGATAATGCCCATACAATATTCAAGAAAATGGCCATAACAATGATGACATGACTATCAAATAACACATATGTATGTATAGCAAAACAAGAGTATATGTGCGCACTTCTGTACATATAACGAGATGATCTCCATACGATATTCAAAACAATGGCCACAACAATGATGGCATGACGATTAGATGTCATGAGGATGACAATGTCCGAGATGGTATTGAAGACAATGGCTATAATAATGATGGCATGACGATCAGATAGCACATATGTATGTATAACAAAATAAGAATGTATGTGTGCACATAAATACATGACACAAGATGATGTCCGAGCAGGTATTCATAACAATTACCATAGTAATGATGGCATGACGATGACGATGTCCAAGACGATATTTATAACAATGTCCATAACAATGATGGCATGCCAATTGATAATGTCCGCGATGATATTCAAGAAAATAGCCACAACAATGATGGCATGACGATGACAATTTCCGAGATGATATTCATAAGAATGGCCATAACAATGATGTCACGATGATTAGATAGCCCATATTTATGTATACAAAATAAGAATGTATGTGTGCACATAAATACATGACACAAGATGATGTTCGAGAAGATATTCGTAACAATCACCATAGTAACGATGGCATGACGATGACGATGTCCGAGACGATATTCATATCAATGGACATAACAATAATGGCATGACAATGACGATGTTCGAGATGATATAACTGATTTTCATAACAATAAGTTTTCAGGTGGCAAGATGATGCATTCGACGCTATAGAATGATCATTAAGGCACAAAATCAAGTAATTACTCCTTCAAGAATTTTAGTAATAATTCATTGTAAATTATATGAATTTCTTTACGAGTGATAGAGCATCAAACTCTCCGGTATTGGTCATGTCACTACATTAGCATCATAGATTGAAATTAAAATACTCAACACAATGTCTAGTAGACCATCATACCAAGCACTAACCTTGGAGCATCGTAAATTGAAGTTAAAATATTCAACACATCGTCTAGCAAATCATCATATGAAGCACTAATATTAAAATCCATGGGCATACTATTCCATGAGATCAAAGTTAGTTGGTATAAAATTTGTCTCTGTTGAATGAATTCAGTGATAAAATATGACACAAAGTCTACTTAAAAACATAAGCCTCACGTACGTCATAAGAGCTCTAAGAACATAACCCGCCCCAACAATTTTGTCCACATGATTTTTAAGGGCCTGTTCAGCCAATCTAACTCTACAATGTCAATCAAAGATATAATGAAAGAAAATCTATGGTTTACAAATTCATGAAGTCCAGGTAGAAATATAAGCCTCACATAAGACACAAGATCCTTAAGAACGTAACCCCTACAATTTTCTGTCTACATGGTTTTCAAGGACCTGTTCGATCAAATCTTAGTCTATAATTTCAATCAAAATATAATGAAAGAAACTATATTATTTGCAAGCTACAAACTCTTCTCACAAACTGATCGCAGAGCCTACAGTCAGCACCAAGATCAACTTACTCATGAATAAACCAAATATGACATTCCTCATTACCATTGATGTCAAAGCCATGAGAGTAGAGATCAACTTACCCAATAAACCATGGGCTGACATCACCTAAACAGGCACTGACATCGTGCAAACATGCTCTTTGATTATCCATACACACAATGCTACCACCATAGAGCATGAATCACATCACTCAAAGACCACACTACACAATGTCCTAGATGCCCATGGGTCTCTAATCTTGTATTGACTCCAACTGTAATTTACATCTTAGTCCCCATCAAAACCTTAGACATAAACTATCCACAATGATGTCTTCAGCCATCACATCCAGGCTGCGACCTAATGAGTCAAGGACCTTACATTAAACATCGTATACTTGAGTGTGTCTGCATGTAAATACTATAACAAAAATTGAAACTCATAAAACGAAACAAATTTCTAGGACCTTGTCCATAAGACAAAACTCTACAATCCATACCTCATCAAGGTCCTTTGTGGTTTCTGTTTTTCGGCGCCTACACGTCTCATAAGCTGCTAATAATAGACTTGTCAACTCAGCTAATAATTCCGGTAGGTCTTGCAAGCCGCTAATATAATCAGGCAAAGGTCAAGATGCGAGGTGCTTGTTGAGAAAGGCTCTAAGTAATACCATAGCCCACGTCATCTCAACTAGGCCAGTGGTTGTAGCCGTTGCGAGCCGTAAGGATGCCGCGTTAAACCAGTGTGTTGAGTTCAGATTTGAAGTTCTTGCAACCATGAATGCTCTCTACAGTTAGGACTTGAGATGGATACAATCGGCATGGTTGCACTCGGGATTCAAACCGGAGATAACTCTTGCGTCCTTAGTTGTCTATCTTTGAGAATCCTTGAAGTACGCAGGAACAATGATAGTCGCATTCTTCATTGTACTTCCAAGAAAAGCCTCAACAATCTCTTTCATCTTCAAAAGCACCATAGGCGAAATCTCCTCAACATACAAGTGGCATCACGTTTGGAGGATGCAAGCGTGCGTTGGCTGCTACATAGGAATGCGCCTTCTGCAATTGGCTTTGCTAGTCTACGATGACGTGTGAGAGCTTGCAAGTCAAGGTTTTCTTTGCCTGTGTCGCAAGGAGCTGCAGCGATGCAGTGTGCAGGTCTTGCAGGCCTGCTCTTCCTTACTTACTCTGCCTCTTGCAAGCACAGTCGTATAATCTGGCACAACTAATTAGCGCCCCCTCTTGATGGGTAGCTTCTCGAGCTCTGCCATAAAAGCATTCTAAAAATAGTAGTGCATAGACATAAGAATAGAATCTATGTAGGAAGCAGTGCAGGCCAGCAAAAAACGCTTTTGATTTGTAACTCTAAAACATAGGCAGGATTAATTGAAGCATGAGAACTTCTCTCTCTTTCGCGTGCATGCAGTGTGCGGATCCGCTCTGCTCCTACACCTTTAGTAAAGCAGATGCTTCCTTGCAAGTCAGCGCTCCAGTGCGGGGCAAGATATAACCAAAGAGGCCAAGACAGTCCGCGTTCAAGCCACAAAAGCTGATGACTGTCGGTTTTGCTCTTATGTCATGTTGACCTTTCCGACTACCTGTAGTGTCTAGCGCTGCAAGAAAGGCAGACAAACCACATCGTGCCGTCACTCCGCCCCTCTTACACCCGTTATGAGTTTTCACCCCAAGGCCCTCCGCCGTCATTGCAAGCCAGAGAGGGAATGAACGCACCGTCACTCCACCCCTCTTACACCCGTTATGAGTTTTCACCCCAAGGCCCTCGCGCTCCCAATGAACTGGCTTGCGCTCGATTTAATGGAGGGCAAGCCTCGGCTCCCTCCTCGCCTAAGGGGTCCTACACACGGCCCTCGTCCTCTTCCCCAATTGCATAAGCATGCAAAAAAGTGACAAAGTGACCACGCCCTTTCACCTTCTCCCGAAAATAATATATGCTCTTGATACCAGTGAAAGAACCCAGGGGACTAGCTTAGGAGATCCACCTCCATACCACCCTATATATAGACTGGGTGGCTCTTAGCCCTAGCGTAATTGGATCCCCAATCCACATGTCTAGGCCCCTTGGCTTTGGTTCGTGACTCCCTGGGGTGCTCTTGCCCGGGTTGTTGACTAGTTTCTCTTTAAAAGACATTGCCAACAAAATGGTTTTCTTGGAGCATTGGTATCAATATAAAGATAGTGTGAACCATATGAACACGTTGTCCAAGCTGAGAGTCGTGACGTGCAGTCTTATTTTTTCAACTAGATAGCTTGGACTCTGGAGAAGAAAAGAGAGTTCAAACTCGAAGATCTTGCCGGTTCCGTCAAAAAAGCTCTTGTCTCGCCAACTGATGTATTCAATGCTCCAAATTGAGCTCTCTCTCTCTCAAACATTTTCTTGAACTCTCTAGGCCTAGTCTCGACAGCTCTCTCTCTCTCTGTCTCTCTCTCATATTTAAGGCTTGTAACTTCATACTATGTGTGAAGAAACAAAAAACAAAGCTTTGTGAGACTGGTTTTCCGTTTTTCTTCACTTTCCTTGCAACGGCTGCTGTGAAGCCCTGCTGACTGCATGAGCGTAAGCCAGCTGCTGCGGTTGTTTTATAAGCAGATGGATGGTTCCACAAGCAAGTGAACGCTGCATAGAATAGAAAGTAGAAAGGGAGAGGGTGAGAGAGGAGGAGAGAGGGACTGGATGCAAGTCCGACATCATCAGAGAGAAATGTGTGTGGGGGGGGAGTAGAATTGGAGCTAAATTTGGTGGAATTTAGCTAAATTTGGTGGCATTCAGCTTCTGTTTTTGGCTTTAGGGCTGATCAGCGTCGCGAAATGCGCACTCGAAGAGCGAGCTATGGAGCAGGAGAGCCTGGTTGCATGCAGAGGAGGTCTAGAAGCTCAGCGGTTTCTGTGAGAGAAAGGCCTCCAGGGCCTGAATCATGTGCTAAGAGAGCAAGGTTAATTAGCTCACAGAAAAACATTGCGGGAAAAGGAAGCAGCTGCTTTGATAAGCTGCCTGACGATGTGGTGCTATCCATTTTGGTGTGGCTGAGCTCAAGAGCTGACACTCCGAGGGACCTGCTGAACGTCAAGTCAATGTAAGCAAGCCAGCAAAATTAGGAATATTGGGCTAAGTATGATGTTTTTGTATCTCTTTCTAAAGACCCTTTTTTTTTTTTTGGGGGGGGGGGTGGTTTGTGCAGATGTAAGAGATTCAAGAGGCTTGCCAGCAATAGTGTCGTGATGCGCAATGCATCAGAAGGGGCTCTGAGGGTGAGGGCCTGTCAGTGGTGTGCTGCTGCCACCATCTACTTGTCCACGTCTGCAGAAGCTGGCAATCTGGAGGCTTGCTTCACTCTAGGCATGGTAAAATTTTTCTCGTAATTACGTTCTGATACGAATTTTATTTACTTATTTAACTTTAATTGGTCCCTAATTTCTTTTGCAGATTCGATTCTATTGCTTGCTGGAGAGAGAGGAAGGACTGGAGATGCTGCGCCGAGCTGCATCGCGCTCACATGCGGGCGCCCTCCACGCGCTGGGCGTGATCCATTTCAATGGCAGCGGCGGGAGCCGGGCGGACAAGAACTTGAAAGCAGGCGTCCATCTTTGTGCGCGGGCGGCCGCCCTTGGCCACGTGGATGCCATGCGGGAGTTGGGCCATTGTCTCCAGGACGGGTATGTGTTGTAGGCGTACATGTCTTCGGTTCGAAACCCATTTTGAAGAGCAACTTTTGGGTGATTGCAGTTACGGGGTGCCTATGAATGTACTCCATGGACGACGCCTCATCTTAGAGGCCAATGTTCGAGAGGCCTCACTATTAGCAACAAGGAAGCTATCCCTTGATTGTGGAGTAGGCCAAAACAAGCTCAAAGTAACGGTGGATTCCTTATTTTCCATTTACAAACTTCTCCACTCAAAGAGTTGTTCACTCTTGAGTGACTTCGGCTGTACTAGTGTGCTCCCTCCCACTCTCCACATAGCGCATGAGTTTTTGCTAGGCTGGTTCCGTTTAAAGCCTCTCCCCATGGGTCTTCGACTTTGTTCACATGCAAATTGTGGCCGTCCGGAGACTCGTAAGCACGAGTTTAGGCGATGTTCAGCTTGTGGCCGTGTCAACTATTGCTCTCGAGCATGCCAAGCCTTGGATTGGAAGCTGCAACATAAGCTCCATTGTGCCTCTGCCATTCGCTGGCCAAACCGAGCTTTCGTCATCGGCCTTCCTAGGAGGCATGGTCCGTCATACATGGATGATTCAAGTGATCAATAATATTGGCCTATTACTTCTACTATTTGGTACCGAAAGTCCACTATCATTAACGCTGCAAGCAAATGAGCAATTAAGGCTTGTCAATTGGACTGATTATGGTGCCAATGTTTTGACTTGTGTACAAGAATAGTAATATTTGAGGACCAAAAATTTATAAATCCGAATCTTACGGTGTATACTTTGAGACTACATGTTTGCATTGTTACATCACATGGTTAATTTGAGTTTGGATTGCTCAAGCCTTAGTATATTAAAGAGAAGCTTAATGCACATCAACTTGGCCTAATTACAGCCAGGAATCAGATGTTGATAGTGTTTATATTAGCCTGCTTTTTATCAACAAGCCCTCACTATCAAACTATTAAGAGAAGAAATGGATCTCACAGAACATGAGCAAAAGATTGGGTATAAAAGATGTACAAGAAGGCGATGTCATACTGCAATTTAAGTAAGTAGACGGGTATCTTACAAAAATAGCAACATGAGCAAAAGATTGGGGTATAAAAGATGTACAAGAAGGCGATGTCATACCGCAATTTAAATAAGTAGACGGGTATCTTACAAAAATAGCAACATGAGCAAAAGATTGGGTATAAAAGAGGTGAAAGAATGCAATCTCATACCAAAAATTAAGCCTTTTATCACCAAGAAACTCCCACAATCTACCTTTTACACCATTGATCCACATTAGCTACTCAAATCATGAGTCTCAACCATTCGACTTAATTTTCAACTTTGTAAACCCACTTTGTAACAATTGCCTTTTTGCTAAGAGGTAAATCACATAAAGTCTATTTTCATTCTCTATAAGTGCATCATATTGTGATTGTAGCCATCCAATTTTTTGAATTATGTGTTTCATCAAAAGAAAGAGGTTCCTCTTTATCACATAAACTAGAAACAGTCAAAGCATAAAATATGACGTATATGATGCATGGCAAGAACGTGAACGAGTATGACTAGACATAGGTGTATCCAATTCATTATCATGCCATGTATGCACCAACCATTTTGGCATATTCATTCTTAGCCCTTTTCACATCAAGTACATCATGTACATTTGCATCAGTAATAGGTTGATTTGTAACAATTTCAAAAACCCCCATAGGTTATACATGTTCTTCATTGGAACTTGCATTGAAGTTTTCACCATTAGAAAGAGGTAGTAAAGTGTCATAAATGTCTTGTGAAATTACATTATTGTCTCTGGTACATGATAACAAAGGTTGTACAAAATCTTCTACAAATACAATATCTTGCGAAACCAAGACACTTTTTGTTTATTACGGAGGTATATCTTGTAACCTTTGCTTTTAGGACTGTACCAAAAAAAAATTGCACTTGACAGCCTTATCATCCAAATTTTTGCGGTATGTTCGTGGCACCAAAGCATAAGCTAAACAACAAAAAATATGCATCTGATCAATAGATGGCTTCTTATCATGCCATGCTTTATAAGGAGTCATAGACTTCAAGGCTTTGCTAGGACACCTGCTAAGTATATAAGTAGCACACAAGACAATCTCAAGCTAAAACAAGTGTGGCAAAGCTCGACTCTTAACCACAAATCGTGATATCTCTGTAAGACACGTGTTTTGTCAGGACAAGGGAAGGACCAGTCTTGGCCAAGGGCCAGGGCCAAGGGCCAGGACGAACATGTAGTCAAGGGGGTCCCTATATTTAGAAGGCCAAGGGCCTATATAGGGCATGATTGGGTGGTGATGAGCATGTTCAGTTCCCCTAGGTCTTACATTGGTATCAGAGCTCAAGGGGAAGGGAGAGGAAGAAGAAGGAGGCAGGGCGAGCACTTCTCGCCATGGATATTCGATCTCTCTCTCTCTCTCTCTCTCTCTCTCTCTCTCTCTCTCTCTCTCTCTCTCTCTCTCTCGTTCGGGATGATTAACACGGCGAAGCATGACTTTTGTCGTGGCTATGGAGGACACGAGCTGCAAGGCTATGTGCATGGCTATGGGAAACTGCCCTTGCAGAACCGAAGACGAAGCTGCGCGGGAAGGAACCCTATTATGCTTGGAGAACCCGTGTGCAGGGCTCCTAAGCCGGGAGGGAGCAAGGGCTCGACCTCCACCAAATCGGGCAACAAGAGGCTCTTCGGTGGCGCCCTCACCAACACGGCAGCTTTCGACACAGGGCCGAAGCCCGGGAATCCGGGACTTGAGGCGCTCGCTTCGCTGCTCTCGCTGCGCCAATCGGCCACCATGGCTGCTGTTGTTTTTTCGTTAATTCCCCCTCTTCACACGATGGGCACCCCAAGCCCAAGGGCCTTAGGGTTTTAAACTAATTAAGGGAAGGTACCCACAGGCTTCCGCTGCCAACAGTCGCAGTGGTACTATATGGTGCAGAGGTATATTACAGTGCGAGTTTTTGAGAGATGCTACATGCAAGGTCGTAAGGATAGTGAAGGAAAATACTCTTATCGTGGGTTGCCATGGTTTGCCTCAATCTTGATAGAGCGATGAGCTTGTTAAGGCCGACGAGCTTCTTAAGGCATGCAAGCAACATGTGAATCTATCCGATGTCTTAGTCTTCATCGAACACGGCAAAGTTGTTTGGTATATGGGAGATGCCTCATGGTGCATCCAATAGCATTTCAAGAGGTCGACAAGCATTACAAAGCCATGCACAGTGTTGTCACAGTAAGGGTATCACATGCACGACCTTTGGGAAATATTCCGGCATGGATGGACATGTTTCCCCTACGGTTTTCGCCGTTCGACCTGGACTTCTAAGAGTTGGTAAGCAAGTCGAATTTTATATTTTCAATGATAACTTCTTTGAATCTCACAGATCTATCTGCATTATACGCACAACAAGCAAAGCATGGAGCAATTTGAGCATGTTCGGGTCTACAGTTATAGCTGTCAAATTCCCCGTTTTGGTTTGGAAATTTTTAATCCTCGGCAATGTTTCCTCCTCCGGGTCAGGCAAGGCTTATGCCATACTGGTATAGGCAAGGCCTGTGGCGCCAATATTTGGCGAGGCCAACCACTGATTACAGTTTCACGAAGTTGTAAACCAAGTTTGCTAGGACATGGCTCCTTGGCCAGTGGTTTGTCATTGTTGCAATCAAGCAACAACAGGATCTACCCATTCTCAACAAGCGTGCTTAGACGAGTTTTCTACACCATCCTGTGAGCAGCACTCCATTTACAAATCCTCAGGATTACAATAATCCAGCCAATCAGGTACAAGGTACATACTTTGCATGAATTTTTTATTTTGTTTTTTCACTACATAATACAATTCGACATGGTCGAGTAAGCTATGAATGCCCTTGTCAAATGGCAAGCGTAACCTGGCAAGCATATCTGGTTGTTATCCGCATCAGACCTACATGAGAACTTATGTGAAGCAAGGCTTCCTTTTTGGCATCGCGTTCTCCACAGTATGGAATATGCTTTTAGCATACAAACTGGGAAACAATTTCCACAATTTTACATTCCATGCATATGCTACATATGCTAACTCCCTTGCATAGCTCATCTGGCTATGTGCCGGAATCAAACAAACTACCAGAAACCTGACATCCATACATTTGTAAGGGAAGCAAGGCTTCCAATTCGACATCTTGCATTGACATTTTCTCGTCTGGCTTACGCTATGAGCATAAAACCTTGGAGGAATTTGTCAGTTTGTTAGCGTGTTCTTTTATTACATGCTAAGAGGGTGTATATGATATACACGACAACCCTCTCTCGCGCAATAGCTATGACTATCAACCATCTTCCAGCGAGTTTTTTCCTTCAGAATTTCAAGACAGCTGGTTCCGAGATGACCAGGTTAGACAATTTTAAGTTTTACTTGTTTTTCATGTTTATGTACGTTGCGCAAAGCAAAGTGCTTTGACATTTTACGTGAAGCCAGCAAGGCACTTTTTGGCTCTCACGTTGTCGTGCGATGGAACGTTCATAATGTGAAATTAAAGTATCTACCTCACTCTTAATGTTTATGATGTGTGAGACAAAATGATACAATGTACATAGTGTGATATATGCGAAAATAGATGCCACGGTTGCAGCTCTATATATACCTTGCCGGGCGGGCGAGGCCCTACACGTGGCACCATGGAATGCTTTTTCACAAAAATATATGCCTAATTTGGTTTAGGAATGTACAAATGTCAAGTGTTTCGAAGTGGCACGCTCGTTTTGCTTAGAAAGTTCAATGCGGGCAATCTCGGCCAAAAATAGCAAGTTTCGTGCGCTGGCGGGAAAGACGTGTCCAAAGTGCTTACCAAGTGGGAAAATGAGGTTCAACATGAAATTTGAGCCCAATGGGATTTTTCCACAACTTTAGGGATTTTTCCCATCTCGTTTGGGCTTTTTACGAACAAAAGTGACATTTTTGGGCTAAAAATGGCCTAAAAATGGTAAAAAATAGCCTTAAAAATTCTCAAAATAGCTCAAAATGCCACATCAAAGACGCTGGCTTTGTTTCTCAAAGTGTGTGGGAATTTTTAGAGCCAATAATGAGCTCATTTGGGGCACATGAGCAAGGAGATACGGCCATTCCTCTACAGGGTGCTAGTGCAGTCCCGTGCTGCTTCCACGACATGGTTGAGGCTGTGAGGCCTCCAATTAGGGTTTCCCCTCATCAAATAACTACTTGGGCTTCTCCAATGAAGTATTGAAGCTTCCATGAAATGGTCACGACGAAGAATCAAAGCGTAAATTTAGGGTTTTTAACAGATCGAATGAGCACTGCATCTGTGCAATTGGGAGCGAGGCTACACCTAATCTTCACACACACAAGAGTTTTGAGTTAGTATTGGTTCTTTTTCAAAGTGGAGCTTTCATGGCTGGAGTTTTGTTCTTTTTTAGTATGTTTTTGTCTTCAAATCGTCTACGCCTTGCTTAATTTTGCTACGAATCCTCACAGTCAGAGGCCCGACGCTTTCCTAGTCGCACTGCGCACTTTCTAACACGTTTTTGGTGAACCCAACGCGAAGTAGGCTAGGGTGAGGGTTCAAAATCTTCATTGAAGGTCTCAAAATAAAGATTTAAAGATATGGAGCAACAAGAGCAACAGGGGGTTCGGTTTGATCCAGTCACAATGAAAATGTTTCAAGCTTTTGCAGTGTTTATGCAGCAACGTCAAGCTGCAGAAAGGAGGGATCTTTCCTCAACCAAAGCGCTTCAATGTGTGGTGAAGAAATTGGACCAATTTAAAGGTAAAGATGTAACAAAGTATCTTTGTGGATATGTAAAGGAGATGGAGCTTCATCGAGTACCCGAAGCAGAGATGGTGCAAAGTTTTGAACTTGTTGTGGTTCCCGAGATCAGAGAGCATGTAAGGGGAATTAGAAATGAGCATGGGGCAACTTGGGAAGCATTCAAATTAGCCTTGAAGGAAGAGTATTTCATGGAGGACTCCGAAAGGGTAACAAAGAGGACTTTCTTAGAGTGGGTAGTTCGGCCAAAAGAGGGGCTCTCGCCTACCGAACTGCTAAGGGAATTCGAACACCATTATGATCAATTTTCAAGAACTGAAAAGTCTACCCTAAACTCGGAGAAGACAGAGCTCTTTTTGCAAGCTGCAGGTAAAGAGATTCAAGAGAAGTTAGAGCTACTACTTGAGGATAAGGATACGGAATAGGGTTTGAAGACTGATTGGAATGAGGTCGAAGACGCCATTTCACTGCTAGCTAAGCGACAACGACGAAGAGACAAAATGATAGTTAACCCTACTCAAGTCTCAAGTGTTTCCGAGAGTCCTATAAAGCCTGTTATTGTGGTTCCAAAGAGTGACAAATCCATTCTAGATGATATTGTCAAAGGAATGCAAGAGCTCAAGTTAAAGCTTACAAGGCTAGAAGAAAAGGGGCAACCATCAGGACAATCTACAGGGCAAAGGCCTCAAAACAGAGAAGGCTTTGTAAAATATAGATGCATATGGTGCGATAGTATTGACCATGGAAGGAGGGATTGTGAAAGTTTTAAAGACGCTTTGACAAAGGAGCTCGTTTTCTTTAAAGATGGAAAATTTCGCTTAAGTGAAACGGGTAAGCTCTTGGGAACAAACTTTGGCAAAGGCGGGATGAAGAAACTAGTTGAGGACATGGCTACTAGCCATGCCATCTCAATGATTGAGGCAGCCGCCTATGGGTTGAAGGTGGATCCTATTAAAAGAAAAGGATCGATCAAGGTTGGAGAAGAGGAATCTAATGGTATTGGAGAGCTATGGCCATGCGCTATAGAGTCTGCTATGAAGGGTAAAATGACTCCAAAGGTTTTACATGAAGCTGGAGATTGAACTCGGCTTGAAACAGGTTGGAATGACCCTGTGGACTCTTTGTCAGTGCATGCATATATTGCCAAATGTCAAGCAAATGAGGCCATTGTTGAAGAGAAACGTAGGTGCGAGAATGGGGATGAAGGGCCTTCAAAGCGGGCAACAAGGAGTGGAGGTAGAAATGACACAGTGCCTCCTAGATCACCTTTCCCGCAACAGGTGCCTGTCCCCGAAGTGCCTATGTAAGAAGCCTCTAAAGAAAATAAGAAGGATGTAACAAAATCCAAAGCAAAGGGTCCGGCCTACAAACTCCAATCCGATATAGAGGCAGCAATGAATCTCAAGATTTTGGAAGAGAGGATTCTAAACAGTAAGGTGGAATTTACCTTGGGCGAGGTCCTTGGTATAGCAAAGCGGGAATTCCACGAAGAAATAATTGATATCATAAAGAGGAAGCGGCAGTCTCTTACTAAATCTATCCATGTATAGGGTGAAGAAGAGACTTTAAATGCACAGGGTGTACAGGTCTATGGCAAACAAGGTGATGAAACTATTGTTGGATGCTACAAGTCTAGGGGAGGAGTAAAACACGTTCGCTTCTTGGATGATGAAGATGAAGTGGAGACCACTCACAAGAGCTACTACTTGAATAGTCACTGGGCAAGAGCAACTACTGAGACGCTGGTAAAGGTGGGAGACTTAGAAGAGACATACATTGCATTGATAGATCATGGGTCAGAAATTAACCTCATATGTCAAAGAGTCTTTATCAAAAAGGAAAATGGCCAATTGATATAAATCATGGATGGATGATTCGTGCAGCAAACAACTCATCAGGGGAGCTGTACGGAGCTTGTCCAAATGTAAAGGTGACTATTGGGGATGTGAAAGATGACCAAAATTTCTTTGTACAGGAGATGTCTACATATCCTCTTATCCTTGGGCAGCCATACATCATTGTTACTCGCATGGAAACCAAGGTGATGGATGATGGGTCAGCTTATGAAAGAATAAGGAGCAGGGATGGAAAGCGTGTAGTACAGTTCCTTACTGTTTGTGTAGACCATGAAAGGAACCGTGAAAGTCTTAGAGAGAAACCCTTGCCAAAGACAAACAAAGAGTTCAAGGACTATAGGGATATGAGGGGTTTTGGCCATGTACCATTGTAGAGCGGGATTGCAATGGTACAAGAAGAGAAAGGTTCTCGCATGATGTATATGCAAAGGATACATTTTCTACAGGTTTTGTAGGATTATCAGACTATGGATCTATTGCTTTTACAGAGTGTGAGGACTTAAAGCGGGGTGAACGACAACATGTAAATAGTGTACAAAGAGGTTTGAAGATGCATGGTTTGCTAGAAGATGATGAATGCATTGCAGGTGTGTTTGATGAGTGTTCTTTTGTGGATACTATGCAAGATTTGGAGTCTTTAATGGATTGCAATTTGCATATGGGAAGTGAGGTTGTGAAAGTATGCTCAATAGAAATGTACAAGGTCATTGAAGATTTCAAAAATGCTCAAGGTGTTGATGTACGAGTGGACACTAAGTATAAGTCCGTGGCAAAGAAAGTGAAACCAGCGGCATTACCTCTACCAAAATATTGCACAAATAAGATGGAGCAAGCTGCTTTGCAACCTAGCCTTCGTAACCCAACCAAGATTGGACACAAGTTCACAAAGGATTCTTTGAAAGAGTTAAAGGTTGGTTGCGAGGATAGTTCGACAAAAGATGAAAAGATATGCTCTGAAGACATGCTTGCCAAACATGGAAAAGCTTTTTCATTTGAGCCTTATGAGATAGGGTGTGTTGATCCATCCATTGTTGCTCCTATGGTGATCTTCACTATCCCTCATGTACCTTGGAACTTGAGACCTATTCCTGTTCCAAAGGCTCATTTGCCAAAACTCATTGAGTTACTTAATGAAAAGATCAAGATAAGTATCTTGGAGCCTTCTTGTGCTCCGTATTCAAATAGGTGGTTCACAGTTCCAAAGAAAAATGGTTCTTTACGCTTTATTCAGGATATGCAACTTGTAAATAAGGTGACAATCAGAAATGTGGGTATAGGGCCAATTGTCGATGAGTTTGCAGAGGCATTTGTAGGAAGGGCAATATATTCTATGGGAGATTTGTACTCAAGGTATGATCAGTTCCAACTAGCAATGGAAAGCAGGGACCTGAATACCATGAGGACACCCTTGGGTTTAGTAAGGATGTGCACCTTACCTCAGGGGGCAACGAATTCAGGTGCACACATGATGAATGGTATGAACAAAGTCCTACGTGACTTCATACCGCAAACTACAATGCCTTTCCTTGATGATGTGCCAATCAAAGGATGTGATGTAAGTGATAAAGATGTGGCTCTAGACTCGAGGGGGTGCCGAAATTATGTGGCAAACCATATCAATGATTGCGATAATATCTTGTCAAGGTTGGAAGAGGTGAACCTAACCTTGTCTGGCCAAAAGTCAATGTTTGGTGTGAATGAAGTTCTTATTGTGGGACATATGTGTGGGCCATATGGTAGAAGGCCTTGTCCTGCAAAGATTGATGTAATCCATAGAATGAAAGAGAAATGTATAAATGTCATTGAGGTTCGAAGGTTCTTGGGAGCATGCGTGTTTTATGTTATTTGGATTCCGCATTATGCACATGTAGCAGAGCCTTTGTATCATCTTTTGAGAAATAACCAAAAGTTTCAATGGGAAGAAATGCATACTCATGCCATGAGAAAATTAAAGAAGTTGCTGCTTATGTCTCCAACTTTGAGGAAAGCAAACTATGAATGTGGAAGATATGTAATTGTGACAGTGGATACTAGCCCCACAGGAATTGGATGGGCGATTGGGCAAGATGATGATGATGGCAAGCGATATGTGGTGAGGTTTGGAGCAAAAGTCCTAAGCGCTCGTCAACGCAACTATCCACAGGTAAAAAGAGAGTTATGGGGAGTAGTCACAGCTTTGAAATGTGACAAAGAGTATCTGATAGGAGCAAATGTAATAGTGGAGACTGATTGTCTACCCCTTCTTGGAATGATCACAAGCTGCTCAACTCCTGACATTGCTATGTTGAGATGGATTGCCTACATAAAGTCCTTGAGTCCAGAATTTAAGCATATTGCAGGGAAAGATAATCCAATTGCAGATATGCTTTCAAGAGCAAGTATGAAAAAGAAGAAGACATGGTTGTAGAGGGCTATGATGTAGGCACACAGTTCTATAGTATCTCTCATGCCAAGGGTGATCATGTTTGCCTGTCAAATGCACTGGAATCATTTACAGAGAACCTATATCAAGGTGACTGGTTGCTCATTGGACGCTATCTGAGCACTTTGACAAGGCAAGAAGGGTGGACTGATCAAGAGTTTAAAAGAATACGTAGAAAGGCCTATGGATACTTTTTGAAAGATGGGTACTTGTGGAAGCGTCCAAAACAAAGAAATGGAATGCCAATGAGAGTCGTGAATGATAAGGACGCTCAAAATGAGCTTATCAAAAATTTTCATGAGAGTCTTTATGCTGGACATAGAGGTGTATGGGCCACCTTTACTAAAATGAAAGAGAGGTATTGGTGGAAAGGTATGTATAAAGATGTATCTCACTTTGTGGAGTCCTGTGAAACCTGTCAAATGTATTCAATTGTACGTCATCGTGATGGGTTGCACCCTACTTACCCATTGGCCATGCATTACAAGTGGGTAGTAGATCTGGTTACAATGCCATTGGGCTTATGGCAAATGAGATACATAGTGCTTGCACAAGAAGACTTAACCAACCAAGTTGAAGGTCGTGCTCTAAGAACAAAAAGCACAGAAGGGATATGTAAGTTCCTCTTGGATGATGTAATTAGCCGTTATGGTTGTGTTGGGAAAATAACAGCGGACGGGGGTGAGTTGGATGTTGAGAAAGCAAGGGAGTTTTTCTCTAGGTTGGGCATTAAACTTGCTCTCACTACTGCATATAATCCTGAGGGAAATGGAAAATCGGAGCGTGGGCATCCTCCTATCATTAAAGCTTTAGCTAAGGCTTGCAAAGGTAAAATGGGAGATTGGCCTAGGTTATTGCCTTATGCTTTATGGGCTGATCGTACAACTCATAGCTCGGTTACTGGTTATATGCCTTTTGAGTTGATGTATGGTCAGAAACCTATAATGCCAATTGAGGATGTAATTCCCACATGGAATGTATTACCTTGGGAAGATGGAATGAGTAGGGAAGACCTTCTTGCTTTGCGCATACAACAGTTAGAAAGAAGGGCCCAAGATATTGAGATTGCAGTAGCACGATTAAAAGATGCAAGGTTAAAGAATAAGCACAGATTCGACAAGAGGCATAGGCTCAGACCTAAAGCTATTGAGGAAGGTGATTGGGTGTTGGTGTATGACAGTAGTCTTGAAAACCAACATTCAACAATAAGAAAGCTTTCAAAGAGATGGTTTGGTCCTTATGTCATTCAGCATTGTACATGGGAATGCGACTATACCTTGCATGAATTAGATGGGACAAAAATGAAGATTCCCATCGCAGGGAAAAGAATCAAGTTATTCAAAAGAAAAGGTGACACAAATCCCTTTGATTCACAAGAAGGTCAAAATGAAGGCTCTGATGAAAATGGTATGGATGTGGATGAAGAACAAGAGGATTATGTGTTAGATTTTGTTGCAAGTGATGACGAAATTGATATGTATGTTGACTTGAATGAAGACTGAACCTGCAAAAGATATGTGTGGCACATGCCGGAGGATGTGCAGGTTTAGAGGGGGTGGATGTCGTGCGATGGCACGTTCATAATGTGAAATTAAAGTATCTACCTCACTCTTAATGTTTATGATGTGTGGGACAAAATGCTACAATGTACAAAGTGTGATATATGCGAAAATAGATGCCACGGTTGCAGCTCTATATATACCTTGCCGGGCGGGCGAGGCCCTACACGTGGCACCATGGAATGCTTTTTCACATAAATATATGCCTAATTTGCTTTAGGAATGCACAAATGTCAAGTGTTTCGAAGTGGCACGCTCGTTTTGCCTAGAAAGTTCAATGCGGGCAATCTCGGCCAAAAATAGCAAGTTTCGTGCGCTGGCGGGAAAGACGTGTCCAAAGTGCTTACCAAGTGGGAAAATGAGGTTCAACATGAAATTTGAGCCCAATGGGATTTTTCCACAACTTTAGGGATTTTTCCCAACTCGTTTGGGCTTTTTACGAACAAAAGTGACATTTTTGGGCTAAAAATGGCCTAAAAATGGTAAACAATAGCCTTAAAAATGCTTAAAATAGCTCAAAATGCCACATCAACGACACTGGCGTTGTTGCTCAAAGTGTGTGGGAATTTTTAGAGCCAAGAATGAGCTCATTTGGGGCACATGAGCAAGGAGATACGGCCATTCCTCTACAGGGTGCTAGTGCAGTCCCGTGCTGCTTCCACTACATGATTGAGGCTGTGAGGCCTCCAATTAGGGTTTCCCCTCCTCAAATAACTACTTGGGCTTCTCCAATGAAGTATTGAAGCTTCCATGAAATGGTCACGACGAAGAATCAAAGCGTAAATTTAGGGTTTTTAACAGATCGAATGAGCACTGCATCTGTGTAATTGGGAGCGAGGCTACACCTAATCTTCACACACACAAGAGTTTTGAGGTAGTATTGGTTCTTTTTCAAAGTGGAGCTTTCATGGCTGGAGTTTTGTTCTTTTTTAGTGTGTTTTTGGCTTCAAATCGTCTACGCCTTGCTTAATTTTGCTACGAATCCTCACAGTCAGAGGCCTGGCGCTTTCCTAGTCGCACTGCGCACTTCCTGACAACGTTTGCGGCCATCACTCTAAGAAAGGGCTTACCATACGGGATGCAAGGCATGCTACTTAGGTGGATTCCATTCTACCGCCTCATAAATTACGCTTCTGCTATCACACTTGCAACTCTGTCACGAACAGACTAAACAAAAGGATTGTTTAATATGATTGTTGGTTGCTCAGTCGTCCTCATACAATCACGACCCCTGCATGGTAGGTGGGTTGCAATGAGTTTTCTGTTCTTCGGTTACCTCTCTCGAAGAGAGGGATATCGGAAAACTGTGGAATGCTTATACAATAAGCTGCAATTTAGGCATAAGATGAGTAAGAGCACATAGCTTGGGTACACACTCTAAGAAAGCTCCTCAGCCCAGCATGCTCTTGTTCTCTTTCTCTTTCTCTCTCTAAGGAAATAATGAAAATCTTCTAAGAAGCTTTTCATACATGTTTTGTTTAGGAGTCAACATGAGCCAAGGTGCTCTAACTCTCAACTAGAAATTGGACAAGATGCCATCCACATTAGTCTTCATCGGGTTGACGATTGAACACTAATTGTCACAAGGGCTATGAGCCACACACACTGGCTAAGAGTCATTGTCAGATCTTGGGTAAGACCCAACTGTTGGTATTCCTTGGACGATTGTTCTCCAGCTCGACCAGATCTACCAAGGGGAGTACACATTGACGTTAATGGACAAGCAAGAATCTTGTCATTACGGAGGTGTAGGGTGTCATTTTTGCACTACATGTTTTCAGTGCGACACGCAAGTTGAGTTTTTGATAATCTTCACCTCATAGCAGCTTATCTCTACAAGGAATTATAGATGCAGCAACAATCAGTTGCGACAGCATGGCTATCCACAAGAGCTAAGCAGTTCACTTGTGTGGATTTACTGTGCTCTCCATGGCACTACGGAGTGTCTACGGACATATTGTTCTGGGGTACAACCCGGCGGGTGACTGCTACATCACCCCATAGGCATTGCGGATCACACTTGATCTGCATTGAGGATCACAGTTTGATCACAGTCTACCACGTGGTAGTGGACAAATTCAACTTTTCAAGTTGATTTTAATCATTACGTACACGATTAACTATGTTGGTTATTGTTACCTGCTAGTTGAGCCATTTCTACAAAGGGTCTTACCAAAGGGTTTGACTATGTAGATTTTAACCAAAGGGCTTAGATTGCAAAGGCAACACCCAGGGTTCCTAGTGCAATGCTGTTTGTTTCTCTCAAGTAGGGGACATGCTCCTCTCCATTTGAATACAGGTAGTGTACATTACGTTCAAGTAGGGGACGTGCTCCTCTCCATTTGAATACAGGTAAGTGTACATTACGTTCAAATCTCCAGGTACGCATCTATTGATTTGGTGTTATTCCATTTTTAGTATTCTTTGCTTGGCTTTCCAGGACATTTAAGTACGATTGAATGCTACAGAGCCATGCCAAGGCATGTCAACACAAAGTATTTTGGGCAAAGTGTCCAATCTATCTTTTTGTCTTATGCTGTTACGAACATATGTGTAGGGTTCAATTTGGCGCATGTTGTCACATGGGATACAACATGGTCTAGGAACTCAAGGAGTTCGGTTCAGCCAGTGTGGAGCAAGATAATGAGGGTCCCTCTCACTCTTGTCGCGGAGTGTTTTGCAGTTCCTCCACACACAAGTACATCTTGTACTTGACGGGTGTTCTTTTTTATACATCCTCACATGAGACATATTCCACATGTGGAGAATATGAGTCTCTGGACTGACACTGGTGCCATTATTTCAATTCTGTGTCACGACAAAGTCCTTAGGTGTTGGTCACATCTGTTTTCTAGACCATTTTTAGCACGGCGTATCAGGAGCAATTTCATGGTAAAAAATTGTCGGATACTTAGAATGACTTGTCCAGGTACAAGTACTGCTAAACAACATGACAGATGGTTGTTTATACATATAGCAAGGCTCTAAATTGTTAATGAAAAAGTTTCATTGTTTGTACCTAGAAGTGATCACTGTTTCACCTTCTATTATGGTTCAGACGTTTCCGCAAGGCTTGCAAAACGATTGCAACTGAAAGTATTTAGTTTCTTTTCAGAACTATTTACATTCCTATTTAATGTATGCTAGGCGCATCACATTTGCCATAAGTATTGGCAAGGATCATTATGGATATACAGGTTCGGGTTATTTTTTGCTAAATGCATGCGCACTAGGTGTTATGGGCCCTAGTGTTTAGCAAAGGCTGATTTGGAACGGCATGCATATTCCTCAGGTTGTTGCTTATGAAGCATTTTGAACTCTATGTGCACTATCTCTATGAGATTACTTTTGAGTCTACTAATCACCAATAGAGTTCATGGCTCGGTTTGGGTGTTTATGGATTTTTTAAGTTAACCACGATGGTTATTTCGCACATTGTTGATTCCTCAACAATGTTATACGCTATCGTGATTTCCCGTTTACCAGTCGTCTGGGAAGACTATCTGTAAACCGTGGGGGAAACACACTTTAGTACTATCAGTATCCAAGGGGATTGACAGATTACAAAGTGTAATATTGAGCTAAAGGATATGCAAAGTGCGTACATTAGCACCAAGAAATCAAATTCATAAGCATTTATTGCTCTTTTTGGAGTTTACTTACTATCCGTTAACGCATGTTGCGACTAGGTAGTCTCTTCATGTATAACGTAGGTTCTCAACCTTGAACACTCGTTAGGGTGGGGTTGTTTACTGATGATGAAAATTGGGACCAAGTCAAGGACTTAAAATTGACTGATGAATTATGTCAGCAAGTTACTTTCATGGAAAGTGACAAGAGGTACTCTTTTTGGTACACCTGTGTTGTGATAAACTCGTTTACCATGCTCATGAGTGTTCTAAATGGAGTCTACACACTATGTTTGGATAGGAACCGGTACCATCAGATGGTTACAAAGGGACAACAATGTAGAAAATCGAGATGTTACTCTTGGTTTCATTGAACCTCCTACTGAACCGGGTTCCGCTCAAATGAACCGTTGGATCCATGTGGGATGTTACGGTAGAAAACATTAGTGTTCTTATGAAGATACCATCACTTGTGTTTTCGCGGACGAAAACACTTCTCCAAGAGGGGAGTAATGTCAGGACAAGGGTAGGACCAGTCCCGGCCAAGGGCCAGGGCCAAGGGCCAGGGCCAAGGGCCAGGACGGACATGCAGTCAAGGGGGTCCCGATATTTAGAAGGCCAAGGGCCTATATAGGGCATGGCTGGGTGGTGATGAGCATGTTCAGTTCCCCTAGGTCTTACATGTTTTTTTTTTCAGCATACCACTTTTCTGAGGTGTATAGAGCAATGTACATTGGTGTTTTGTACCACCAGCCAAAAATGCATTAAATTCTTTAGATATACACTCCACCTCTCAATTTGAACGGATGATGTACATGGTACATTTGGAGACATTTTTAGCCATAACCAAAAATTGATTGAAACACATGAATACTTCGAACTTAGCTTTAAGCGATACACCCAAGCATATCGGGAGTAATCATCAATGCAAATCACTAAGTATAGGTAATTACCCAAGGATAGAGTTTTCATAGGTACTCAAACATCAACATGCACAAGTTGCAACTTGTATGTAGCCCTTACTAGACCTTCCTTTAAAAACTTTAAACGTTGCATCTTACCCAAAATACAGCCTGCATAAACACGCTTAGAAGGTGCTTCAAGGGGTAGCAAAGAAGCAGCCACATCAAATTTTTTCAAAGGCAATAAACTGGACAAATTTCGATATCGAGAATGTGCATTGCAAATTTTGGCATCTGAAATAGATTTTAGATCCACAACTGTATTTGTAAAATTCTACCCACACTTGTCATACAAAGTGAGCTTATATAGACCATGAAACAAAATACCAGATGCAACAATTTCAAGATCAAAATTGAGATCATGAATTGTACATCTATCATCCACAAACTTGACAATAAGTCCAAGTCTTACAAATGTAGATACAAAAAAAAAGGTTCTTCTTGATCCCTGGTACATAAAGTGCATCAAGATGTGTGAAAGAACTGCCATTCATAATAGCTAGCATAATCTTTCTAACTCTCTTGACCGAATAAGATCCATTCTTGGCAAAAGTGACCATCTTCCATGAGGGATAACCTAAAGAGAGGCAAACAAGTCATGATGCTTAGTAATATGCTTTGTATCATCACTATCAAAGTACCAAACATGTGAGTCGAGTAATGCATTATGTATAGAAGAATCATAAGCATGCTCTGCACTAAATGCAATAATGGCAACGCATCTTCTTCTTTCCTTTTTTCATCAAAATTTACAGACGAGTTGTTGTTAGAAAAAGCACTAGACATAGGCAATCTGCTACTTATAGAAGAATCACGAGGAGTGGATGCATTGTTATTATCACCTTTTCTTTGAGCAACATCAATAGCATATTCAACTCTATGTTGTTTAGTCATGTTCTTTCTTGAAGGTGACTCCTGTAACAACAATGTGCATAATGCATCAAACTTGATATCTTGAGGGTTTCCTTCGGTCATAGTTCTCCAAGTACTAGCAAAAGTCTGATTAGAGTCTGACAATGCATTGAGAATAGTCCGCACAAGAGAAATTGTAAAAATAACTTTTATGCAAAGAGAAGTTACTCATTGATATCATTGATACCAACAAGAAAAGTGTCCATGTCATCTTCCTCTCGTCTAATATTCGACTCCAATTGTTTACGTAGCAATGTATTTTTTGCCTCATTGTGACTCGCATAAAGAACAACTCAAGTACAAAAACCTCTTTTTCTCATTTTTTTGATCGAGTGTGAGGAATAATAGTGGGCTTCTTCACAGATAATGCAATCAATGCATGAGCTTGCGCATCTCTAACATCCGAACGAGATTGCTGAGATATAGAAGAAAAAAGAGGGAGCTAAAATTATTGCAGGCCCACTCCCATCTCTTTTTGAGGGAGACACCAAAGCTGATCATGGGGATGCTCAAGAGCCTAGAAATATATCCTTCCTGGATCACTTTGCACCCAGAATCTGCAACCCACTCTAGGAGAGAAGAGGAGGTTTAGACTCCTATTTTACTATGGTTGATTTTGGACCTTAAGTGTAGACAAAAGAGGTCCATGGCAGCCTAGAAATCTCAAAGAGAAAGAGAACCATTGACCAAAGGGCATTCATGTCATCATCTATTTGTGATGAGCACTATTGTTGTTCAAGTTCAAGAGTTTGATGCTCTTAATCACCCTTCTATGGATCTTGTCCTTGATGAGGTAATTTGGATTGTTTGTTGCAATGTCAAGCAAAAGAGGAACTAAGGGGCGACCTTGGCGAACCAACCTCATTAGAGAGAAGGGACATGGCAATTTCCCATTGAGAGCCACTCATGCCCTCACATTCCCAAATAATGTTTTGATGAACAGAATCATCTGACTGCCAAAACCCATTGCATCAAGGCAATAAACAATAAACAACCATTCAAGCCAGTCATATGCTTTGTCAAAGTCTATCTTGACAAAGAAAAGAAAAAATCTTGCCATAAATCCAAGGAATATTTGAACCCTTCGCACAGTGAGATAACTGCTTCGACCAATTTGTAGCCCTTGATGAACCCTTTTTGCTTAGATGATATTCATTTCATCAAAAGGACATAGATTATATTAGAATATCCTTAGTAAAAATTTTGTGTGCACTATTAAGCATGGTGAGGGGTCGCCAATTTTCCAGTTCATCCTTAGCTCCACTTTTGTGCAATAGTTTAATCATGCTTGTATTGATAGAGCAAGGCAAATACGTCTAATGGTTTCTTCCCAAATTGCAAGTAGAAAGGGAGAGATCAGCTCTTCAAAACCCTTGAAGAATTTAGAGGCAAGTCCATCACGACCAAGAGTCTTGCTTGGTTTAATTGTTTTATGGCCTCATAGAGATCCAAAATAGATATAGGCTCCCTTAGTATTCGCTTCTGGTATGACTCTGACCTTGGAGGCTAAAACTTCAATCATGGCATTCACCACTTTCAAAGAGAGTTTTCAGAGGACGGGAAAGGATATTGAAGTGGTTTCTGACAAACTCTAGATTTTGATCATGAGTGGTGATGGGAGAAGATCAAGCATCGAAGAAAGGTGGGTGAAAACATGAATGGGTGGTACATTTTTAAGGGTGGGAAGCTATTTTTCAATAGCTTTTTTTCCAAAAGTGGGGACTGGTAAATTTTTTACAAATCAATTCTAAATCATGTGCCCATTGGCCAAACACTTAGCTATGTCTCAGACACATCATCTTAGTCCATCCACTCATGCTTTCGCCCATGTGTCCTGTCTCTGTCATTCTTTTTATGAATTGATTTGAACATCTCCTTGGTGGGCCGGTCCACCTTCCCTACCCTCCACTGTTTAAAGAAAGGAGAAGTGTGTTTGTACATGACTTGTGTCTCTTACTGCATTTTTTGCCTGAGTCTATAGTGAGGGAGGATTGATAGTAGAGGGCTCCACTATTTTTAGGCTAGCCAGCTCCTCGTAAATTTTGTCTCTCATGCTTTCGCCCAGGTGTCCTGTCTCTGTCATTCTTTTTACGAATTGATTTGAACATCTCCTTGGTGGGCCGGTCCACCTTCCCTACCCTCCACTGTTTAAAGAAAGGAGAAGTGTGTTTGTACATGACTTGTGTCTCTTACTGCATTTTTTGCCTGAGTCTATAGTGAGGGAGGATTGATAGTAGAGGGCTCCACTATTTTTAGGCTAGCCAGCTCCTCGTAAATTTTGTCTCTCCTCTTTTTCTAACATGGATAAGACTAGTCTAGGTGTCCTTGATTGCTTTGGACGGGGATTTGTACTTAGAGATACTTCTTCCAAATGTCGCTAATGGTTTGATTGACCACAAATTCACCACAATGACTTGAAATAGAGAGGGATCATTGGGTTTAATCGGTGTGAAACCATTGATACCTGACTTAAGCATATTTATCATCTATACCGATAGCGAGACAATAATAATCAGAAACGCAGGAAGTGCATCTAGGTTTAGCTTTGACCCTAGTGAAAGAGTTAATCAGGGTTATGTCCATGTAACCCGAGCTTTCCTGGTTGGAATAGTTTTGTGAGGTAATTTAGCATTTTCTTGTAGGCTTAGAAAAGTACAAGAGTAAGAAAAGAACATAGTTTCATGGAAAGCTTGGGGACAAATTGGATGCCGGGAATTCGAACCATAACGTTGAGGGTTCCTATAAGGTTGTTGAGTATACTCATGTGGGCCTACGGGCTTGGGTTACGGGTGGCCTTTTGAGAATCAAATCTTACGGACGAGGAGGAAAGGCGAGGCTTTGGGAGGGAGGGTTTCGTGGGACATAAAACAAATCCGCAGGAAAAGGAGGGGGAGCGTTGGCAATGATGAGTGGTAGTGGGCGTGCTTGAGTGGAAGGCGGAGCGTGCATGTTTTGGCGATGATTTTTACCTGCAATGGCTCTGCAGAGGCATATCGTATAGTAATATAGCCTATAGAATATACCCATAGGCTATATGTATTTCAGTTCAAGCGAAGCTTCTAACATAAGGCGGGGTTGGGCTTCTCGAGGGTAGCGCAGAATCGATTGTGAAGACCGCAACCTTTTCGCCTTTGAACTTTGAAGCCTGCCACGCTTCCCTTCTCGTCGACTCCAGTGGCGTCTACGCCAGGCAGTATAGATTACTAGGCTTTCCCAGCCACCCGTGACCCACCGCTTCCATTTCATGATTCTAATCACATGCGCTCGTACCTTCCCCCTTGCATTTATTGCCAGTTGACCAGTTCTTTCTTATCCAAAAAGGCTGTTTCCCATGCGCTGCCCTGGCCCCACAGGAACTAAAAGCTAGGCACTGGATCTCGCTCTTGAGGCTATGCCGCTACGCATGTGTTGCCTTGAGACTTACCTTTATGTAGGTCTTTGTCGCTCTGGCACCTTCGGCTTCTCGTGGCTTGGCAGCTATGTTTTGCCACCCACTCAATAGGTGGGATGCTCTCGATCTGACTCTACTCTACTGGGAGGTGGTGCCCATTTTCCAATGCTGTTAAGAAGTGCGCAGTGCGGCTAGGAAAGACCGGCCTCTAGCTGTGAGGGTTCCAAGAAAAATCAAGCGAATCAGAAATGATTCAAAGCAAACGACACATAGAAAATGAGAAAAACTCCAACCATGAAAGTTTCATTTAAAAAAGAACCCAGATCAACTCAAACTCTTGTGTGTGTGAAGATTTGGTGTAGCCACGCTCCCAATTGAATAGATATAGCGCTCTTTCGCCTTCATTAAAACCCTAAATTAACACTTCAATTCTTCGTCAAGACCATTTCATGAAAGCTTTAGAACTTCACTAGAGAAGCCCCCATGATTATTTGAAAAGGGGAAATGCTAATTGGTGGCCTCACAACCTCGAACATGCAAAGAAAATAGCATGGGACTGCACTAGCACCCGGACTTGGAACTGTTGTATCTTCTTTGTTAATTAGATGTCCAAAAGAGATTATTCTTGGCTCTATAGACTCACCCTCACCTTGAGTAAGCGTTGAAATGAAAATTTGAGCTATTTTTTCCTACTATTGGGTTATTTTTAGCCATTTTATGGCCATTCTTGTAAAAATTCCAAACAAGCTGAAAAAAAATCGATAAATTTGTGGAAAAAACTCATTAGGCTCACATTTCATGTTGAACCTCATTTTCCTGCTTGAAGATCACTTTGGGCACATCTTTTATGGCCACACATGAAACCTTCTATTTTGGTGAGATCGTCTGGATTGAACTTTCTAAGAAAAACGAGTATGCCACTTCGAAAAACTTGACATTTGTACATTTCTAAAGCAAATTAAGCATATTTTATTGAGAGAAAACATACCATAGTGCCACATCTAGGGCCTCATCTCCGCGTAAGGTATGTACATAATTATGATTGTGGTGTTGGGGTATAAAGCCCAATGTGGTCGCCCAGGTAAGTGGGCGGGCCGCCAGGTATGTACACATATTCTTTTGTTAAAACCTAATAAGAACTCACTATGCTCTACACATTACAGTAGAGCGAGTTCACCATATCGTCGTGCTCTTCTTCTCGCACTCTCTCTCGCGTCGCACTTCCGCTCGTACTCCTTCAACTGGTATCAGAGCTCAGATCGAGGCTCGGGGCAGCATTTGTAGGTAGCCAGAGTCACCTGCTCAGATTCGAATGAGATTCGACAGGAGAAGACACGCCCCCAAATTCTGTGGGAGAGTGCGAAGGGCATGGTGTTCTCAGAATTTCATTCTGAGGTCATCTCGGCCACCGTTCGGCTTCAACAAAGTTCTGCGCAGGCCATTTTCGACTAGGTCTCGGCGGGTGCAGATCCGACTCTGCAAATTTGGGGTTTCGGCCTACGACTGCAGGTGCTGAGGATATCGACACTCCCAGAGTGCTGATTTGTGGCTGTCTACACATCGAAGGACGGCTCACAGTTCTTGGAGGCGTGTCACATACGACATGGGCGCATCTACACACAGATTGTAGGCGACATCCACTAGTTCATCAGGTAGCTTGTGTTTGCTGCTTGATATTCCAGATTTCATCCTGACATTGCAGGTACTTCCACATGGGATGTATTGTCAGAGATGATGTATGTATGTTGAGGGTTTGCTGGCTGTGAGTCACGCGGCAAACAACCGCCGCAACGGTTACAGCATATAGTGGGAAATTTGTGGATGTATGACTTTGTGGGAAGTCTATGTACTGTCAGATTTACTGCAGCCTTTGTTGAGGGTCGAGTGAGGTTTTATTGAGCTGGGGGATTCTCGAATGTTGAGATCCTTTCGGTGATACAGGTCTTGGAGCGATCCCTCGAGCACCCTTAGATAGGCAGCTAGGATGTATTGACTGTGAGTTAGATAGTTGGGATTGCATCTTTGCTTTACTGCCATTGAGGCATTGTCGCAGTCTATGCTTACACGGCAGTGACAGGACAGTGAGAGACAGTACAGGTGGAGGACAGGTTTACCCACAGCTTACAGTGTTAGAGAGAGTGTGGTTTTTTGAGCTGGTTTTTGGTTTGTTTTTTAGTACACCAGAGCCATTTTACAAAGGAGACTCTGCCGAAATTTATGCAGAATCTAAAGCTTTCTTGATTCATTTGACAGGTTGATATTGGTTCAGAGGTCAGTTTACAAGGGAAACTCTGTTGAATTTTTCCCAGGAAAGTAAAATACTGTGAAGTGTAGCTATGGCTGGATCACAGGACACTGCTCTCTACAATATCAAGAAGCTGGATGGAACCAATTTCCCATTGTGGAAGAAGCAGATTTGGCACGTGTTGGTAAAAAAGAAGGAGATAAAACCTATAAAGTTCAAGGGGATAAAACCAGAAGATATGGACGAAGATGAATGGAGCGAAATGGATGAATTGGCACTTTCTACCATTATGCTGACTTTGGCAGAAAGCGTTTACTTCAATGTAGCAGACGAGATGTCGGCTTATGAAGCATGGACAAAGCTGAGTGATCTTTATGAGAAGCAGAGTGCAGCTTCACAGGTATACTGGCTTAAGAAGCTTGTTGACTTGAAGATGAAAGAAGGGACACCTATGTCCAATCATCTGAATGAATTCAACACCATCTACAGTCAGTTGTCAGCTCAAGGTGTCAAGTTTGATGAACCTGTTAGAGCTATGTTCCTGTTGATCACATTGCCGAAAAGTTGGGACACTTTTCGCACAGCTTTGAGTAATTCTGCACCTCCATATGGTTTGACCATAGCAGGTGTAGAAGGCAGTCTGCTTACTGAAGAAACCAACAGAAAGACAATGGACAAAGGCAAAGGAACAGCCTTAGTTGTCAGGGGAAGGACCAAAGAAAAGTACAAAGGTGGAAAGAGGAATCAATCTCGTAGCAAGTCCCGCAGTGCTAAAGGCAAGAGTGACATAGAATGCTTCCATTGTGGCAAGAAGGGTCACATGAAAAGAGACTTCAGAGAATGGAAGTAGAAAAAGGCAAAGAGAAAGCTGAAGACCATGGTGAGAAGAACAAGTCCTCAGTGAAGATTCAAGAAATAAATGTGACAAACACTGTTTTGCAGAGGGTGACAGTCTAGTGTCAGGAGACATCTACTTCTTGAAGAATACAATGGACTCAGCTCTTCTTACAGCATCTGATGGAAATGCACTGAGTGACTGGATTATAGACTTAGGGGCATCACTTCAGGTGTCTCCAAACAAGGAGTGGTTTACTTCTTATGTGACCACTAAAGATCATGTTCGGCTAGGCAATGGGCAGACATGTGAGATCTTAGGTGTTGGAGATGTTCAATTGAAGTTTCAGAATGGCTCTTCTTTCATGCTGAAGAATGTGATACATGTTCCCGCAATTACAAAGATCTTGATCAGCACAGGTTTACTTGATGATGCTGGCTGCGTCACCACTTTTGGACAGAACATGTGGAAGATATCCAAGGGTTCTATGACAATAGCACATGGAGTAAAGTCTGGCGGACTTTACATGATTTATGTATCAAATGTCTCTAAAAATGTAATCAATGTAACCGAGCAGCAGAACGTTTCTTTGTGGCATAGCCGGTTAGGACATATGTCCAAGAAGGGAATGGAAATCTTGTCTCGTTCTGGTTATTTGCGTGGCTTGTCATTTAATGATTTTGAATTCTGTGAACATTGTCTGTACGGTAAGCAAACACAGAAGCCACATAAGCATAGAAGCAGTAGAAGAGATACACAATTGGCACTTGTTCATAGTGATTTGTGTGGACCTATGCCTAACCTATCTCTAGGGGGAGCTTCTTACTTTATGAAATTTATAGATGATTACTTGAGGAAAGTATGGGTTTACTTTCTCAAGCACAAGGATGAAGCGTTTAGTGTTTTCAAAACGTTTGTGACACTTGTGGAGAATCAGAGTGGCAAGAAGCTTAAATGCTTACTCACTAACAATGGTGGAGAGTATGTTTCAAAGGCCTTTCAGGACTTTTGTGAGTCAAACGGTATAAAACGTGAACTTACTGCTCCTTACAATCCTCCTCAAAATGGTGTTGCTGAGAGGATGAATAGGACCATACAAGAGAAGGTCAGAAGTATGTTGTCTAATGCACAACTGCCAAATGGGTTTTGGGCTGAAGCTGTATCAACAGCTGTTCATCTTATAAATAGATCTCCTAGCAAGGTTTTGCAGAAGGATTCAGTTGCAGAGATGGTATGGTCAGGCAAAATGCCCTCATACAAGCATCTCAGAGTCTTTGGCTGTGAGGCATATACTCGTGTTCCAAAGGAATTTAGGAACAAACTTGAGCCAAAGAGTAGAAAGTGCATCTTTCTAGGCTATGGTAATTCTGGTGAGATGGGGTACAGACTTTGGGATCCCGAATCCAGAAAGGTTATCCGCAGCAATGATGTTCACTTTAATGAAGCCAAATATCATTCTAAACCATAGAGGGTTGAGGATATTAGAAGAGTTGTCTTCCAAGAAGATGGACCTGCACGTGCAAGACAAAATGTCAGGGCTCAAGAGGAGCAAGGACAGGATAGAGTGGAACCACAGGTTGTGGCTGAGCCTGAGCCACCTATTGTGCGTAGATCTAGACGTATCACACGACCTCATGATAGGCTGTTTCCATCTATGAACTATGTCATGTTGACTGATTGCAATGAGCCTTCATGTTACAAGGAAGCAGTGCAAATGAAGGACTCCGGGAATTGGCAATTGGCCATGCAGTCAGAGATGACAGCTCTGCATAAAAACCAGACATGGAAGCTAGTTAAATTACCACAGGGCAAAAAGGCTCTACCTTGTAAATGGGTTTACAGGTATAAGATCACCGCTCATGATAGTCAGCCAAAGTACAAAGCAAGGCTTGTTGCCAAGGGCTTTAAGCAAGAACAAGGCATTGACTTTGATGAAGTCTTCTCTCCGGTGGTCAAGATGACTAAATTGAGATGCTTTCTTGCATTGGTTGCCATATTAGATTTGGTGTTGCACCAAATGGATGTCAAGACAACGTTCTTGCATGGTGATTTAGATGTGGAAATTTACATGCAGCAGCCAAAAGGGTTTGTTGAGAAAGGCAAGGAAGATTTGGTATGCCAGTTGTTAAAGAGTCTTTATGGCTTAATACAATCACCGAGGGCATGGTACCATAAGTTCCACAAGTTTATGCTTTCTCAAGGCTACAAACGTAGTGAGCTCGATCACTGTCTATATACAAAGAAGGCTAAGGATGGTAGTTGGCTGATCCTTATTTTGTATGTGGATGGCATGTTGATTGCTGGAAAGCACTTGGAAGAAATTTCAGCTTTGAAGTCAAAGATGGCAAAATCGTTTGACATGAAAGACATGGGTGAGGCAAGTCATATACTTGGTATGCGCATTGAGAGAGACAGATCAAAGAAGTTGATTTGGTTATCTCAAACAAAGTATATTGACAAGGTTTTGCAACATTTCAATATGGAGAAGGGAAAGGCATTGAGTGTTCCATTGCCACCATATGTGAAACTTAGCAAACAAGATTGTCCTGTGTCTGAGGAAGAATAGGCTGAAATGGATAAGATTCCATATGCGTCTACAGTGGGTAGTTTGATGTATGCAATGATTGCTACTCGCCCAGACATTGCATTTGCAGTGGGAGTAGTAAGTCAATACATGTCAAACCCATGCAAGAAACATTGGGAGGCAGTGAAAGGAATATTGAGATACCTGAAAGCTACAAAGAGTATGAGTATATGCTATGGGATTCAGGAGCTAAGTGTAAAGGGTTTTACAGACTCGGATTATGCAGGTGACTTAGACAACCGAAGGTCTACGTCAGGGTATGTCTTTACATTGGCTGGTGGAGCAGTATCATGGCGTTCTAGATTACAAGATTGTGTTACTCAGTCTACTACAGAGGCTGAATATGTTGTAGCATCAGAGGCATGCAAAGAATCAATTTGGCTTAATCGACTAGTAATAGATTTGGGAATCAAAGAAGAGATGCCTGTGTTATATTGTGATAGTCAAAGTGCTATACAATTGGCTCGCAATCCAGTTTATCACTCAAAGACAAAGCATGTGGATGTGAAGTATCATTTCATCAGGGAAATGCTGGAGGATAAGAAACTTCAGCTTGTCAAAGTTCACACCACAGAAAATCATGCTGATCTACTTACAAAAGGACTTCCCTCAGAGAGCTTTGCACATTTTCGCAAGCAGTTAGGTGTAGGGTAGTACATCACTTCTCTACATCTCTTGTATATTAGCTTGTATAGTAGCTTCTCTCACACTTAAAGTACCACATTAGACTTTAAGTGGAAGGTTGTTGGGGTATAAGCCCAATGTGGTCGCCGAGGTAAGTGAGCGGGCCGCCAGGTATGTACACATATTCTTTTGTTAAAACCTAATAAGAACTCACTATGCTCTACACATTACAGTAGAGCGAGTTCACCATATCTTCGTGCTCTTCTTCTCGCACTCTCTCTCGCGTCGCACTTCCGCTCGTACTCCTTTACGTGGCGCATCTATTACAATATGTACATTGTAGCATTTGGTCCCACAGTCGAAATCCTTAAGAGTGACATCCTTCAGCATGTGCCACACGTATCTCTTTACAGGTTCAATCTTCATTCAAGTCAGCATGCATGTCAATTTCATTTTCATCTTCAATGAAGTCTAGCGCATGATCCTCTCTTCCTTCATTCCCATCCGTAGCATTCTTACCATGATCCTCATTTTGACTTTCTTGCGAGTCAAAGGAATCTTTGTCACAACTCTTCTTTTGAACAGCTTGATCCTTTTTCTTGCAATGGGAATCTTTATTTCGGTACCATTCAACTCATGCAAAGTGTAAGTTGCATTTCCATGTACATGCTTAACTACATAAGGACCAAAGCATCTCTTTGAAAGCTTTCTTATTGTTGAATGTTGGTTGTCAAGACTACTATCATACACCAACACCCAATCACCTTCCTTGCCTGAGTCCCAGCTTATGTATTTTGTGTTGGGGCTAGCCCTACTTGGGAAGTGGTGTGAACATGGTCTTTGTACTTGAAGCCTATAAAGGCTAGAAAAATAAAATGATAATCCCTCTTTACATTTTTACAGAAACGTCTCTCTCTCTCTCTCTCTCTCTCTCTCTCTCTCTACATAGCTATGTCCGTTCGAGAAGTAGTGCACTTCCACTTCAGAGCTCAACAACTAGTATCAGAGCTTTGGTGCTAAGAATTGGAGGTTTGAACTCTTGGGAGCTTGGATAGAGAGATCTTGAAGCTTGAGGTTAAAGAGCCCTTGCAAGTAGTGATTCTAGAATCCAACCAAAGGGAGGGGGGCGGACAGAGGCCCAACCGGCACAACTAGATTTGGCACACAAGCAACATATACGTGAAGGCATGCCATGGTTTCTGCATGGAGATTTTGCGGCGGCAAGTGATGGTGGATTCAACGTTGACCCCTTTGCTTTGGAGGATTTCATGGTACCCTGCTCAACTCACAATTTACAATAGCGCTAGAGTTGAGAAAGTTTTGGCAAGCATGCAAGTAGCTCATGGGATCTATATTGTTCTTAGGTTCACTGTGTCCCACACACACACACACACACACACACACACACACACACACACACACACACACACACACACACACACACACACACACACACACACACACACACACACACACACACACACACACACACACACACACACACACACACACATGGGTTTGATTGCGCACATCTACAAGCCACATTTTCATCATCAGTTAATTCACCGTGACTCAGCTTCATGATATTTTCTTGCTTTTTATTAAGAGTGGCCCCAATAGCCAATTCCAAGTGCAGTTCGCCTAGCGATATAGAGGGAAACTCTGTAAAGATCATGTTGCAGATGCAGTTCAAGGCAGGGGGAGCGCACGTAGGAAAAGTTGAAACACAAGTCGAAAGCTCATAAGCCAGCATAGCAAAAGCCAAAAACTCTCAGTAATAGATGAGCCTCTTGCTTTATGTTTTGTGCCTATACCCGCTCTTTGCCCCATTACTATTTCACTTTTTAAGAGCTAAAAAAAAGCTTAATCGCAATCTGGCAGTGGGGACCGAGTTTGAGTAAAGGAAATAAACAGCCTTTACGGTTCTACACTTTGCTAAATAGACCTAGAGGGAGTGTAGTCCAATGCTCGGACAACCGACATCAAGGCTTGTGACGTCATGCATGATGCCAAGCACGCAGTAGCAGTGCAATGTTGACCCCCTGCAACAAACGTCATGGATGACGATTCAAAATAAATGACATGTTTTTTTTTAATTGGAAATATTTTTATCATTCTATTTAGCCTATTAAGAGCTAGTTCACACATTGGCTACAAGACATTATTGCAGTTATGTAATTGACCAGATTCATGTCCAGCACTAAGTGCAATGAGATGAAAGACACATAATGTGTATTCCCAATAGTGTTTGGCACTGCCTCACAAGTACCCTACACCTCTTTATCCTGACGATCATGATATGTAAATTTGAATGTCGCTGGAGCGACAAACTTGTATTTGCTCTCATGTGTAGCAAGACATCATCCTTTTACGTCAAGTCGATAATGTTCGGGATTAGACACTGCCCATGCAGTTGTCACATGTGGTAAGACGTCCCCTATGAGAAGCCCCATTTTGTATTCCACTCTTGTGAGGTTAGTGGGTAGACCTTAAACCCAAGGTTAGCTAGAGCTGTCCAAAAACTCTAGGGTTTGGGAGTAAAAACCCCATGTTTGGCGGCTACGTTTACCTCTACCCGAGGAGACTCTCTTGGTAGTGCCAGGTTATGGGTACTGTACCATCTAATGGCCTAGTAACTTGTGTGTAGCGGAAAATAGCATAGACATATGAGCATTTCATTAGAATAAATTCCTAATGAGCATAGAAAAAGTGCTTGGATGGAGAGAGCAACAAAAAGCATAACACCTAGTTTGATAGGCATGAACAATACTTCAAAAGAGAGAGAAATTAAGCTATTGACAACAGTTGAGGATTGGATTTACATGGAGCCGGTCCGCCCTCCAAAAGGCTTTGTATTATAGGTTCCCCCATCAAGGGAGACATTTTACAATACAATTCTTTCTGTTCCTTCAATAACTATCTAGTGCAATGAAGATGGAAACTTCAAGCACTAAGCAAACACTTATAAAACACAACATCAATTCCCTTACGGTCTCAGACCCAAGACCTCACACACCTTCAAAGATGGTGAGAGCTAGCGGGGTATGAGAGTAGATTGAGAGGAAGGAGTAGTCTTACGAGAAAGAAGTATATCTCCTCACATAAAAGCTTAGCATAGCTTAGTAATTAGCATGGTAGAGGAGATGAGCATGCATTCAAGATTGGATCTTGGTTGGATTTTCATCACAAAGCCAAGAGTTGCTGGTGTAGGCCTCCCTTCTCACAAGCTTGGAGTAGATGATGAGCTTTCCATTAAAGTTGGAGAAGGAGAGAGAGAGTCTTCTTGCTCCACACATGAGATTGTGTGATTGTGTGTGTGTGATAATGCCTTTGAAAAATCAGCCCCCTCCCTCTCTTGGTCGACCCCTCTTGCTAAATCCTCTTGTTGGCTTCCGATTGGAACTCTCCAAGCTTAGCCAATAGGGTTTAAGAAGCATAAGTGATAGCCTTGTGACAAGCGTACCCCTTTCCCCTTTTGTGAGAGCTTTAGGTAATTAAATAATGCAACTAAAATCTCATTGGACCACTTTGTCTTCTGGCCAATAGGAATCAAGCAAGTCATGGGGCTGCTGAATGCTCATTGGACCCCTTGGGAGACTGGCCAATAGTCTTCTAGATGGCTTAATTCTTATTGGTTCTTTTAAATGAATTAAACTAGATTTACTCTAGCCTAATTCTCATTGGTCCACCTCTATGGCCATCCAATAGGATTTGAGTGCACCTTGAGGGCAATTGGTCTAGGGAGCTGACATGTGTCCCCTATCCCCTTTGTGTAAAGGGAGCCTGTGAGTGTGTGTGTGTGTGTGTGTGTGTGTGTGTGTTTCTCTCTCATCCCCTACTTACAGGGCTCGCCCCCTCCTATGGAGGAGTCTTGAAGACTTTTTGGCACACTCACAAAGCATCCAGTTTCACTAAGATTGACCATTGGACACAACCTTTGAATTTTGGAACCTTAGCATTTTGGAAGTCTTAACAGGCTGGACCTTAGGGTCTTTAAAGCCCATTTTTGCACATTGCTCTTTTGCGGATGCTCCCCCCCCTTTGGATCCCTATTTTCCCTCCTTTGGATCCCTACTGTGGGTGGTCTGCCAGCTTAACCAATATTCTAACTTTTTCTCCCCTAGTACTTCCCATATTAAATGACTAGTTTAACATGAGAAAATCATCTAGGAGAATTAGATATTAAATATTATGACAGGTACACCTCAAACCCTTGGTTGTGAGAAAACCTAAAACTCATGGAGAGTAAACCTAAAACTCTGTGTGTCACAAGAGTGAGAATCTAGTTTGAGGGGGCGTTGTGATGTAGACTATGCCAAGTTTGGCTGAAGGGGGCGATTGTTGGGGTCAACCCAACTTGGGCAGTAGTGTGAACATGGTCTTTGAAGCCTATAAAGGCTAGAAAATTGAAATGATAATCCCTCTTTACATTTGTACAGAAGCCTCTCTCTCTCTCTCTCTCTCTCTCTCTCTCTCTCTCTCTCTCTCTCTCTCTCTACATAGATATGTCGGTTCGAGAAGCAGTGCGCTTCCACTTCAGAGCTCAAAATTTTGTCAAACCTGTCTATTATTTAACCTTGCATCTTTCAATCATACTATTGCAATCTCAATATTTCGAGGCCTTCTTTCTAATTGTTGTATGCTACTAGAAGGTCTTCCCTACTCATTCCATACTCCCAAGGCAATACATTCTATGTGAAAATTTAATCCTCATTTGGAGTTACGGGTTTTTGACCATACATCAGCTCAAAAGACATGTAAGCAGTAATTTTGCTATGAGTTGTATGATCAGCCCATAAAGTATAAGGCAATAACCTAGGCTACTCTCCTAGTTTACCTTTGTAGGCCTTAGCCAAAGCTTTAATGATAAGAGAATGCGCATGCTGTGATTTACCATTCCCTTCAAGGTTGTAAGCAGTAGTGAGAGCAAGTTTAGTGCTCAACCTAGAGAAAAACTCCCTGGCTTTGTCGACATCCAACTCACTCCTATATGCTCTTATTTTTTCCAAGTTACACAACCGTAACGGATAATCACATCGTCTAGGAGGAACTTACATATCCCTTCCGTGCTTTTTGTTCTTAGAGCATGAACTTCAACCTTGTGCAAGATCTATGTATCTCATTTGCCATAGGCCCAATGGCATTGTAACCAGATCTACTACCCACTTATAATGCATGGCCAATGGGTAAGTAGGGTGCAACCCATCATGATGGCGTACATTTGAATACATTTTCCATGTTTCACAAGACTCCACAAATTGAGATACATCTTTATACATTCCTTTCCACAAATGACTCTTTCATTTTAGTAAAGGTGGCCCATACACCTCTATGTCTAGCATAAAAGCTCTCCTGAAACTTTTTGATAAGCTCCTCTTGAGTGTCCTTATCATTCACAACTCTCAAAGGCATCCCATTTCATTGTTTTGGATGCTTCCACAAGTACCCATCTTTTAAAAAGTATCCACAGGCTTTTTTGTGAATGTTTTTGAACTCTTGCCATCAATGCACCCTTCTTGACTTGTCAAAGTGCTCAAATAGTGTCCAATGAGTAACCAATCACCTTGATATAGGTCCGTCGTAAATGACTCAAGTGCATTTGACATGCAAATATGATCACCCTTGTGCCTACATCATTACCCTCCACAACCATTTCTTCTTCATTTTAATACCTTGCTCTAGAAAGCATATCTGCGACTGGATTATCTTTACCCAAAATATGCTTAGATTGTGGATTCAAGGACTTTATGTAGGCAATCCATCTCAACATAGTAATGTCAGGAGTTGAGCAGCTTGTGATCACTCCAAGAAGGGGTGGACAATTAGTCTCCACTATTACACTTGCTCCTATCAAATACTCTTAATTACATTTTAGTGTTGTGATTTCTCCCCACAATTTTCTTTTTACTTGTGAATAATTGTGTTGAAGAGCACTTAGGACCTTTGCTTCAAATCTCACTACATATTGCTTGCCATCGTCATCATCTTGCCCAATCACCCATCCAATTCCCATGGGGCTAGTATGAACTGTCACAATCACATGTCTTCCACATTCATAGTTTGCTTTATTCAAAGTTGGAGAAATAAGAAAAAACTTCAACATTACAGAAGGAGAAAAAATGGAAGGATCAGCACACCCTATCTCATGCGACTCAAATGCAAAAGCCTTTTCATGTTTGGCAAGTATCTTTTCAAAGTATATCTTTTTAGCTTTTGTCAAACTATCCTTGCAATCAACTTTTAACTCCTTCAAAGAATCCAGTGTAAACTTATATGCCCAATCTTGCTTGGGTCACAAAGATAAGGCTGTAAAGCAGCTTGCTCTATCTTATTCATGCAGTCTTTTGGTAGAGGTAATGCCACTGGTTTAACTTTCATTGCCACATACTTATACTTAATCTCCACTTGTACTTCAACACTTTGAGCATTTTCAAAGTTCTCAATGACTTTATACATTTCTTAGAGCATAGTTTCACAATTTCATTCCCCATACACAAATTGCAATCCACTAAAGACTTCAAGTCTTGCACACCTATAATGCATTCATCATCTTCTAAAAAACGATTGCTCCTCAAACCTTTTCGTATATTATTTACATGTTGCCATTCACCTTGCTTCAAGTCCTCACACTTTGTAAATTAGATAGATCCATAGTTTGTTAATCCCACATCCTTGTAGTCCTTGAATTATTTATTTGTCTTTGGGAGGGGTTGTGTTAACTGAGTCAACGTCAGTTAACAGAAGGTGCTAAAGACTGAAGACGTACGAATGAAGACTGAAGACTGAGGACTGAAGACGTACGAATGCACATCGAAGATGAATATGAAGAAGCAATGAAGATTGGAGTTACACACTTTTCACATTTTTCAAAAAATGGCCATATATTGTAATTTACCAAATTATTTAGCCATTGTGATAATTGTAACGTGTTACGGGCTCAATAAGAGTTCCAAGGTGTAAAGCATAGGTTAGTTAGTGTACCTAAGTTACAGATACAATAAGTGTGGAGTCTCAAAGGTCTTGGACACCAGACAGTACACATTTTAGACCTTGGCTAAGGTATAAAAGCCAACTTTGTAAAGATTTTATTAAGTTTCTGGATAAAAAACACACAGCGTGAGCGAACGATGCTCACTTCTCTCCTTCTTGCGCTTCCTACTCCCTCTCCGGTTGTCACATTGCGAATGCGTTTGTTGCATTGCAACCGTAGATAAGAGCTCTACGCATTGACGTAAGCCATTCACAGTATTTTGTAGCTTTTGGCGTCGCCAACCCACGGCCTAATTTCATCATAACTAGGAATTTACATTTTTAAATAAAAAACTAAGCATAGGCGGGGTATCGGGGCATCAATGCTAAGCATTTAGATGCATTCTGGGTTGAAAACGACTAGGTCAAAAATCCACTGTTATTAATAATCGCGATTTTGGAACTTGACCTAAAGTGGGATTTAAGACCATAGGCATGTGTGCTTAGTAGGTCTTGTAAACTTGTCCTAGAAATTTCATTACGTTTGGATGTCATTTGATGTTGTAACGGATGTGATTTGCTTTCCGATGAGCAATTGGCTTTTGGTGATTTCAGTCACTTGAGTGTAGCTTGAGTTAGATGCGAGTTGTTAGTTGTTTTTTGAGAGATTGACAACCTCTTGTAGCCTATATGCACTAGGCGAGTCAACTTTGTCCCATGGTTTGACAAATTAATCGTGGTTCTTGCCAATACTGCAATAAGATAGGATGGTGAGGTTAGACATGCATCCCACATTTGGCGCCGTTGTCGGGGACGAATAAACCTAAACTAGGGAAAACAAGAGCGTCGTGTGTAGTTGTCCATTAACTTTCTCTAGGTTCACCTAGAGTAAAACTTTCTTTCTAGAAACCGCATAGCTTAAGATTGTCGTCTTTTGCTATGTAGAGGTAGCTTGGAAGTAATCGTACTTGCTGAGTGCCTTTAGGATTGTAGGATTGTAGATTTAGATTAGGATTTTGAGAATGATTGGTAGACAAGACAAGTCTTAAGATCAATGCTCAGGAAACCATAAAAAACAAGAAAACTAGTGTTTGTGGACACTTTCCACAATCTCTTTGCATGAGAATCTAGGAGTAGGGTAAGTAGGATCCGAGGTGGATTTCAAAACATTGCTCTCTCTTGGAAGTTGCATAATTTCAGGTCTACGGCTAGAAATAGCATGAAAAGACTCCAAACCACTCAATCCGACTGGAGAGTAAGCTGAAAAGGTGTATAAACCAGTGGGTAAGCTGGACACTTTGAGGTAAAATTTTCAAGAGTTGGCCAAAACTCAAATTATTTACTTTTTCTTGACATTTTGGCCAAATTAAGTTTTGACTTGATTTATAGGGTCAAAATAGATCATGAAAAGACTGTCCAGTGAAAAAGTTCAAAAAAGTGACAGTTTTGGGCCAAAAGTTAATAATCGTGATTATTAACTTTCAGCTCAGATTTGACCAAGGTTCATACCATTGACTCATTACATGTGTACAAACAACTTTTATAAAAGCACAAAGGATTTGGATCACCAAATTGGCAAAAATTTACGTAAAAACTAAAGTTTGTACTGACTTTTTGAAACTTGAGTCTAAATTGGGGAAAAATTTGTCCAAACTTGATGAAATTTGATTCATAGGCTTATATTGATGTGATAAACAAGTGTACATGATCACTTGATCAAAAAGATGAAAAAATATATCAGTTGTAAATAATCGCGATTATTTATATCTGCCTCATTTTTCAACTTTTTTGACCAAGTCAGCATACCACTAGTTTTACCATGTTGTAACAAGCCCACAAACCAAATTTGGTAAGATTTGGATCATTGGATTAAAAATTGTGACTAAATTTACAAAGTCAGCCTGCGGACAGAAAATTAATGACCATTTGACCAAAACTTGTCCAAACTTGATGAAACTTGACTAGAGACCTTAACTTGAGGTGCTTAATAGATTTGTGCAAGATTGGAACAAAAACTTGCAAACATTTAGCTTAAGTAAATAATCAGATTATTTACATTTGCTCCAAAAATTGACAATCTTGCATATTTGGGCATACCACAAGGTCAAGCACATCAAGTAGACCTCACAAATCCATTTTGGTGAAATTTGGATCACAAAAGTGAGACTTAAGCCAGATGCTTGAAATCAGAGTCTACGGACACGAACAGTTGATAAACTTGATGAATCTTGTCCAAAATTAAGTTTTAACTTGATTCATAGGCTCAAAAGAGATCATAAAAAGACTGTTTAGGAAAAAAGTTAAAAAAATTGTTCATTTTAGGTCAAAAGTTAATAATCGTGATTGTTAACTTTTGGCTCAAAACGGATCAAGGTCGATACCATAGACTCTAAGCATGATTGCAAACATTTTTTGTGAAGGCTCATGAAGTTTGGATCACAAAACATACCAAAACCTTGACACAAACTGAAATCTGTACTGAATGTCGAGAACTTGAGTGTGACTTGGTAAATCTTGTTCAAATTCATTGAAACTTGACTCATAGGCTTATCTTGATGTGTTAAACAAGTGTACATGCTCACATGATCAAAAATTACAAAAAGTAAATAATCGCGATTATTTACTTTTGAAAAAAAAAAGAGGTTCCCAAAAAAAAAAAAACTGATGTAAATAATCGCGATTATATACATTTGCTCCAGAATTGAGAAATTTTACACAACTGAGTATACCACAGGTTCAAGCACATCAAGTAGACTCCACAAATCAATTTTGATGAAATTTGGATCACAAATTTGAGACTTAAGACAGATTCTTGGAATTAGAGTCTGCGTCGGACACTAAACAATTGATAACTTGGACAAATCTTGATCAAACTCAACCAAACTTGTCCAGAGACCACAAGAAGGTAATTACTTAGCAAAACAAGCCTAAAAAGTGTAAAAACTGAGAAAAGTAAATAATCGAGATTATTTACTTTTGAGCCCCAGAAACAAGATTTTAGACTTTTGAGTTTGTATAGTGCTAAAACAACATAATACAAGGCCACTGGTCAATTTTGGGTTCCATTGGATCCAAATTGGTACCTCTTAACTCAGTTTCAAGTTGCAGATTAGTCCTTTAGCTCCTTGCAAGGATAGAATTTGGAAATCTCATTTGCTAACTCACTTAGCTCAGATTGAAGAACCAGGTTGCAGGCAAGAATTGGGAGCTTGCAAGAGCTGAATTCAAGTCAAGTGGAAAAGACGGATAACAATCTAATTTGTAGGTTAGGTTATTCAAGGCTTAGATTTTCATTATTTCAAAGGCTGCAATCAATTCTGACACTTTCGAGCTAGAGCTAATAAACACTTGTGAGTCTAAGAGAAATCAACTGCCAGAAGTACTTTGGCAAAAGCAGTCTTATCACACCCGAACAAGAATTTTTTTTTGCTAATCAATACCGAAATATTATAGGAGACAGTTTTTACAAAACCAGTCGACATGGACTCATCTCGAGCTGAGAGTTCAAGTACAACCCAACAAGCCAGTAGCACTGGTAACACAGGTACAAGTGCAACATAGCAGATTTTACAAATATATGGCTACAATGGAGACAAAGTCATATATGCAGATTCAGAAGCCATAGATATCTAATGAGCAGCGAAAGCAGCATAGGAGCCAAGATTGTATTGATCAGAGTAAATCTAGATTTAGAGAACTCCCAGATGTTCACAGACTTCAGTGGAGCCAGGTATTGCAAGCTCAAAGATGAAGTGCAGATAGAAGTTCAGATAGTCAACCCGTGTTTATCCAGAGACCTGCACAAGTCCGCAAAACATACAGTTAGTGCATATGAAATCAGGGTCATTGTATATGGATTACAACGGTCAGATCTATAGTCGAGAGCCAGTAATGGAAGATCCAACAAATAAACCAATAGAAGCCAATCTAATTAGAGAACCGAGCCAAAGACATTACAAAGGTAAAGATGGATCAGTCTACAACTTGATGCTCAGTGTTTTGAAAGAAGATGCCGACAACTTGGCCAGCATAGAAGCATAAACTTCTTAGCAAGAGCTTGACATGACGGAACCAAATGAAATACCACCAGTCATGGCATATTGCTCAGATTGTGGACAAAAAGGTGGACATTTTCTTGAAGATTGTCCAAGAAATCCTGAGAACAGGGATACATCAACTGCCAAGCAAGGTATATAGCAAATTGGAAATGCAAATCTCGATGTAAGTGCATCTAACTCGTCACTTTTAATGCAATCAAATGATTCTGCATTACCATTAAAAGCACCAGTAATAGCACTACAAATTCAAAATGAGCATAAAGATGTACATGCACGTGAAAAGCTTAAAATTGATCCTTTGAACAACAAATTGTTGCATGAATTTAGTCAAGGTGTTGAGATATCACCAAAGGTTGAAAAGACTGTAAGGTTTGCAAATGATTTTGCATCCACTACCACAAGTGTGCAATCTATCATGAGTCTAAGGGACACATCAAACAGAATGATGTTAGCATTGTATGGTACACACAATTCATATGCACACTATGTGTACCAAAAAGTAAAACTGTACAAAAAGGATCAACTAGTGTTTGAATGACCCACATACCAGCTCATAGAAGTGAGTCCAGTGATAGATAAGAAAGGATGGTTCATTTTAGAGGAAAGAATCTATTATAGCCCATCCTCTCTAGAGTTGAAGGATATTACCCGAGTGAATTCAGAAATTTGTTCAGAGCCAAATTATCCTCCATTGAAAATAAAGCTTCGATGTTGTGACCAAACGAGCATATACTTCGACCAAAACAGTCGTAGATATAGACGAGAGTCTAGCATCTATGATGCCTTGGGTCCTGAAACCATAGAAGCTCATATCATAGGAGACCCATGGAATAGACAATATCAGAGCAAAGATAATGCTACCTACAGCTTGACTTGGGGAATAATTTGTCATGTTTTAAGGAGATACATAGGAAATTATGCAGAAGGTTTACAGATGGTAAACATAACCAGTGCTACCCAAAGTGTACCTTCGCAATCCAAAAAAGTGAGACTAAACTAGAGCCAAACAGTTTTGAGCTCTCACAATGAAGTAGGCTATAGTGATCACCCTAGGAAGAGGGGAGCTGCAAATTCATCAAGCTCAGCTCTAGTACTAGGAAATGCTATAACAATTAGAAGCCCAAGAACTTCTAGCCAGCAGACCCCTTCAAAGCAGAAACCATTGAAAGATCATATGGTTGTTGGAAGTTTTCCATTGACCCAGAAAACATCAAAATCTGTAGAAAAATTCTTCTATGAAGACCATCGGGGACAAAAGTTTCAGTTGATCTCCACGAGTCAAAGTCATAAACCGACAAATCCCATAGTGTTCAAGCAATTGCGTGAGACCGAGCTCGCATATGAATATCTGTCAAACTCCTTCAACAATGTTGCACTTGATCATCTCAGAATTTCTTTCTTTATTGAATGCTTTTGTTGTGGCAGTGTCCTTTGGTTGAGCTTGAAGATATTGAGGCGGTCCGGGGCGGGCAACAAGAGAGGCGACCTCTAAACACCCCTCAAGGCTCCCGTGCTGCTCAATTGGGGCTGGGGCAACCACAAGCACAACAAAACAGCAAACCCACAACCAAACCCAAACAAGATAGGGGCACCACCTAGTTATGGTATGCGAACTAGGACGCAAGAGAGATTTTGGTACAACCAAGAAGATGCACCACACAACACACACAAGCAACCTCACACCAAGACACACACAAAATGGACCAGAGAGAGCTAGAGCAAAGGGAAGAGAGAGAGAAAAGGATCTTGCGTAATACCTTATTTGTGACTTGCAAATGGAGATGGTTTGTTATGATGCTATCATAGAGCTTGTACAAAAACTCACTCAATGCTTAGTGATTGCTAATCATTGCCAAAACACACACACACTGTCTTAGGGTGTGGGAGACCTCTCACCACAATACCCTCTTACAATGGACACAAAATTGGCAATGAAAAACACACTAAAACACTTTCTAAAATCAAGATCAACCGATAGAAACTCAAAATACACAAGTCACCTTGAATTCACCAAACCGTATTGCACAAATGGAAGGACGAAGATTTGAACGTCGAATCACGCCTTTGATGCACCAAACCTCAATTTATTGATGATGAAGGAGCATATACAATAGTGGTTTTGAGATTTGTGGAACTCACGCTCTCTCACTTGCAATGTGTAGCTCGAAGGCTTCTCTTACACCAAGAGTGAAGCTCACAAGTGGTTGCTACACCTAAGTCTCTCCTCACGCATAGAGTGTTGGGGTGCTATGTGAGATATTGGAGGTTGTTTTACAAGAAGGAGAGGGGCCTATTTATAGGTTGGAGACCCCTCATTAAGATTATTGGAAATCCTAATTTACAAGCTAACAAATTAGGATTATGATTTTTTTGAATATCAAAACATTGCGGGCCTTCTTTGTCTGCTTGAGTCATGGGTGTGGGCTCAAAAGAGAGCATTATTGATGGTAGATAAGGTGAAAGTAAGTAAGGGGAGAGAGAGAGAGAGAGAGAGAGAGAGAGAGAGAGAGTTACTATACACATGTCTTGGGGTGAGGTGTCTTTTATGGTTAGGTCAATGCTATTTTGTGCTAGTATGTTAGTCGTTAGTAATCACTAGAAAGTTAATGATATATTTACAATGGGTAGAATGGGGTGGATGGTTGAAGTAAGATGGTTGAATGAAGTGAGAAAATCCTTGTGATGGTGAAGCTTGAAGAAGTTTTGGACTTAGTTATGTAGGTTCTCAAAATGACTATCGATCTTCTTCTTCATCTTCCCTTCTTTACGCCACCGCCGCCAAGGTTGATTATCATGATGAAAATGGTAATTCCGTTGATGAGATCTCTTGATTTGCAGAGGTTAAGCATGGTACACATGCTGAATGTATGTATATATATAAGGCGAAAGATGGAATTGTACTTTGGAGATAATAGAGAGAGGCATAGAGATGGTGTATGTACATGGAGAGCTCATATGAGAGCTATGGGAGTAAGTGGGGAGGTTAATGGTGAAGAAGGTGAGAGAAACCATTGAAGGTGCAGGTTTGAGTGAGGGATTGAGAGGAATGTGTGTGTGTGTGTGTAGAAGTGTGGAAAGAGGTGAGAGAAGACTATGGGCTACTTGTGAGAAAAGTGGGCAGACTGGGGTCCACTCAAAAAATCATATTTCACCGCTGGTAGCTCCAAAAATCATGAAAAAATTTGAGGTGATTATTCAAAGCGTGGGCTACATTTTCTCTTTTGACCACCGCTCCAAATTCAGAGTGGAGATAGGTGCCAAAATTCTCACCAAAAAGCCTTTTTTTATGCCTGCAAAAGTCTTTTAGTGGCCCCCTCCTTTGTTGAATTTGTACAATGCATCCAAGAGTGAGCCCCTCCTTTGTCATATCATAATACAAAGCATCCAAGTTGCCCTTGACCCATGCATGGAGGAGGATTATTGGTGAATAAAGAAATATATACATGGTGGGACTAGTGTATGGACTATTCATGGACTTTAGCTCAATGAGCACATGGTGTTAGAATAATGAGTAAAAATAATAATAAAAATATGGAAGAATTATGGATATGGAAAGATATTGGAATCATATGATATGGTCCTTCTTTGTATTGTTTTGGGTGAAAGAGGAAAAGGTATGCAAGTAAATAATATAATAAACGTGACCAATGAGGGTGAAAATGTGGGGGTGATTCGTATAAAAGAAAAATATGAGGTTAGAGTATGTACACATTGGCAAAATATACTTATGGTGCAAGAGGATGAAAGAAGGCATAATAAAACACACACCTAAGTAGAAATATTTAAATAAAATAAAAAATCCCTATATTTAGGCCATATATACAATGAAATATTTACACACGAAGAGGCCATAATATACTTTTTTTTTTTGGCTCAACAAGCCCAGTGACTAGCTAGCTGAGGATTTTAAGAAGATATGGGAAAAGCCCCCTAACTCACACACGCCTATGTACAATGAAAAGGTAAGAATAGCCACAGTGTTTAGGTGATTTTGGTAGGGTGGGATAACTCACTATGGCAATTACGGAGAGCCGAAAAACGGCTATCAATATGATAAGAATGAAGATATGAAGAATGAAGAATGCATACATTGTGAGAATGAAGAAAAGTTGTCAAAAGAAGTAAAGCTAGATTTTCAGCTAGATAAGAACCTCATGTCCTTTCGCACTTGGAAAAGATGTGGTCAACTACAACTGGAAGATGCTCCTGAATTTGTGAGCATATCAGGAAACGAACGAGCAGAATGCTGGGGAATCACCTTCACCACCATTGAAGTAAGTTCACAGATTACCACAACTCAATTCCATGTTATCACAACAATGGATATGACAGATGACATCATAATGGGAAGGCCAATGGCCCAGAAGATGGTAGAGATACAGGATGTAAACAAGATGCAGTCTTCAGACACAACAAAGAATGAAGACCAAGACTGGTCACCCGTAGATGACAGCACAAGGTCCTCAAGCACAGTTAAAATGGAGACTTATATCAAAGCAAATCTTATTGAAGATGATTCATCTCCATCAATTAGAACTTCAAAAGAGCTTAAAGCAAATCAAAAAATATTAAATGCAGATCAAACAGAGCAAAAAGAAACCAGGAAAGCTATTGAGCAAAGAATGCCACCGAGACCAGAGGTAAAAAAGAAAAATCTTGCAGACAAAGGTAAAGCTAAAGTGGACCCTCCACCGACTAGCAAAGAAGTTATGACAGCATATGCCTCTACATCAAAGAACCCTCATGGATCAAAGAAGTTATGACAACATATGCCTCTACATCAAAGAACCCTCATGGATCAACTTCTTCAAGCAAGTCAGGCTTTCAAATCTTAAAGTCAAGTGCTAACCCAACTGAAACCTCTAAGGAGACATCCAGAAAAACAAAGATATATCAACCAAAGTACTCAAGAAAGCAAAGGAAAGTCAAGCAAGTGTTTGTTCAGAGAAATTTAGTCAAAGTCAATGATCCATTTTTTATTAAGGATGGGAAATCAACACAAAAATACAACACATGGGATGGATAGCATAACAATGAAGCTTAAAGGAACAGTAGTACTATGGAGGTAACAGACAGATATGGGTGCCAAAACTGCAGGTTAGAGCATATGAAGTGACTTCAAGTCCCTCCCAAGGAAGAAGGCCCACAAGGTATCAACCTCGGCAATATTCTAGGGTACCTAAGAAGTAGTTATACAACATAATAACGTCAAAAGATGCTGAAGTCTACCACAACTTCCAAGAGGATACATAGCAGAGACGGATCTCAAAGAATCTTCCTCTTCGACAAGGAATCTACACAGGTTATACAAAGATTTGTCTACCACCAATCCCAAGCCAACTGCAACTACACTAGACCTGCATGAAGATCTCAAGAGCTCAACAAGACCTAGAACGAAGCAAAGTCAACAATGGAGTTACAAAGGTCCTCAAGAGATTTGGTTTCCTAAGTCTTACAATGCTCCTAGTCAAAAGTCAAATGTCAATGATCAACAGAGGCCTACAACAACATCAAAGACTTCTTACAGCAGGCCTAATTGGAGAATCGAATAGATAATGGAGTCTTCACAGTCAAAGAAGGACAACCCAACCAACATGAATGCGAACTCAAAGATAAGAAAACAAGTATGGCAAAAGAAACCTTCAATGCCAACTTGGTCCTTCACTAATCCTCTTTTTGAGGATTCAAGCTTACTTTTAACAGAAGAAATGTTTGTAATAAGCACAAGAATGTAAAAAGTCAAGTTGCCAGGGTGCAAAAAACACTCTTTGGCATAGTCAGAGTCGGGATGCTGAGCCATAAAATGAGCAAAGAATTAGACCCAAATCTTCAAGTCATATTAAACTTTGTGCTAAGAGTCGTAGTTATTAGGCTTACACTCAAGTTGAAAGAGTTGAGCATATCAAAGTCATGTTGCTCATGCTGGATGAGATGAGCATAAGAGTCAAAGTCTATTAACTTACAATTGGTGGCGTGTCGTAGAGTCCAACACTCACGCACAGTGCACAGTAAGATGAGAGCAGATTTCCTCATCAACAAAAACCATTCTTAAAGGGGTGCTAGCTTGCAAAGCCATGTCATATGCTTTTATAGCTACACCATCTTCCTAAATTACACCTCAAAATCATTCTTGCACAGCATATTGTTTCCCATGCATTTCTGTGTATGCATAAATAGGATGTCCCACCACTGGACATATGCATTAGACACTCTTTTTTGCTTCTACCTATGCACCTTGAGTGGACTACAACAGGCAAATTAATGTTCCATCATGCTACCCTCTCATATTTGTTGCTTTTTTAATTTCATATCTATCAGCAAATAATCCCTTGAGTAGTTTATTAATATTTCCCATGCTAATAAGTACTCCAATAATGCGCGTATACCAAAGGAACTTTTTTCCCACTGGGTTTTTTCCCTTTGGTCATCCAGGTATTAGACCCTAATTTAGAACCTCATCATTCTATTTCCCTTGTACATACTTTTCATAAATAAACAGAAGCCTCCTCATTATTCTATTACAACAGACAAATGCAACATTATCTCTCACATAAGACATATTCGGACCAATGAAGATGCTGCAGCATATTGAACCTCATCAACAAATTCAAAGACAAATGCAGACAATCAGCCCATCAACAACCAATCAGAACCTTCCCTTGCCTGAAGGGACACCTTTCAATAGTGCCCGAGGACGGGCACTACAATAGGAAGGGGGGATGTTAATTGAGGCAACGCCAGTTAACAGAAGCTACTAAAGACTGAAGACGTACGAATGCACATTGAAGATGAATATGAAGAAGCGGTGAAGATTGGAGCTACACACTTTTCACATTTTTCAGAAAATGGCCATGTATTGTAATTTCCCGAATTATTTAGCCATTGTGATAATTGTAACGTGTTACGGGCTCAATAAGAGTTCCTAGGTGTGAAGCATAGGTCAGTTAGTGTACCTAGGTTACAGATACAATAAGTGTGGAGCCTCAAAGGTCTTGGGCACTGGACATTACACATTTTAGACCTTGGCTAAGGTATAAAAGCCAACTTTGTAAAGATTTTATTAAGTTTTTGGATAAAAAATACATAGTGTGAGCTGGCGGCGCTCACTTCTCTCCTTCTCGCACTTCCTACTCCCTCTCCGGTTGTCACATTGCGAATGCGTTTGCTGCATTGCAACCGCAGGTAAGAGCTCTACGCATTGACGTAAGCCATTCACAGTATTTCGTAGCTTTTGGCATCGCCGACCTGCGGCCTAATTTCATCATAACTAGGAATTTACACTTTTAAATCAAAAACTAATCGTAGGCAGGGTATTGGGGCATCATTTCTAAGCATTTAGATGCATTCTGGGTCTAAAATGACTAGGTCAAAAATCCACAACTGCTGTTAATAATGGTGATTTTGGAACTTGACCTAAAGTGGGGTTTGAGACCATAGGCATGTGTGCTTAGGTCTTGTAAACTTGTCCTAGAAGTTTTGTTATGTTTGGATGTCATTTGACGTTGTAACGGATGTGATTTTCTTGCCGATGAGCGATTGGCTTTTGGTGATTTCAGTCACTTGAGTGTACCTTGAGTTAGATGCGAGTTGTTAGTTGTTTTTTGAGAGATTGACAACCTCTTGTAGCCTCTATGCACTAGTCTAGTCAGCTTCGTCCCATGGTTTGACAAATTAATCATGGTTCTCGCTAATACTGCAATAAGATAGGATGGTGAGGTTAGACATGCGTCCCATAGGTTGCTCACTTAGAGTGTCCCTGTTCCGTTCATGATCCACACAAATAGTAAGGAATCACACATTTCCCATCCCTGCTCCTTATCCTAGCCTAAGTTGATCCATCATCCATCACCTTTGTTTTCGTACGAGTATCAATGATGTATGGCTGTCCAAGGATAAGAGGGTATGTAGACATCTATTGGAGAAAGAAGTTTTGGTCCTGTTTCACAACCCCTATAGTCACCCTTACATTGGGACAAGCTCCATATAGCTCTCATTGATGAATTTTTTGCTAATGAATCATCCATGCATTATCTATATCGATTGGGCATTTGAAGTTTTGATATAGACTCTTGGACATTTTGATCTCTGACCCATGATCGATCAGTGCAATGTATGTCTCTTCTAAATATCTCACTTTCATCAGGGTCTCAGTAGTAGCTGGTCTTGCCCAATGACTCTTGCAGTAATAACTCTTGTGAGTGATGTCAACTTCATCTTCATCATCCAAGAAACAAACCTATTTTACTCCTCCTCTAGACTTGTAGAATCCAACAAAATTTTCATCACATTGCTCCCCATAAACATGTACTCCTTGTGCATTTAAAGTCTCTGCTTCACCTTGCACACGGATAGCATTAGTAAGAGACTTTTTATTTCTCTTGTTAAGCGAACCCGTTTTACTCCTCCACTAGACTCGTGGCATCCAACAACAATTTCATCACCTTTCTCACCATAAACATGTACTCTTTGTGCATTTAAAGTCTCTCCCTCACCTTGCACATGGATAGTGTCATTAAGAGACTTCCTCTTTCTCTTGATAATGTCAATGATTTCTTCATGGAACTCCCTCTTTGCTATGCCAAGGACTTCACATAAGGTAAATTCAATCTTACTTTTCAAAATTCTCCATTCCAAATGATTTTTGAGATCTCTTGCTGCCTCTATATCGGATTGGAGCTTGTAAGCTAAACCCTTTACTTTATAATTTTTTGATTCCTTCTTTTTTCTTTAGAATTTTCTTGCATAGACACTTTAGGTATAGGAACCTCTTATGGAGGAGTTTCTGTAGAAGGAATTGTGTCGTTTCTTCCTTCACTCCTTGTGGCCCTTTTTAAAGGTCCTTCATCCGCATTCTCGTTTCTTTATTTCTCTTCAACAATGACCTCATTGGCTTGATATTTGTCAATGTACGCATGCACCAAAAAATAATCTATGGGGCCATCCCTACTTGTTTCTAGCCAAATGCAATCTTCAATTTCATGAAAAACCTCTTTAGTCATTTTACCTTTCATAGCAAAAAACTATTGCACATGGCCATAAGTCTCCAATATCATTAAATACTTCTTCTCAAACCTTGAGTCCCTTCTAGCTAATATGATCCACCTTCAACCCATAGGCGGATACCTCAACCATGGAGATGGCATGGGTAGTAGCCACGTCCTGAACTAGCTTCTAGCCCTCCTTTGCCAAAGTTTCTCCTCAAGGGCTCACCTATTTCATTTAAGTGAATCTTGCCATATTTAAAGAGACCAAACTCCTTCATCAAAGAATCTTTGAAGATTTCATAATCCCTCCTTGCATGGTTAGTACTATCACACCATATGCATCTATGTACAAAGCCTTCTTTGTTTTGAGGTCTCTGCCCTATTGATTGACTTGATGGTTTCCCCTTTTCTTCTAGCCTTTCAAGCTTTAACTTTAGCACTTGCATTCCTTTAACAATATCATCTAAGATATATTTGCCACTCTTTGAAACCACAATAACAGGATTTATGGAGCTCTTAGGAATGCCTGGGGCTTGAGTAGGGTTGACTATTATCTTGTCTCAATCGATCATACCACCTTTCACCAAGCCCTCTTGTATCTAGTGAACAAACCTTACAATACAGGAAGAATTGTTAATTGGCTCATCATATTTCTTGAGTTTGATTTTACAATTGTGATAAAAAAAGGAAAACACACACCTTAGAGTAGGTAAGCACCGGAAGCACCCGAAGGAGTAGATGATGATATACCCGACGTTTACCTGCTCAACATCAAAATGGTTCCAAAGTGGTCTCAAGAGGTAGTCAATATTTTGAATTACGGTGGAAAATTTGATAAAATGGAACAAATCCATAAGCGACAAACAATGAGGCAAGCGAAGAACTTTTAACTAGTAGGTGGCCGCTTGTACCATCTAGGCTCAGAAGGAATACTGCGACTATGCAGTAGTCCAAAAGAGTATGAGTGCCATCTCATGGAAGACCCTGTACAAGAAATAGCCTTCCATTTCTCTCAAAAGAAAACACACCAACGCTTAAAGTAATTGGGAGTGTATTGGCATGATATGCATGCGGATGTACATAGTTATAATCTAAACTGTGCTACGTGTAGGAGCAATCCATCAGTAAAACATGCCACATTGTTTTAGATTGTAGTGGCACCACAATGGAGTCAATATATGGTTGATTATTTGACAATGAGAACATTCCCTGAAAATATCACAAGAGCCAGACAAAGAGCCATTGTGTTGGAAGCTCAAGACTTCAATTGAAAATCAACTCTACAAGAAAGGAAAGGATCACCAGCTCACGATATGTGCTACAAAAACAAATATTTTGCCTATCTTAGATCAAGCACACAGAGGAATTAGCGGATGAGAATGTTAAACGATGCAATAATTGCCAGCATACCAAGGTACCCATAAAAAGAGACAAGATGCCATTATGACCAATGACATGAGTCAGGGAATTTGCTAAATGGGGTCTAGATTTTGTGGGACCAATCTCACCACCCGCTTACAAATCCCATGCCCAATATTCATTGTTGCCACTAACTATCTCACAAAATGGACTGAAGAAAAAGCCACAAAAAAGGCAGATGCCAGAACCACTGCACAATTTTTATATGAAAATGTTTTTGTAAGATATGGATTGCCCATAAAAATTTTCAATGATAGCGGCACTCATTTCAAAAATGAAGTAATTGAAAATATTCTTGATAAATTCATGATTGTTCATAAGAAGTTTTCCCCATACCATCCACAAGCCAATGGATAGGTAGAAGCTACTTAATAAAACACTTTGCATAGTATTGACAAAAATAGTGACGGAATCACAAACAAATTGGGATCTTATGTTACATTTTTCCTTGTGGCCATATAGAGTGGCCTATAAGACATCCATTGCAATGAAACCTTACAATATGGTTTTTGGTCTTAATGCCATTCTACCCATTGAATTCTTAATCCCAACTCTAAGAGTAGCTAAACAAATAGAGTAAACTGGTCAAGAATTTTCATCAAGGCTAGAATATTTGGAAAAGCTATATGAGCTACGCCTTCAAGCTATAGCATCTATCTATGCTCAAAAAAGATGTTGAAAGGAGTCCTTAGAAAAGCATGTGTGGTCAAAAGAATTTAAAACAGGGGATTACATCTTGGTGTATACCATGAAATATGTGCAAAGAAACTCAAAAAGCGAGGGATGGCACCCTTTGTGATAACATTGTTTCACCAAGTGGTGCCATCAAGCTTACAACATTAGATGAAGAAGAGATGACCGACTGGATTAGTGGATGCAGGCACAAGAAGTATAATTTACCAGTAACCCAGTAGATGCTACAAAAAATCCATAACAAGAAACAACAAACAACAAACAAAAGAAAAGCAACAAATTGTTAAAGAGCATAGAAAAAAGCTTAGGAATGAATGGCTAAATGAAGGCTTCTACGACAAAAACAACATTGGAGACCATTGCAGATCAAATCCATTTCCATAAAAAAATTCAAAAGAGATAGAGTGGAAAAAGTGATCAAAGTTAAGACTGCTCACAACCAAGTCCAAACTACCACTCTACTCAACATAGCAGCCCAAGGAAATATCATTTCCCCTAGCTTGTACAAAAAGATTGGTCAAGACACAGAGCTTCAAACAATATCATAGAAGATGCAAAGATACACTGACCACCAATTAAAAGCATTAGGATTGGTAACCTTGTATGTCCAAATCAATCAATATGTCTATCCACACAGATTCTATGTGGTAGAGGACACTCAAAACCAACACAAACTATTGCTAGGACAACCATGGAAAAGTTTGTACAGGTTCAAATAGATTGGAAGTCTGATCAGGTACGAATTCAAAATGAAAAAGAAGGAAACGGTTCCATTGGCTGAAGTCACAGAAACACAACCAATAATGAAGAACAGGGCTACCAAGACAAAATTTCAACTAAACCAACAGATACATGGAGACACCCTTGGGACTTCTAGAGAAAGTGATTGTTACTTCTTGTGGCATTGAGTTTGAACATACCTTTGCTATAGTGGACTTTGACAAGAAGAAAAATTATGACATCATACTTGGACGACCATTCATGTGACAATTGAAGATGGTTCAAGATTGGAGATATGATTATATATTCCTCAAACATATGGAAACCACGACACGCATAAACCTTAAAGACCATAGATAGAAAGTGAACTGAACCCTAGTTGAGGAGCTTGATTCAGCCACAATAGCAGAATTAGAGCTTCCAACTTGGTTAGGCAAGCCCAAAGAGTTACGGATGTACGGTGCATCACATTGTGGGAGTTTGAAACGAGAAGAGTGTATTTTAGAAATAGCTATTGAGGATAAAGAATACATTCCTCAACCCTTTCTTGAGGAAGCACTAGAGCCATTGAAATGTTCTCATATTCTAGCAACCCTAGATGTGTGTGCTATTTTGGATAGCCCCACAACAAAATTTTGTGACAAGGACATATATGATGTGGTCCCATATTATATAATCAATATAGTAAATGCGAATGATGAGAAATTAGTCTTAGAAGAACCCGAATATGATCAACTAGTGAGTGGCAAAGAAGATGAGACATTGTACCCGAATGCAAACAAGGTAAAATGCTTTATGGGACACTGCGATTACTATAGGAGGTTTATACACATGTATGCAGTCATTCCTCAACCCCTCTACATACTTATAGTATCATTTGTGTGGACAAATGAGTGTGAGTATTCATTGAAAAAATTGAAGAAGGAACTCATATCCGCTCCAGTACTAAAAGCACCAGAGTGGGAGAAGATCTTTCATGTTCATATCGATGCTTTGGCATTTTCTATTGGATGCATCTTGGCCCAGCTAGGAGAAGGAAATATGGATTTCCTAGTCTGCTTTGTAAGCAGGCATCTTAACAGTGCTGAAAAGAACTATACAACCATCTGGAGAGAAGGGCTAGGAATGATATATGCTGTGAAAAAATTCCGGCATTATCTCCGTGCAAACAAATTCGTGTTTTTCACCGACCATCAAGCCCTCTTGTACCTCATAAACAAACCTTGCAAAACCGGAAGAATTGTATGATGGTTTATTATATTTCTAGAGTTTGATTTTACTATTGTGGTTAAAAAAGGAAAGACACATCTACAAGCATATCACCTTTCCCGATTGCCAAACAGAGAAGCTCCAAAAGGGGTAGATGATAACATCCCTGATGCGTATCTTTTTAATGTTAAAATGATACTAAAATGGTCTCAAGAGATAGTTAATTTACTATCCTATGGAGGCGAGTTTTCATAGAATGAGGCAAGAAATTAAAAGACGAACAGTTCGACAATCAAGTTATTTCCAATTATTGTTGACGTTTGTATCACTTAGGCTCAGAAAACATCTTACAATTATGCATAATTCTGGAGGAGTACAACTGCTATCTGTTGGAAGCACATGTTGAGGACTTAGCATTTCATTGCTTGGAAACAAAAACTTACCAGTGCTTGAAACAACTAGGAGTTTATTGGCCAAATACGAGCACTGATGTTCAGGAGTACATTACTAACTATGCAACCTACAGGACTAAACCACCGATAGAACATGCAACACTATTCTAGATAACAATTGCACCAAAAATGGAGCCAATACATAATTGACTACCTGACAACAAGGAGGTTTCATGAAAACACCTTTAGAGCACGACAAAGGGCCATAGAAATAGAGGTTTGCGATTTTGAACTAATTAAAAATGAACCGTATAAGAGAGGAAAGGAAAATTAGCTCAAGATATGTGCAATGGAAGGCATGTATTTGCTAGTCCTAGAGCAGGCACGTGAAGGTTTCAATGGAGGCCAATTTTCAGGGCATAAGACGACAAAAATTGTCTTAACTGCTAAAATATGGTGGCCTACATTACACATGGACACTGAAATATATGTTAAAAGATGTGATGTGTGTCAACATACCAAAGTGCTGATAAAGAGATGAGATGCATCTAAGGCCAATGATGGAAGCCAGAGATTTTGCTAAGTGGGGTATAGATTTTGTTGGACCAATTTCACCCCTTGCTTATAGAAATCATGGCCAATATATAATTGTGGCTATAGACTATCTCACAAAATGGGTTGAAGCCAAGTCCACATAGAAAGAAGATGCAAGGATCACTGCACAGTTTCTGTATGAAAATATCTTTGCTAGATATGCTCTACTCATAAAAATTGTGAGTGATCATGGTACACATTTCGTTAATGAAGTTATTGAAAATATTTTAGATGAATTCATGGTAGTTCACATGAATTCCGCTCCATACCATCCACATGCTAATGGAAAAGATGAAGCTACAAATAAGACTGTATGCACTTGCTTGACCAAAATACTATCAAATGCAAGAGCAGATTGGGACCAAGAGATATGGTCTACCCATAGAAATTGTCATTGATCATGGCAGACATTTCATTAATGAAATTATTGAAAATAGTTTAGACGAATTCATGGTAGTTCATTGGAAGCTCTCTCCATACCATTAGCAGGCCAATGGATAGGATGAAGCTACAACTAAGACTCTATGCACTATCTTGATCAAAATACTATTAGATTCAAGAGCAGATTGGGACCAAGAGTTACACTCTACATTGGGGGCTTATAGGGTAGCCTTAAAGATACCTATTGGAAAAACATTGTACAACATGGTGTTTGGTCTTAATGCAATCTTGCCTATAGATTTCCTGATCCCACCAATAAGAGTAGCTAAACAACTCGAATGGAGAGACCATGAATTGTCCAGAGTCACTGACCTAGAAAAATTGGATGAGCTTCGCTTAAAGGACGTAGCTTCTATCTACGCTCTGAAAAGTAGATAGAAAGAATTTTTTGATAAGCATGTACGTTCAAAAGAGTTTAATCCAAGAGACTATGTCCTGGTTTATACATTGAAACAACATGCTAAGAAACTTCAAAAGCAAGAGATGGGACCCTTGGTGATTGCCGATATATCACCAAGCTTGCTACATTGGATGGTGAAGAACTGCCTAATTGGATTATGCATGTTTGCTTAAAAAATATCATCTACCACTAACCCAGAATATGCTTCAATAAATCCTTGCAAAAAAGAAACAGTCTCAAAAAAAGCAGTGCATAGTCAAAGAAGCTAAAGACGAAGCCAAGGAGCACATGGAAAAATGTAAGCTTAAACAACAATAGCAGTAGCAAGGACCACCACTATGGATCGAGGTAATCAAAGTGACAAATTTTGAAGAGGAGCATAGGGCGGATCCGACACTAAACCTCAAGATTGGTAATAATCAAGTGGAGATCAATGCAATCCTATATCTCGTAGCTCAAGGATCTTATTTGCTACAGCCTACAAACATTTGATACTTGAGGAAGAGATTCAACCAACACATCAGGACATTCAAAGGTATTCAGAGCATGCAATCAAGGCAATGGGATGGACGGTGATACGTGTACATATTAATCAGTATCTCTATACGCATAAGTTTCATGTGGTGGAGGATAAGCCAATGCAGTATCCATTATTGCTTGGTTAGCCATGGCAAAGACAATTCAATGTATAGATCAATTGGAGCTCTAATAGAGCCAACATTCAACACTAGCTGCAACACAAACCAGAAGTACCAAAGCAACCATTTTCAATCAAGCAGCGAGTGGCACAATTAAAACGATAATTATTTCACCACTCACTTATTGTTATTGACATAAAAAAACACCTCTATATAGAATGAAAATAAGCACATTGCTTATACCCTCCTCTTGCACAACATTAATTTTTTCCATGCATTGGCCGAGTCTGCATATATGACCGCATTACATGGCTTGTATTAGCACACCATTGTAATCCATGCACAAAACATATCTCAAGGTGATACACCATCATCCGGGAGGACTTTGACTAGGAGGGGGGAGGCATTCTCAATGCAAATCCGATAGAAGTACTAAAAGGGCACTGTTTTCTATGTTTTTGGGTTCTTCTTTGCGTTTGATTGCAGAAATGTTTTGGTGAACCCAAGTGTAAATGCCCTTATCTAATGTGATTCTACAAAGACATGAGGACAAATGCTGAAAATGAGCCTCTAGGTGTGTGTGTGTGTGTGTATGTAAAAATAACGGTTTTTATACAAAAAATGAGAAAAACGGAGCAATCCGGTCAAAAATATCACAAATGATTGTACATGGCGCCTTATTGTGTTGTTTTTAGTTTATTGTAATTTATTGGATTTTCCAGGTTAATTTAGTTATTTTCCTTTTATTTTTGTTAATTATCTAGAGAAAAATAGAAAAATCAAGCGACATGGATATGGAATGACAAAATAAAAATATAGGAGTGATTAGTAAGTCAAGGGAAACATATGGTGAAGTTTAAGTGCAATTATGATAAAAGTTGCGAAAAGCCGATTCAGCCAATTTTTGGACGAAATGACAAATTTTCCAAAAATGGGGCAAACAGAGTCCAAATGGAGAAATTTTTGAGCCTAAAGTGCATCTCACAATGAGATATAAGCAATTGTCAAATTTTGTGGCAAATAGCCATGGACCCCCGATATAAGATATTTTGGTCCCACTTACGATCTCATTTTCATTAGAGAGAGCTTAAGAGACATAGAGCGCACGGCCCTTTATGGATTTGTACGATGCACACAGGACACCGAACGGTGCTAGACATGAGAGGTAGGATCATTACCATGTACTCTACTTGTTCTATGACAACTTCAACGGAAAAAACTCACGAATGCGGTAATGTGGCATCGCGGGGAAGAGACCGAAACGGCTTTGTGACTTGACAACCACTTACCTGATAGATACAAGACTTGATAGGGGGTTAACCGTAGGCTATATGAGAAAGTCTATGATCTCCTATGTTGGTTTAGGTCATCTAGAAAAACCCTAACTTCTCGGAGCCTACGTAAGTCAATTTGGAGCAAGTCGTTAGATTGACACCAAACTTCATGAGTAGGCGCTCCTCGAGGTTGTGTACAAGCCTATGTAATTGCCTCCACAAGAAAACTACCAGAATTGGACCAAAACATTGAGATTGGATTTGGACACGCAAAGTATCATTTGGCTCTCACGGCACAAACCGTGCATCCGTTTGCCACCAAACTTCACGAGTATCATCGACATACCATCGACAACCAAAACATATGGTCAAACATCAAGGAAATCATCACTGTCCATATCCTCACAAAAAGATGCAGTCTGAGCAACAAATCACCAGAAATATTATCCGCAAGGTCAAAGGCTACAGGCTAAAGCCATGGAAAGGTGCAGTATTGCATCTATAAGCTTAGGTGATCGTGCTCAAGAAGATTCATCGCGAAAAGTCATCCCCAAATGCGGAAATCCATTTTAGAGACTGAAATGCCAAACAGGTAGTTTCTATGCTAAATATTTGACTTCTTAAGTTGAAAACTAGCAATTAGGGGTTAGGGCACTGACACACATCCTCCCCATGCATCAAAACTCAAATCGTGTATGATGTTTGGCTGGCACTTTTACACTACAACTTATACAACCAATTCTTTCATGTTTGCAACAAGCAGCCATGGAAGTACACAACCCCACCACATGCCATTGCCACCACAATTACTTGGGCATTGGACACCAATAGTATACGAAATTACGTGAACTACGCTCATTACATACATGAGCATGTAGAGGGCTTGGAGATGGAAAAGATGAAATACATTGGTGGTGTAAAGTTCTTACTAAGATTGCATACGAAGCTATTGGAGCAAGAGGACAGTGGCCAGACCCACCAACCTAGAATGAGTGATTGAGACTTAAAGAAGATACATAAGATGAACCACCAGTGGCACCACCTCTGCGACACGGCTTAGGAAAAGGCTAGAGCCAGCACAGGAAGAAAAATCTAAAGAACCACCAAAGAAAGGAAAGATGGTGATGAAAAAGGAGCTTGAAAACAAACAAAAACAACCATTCAAAAGGCAACTCAAATCGAGAGATTGTTTGAGAAATTCAAGGCCAAGTGAGTGCTGAAAGGGGACTTTGAGGAGTACTAGTTCCAGATCCAGCAAAGATTGGTGCCAGCTCCTCAAGACCGCTAGAGGATCATTTGATCACTATATTCAAGCTTAAGAAGAATATGAAAGAGTGATCAAACAACAAAATTTAGATCCCTTCACGGTTGAAAAGTTATAGGATATAAAAAGAAAGTTGAAAGAGGTTCCTGAAGCACAAGGGAAAGAGCAGGGAGAGCAAGAAACAGTCACAGACGGAAGGCCGTAGCATAACCACCCACCATTAGGAAGTGAATGGGGTATAGGAGGGCCGCTTTATTTGGCAATTTAAGGGAATGCTTAAAGCTTAAGCCAAGTTTGACCAAGCCTAAAAGAGAGGGCAAAAAGGCCTATGTTGAGATTTTAAAAAAGTCAGATTTATATTTTGTATTTGAAAATAGTCTATTTAGTGACCCAAAAGAGAGGTGGATAAATGAATTAAAATGTCCTTTTCCCACCCGTCTTCTCTCTCTAACATACAAAACACACATTCTCTCACTTAGATCTCATTAAAGGAGGCACTTTTCAGTACCCCCTTCCAAAAAAGAAGATTTTCCACATTCTCTCATTGCATTCTCTGTCTAAAATGTGAGCCAACTCTCTCTCTCTTTCTTTCCCCCCTTTTTCTCTTTTGTCACTTTCTCTCGCAATCATTAAGGAACATTCATTGGTGTCTACTTTTGGTAGAGTGTGGATCCTTCAAGGTTGCAGACCTGCCCTCTCTCCCACTCTCTCTTCCTTTATTGTTTTTCTATCTTCCACTCACTCTCTCTCTCTCTCTCTCTCTCTCTCTCTCTCTCTCTCTCTCTCTCTCTCCCCCCCCCCCCCTCATGGTTCTCCGACTCCAGCTCGAGCTGAGAGCAATGGAAAACTCCATTGCCTCTATGTGAAGAAGCATTTCTCTCTCTACACTCATGATCAACAATTTGAATTCAAAGGAGATTGAACTGCACTCCCTGTCTTTCTTCCCTCCACAACATAATCCTTTTATCCTATCTCTGAGTACTTCCACTTCTTTCCTCCATAGCCACCTTCACCTGCCTGTAGGAATCACCATTACACATTATCTCTCTAATTTGCTTGATTAGCTAACACAAATGTCATTTAATCAGCAGGAGTACGCTACTGTGCGACTTGGCACATCTAATCCCAATGTTGGAGATCAGCTATGGAACCTTGGGTGCAAGGCAATCAACTTATGGGTTGATTGCCATATTAACCTTGGCGATCCAACGACCAATGCATCACCGCCCTTTCCTAATGTCACTGAGCTACTGTGTTTTATTAGAGATGGGAGAGACAGATTATCTGGCTACTGTTGCCAGATTATATTCAGCTTTTGTCAGTGAAAGGGAAGCAAGAAAACATCTTTGTACTACCTATTCATCATTGCAAGAGAAGTACGTGAAAGACATTCAGCAAGTTAGAGAGGAAGCCAATGAGAAGACAAAGCATCTAAAGGATGAGATGTCAAAGCTTAATAAAAAAGTAGAGAATCAAAAAATTGAGCAAGAGCACCATCTAGAAAATTATGTTCAACTACAACACACTGCAAGTAATATGCCTCAGCAAATCGATAATCTCACACACATTCCATGGGGCTACCACATTTGCAAGCACAAGAGACATGCAATGTCTATGCTATCTTCAAGCGGTGGAGATCGAAAGAAACGTATCCGTCAAACTCGGTAGAGATACAAATGCAAGCTTCTAACTTCTTACCTTTTTTGCAGGTTTCTATAATATTATTTCAATATGCAGGAACTTGGCTCGGATAATGATAGAAATTGATTCCGATGCTCAAACGACTGGACATACTCCACTATAGCATATCATCAAGCCAAAGGAGTTGGCTTGATGGCAATTGATTCCGATGCTCAAATGACTGGACATACTCCACTATAGCATATCATCAAGCCAAAGGATTTGGTGGAGCCATTGGATGATCCATCCAATGGTGGCATTGCTAATGTTTTGTGCCAAAAGTATTTAAGTGAGCTAAAGAGCATTGTGTCACCTCAAGAGATGATGGAGGTGTGTGACATTGTAGGGATAAGTTTCAAGGACTACGAAGCTTTGTATAGAATTGTCACAGTAGGTCACAGAGAAAAAGATTTGTTTAGGTTGTTGCCAACACCTTAAAGTGTCAGCGTTGCAAAAAAGTGCACCAATAATGATGCTGCAAGCTTATTGGGTGGATTTCAATATGTGGAGGATGCCCTACCATTAGAAGAGAGCAAATCCTTCCGTTACAATGAGTTCAATAATGTCTATGTTGAAGTGTTGAAGCTCCAAAATGCAATGATCCGATTTTATGGCTTGACACAGGAAGAATGTGATGGAAAAGATATATTTGATGAAGCTTGATGAGTGCTAGATTGTCAAAGGTCAACGGCTTGAAAGGGTAAGTGTTATGCTTATGAATAGAGCCTTGGTGGGCGTCAATGTTGAGTAAATGCCAACAAGAAGGGAAACACATGTTTAGGTATTTACACTAAGAGAAGAATATTTGGTGGCTTGAAGCTTTTCATCTCCCACACAAGACACATGAGTCCCTCAAATGGTTTTTTAATCACACCCCAATCGTTGATGTCGTTCGTCGACAATAACAAGAAGGACAACAATTTCACGTTTCAGGTCTGGGTACGTTCCAAGTGGAGTGGAATTTGGCAAGAGACTTGAAACCTCTCAAGTGTATGTTAGGTTGCAAGCAAGGTGCAATGACCCTCTTTTCATGAATTTATTAGTGCCACAATAAAGTCTCATTAGGAACTGAGGGAAAGGGTGCAAAGGCCAGAAAGTCAAAGGACGGTAAGGGTAAGGGTGGCAAAGCTGTAGTCAACTCTGTGAAAGGTGCGCCCACTACACAAACAGTGGGTAAATCACTTAAACAATGGTTTCAATTTATCTCAGCTGTAACCAGAGTGTACCCCCTAATCGAGACATGGACAATAAAATTGGGATCCTTTTCTACCAATTCCTCTGATAAATGTGCATGTGTACACTCTTCATGCCCGTCTACAAATTTTTGACAAGTTTCTTATGCTCCATATTAATCACTCTTGGAATATAAAGCCTGCAGAAAGAAGAGCAGAGTGTATAAGAGAACTCGAATCTATTCTACCAAGTGTTGGTCTATATGGGGTTGTAGTTGAGTTAGCAAAGGACAAGAAGGCATCTGGAAATACACAGGATCGTCCTATAATAAAATATATATGGGTGGTAGTAAAACTAGGCATTTTCTTTCAGACTATTATGACTCCCAAAGTCCCAATGAGTTTCAATTGTGGAAAAAGGTGTGTGACATTACCACCTACAGAGATAACGAAGCAGCCCTAGGAATTAAGCGTGCTCATGTGTGGCAATCTGTAGATGATATTTTTTGTTTTCTTGAAAAGGAAAAGCTCAGCTATGCTGAGATATCCACCTTAAAGTTTGTAATCAATAGTTTCACAGTGCAAATGGTGGATGCTTGGGGGAAGACGCATATAACACATTACATGGTGGGTTGAACACTTTGTCTTTGCAGTAAAAAAACATCAGTGTTTGAACTAAAGTTTTATTATTTTTCAGCACATTTGTTTTACTCAAAGCTCATTTTTCTCAATACATTCAGCTCATTAGGCATCTGGAGTAGCCAAGGAATGGAGCACTCACACTATTTAGCAAAAACAGTGTATTGTAAAAAATACACGACATGGAGGTGGGAGGAAAAAGAGAAATGCCCTACACAAAATGTTCAATAGGGTCTTCAGAGTTTTAGCACGGAGAGAAAGGAAGAAGACTAGAGTGCAAAGAAGTTGGAAACACAGAATAGAGAAAGTTGTTAGCTTGAGGCGATCACAATCATATCATGCTTCTTTTGCAAAAGATCGATTTCGATGATGGTTAGAGACAAGGTGACGAAATGGCAGGCATTGGGTGAAAAACCAATAAATTTCTAACACTAACCACTTTTATTGTAAACATGCATTGTAATGCCATGTGATTTGTTGAAGCCCCAATCAGTGGTTTTGTGGGTCAAATTTTGTCTATTTTGGGTTTTTTTAAAATTTTATTAATATTATTGAGTTTTTAAGTTTAAAAAAATTATTTAGTACTATTTATGTCAAAACTCACAACTTGAAGTTCATTTTTTGTTTGCACATTCTAGAAGATCCTCTAGAGCACACACTCATATCTTGCACCACAAGGACGATTCATGCAGGGGCTTTTTTTGTGCCTTTGGACCCCGCCTCGCGTTGCCGTGCTCATTGGTGGTCCTGTTGACCCCGTATGCCCCCCTCATCGCCCGGTTTTGTAAAAAGTCACCGAGACGTGCCTCCCAACTAACAAGTGGATGCATGAATAGGTGGACCAAAAACCTTGTCCCGGACAGAGGTTTTATAACCGGTACATAAAACCATCTCTATTAGTTCAATTCGATATATTCTTTTGAACAAATTTTTAATTAAATATATAATTTCCACAGCTTTTTGTTAAATATAGAAGACGGCTCTATACCTCTTAACTATGCACGTCAGCCAGCTCTTTACACCATTACTATTTCCACGTCTCTTTTTTCAAATATAGAAGACGGCTCTGTAGCTCTTAACTATTCACGTCAGCCAGCTCTTTGTCTTCCCACTCTCTCGTTTTCTTGTCTCTCTCTAATTCTCTGTGTAGGAGCACAGATTGGTGTTTTACTTTGTAGGCCTATCACACATCTATTGCTGTCATATACTGCTCTTGCTCTCTGTAGGCCTATCACCTCGCTCAATCTCTCCCTCTCTAGCATGAAGCAAGAATCTCACACTGTATATGACTGCTCTCAGCCTCACTGTGAACTGTGTGCTAGGTATGTTGTTGATGCGGTCAAGGAATATCATGCTAGGAGAAAGAGGGAGCAGCGTGCTAAGAACAAGATTGAGCAGGTAGCACATGAGGAAGACAATGATCAAAATGGTGCTGATGATGCAAAGCGTCAAAGACTTTGCAATGACCTTGTTATGCTCTTCAATCGGCGTACAAAGGCCCTCGATGTTGCATCACGTTCAGATATTTTGTGCAAGTTTGTCAATCATCCTTCTCTTGGAGACCTTGAAATGCCCAGGGCACAAACAACCTTCGTTGAAGACATACGCAACACAATAGATGCAATCAAATTACCCAAGAGCGGACAGGAGCTCTTTCTTAAAAGGTTCATCACCACAATGCTTATGAATGTTGAGTGTACATCTACCTCAAAATTGAATGTTTCAGCTGCATCTAAGTTGCTAAATTTGCACAAGAGGAACTTCATAGCTACAAAGAATCGGTTGAGGGCAGCAGGTGATGGCAATTTGCCAATCTCTTTGTGTGCTCGACAGCCCATGGATCGTGGCTTCATAACACATGATTAGAAAGAGTTGATCTTCTCTTTTTGGATGTCTCACACTCGTGTTTCACCCAATAAGAAGGATGTGTGCAGAAAGCGTATTGGAAGAAATTCATATGTCAAACATCCTGTGCATCTTCTTGAACAATCTCAGGTAATAACTTGCTTCACTATATCCATTTTTGTTTTCTAATATTTGCATTCATGACCTATATTCTCTATAAATGGGTTGATAAGAGTAGATATGAAATCGGATATGAAGGAAGTTATAAATGGAAATAAGGGGAATCTGTATTTGGTCCTAGACTAAGAGAAGATAAATATTGGATGTGAAGGAGAATATAAATGGAAACATAATTTTTATCATACGCGTATGTTTGTTGAAACATACGTTTGCAGACGCATACTTTCACACGCGTATGATATGTATAAACTGGTTAGGTAAAAAACTGGTTTACATAACCAGTAAAAATATTCTAACACCTATTTCTCACTGGTATACATAGTGGTTAAGTGTTCACATGTACTCGTCAAGTGTTCACATGTACTGTTTGTCATGTCAGATAGGTAAAAAACATATCTTTTTGAAAGGAAAATACAGGTTTACATATCCAGTAAATTTTTTTGTACACTTATCTCTCACTGGTATACATCGTGATTAAGTCCTCACATGTATTGGTTAGGTAAATAACATACCGGTTTTAAATGAAAAGACTGGTTTACATTAGCAGTCAGAACATTTGAACTGGTTGACACTTATATACCACTGGTACGTACCAAGGACATGTGTTCATTTTTTTTAACACATTTTTCTCACTGGTATACATCGTGGTTAAGTGCTTACATGTATTGGTTAGTAAATAACATAGCGGTTTTAAATGAAAAGACTGGTTTACATCAGCAGTAAGAATATTTGAACAAGTTGACACTTATATACCATTGGTATGTACCAAGGACATGTGTTAATTTCTTTTAACACTAATTTCTCACTGGTATACATCGTGATTAAGTGCTCACTTGTACTGGTTAGGTAAATAACATACCGGTTTTAAATGAAAAGACTGGTTTACATCAGCAGTAAGAACATTTGCACTGGTTGACACTTATATACCACTGGTACGTACCAAGGACATGTGTTCCTATACATTGGTTTACCTAACCAATTAAGTGAAAAAACATAGTGGTTTGAAATAAAAATACTGGTTTATAGTAATGTAACTGTTTTCCTCAAAACCTGCAGTTTTCTTCAATGTTCTTTAACCATATATGTCTTTCATTGTAGGTGGAGCTCTTTCTCAACTTCAAAGAACAATACCCTGAAATTGTAATAAGGCAGCGGGCGTTTGAGTACATGAAGCCATATTTTGTGCGGAAATTGAGAGACCGATATACTTGCTGCTGCATTTCACATGTTCAAATGTCCTTCCTAAAGGATGCCATAAATCACATGCGAAGTTCTGTATTCGGTCTGCATGGAAAATCTTGCCATTGTCAATGAAACATATGCAAAGACAATGGTGGATGCAAGGCACCAAAAAACCCTATCAAGAGTGTAACAGCCTTATTGGACTCTATACTGTGTCCTAAATCAGATACGTCCACCTTCCATGCCCTTGCCTGCTTGAGTGGTCAATGTAAAAGGTGTGGCCCGGATAAGTTAGACTTTTGTGCTGCAGAGGCTGCATTTATTGCTAAAAAGATTGTGGTGAAGATTTTTGAGGACCTAGAAGTAGGAACTGCGCGTGACGGTCTGAAGAAGAAAAGGAAAGTCTTGTCGCATAAGGAAATATCATGCCGGGATCTCTTAGTCATGTTCAAAGACCATCTTAAGAAATACATAATGCATAATTTTGTGTATAGATGGCAAACAAAACAATATAAGGAATGTATACAAAGCTTTCCAGAAGATGTTGTTGTGTCAGTTGTTGACTTTGCTGAAGATTATAGTTTCAAAGAACAAAATGAGATTCAGCCCATGCACTGGTATTCAAATCAAGTAACTATTTTTGTGCACATAACATATTTCCGAATTGCAGGTAACGACATCACCCTAGATCAATATTATTTCTTTTGTATTAAGCCTTCAATAATTTCTGATTTTTATATTATGCAGGTGACATCCACAAGACAATTCACTTCTTCATTTCAGATGACAAGCAACATGACACACATTTTGTTCAACACTGTTTTCTGAAACATGTGGAATGGCTAAAGCGATTTGGTCTAAACATAAAACGTCATTGGGTATGGTTTGATGGAGCAGCTTCACAATTCAAAGCAAGAAGACCATTCTATTTCCTTGCTAGGTATACCATGTTCTAACAAACATTATCTGAAGGTGGTTTTAATATAGAGACCTATAATAGTGGCATTAAAGTTGTAATAAAATGCTTGTCTAACATCAGTAATATTATAATACGTGTTTTTTTTTGGTAATTTTATCGTGCTAAGAGTATATTAATCTTCTTCTATCCATTGAATAAATTGCAGATACAGTGTTTTTACGGGATGGAAAATGTCTTGGAACTTTTTTGGATCCGGACATGGTAAGGGAGAACATGACGGTGCGGGAGCAGTGATAAAAATGTCTTCAACTCAATACCAATTGTAGCCAAACTGCCCAAAGATAGCTGCCCAAAGATAGATTGTGCTACAGATGTTGTGGCATTATTGAGATGGACCTTGTCAGATGGTGCTACAGCCACCTATGCATCCTAGGCCTGTTATGTAAGCAGGATTTTTTGGGTGATTGAATTGGGAGATGTCGAAAGGGGAAAAAATTGGGATGTGAAGGATGTAAAAAATACCCGCTCAATGCACTCTGTTTCTGCATATTCAGAGCATGATACAACTGCTTTGAGAACACGTTCACTGTCTTGTTTCTGTAGTGCATATAAACAGGAAAAGTGGAGGAGATGTGTGAGCAAGTCACATGTTCCTTTCTGGACATACCTTATTTTGGAGCCTACAGAGGAAGGGGAAGACGATGACGACGAAATAAATGAGGATGCAGCATATGAATAACACTATGACACCCTCAGTCAAGCTCTTATTGTTGGTGATAATTTTGCTGTTCCCACACCAAATGACAATGAAGAAAAATTGGATTTCTATATAGTGAAATGCACTGCAGCTATTCAAGAGTTTCATTCAGACGCTGAAGATGACTGGGGCAATATCATTGGGCGAGGATCCTATGCTATCAAAGGGTTTTACTATCGTATGATAAATGAGCAGACCTACGAGCTTTTGGACAAAAAGCCAGAGGAGTTCATATATTCACATCTTGTTCGAGAAATCAAAATCCCCATGATACCCCATCCCAACAACTCAAAACTATATACAATATCACTTGATGTCAGTGAGTCTATCTACAATAGTATGCCTTTTGAGCTGTAACCATCTTAAGAAATGCATAATGCATAATTTTGTGTATATCTGCCTATTACTGTAAACTGAACTGTCTCCCTCTCCCTCTCCCTCTCTCTCTCTCTCTCTCTCTCTCTCTCTCTCTTTGTCACTTCTCACTATCATTTTTGTATCATACCAGTCATTTCTCAGTATCATACCGGTATCATACCAGTCAATTACCAGTATCATACCGGTATGATACAGTATCATACCAGCCATTTCCCAGTATCATACCCATATCATACATTCCCTATCTCTCTCTCTCTCTCTCTCTCTGTCATTTCTAAACATCATACCAGTCATTTCTCAGTATCATACCGGTACGATACTGAGGAGTGACTGGTATGATACCGGTATTATACAAGTTCCTCTGTCTTTCTCAGTATCCTCTCTTTGTCATTTCTCAGTATCATACCAGTCCACTTCTCAGTATCATACCGGTATCATACCAGTAACTCCTCAGTATCATACCGGTAGCATACCAGTCTCTATCTGTGTGTGTGTGTGTGTGTGTGTAACGTCTTGGTATCATACCGGTCACTCCACAGTATCATACCGGTATCATACCAGTCCCTCTCCCTCTCTCCGTCACTGCTAAGTATCATACCTGTATCATACCAGTCACTTAAAAGAATCATACCGATATCATACATGTCACTTCTTTGTATCCGACTCTCTCTCTTTCTCTCTCTCTCTCTCTCTCTCTCTCTCTCTCTCTCTCACTTCTCAGTATCATACCAGTCATGCTCAGTATAATACCGTTATCAGACACTCTCTCTTACTCTCTCCTTTTATTTGCAATATACTTCAAATATAGAATACAATGTATTTCCGTGCAACTTGCTTGTAAATGTATTATACATGAATTCTATTACATTGATTGAGCCTTTTGGCTGAGTAATTCTCCATTTACATCCATCGACAAAAGTCGCCCACTTCACAGACTTTATGAAGCTTTCTTTTTATATAAAAAATATGTTCCTTTCTTCTTGAAAAAGTCAATCCGCCATTTCCAATAAAAACGACGCACATAGGTGTCGTCAGGTTGTCCGTCTGCACAAATTACAGTCCTCTTTGTATACTCAATTCTATTCTTAGAGTACAACTAGTGTGCCAGCCAGTTTATGACAGAGGTTGACAGAAAACAGGCGCGCACTTCTTTAGACTGCTTTTCTAGCTTGGAAAAAACAAGAAATGACCCCAATGGATTAAACATTAGCTTATATCCAGAATCATCAAAGATAAGTGTGTCAGGTGGTAGGTCAGGAAAATTTTCGAGATTCTTGTGGAACACCGGTTTATCTGTCGTGCCCAATTTAAAAGGGGCCCTTGTGCACTGCGCCTGAATTACCACTCTATTGAATCTTTTATGGTGGTCAGGGAGCACTGTCGCTAGCGTGCGTTTGAGCTTCTCAAACTTGCAGCAGCTCCATATCCACACTTCGAACCATCTGAAACAAAAATTTAGAAACACTTCTGCATCGGGCCTTACCCAAAACTGTGTATCCCCTTCAACAACATACCGCATTTCTGGCCAGTGGGGCAATTCTTCACCATATTTTCCATCAAATTTCTTGAGCAGTAATCCATTAAGGTCCAAAATGAGAACCCTACGCTGGACGCTCAACGGAGGTGGTGGCCTTGGCCATATCAGTGGGATTCTTTTAATTAGTCTATACCATAGAGGAAACACGAGCACTGCAGGAGACAACACGCAATTCCATATTGCACGAATGTTAGCCCTGCCATTCTGCTTGTCAGCCCTGAACCTATCTGCAAGGCGCCATTCTTCAACCGAAAACATATCTGTAGATGCAAAATTACACAAGACTCAAATTTAAATATGCAATTAGGACATATCTATAGATTGAAATCATACAATAAAAACACACAATGTTCAAAAATTAGGCACAAGATGAAAGAGACGTCGAATGAAGAAAGAAAGTTATATTAATTTCTGAAGTGGTTACATAAAAAGAAACATGGGGGGGCAAACTATAATCTTTTGCAGGCTCTGGATTTAGGGTCAGAACTTGTGCCGGTATTCTGCATCTCCTTAGTGTCTTCTATGTCCATCTCCTCTTCTGGCTGCCCATGGGTCTCTTCCTCTTCCTTGCTTTTTTGCTCCATTTCAGGCTTCTCATCTCCAGTCTTCTCGATGTTTTTTCTTTTTGCCTTTCTTATATGCCGAGCAAGGGTCTCCTCGGGACTTCCCTCCAGCCTGACATCTACACGACCATCAGCTTTAGAAAGCTGTGCAGCAAGAGATCACTTATTAGAGCCATAATCAATGAAAAAACTTACTCTTGCCACGTTGGCCTTGTTTTCTCGGGGTCTTTGATCTTGTCACCCGCACGCCAATGTCTAGCAACACATCGTCTTCCTCATTCTGGGTTTTCTCTTCAGCACCAGTCGTACTCTGCTCCTTTACCTCAAAGTTTTGTTCTTCTTCTGTTGTTTCCGAAACAGGTTTCTCAGCCTTACCAAGGACATTTTCATCAAGCAATACCTCCACAGGTGTCTTGTATGCAAGCGTCACTGCATCATTCCTTGTGTCTTTACCGACAGTAGTTCTGAAGCAGCTTGACTTTGAAAAAACATTAGAGAAGACAAAAATCAACCACCTGAAAAAACATCAGAGAAGACGAAAATCAACCACCTGATTATCCGGAAAGATGTTAGGAAGTTGACAGATGCAGATGTGCCCATATTGGATTGGATGAAAGTTTTCACGTGTCTTCCAGTGAAGGAGAAAAAAGTGCCGATAAAAACAGCAAGGCTGGATCACTACAAGGCACTCTACCATCTCTACAAGCAGGTGTACCAATACAAACCACCAAACTATCTGCTGGGAGTCAAGTTTTCACGCGGATATGTTTATTTCGTATACACAGGTCCGGTAAAGTGGGCTGAGTTTGCATCTGAGGTGGTGAAGAATGTGACCAATGAAGTTCACTTAGATAGGAAAAGAGAACAATGGAAGTTAGAGACTTCCCAGGTATCCACAGGTACCCCAAGTGGTTCTGCCATCTTCTTAGTAAATACCCCATCCGAAAGTACACCAGTCGGAAGTGGACTTTTTGCGACCACTCAGTCTGCCTTTAGTGTTGAAGTATCCACTTCCTTGCAAGAACTTCTTGTTGAGGTTAGAAAATCTCATGACAATGTATTAGCCGAGTGTCAGAAGGCTAAGGATTCAGTGGTCAAATCTGTTGTGGATGTGCACCGTTGCGAGGGTGCCCTTCACAACATCCGAATGCACTTCCCTGATGATGCCAATGTACCAACAGGCTTGCTTGACAACCTCCAAGAAAAATTTGACCAAGCAAAAGCCACCCTACACCAGGAACAGGTATGCTTTTAACTCCATCTGATTGTAGTATAATACATGCAAAGTACCATACGGTATGATTTTTCATACTGGTAGGAATATATCATATTCACTAAGGGTAGATGACAATACCGGTAGGATGTTATCATACCTGTAGGATTATACCCTACCGATATGATTACATCCTACCGGTATGATTATATCCTACCAGTAGGATGTTTTCTTACCAGTAGGATTTATAAGATAATCCTACCGGTATGATAACATCCTACTGGTATGGTTACATCTGACCGGTATGGTTAGATCCAACCGGTATGGTTAGTTCCAACCGGTTTGATGTTATGCTTCCGGTATACTGCTATCCTACCGGTATGATGTTACCGGATGTTATCCTACTGGTATGATGTTATACTATCCAGTATAATAACATTATACCGGTGGGATAACATCATACCAGCAGGATGTAATCATACCGGTATGATAACATCATTATACCGATTTTCAAGCATTCATACCGATTTTATACCTGTTTGACATTCTCTGATAATAGAGGTCTCTTGCCTACAGGAAGAATTATCCAAATGCTTGGACCGTGAGGAAACCTTTGGTCTCTATGTCACGTTTGTGACAGGCATGATTAGTCAACCAATGCTGCCTGAAACCATAGTCTTGCCTGCACGAGTTTCAGCTCCTGGCCATAGAGTTGGTCTCATTGATATGTGCAATGCTTGTGGTGTAAAAATTCATGATCACAATCTCTCAAGCCATGTTGTTCTATTGCCTTGTTCACATGCATACCATGCATTTTGCTATGCTCACTTGGCTGAGAAAGGAAAGTGTTCTGTAGAAGACCAATCCCTTCTAAAGAAGAAGCCAGTTGAACCATGCCCAAAAACAGGTGAGAACTTTAATGGCACCTCCACATCCTTGGGGTGAACAAAGAGGCTGATTTTGGGAGGAGGCTGTAGCTTCTGTCTCTGAAAGGAATAAATCCATACTCATTACTCAATGTATCCACACCTCAGTACTCTACTACACACAGGTCCACTGTACACAACACAGAGAGAGACAGAGAGAGACAGAGAGAGGTGACATACCTTCGTGGGAGAATGTCGGGTCTTTGTGGGGGAGACCTGTCGGGCTACATTCCTTGGGCTCTTTCTTAGGTTGCTATCCATAGCGAAGGATAAGCAGCGTGCACACGGGGCTGTAGAGCGAGCTGAGAAAGGCACAAAGATATAGAGAAGTCACAGTCATGAAAACATTCGACTGAACATTCGTTCTGACTTGGGCTCCACACGTGTTTTTGAATCCTCCACATGATTTTAAAGATTTTGTATCCTCCACACAAATATTTAACTCAAACAATTCTTGCCCATAAAACCAGTTTCATACCCCCTAAATTTTAAGCCTCCAAAAGAAACTTTCAACCGGTTAAAACCGGGCCACCTATTCATGCATCCACCCTGACGGGTTGTTGCATGTTCGAGGTTCTATGCATGTGTTGCGGAAATGAAGGACAGTATGAATCAGAAAAAAACAAGTACTGAATGCTGACAAAAATTATTAACAAAAACAATTATTATGTAGTACTGATTTGGATATTACATCATGGTCGATTAGTTTTACTACAAACTACATCTGTGGGTATGGGGAGAATGGCTGACTTGACACAAAGGGATTCAATAATTTCCTCTGGGTTTGTCAACCCTTGGCCTAGGCTCAAGGTGCAGTGGGAGAGGATTAAGCCTGGGTGCTTGCCTGTAAAGGCAAGCACCCAGGCTCAAGGCGCAGTGGGAGAGGATTGAGCCTAGGTGCTTGCCTGTAAAGGTGTACAATGCTGTCTCTTGGTCCACCAATATATGTTTGTGAGCATTTGGGGTGAGGGAATATTCAACGAGTATCGCACTTAATGCTTTGCACTTTAGCAGCTCCACAGAACCATTCTTGGAGAAGTTTGTGTCAAAAACTCAAAGAATCAATGGCCCCAAGTAGCTCAGGCAGTACCGAAGCAAGCTATCCCTATCCGTGGCACGTTGCATGAACCTCTAGTCCGCTGTCAGGGGATATGTGTTCGAAACGTGAGCCAGGCAGGCACCGGGCCTCTGGCTGTGGGAGGGGTCAAGAGAGAGAACAAGAAAAACAGATACGTATGGATTTGGCAATCAGTGTAGTCTTCAATTAACCGATTAATGCTTTGAGTACAACTTAATCCTTAGCCAAGGAGAGCTGTAAACAACACCGTCACTTGGATCATCTGCTAACTAGGAGTTTAAGCTCCCATTGTATATGATTAACCGGACCATTAACGACATTGGGACTTAACAAAATGTTTAACCAATCTCTAGCCAATGACGATGATGGTAGTTATCTCTTCTGTCACTTTAACTGCTTCAATTGCCTCGTCAATTTTGCAAAATTTAATTCTCCTCACTGCTTCAATTACCATCAATAAGTTTCAGATTTCTTATTAGACTCCGGCTCTGGCTTCTGCTACTACAACTTCTACCCCAGCTCCTCCTTGGATTGCAGATGTAGTTCCACCCTCTATCTCTTCTTTCTGCCTTACCGTTCCTCCCCTTCTTGCTGAAGCACAAGAGAGAGAGATTGTCACTTTCGTTTCTTCCTTGCTCGTCCTAGAATGAGAGAGAGAGAATTGCTTCTCTCCTTGCTTGTCTGTTAAGCCGTCAAAGATAGATAAAGAGAGAGATTGATCTTTCAATTGAGGTCAAGAGCGAGATAGAGCAAGAAATTCGAGGCCTTCTCCCTTTGGATTACCTATGCTTCCCCTCCTTGCTTTGGCTTGAGAGAAAGATAGCAAGCCCTTCGTCCTTGCTCGCTTCTTTGCCTTGACAAGAACAAGCTCGAGAGAGAGAGGGAGCAAAGCCCTTTGCTTCTTGCCTTTGAGAGAGAGAGAGAGAGAGAGAGAGAGAGAGAGAGAGAGAGAGAGAGAGAGACAGAGAGAGAGAGAGAGAGCAAGAAAATCGAGGCCTTCTCCCTTTGGATTACCTATGCTTCCCCTCCTTGCTTTGGGTTGAGAGAAAGATAGCAAGCCCTTCCTCCTTGCTCGCTTCTTTGCCTTGCCAAGAACAAGCTCGAGAGAGAGAGGGAGCAAAGCCCTTTGCTTCTTGCCTTTGTTCAAGCGAGCGAGAGAGAGAGAGAGAGAGAGAGAGAGAGAGAGAGAGAGAGAGAGAGAGAGAGAGAGAGAGAGAGAGAGAGAGAGAGAGAGAGAGAGAGAGAGAGAGAGAGAGAGAGAGAGAGAGCGCATGAGCCTCTCTTGATTACGAGAGGGAGAGACCGAGCCTCCTTCCGTGGCCTTCCCAACACTCCTTCTCCACCTTTTTTTTGCCACAACTACCCTCCTTTGCATGCAATATATCTCCTACTTTAAGCTTTCCCCCTCCCGTCAAGGTCCAGGGTCGCCGGGCAGTGGATTTGCGCCGTCAACCTAGTAGCAATTCCCAACAGTAATTTTTGATGATGCCCGTCAGATGTCAGACACGTCAGCACGCATAATCTGCATGGCAATGATTGCCAATCATTGTAAGACTCGTCAGCATGCAGAATGACGGGGTGTAGTTGCGCTGCAGGAGTGTACAACACCTCAGCATGCAGAATAACGCGTGGGCCTGCACGACTGTACCTGCCTTGAGTCAGAGACCAGTACTTGGCCCGACTCCCCTGGACCTTGACGGCCGGGAATGGTCATTTACTGACCATTCCCATAATATTGACTCCCACCATGGCTCCCGGCCTCCGCTGGTCGCCATGGGGTCGTCAATATTATGCGGAATGGTCAGTAAATGACCATTCCCTACCCCTTACTGTCATTGCTAGGGAGCATAGAAAATTGCCCCTACTGACGTAGCATCTGCGATCTCGAACAACGCAAAATTTGGCAAAACCAGGGCCAAAACTCTTCGCCTAGGCTTGCTCGCCAACATCCGCTTCATTGTTGAGCTCCGACCGAGCATCACCTCTGCCAGCAAGATCAGGTTTCGCTTCCCCTACTCTCCATTCGCTGGCTCAGCCATCACCATTTTTGTTTTCCACTGGATTCACACCCCTTTTAATTTAGTAAGTGGGCGGCCTTTAGCTTACATTAAGTCGGCTTTGATGGGCTAATGGCCACTGTTTGGCTTATGTGGGCCGCCACTTAAGGTGCAAGCAATGGTGATTGCATCAAGAGATTATTGTCCTTCATTGAGAGGCCATGCAAATTCAGTTGGGCACCACATTTAGTATACACCGACCAAGCACCACCCAAAATCATTGCATTCCAAAAGACTACATTCCAAAAAAAGAGCTCATCAAGAGCTTTTTGTGCTTTCCTATGGCATCATATTAGGCATACACGCCGGCCAAATCCTCTTCATGGCTCTCATTAGCCCTAAATTGATAATATCATCATGGTTTTAACTGCCCATATCAGCATCTCGTACAATGCCACATGCTTCAAGATGCTAATATAGGTGATTGCATTTTGAGAGAGACCCTCGACTTCGCAATTGCTTAAGCCATAGCCGTGTTGGGCATTTCCTGCTATCAAGGATCTTCAATAAATAAGATTTTTGTCATGCAAAACATATCAAACAAAGCACTACTATCATGAGCACTTATTCTACTGCATTTGAAACCCTGGCTACAACTCAAAATTCCCGGATGCCACACTGACCGAGCCGACCAGACTAGTACAAAACCGGCCCCCGGTGAATCTTTAACAGCTAATATCTTGGCAAGCAAAACCCCGATCACTGATCAGAAAAGGCCGACGCACTCCAGAGAGTGAGCACTTCAGGCCCATGTATCCACTTCATCTCTATCACCTCAACTGCACTTGCCCAATCTGGTAGTGATCTGCGATCGGCTTAAACTTCAAATTGCCATAACTTCCTCACTGTAGCTCCAATCAACGAGCCATAAAGAAAGGCCAGTAGAGCACTTCAAGCACTACAGTTCTAGATCATAATCTTCCATGTGTGCTCACTTAAAGCATACTCATTTTTGGCATCAATAAAGCATTTGTTGTCCCTTTTAAGCCGCATCTGGCATACATTAATCATTAAACTTGGCCTGTTACCAAGCCCTGATCACTAACCCATAATCAATTAAGCTTCAAATAAGATTGACGTGCACTTTAGTGGTATCTTTCTTAGCATGGGAGCGAAGCTTCACATCCACCCCCTCTGAACCTGCACAGCCTGCGGTCTGTGCCAACTACACTTCAATTTGCATCTGCGATAGGTACCATCAAATTCAGGATAAGTCTGCCAGATCGGTAGCTCTAGGTCACAGAAACTTGTCACAAAGAAGGAGTCTGCACCCCCTCTGATTCAGCATCATCACATTCAAGTTTAGCTCGGCTTCACAACAGCTTGTCAATGAAGGTGTCTGCACCCCCTCTAAATCAACATTTTGCAGATCTTCAAGCACATACTCTTTCTTAACCATGTCCTCAAAATCTGGTACATCCAAATTTGGTAAATCTGGTATATACCCAAATCCATGATCATGCTGCTCTAAATAATAGCAGCCTTGCTTTGAACTATAACAGGTGTATCATCATTCAACCCTATGGTAGAATCCGTACTAGTACCATCAATCAACTCTATGGTAGAATCTGTACCACAAACATTTTGCTCTAATTTTGAGTTAGTAGCAAAAGTATCACTTGAAACCGAGTCTTCATGCACGTCTACTTGAATATGGCTGCACTCATTCACCTGCACAATTTCTTCCTGAGATTTAGGCACTTTGTTGTTTTGATCCCCTGATTTCTTTTCCTCGTGTATTGCATGTATAGGTTCTTTGCAAAATTCACCGTGTGTATCTTGAGGCTGTAAAGTCTCATCCTCAAAAAGTTATACTTCATGCACAACATCTACAATACCACACTTTTGATACACAACTTTAACTATGTATTCATCATTAGCCTGTAAGAAGGTAGCATCTTGTACAATACACTCATCAATTATTACAGCTTCTAATTGTGGTCGTACTTGTCCTCGGATATCTGCATAGTTTGGTAGACTTGGACTCTGTTCTTCATAGCTTTCATAATGCTCATAACTTACCTGTACAATATCTTCTTTGAATACTCCTAGTCGTCGTTCCAGGATTTGGTAACCTCTTGAATCTGCTCCTTTAAATATGAACTCACTAACTGCTCTAAAGATCTGACCATTAACTCTTTAGGTATGCCTCTTAACTTGGTTTGTAGCTCATGGCACTCAAGGCCTTCTGGATCGTATCCATCCAAAGATTCATCGATTTTATTTTTCTTCTTTACGGTCTCCATTTCAAGAAGAGATCCCTGAACCAATTGAAGCATCTTCGAAACATCAGGAACTATTGACTTATCATGAAAACCGTTTGCACTTAGCTTTGCAATCATCTTCATCATGTACTGTAAATTCTCCATATTTACCTCCCACCCCGGCTTGTTTCGCGTCGGGTTCACCAACGATGTCGGAGGATATGTGTTTGAAACGTGAGCCGGGTGGGCCTCTGGCTGTGGGAGGTGTCAAGAGAGAGAGCAAGAAAAACAGATACATATGGATTTGGCAATCATTGTAGTCTTCAATTAATTGATTAATGATTCGAGTACAACTTAATCCTTAGCCAAGGCGAGCCGTTAACATCACCGTCACTTGGATCATCTGCTAACTAGGAGTTTAAGCTCCTACTTTATAGGATTAACCAAGCCGTTAACAACACCGGGACTTAATAAAATGTTTAATCAATCTCTAGCCACAGTGATGGTAGTTATCTCTTTTCCCACTTTAACTGCTTCAACTGCCACTGTGGATTCTGCAAAATTTAATTCTGCTCACTGCTTCAATTACTATCAGTAAGTTTCAAACTTCTGTTTACACCTCTGCTTAGACTCCAGCTTTGGCTTCTTCTACTACGACCTCTACCCCAACTCCTCCTTGGATTGTGGCTGTAGTTCCACCCTCTATCTCTTCTTTCTGCCTTGCCGTTCCTCCCCTTCTTGCTCAAGGACAAGAGAGAGAGAGAGATTGGCACTTTCTTGTCTTCCTTGCTCGTCCGAGAATGAGAGAGAGAGAGTTGCTTCTCTTCTTGCTTGTCTGTTGTGCCACAAAGAGAGATAAAGAGAGAGATTGCTCTTTGTTGACCGCTGGGTCAACAACACAACATAACTCAAGTTTTGTACCAAAGTCTTATCTTTTGCGAGTTATGAAATGCTCCGGATTATGGCTATAAACGTCATTTGTAATGAGTAGTTATTCTAGTTTTAGAAGCCGGGGTGCAATGGCACTTCCAGATTGTAAATACAAAGCCATTTGACCCTTTCAACCCCATTTTTGGTTAAACCTAAGGTAGCCTTAGTATATAAGGTACCTAGGTCATTTTGTAAAGAGACTTTAATCATAATCAAAACTAAGCGCTGCCGTCTACTGTGTGTGAGGGAGAAAGAGAGTGAGCGTGAGTTCATCCTCTCGCTACGCCCGGCTCGCTCAACACATTGGAGATCCGACTACACCATTTGCTGTAGGCTCGAGGAGAGCTACGCGACGACGCCAAGCATTCCACACGAGAAGAAGCGCACACGCCCATGCATCTACGACCTATTTGTGGCCGTAAGTGTATCAAACGATGTCTGTTCTCTGCGTGCTAGTAGTCTATAGAATCGTGGCGACATAAGCTACGCATAGGTACTCATAAATTTCAGTTTTGGGCACTTTCAAAATTCGGCTCTGTCATCCTACGCGTTTTTCGCAGATGGGTTTAGAGTGAGGGTTTTGAGTGTAGAAGCTTAGGGACAGGTGTATCCTAGTGAGGGGATGGTGTTCCTTAAGTTTCGTACGAATCTGGCATGATTAGGCGAGTTACCTTTAGTATGTGTATGTGGCTAGGTGGTGTAGTTGAGAGCAGTGAGGTTCTTGATTGTGGTTTAGTTGGCCTTCTTGAGTGTTGTATGTGTAGTATGGTCTTAGCCTGACAAGCTTAAGAGATTTCCTCCGTGTGCCTATCGTGTCATCTGTGTCCTCGATTGACATTATGTTGATCTAGGTAGTGTTTGCATGCACTTCATGGGTGTGTGAGTCTCTCCCGTTCAACATTCGTGCTGCTGTCGGGGACACAAGGACCTAAGTAGGTTTCCTACTAACACTCGTGTGATGGTTGCTTGATTTAGTTTTGGCTAAAGAAAGCGTTTTTCTTAAGTGGATCCGGAAGAGGATATTCCGCGATCAAGTGGATAGCCAGGAAGCGTGTGTCTTGCCGAGGGTCTGCGACTAGATAGGTTTAGTTAGGATCTGTGGATTAGAGTAGTTGTTGGTGGTTGAGTGATTTGTGAGGTGATAAAAGCGTTTACTAGTCCGTGTGTGGCAGTGACCCATATGATTTGTAGGAGTAGCTTTAGGTAAGTGATCCGATTCTGATCTAGAGCTATTCAGCATTGAATTATTTGCTAAAGTGCTGGATTGCATTTGAAATCACAGAAACGTGTGCTTTTGAGGGTAAAAATGCATTAAACAAGCTTTCGTGGATATTTTTTTATGACTGACTGATGCTGTGCATATAAAAGAGCATTTGCAAGGGTTCTGTGAAGAAAACCTGCAATTCTGTAAACATAGACATCCTACACGTAGGATGTCTCAAGGGGGTTCTAGAGACCAAATTTGAAAATTCTGACTGCACCAGTGTGTTCAGAAGGGGGGGTTTACCCTAAGTATACATTGAAACTAGAGTTTTGACCAACTCTTGACACCCAAAAGACCAAAGACGGAGTGTCAAAAACGCGAAAACAAGAAGCTTAAGATTCTGAGCACAATTTTGCATAAAAACTGGTAGGAATGCTTGAAAAGTAGTGCTCAAGACTTGGGGATGCCTGTGGATGAATTCTGTCAAAAATTTCATCAGTAGACATCCTACGCGTAGGATGTCTCTAGGGCACTTTTGACAGGGAATTTGGGAAAACTGAGCTTACCAGTGGGTTCGGAGGGTAGGTTTTACCCTAATAACATATTGACTTGGGTGTTTTTCCCTATTTTTGTTGACCAAAAGCCAAAAGGTGGAGTCAAAAAATGTAAAATTTCAGCAAAGGCTTAATTGAGTGATTTTTGCATGTTTTTGCAATTGTGAAGCATACTTGCACTTGCTGAGAGCATAAGGAAGCATCAGGGACACTTCAGTCTCAGAAAATCAGCAGTAGACATCCTACGCGTAGGATGTCTACAGGGTGATCTGGTGGAAATTTTGAAATTCTGAGTTGACCAGTGTGTTCAGAAGGTAGGTTTTACCCTATTTTCACCTGGAAAGTGGAAATTTGACCAAATTTCGACAGATCAAAGCCAAAAAACGAGAATTGCCAGACATCCTACCCAAATTGTGTCCAAGGCCTAATTTTGAGACCAAACCATAGGCATGTTCTACATGATTTTTTGAGTGCATGTGAGAGTTTTCAGCTCATTTGGGTTCAAAACAGACTTTAGCACTTCTGACTAAAAAAGGCAAGAATAGCTAGTTTTGGGGTCTTTTGACATCCAAACTCAAATCTAAGCATAGCATTGGGTTGCTGACATCAAGGGGAAGCTGTGGGACAAGTCTGGGGTCAAACATGCCAAAAAGACATCCTACGCGTAGGATGTCTTCTGTGTGATTTTGAACTCTAAACAAAATTCTGAGCATACCACAGTGATCAACACCTTAAGGAGAGTCTGTGGTTCAAATTTGGGACAATTCTGAGCAGTTAGACATCCTACGCGTAGGATGTCTAAGGCATGATTTAGAGGCCAAATTCAAACTGTGGACATAGCAGGGTGTTGTATAGCCTTAGGCAAGCCTCCTAGTCAAATTTGGCCCAATTTGGAGTTGATTTGACTTGGGAATTCATCAGAACAGACATCAGGCTTTTGGAACAGATTCTTGATCATTTGACCAACCTATAGGTGTCAGAATCAAAAAGTAAAAATAGCTGTGAGTTAAGCACATCAAGGGGAAGCTACATTGCAAGTTTGAGCTAAAACAGAGCAAAAAGAAATCCTACGCGTAGGATGTCTTCAGCTTGATTTAGGACTCCAAACCAACCTATGAGCACACCACTGTGATCAGCACATCAAGGAGAAGCTCTCGCAATGGGACCTCCCGCAATCATTGCATTCCAAAAGACTACATTCCAAACAAAGATCTTTTCAAGAGCTTTTTGTGCTTTCATAATGGCACCATATTAGGCATACACGCCGGCCATATCCTCGTCATGGCTCTCATTAGCCCTAAATTGATAATATCATCATGACTTGAACTTCCCATATCGGCATCTCGTACAATGCCACATGCTTCAAGATGCTAATATAGGTTATTGCATTTTGAGAGAGACCCTCGAGTTCGCAACTGCTTAAGCAATAGCCATGTTGGGCATTTCCAACTATCAGTGATCTTCAATAAATGAGATTTTTTTCAGGCACAACAAATCAACGAAAGCACTACTACCTCAAGCATTATTCTACTGCATTGAAAACTGTGACTGGAACTCAAAATTCTCGGATGGCACACTGGCCAAGCCAACCAGAGTGGTAGGAAACCGGCCCCCGATGAATCTTTAACGGCTAATATCATGGAAATCGGAACCTCGATCACTAATCTGAAAGATTGATGTGCTTCACAGAGTGACACTTCAGGCCCATGCATCCACTTCATCTCTATCACCTCAGCTGTAATTGCCGTTTGCGGTACTGATCTGCAATCGGCTTACACTTCAAACTGCCATAACTTCCTCACTGTAGCTCCAATCAACGAGCCATAAATATAGGCCAGTAGAGCACTTCAAGAACTACAGATCTAGATCATAATCTCCCATCTGTTCTCACCTCAAGTGTACTCATTTTTGGCATCATTAAGGCATCTGTTGGCCATTTTAAGCCGCATGTGGCATACATTAATCATTAAACTTGGCATGTTAACAAGCCCTAATCACTGATGATTAATCAAAGAAATTTTTAATAAGCTTGGCATGCATTTTTGTGGCATCTTTCTTAGCATTAGAGCAGAGCTGCACGACATCCACCCCCTCTGAACCTGTAGAGCCTCTGGTTTGTTCCAACTGCACTTCAATCTACATCTGCTATAGATACCTTTAGCTCTTTTTCATCATCAGTCTCACATAACGGATAAACATATGAAAAATAAAGTAAGGCTTACACCCTATCATCAATGTTTTAGTTTAATCATTAGGTAGCTGCCCATCAAAAGTTTTTTGAACTGTATGTTCCGTATCTCCAAAGCATTCAATTATGGAAAACCTGTTAGTGAACCCCGCCAAACTCAAGTGCTCCAGTTAATGATGTACACGGCTTGACCATTAAGCTAGCTTTAGGGAACCCTGTCAAGCTCAAGTATGACTTACTCAGTCTACACACGAAATGGCTGTCAAGTCCTTTACTTCAAGTTCTGGTAGCAGAACCAACTGAAAAGATGCGAAGATACTTCATCAATTGACCAAAGAAGTCAACTGGACCCAAGCCATGTAATCTTATTGAACGCATAACCAAAAACTCGTCTGACTTAGCATAATCTAGAAACAAAAAACTTGTACCATGCAACCTGTTACAACTGATAACCGGTATTCTTCAAATCTGCAACTTTGCACTTTAGTACGCCCTAAGATCACATGCCCTAGGATCAAATGGGTCAACTAATCGTTTTCCCCAGTGTGAGCATTCCTTTAAATAATTTGCACCATCCTCCGGGATCATAGGAAACATACAATAGTTTCCAATCAATAGAGCATAAACATAAATTAGCCCATAAATCTTCACGAAAACGGCCTAGATCATATGGCATATAAGTCAAAAGCCCAGGACCATGCATATATGTGTCACCTCTGTTAAGTATGGAGCTTGATTCACCCTTGTAATTTTCTGTGGTAAAAGCGCACATTTGTAAGGCCCCCATTATGAAGAGAAGCCATCGTGCATAAAGGAAAATCACTCACCGGAAACCAAAATTTTCACGGACAAGAATCAGGGGCAAATTTAAAGGCCTCGGGGGTGGAGGCCCCCGAGACTTTTTTTTCGCCGGAATATTATGGCCGGTCAACGGCCGGAAAGTGGTCGGAAAACAACCGATCGGTTGGCCGGTGGCCGGTAGTCAATGGCCGATGGCCGGTGGTCGGAAGTCCATGGCCGGTGGCCGGAAGTCAATGGCCGGTGGCCGGTGGCCGAATTCAAAAGCGGACTTGTCTTCTCAAGGGCAGCCACACATGGGTAGATTGGAGGGTCCGATTTGGACTTATTCGCACAAGGGCGGCTACACATGGCTGTCTCTCATAAGAGAGGGCAGCCCTTTTGGCCTATAAAAGGAGGCCATTTCTACACACATTTCATAGTGTGAAGTTGATGCAACAAGGTGAGTGTGAGGTGGTGAGAGTGAAGCAAGGCGGGAGCTCCATTAAGGGTATAATCCCTTTGTAAACTACTTCTTGTTTTGAAGTACTAAAGCCATTGAGTGGCTGCTTTCCCGTGGACGTAGCCCACATTGGGTGAACCACGTATATCGTGTGTACTCTCTCTCCCTCTCTACTCTATAATCTCATGTATATAAATTTGTCTCTCTCCATTAAGTAATCTACTCAATTATCTATTTAGCTACGTCTTATTTCTTAACAACTGGTATCAGAGCAAGGTTTGCTCGTAGCTAAATTATCTCAAGGAAAGGATTCCTTGAATTGAGTGGGAGTTATGGCGGAGGAAGGGAAGCTCAAGATTGAGAAGTTCAACGGCAAAAACTACCAACATTGAAAGATGCAGATTGAAGACTATCTCTACCAGAAGGACCTCTATTTGCCACTAGGCAGTCTTGTGAAGAAGCCCGCAACAATGGCAGATGAAGCATGGATTGTCCTTGATCGAAAGGCACTGGGAACAATCCGGTTAAGCTTGGCGTCAACGGTGGACTTCAATGTTTTGGAGATGAAGACCACGGAGGACTTGATGAAGTCACTTGACGACTTCTACGAGAAACCATCGGCATCCAATAAGGTATTTCTTATGAAGCGCTTATTCAATCTAAAGATGGCAGAGAATGGTTCAGTTGCAGAACACCTAAATGACTTTAACACAAACATGAGTCAACTTCGATCAGTGAAAATCAATTTCTATGACGAAGTGCGAGCTCTCCTTATACTATCATCTCTACCGGATAGTTGGGACAGCCTTGTGATGGCTGTAAGTAATTCTATCTCTGGCACAAATACTCTTAAGTTTGATGATGTTGTGGGTGTTCTCCTAAGCGAGGAAATGCGAAGGAGAAGCATAGGAGAATCATCAAGTGCTGCACTATCAGTGGAAACAAGAGGAAGGCTTAAGGAGAGGTTCAAAAACCAAAAGGGTCGTGATCGCTCAAGGCGGAGCAAGTCACGCACAAAGTCAGTTCTTGAATGTTGGGCCACGTCAAGAAGGATTGCTGGTCCAAGAAAAAGAAGGAGACAGAGTCTCAAGACAACAAGACAACATCAAGGGCCAATGTGGTAGGTAAAGTAGAGCAAGATGCTCTAATTTTCTCATTAGACAATGTGTCTAATTCCTGGATAGTAGATTCCGGGGCTTCATTCCATGCGACACCACACAAGCAACATTTTCAAGACTACACCAAAGGTAATTTTGGGTATGTATACTTGGGAGATGATGAAGCTTGTGAGATTGTCGGCAAAGGTATAGTTTCTGTCATAACTGCTAACGGAAATGAATGGAAGCTTAAAGATGTTAGACATGTTCCTTCTCTTCGCAAAAAATTGATCTCTACAGGACAATTGGACGATGAAGGTCACAACATTGCATTCGGAAACAAACGGTGGAAGATCTCAAAGGGATCTTTGGTGGTTGCCAAGGGTGAAAAAGTCGGTACACTTTACTTGTGTACTGTTAGCACGCAACCTTCAGCTTGTGCAGCAACTACAGAAGTTGACAGTGCGGTGTGGCACTACCGACTTGGGCATATGAGTGCCAAAGGAATGCAAATCCTTCAAACAAAGAAGCTTCTACCAGGTTTGAAAGAAGTGGACTTAGAGTTCTGTGAAGATTGTGTTTATGGTAAACAAAAGAGGGTAAAATTTCAAAAATCAGGAAATGAAAGAAAAAATAAAAAACTTGAGTTGGTTCATTCTGATGTTTGGGGTCCTGCAAGTACACCATCACTTGGTGGCTCATTGTACTATGTAACATTCATAGACGATGCGACTAGAAAAACATGGGTTTATGTCATGAAGAATAAATACGATGTATTTTCCATATTTCAAAGGTGGAAAGCCTTTGTGGAGAATGAAACAGGTACCAAGGTTAAATGCCTCAGATCCGACAATGGAGGCGAATATTGCAGCCAATCTTTTGAAAGCTTTTGTGCTAGCAATGGCATTCGGAGGCAAAGGACAACCCCAAGGACACCTCAACAAAATGGAATTTCGGAAAGGATGAACAGGACAATCATGGAATGAGCACGAAGCATGCGGCTACATGCAAGCCTACCGCTTGAGCTTTGGGCGGAAGCTGTAAGTACGTCTGTGTACTTAATCAATCGGTCACCCTCAACGACATTGGATGGGGGAGTTCCAGAAGAGGCATGGACAGGTAAACCGGTGAATTATGCATTTCTCAAAATGTTTGTGTGTGAGGCTTTCATGCACATAGATAGAAGCCTAAGATCAAAGCTAGATGCAAAGTCCAAAAAGTGTTTCTTCATTGGCTATGGAGAAGGAGACTTTGGGTATCGCCTATGGAATCCTGAAGATGGTAAAATCTTAAGGAGTAGGGATGTAATTTTTAACGAACAAAATATGTACAAAGATTACTTGGAAAGAAAACAAACAAAAGAAACAGGTGATGAGTACATGGAGCTTGAGGACGGTGAAGACTCAAGGACTGCAAATGGTGACAATGTGCAACAACGTCAACCAAATGAGGAGCCTCAACCTATTCCCCGAAGAACTACAAGAGCAAGTAGACCTCTAGAAAGGTTTGTTCCTTCCTTCAACCATCTCTTGATCTCAGATTCTGGAGAGCCGGAATCATATGAAGGAGCTATGCAACATGAATCCAAAGAAGAATGGACGAAGAGCATGCAAGTGGAGATGGACTCACTACATCGCAACCAAACATGGGAGTTGGTTGAGTTGCCTAAAGGTAAGCGGGCACTTCAAAAAAAATTGGTGTACAAGCTAAAGGAAGAAGAAGGTGGGAAGAAAAGGTACAAGTCTAGGCTTGTAGTAAAAGGTTTTTCTCAAAAGAAAGGTATTGACTTCAATGAAATATTTTCTCCTGTTGTAAAAATGAACTCAATTAGGCCTGTCTTAAGCCTTGTGGCTGCTCATGATCTAAATCTCGAGCAAATGGATGTAAATACGGCATTCCCTCACGGTGACTTAGAGGAGGAAATCTACATGCTTCAACCAAAGGGGTATGAAGTAAAAGGTAAGGAGAAAATGGTTTGCAGATTAAAGAAGAGCTTGTATGGTTTAAAGCAAGCATCAAGACAATGGTACTTGAAGTTTGATCGATGGATGTTGGATCATGGATTCACAAGATGCAACTCGGATCACTGCGTCTACACGGAGAATTTGGGATATGGGAAATTCATCATCCTAATGTTGTATGTTGATGACATGTTGATTGCAAGTGCTAACATGCAGGACATCAAAGACCTAAAAGAGGAGCTGTCCAAATCTTTTTCAATGAAAGATTTAGGTGCTGCAAAGAGGATACTTGGTATGAAAATATCAAGGGACAGGACGAAGAAGACAATAAAGCTATCTCAAGAAGATTACATCAAGAAGGTACTAGAAAGGTTTGCAATGCAAAATGCAAAACCAGTTTCTACACCTTTGGATGGTCATTTTAAACTAACGAAGGATATGTGTCCAAAGACACAAGAGGAGATAGCCTATATGTCTAAAGTTCCATATGCTGCAGCGGTAGGTTCTCTAATGTATGCTATGGTCTGGACAAGGCCAGACATTGCACATGCAGTGGGAGTTGTGAGTAGGTTCATGGACAACCCAGGTAAAGAGCATTGGCAAGCTGTGAAGTGGATACTTAGGTATCTAAAAGGGACAACAACAAATGCTTTGTATTTTGGAGGAACTGATATTTTTCTAGAAGGGTATGCTGATGCAGATATGGCAGGTGACAAAGATACTCGAAGGAGCACTACTGGCTATGTGTTCACCGTTGGAGGCACAACAGTAAGCTGGGCTTCAAAGCTGCAGAAAGTGGTTTCACTTTCTACCACGGAAGCAGAGTATGTAGCAATGACGGAGGCAAGCAAAGAAATTATGTGGCTTCACAGATTCTTAGAAGAGCTTGGATTCAAACAAGACAATTGTGTCTTGTACAGTGATAGCCAAAGCGCTATCCATCTTGCAAAGAACTCAGCCTTTCATTCAAGGACAAAGCACATTGAGGTGAGATATCACTTCATACGCACTCTTTTGGAAGAGGGACAACTAAATCTAGGAAAGGTGCATACAAGTGAAAATCATGCAGACATGTTTACAAAGGTGGTCAACAAGGAGAAGTTGAGCTTTTGCTCATCTTCAATCGGTATTCAAGGATAAGAAGCCAGAATGGAAAGCAGTCACAGGTTTGGTTTGGAGATCAGTCTCCAAGTGGGAGATTGTTAAGTATGGAGCTTGATTTACCCTTGTAATTTTCTGTGGTAAAAGCGCACATTTGTAAGGCCCGCATTATGAGGAGAAGCCATCGTGCATAAAGGAAAATCACTCACCGGAAACCAAAATTTTCACAGACAAGAATCAGGGGCAACTTTAAAGGCCTTGGGGGAGGAGGCCCCCGAGACTTTTTTTTCACCGGAATATTCTTTTTCGCCGGAATATTATGGCCGAACGGCGGTCGGAAAACAACCGGTCGATTGGCCGGTGGCCGGTAGTCAATGGCCGATGGCCGGTGGTCGGAAGTCCATGGCCGATGGCCGGAAGTCAATGGCCGGTGGCCGGTGGCCAGATTCAAAAGCTGACTTGTCTTCTCAAGGGCAGCCACACATGGGCAGATTGGAGGGTCCGATTTGAACTTATTCGCACAAGGGCGGCTACACATGGCTGTCTCTCATAAGAGAGGGCAGCCCTTTTGGCCTATAAAAGGAGGCCATTTCTACACACATTTCATAGTGTGAAGTTGATGCAACAAGGTGAGTGTGAGGTGGTGAGAGTGAAGCAAGGCGGGAGCTCCATTAAGGGTATAATCCCTTTGTAAACTACTTCTTGTTTTGAAGTACTAAAGCCATTGAGTGGCTGTTTTCCCGTGGACGTAGCCCACATTGGGTGAACCACGTATATCTTGTGTACTCTCTCTCTCTCTCTCTCTACTCTATAATCTCGTGTATATAAATCTGTGTCTCTCCATTAAGTAATCTACTCAATTATCTATTTAGCTACGTCTTATTTCCTAACAACCTCCTGGGTCAAAAGCTAACTCAAAATATCCTACATCTTAGGGTAACATCAGATCCCATATAGCATCAGGTAGCACTAGATACTGCCATTTCTCCTATGCAGCTAGCTCATCCAATTGTCGATCATCAATCACAAGCAAAAGCATTGGGAGTGAACCTTCATTCTCACTAGTATTGGAATACCAGTCATGCATATCTAAATACATAAAGTCTCTGGAAAAACTCTCTTCATTAGGCTTGCAAGATGCATAAAAAAACAATTCATTATCTTTTAGAGGCTTGAAATCAAGTAGAGCATCATCCAACAATTGCATAAGATCATCATCAGTTGCATCTGAAAAAGCTTGCTCATGCATGAATCTAGATTGATCGGTATCCTTAGCATCTGTATTTGAGAACCCTTCCAATGTTTCATCCAATAAGCACATTAGGTCTAGGTCCACCACTTGAGAAGGTTCCTCCATCTTGCACATCTCAGGCTGCTGTAAACTAAAATCTCCACATATGACATGCATACTAAATACATCTGCTGTAGACTACTCCTCATGTCTTTCATCCTCATCCAAATATCTTTGCACTTCTGTAGCACAAAGTTCCGCATGCACATTAAAAATTTCATCTATTGATCTGTTTGTATCATCGGCACAATGAAACCAATCATACTCATCAACACGAGATTGCACTTCACTATGCACCCCCTGTGATTCAGCATCATCATGTTCATGATCACTCTGCCATAGTGTGAGCCCTGTGTCACAAATTCTTGATAGAGAAGAAGTTTGCTCCCCCTCTAAATCACCAGCAAATTCAGGATGAGTCTGACAGATTGGTAGCGCTAGGTCACAGAAACTTGTCAAAGAAGGAGGTTGCATCCCCTGTGATTCATCATCATCACATTCAAGTTTAGTTTCCCACTTTGGTAGCTCGTCTTGACAACAATTTGTCAATGAAGGTGTCAGCACCCCCTCTAAATCAACATTTTGCAGGTCCTCAAGAACATACTCTTTCTTAACCAAGTTCTGAAAATTTGGTACATCAAAATTTGGTAAATTTGGTATACCCAAATCCTTGATCATGCTGCTCTAAAGAGTAGCAGCCTTGCTTTGACCTATAACATCTGTATTATCATTCAACTCTATGGTAGAATCTGTACTAGTACCATAAAAAAAACTCTATAGTAGAATCTGTACCAAAAAACGTTTGCTCTAATTTTGAGTCAGTAGCAAAAGTATCACTTGAAACCGAGTCTTTATGCATGTATACTTGAATATGGCTGCACTCATTCACCTGCACAATTTCTTCCTGAGTTTTAGCCACTTCGTTGTCTTGATCCCCTGATTTCTTTTCGTCATGTACTGCATGTATAGGTTCTTTGCAAAATTAACCCTGTGTATCTTAAGGTTGTAAAGCCTCACCTTCAAAAACTTCTACCTCATGCACAACATCTACAAAACCGCACTTTTAATAGACATTTCTAACTATGTCTTCATCATTAGCCTATAAGAAGGTAGCTTCTTGTACAATACACTCATCAATTAATACAGCGTCTCATTTTGATCGTACTTGTCCTCGGATATCTGCGTAGTTTGGTAGACTTGGACTCTGTTCTTTGTAGATTTCATAATGCTCATAACTTACTTGTACAAAAGCTTCTTTGAAATACTCCCACTCGTCGTTGCAAGCTTTGGTAACCTCTTGAATCTGCTCCTTCAAATCTGAACTCACTAACTGCTCTAAAGATCTGACCAATAAATCTTTAGGTATGCCTCTTAACTTGGTTTATAGCTCATAGCACTCAAGGTAACCTTCTGGATCGTATCCATCAAAAAATCATCTCTCCTCGTATTCCGCATCTAAAGCTGCATCCATTTCAAGCAGAGATCTTTGAACCAATTGAAGCATCTTTAAAACATCACGAACTATTGACTTATCATCAAAACCGTTTGCACTTAGCTCTGCAATCATCTTCATCATGTACTCTAAATTCTCCATCTTTACCTCCCACCCCGGCTTGTTTCGCATCGGGTTCACCAAAGATGTCGGGAAATATGTGTTCGAAACGTGAGCCGGCGGGCCTCTGGTTGTGGGAGGTGTCAAGAGAGAGAGCAAGAAAAACAAATACATATGGATTTGGCAATCACCGTACTCTTCAATTAATTGATTAATGCTTTGAGTACAACTTAATCCTTACCAAAGGTGAGCCGTTAACATCACCGTCACTTGGATCATCTTCTAACTAGGAGCTTAAGCTCCCGCTTTTCATGATTAACTGGGTCGTTAACGACACCGGGATTTAAAAAAATATTTAATCAATCTCGAGCCGTGGTGATGCTAGTGAGGCAGTCCGGGGCGGGCGGCAAGAAGAGCGACCTCTAAACACCCTTCGAGGCTCCCGTGCTGCTCAATTGGGGCTGGGGCAAGCACAATCAAAGACTACAACAACCCACATCCAAAAACCAAACAAGAAAGGGGCACCACCTAGTTGTAGATGCGAACTAGGACGCACGTGATATCTGCTTGTACTCAAACACACAAAGAGACGGGAATGCAAGATAGCCACACACAAAAAAAACAAACATTCACCACACTAGAGTGAGGTAAAGAGCACAAATCAACTTGAGCAACTCAGGCTTAGCCTTAAAGACTAGATGCACACAAAGCTTGGTGAGAAATAGAGAGACAACACAAAACTTGATCTTGTTTCCAATACACAAATTGTCTTAGGGTCACGGGAGCCCTCTCACTGAGCACCCTCTTACAATTGACTTTTTAGGCAAACAATTCAACAATCCCTCAAATCACCAAGCATGAAATGTCACAATATACTTCAAGGACAATATACCTTCAACCACCTGATGAGCCAACTTATCAAGTCAATTTGGAGAGAAGAGTCGTAGTTGCTGCATACAATTGCACCCAAAACTATAATTCTTATTTATGCACAAGATTAGGCCACAAGTGTGATGAAGACTATTGAATCACTCCACTCCTCTAGATGGCATAACTAACTCCAAGCTTCTCCATGCACCTATGTGTAGTGTTAGAATAGAGCGCTCACAATACACACACTCTTCACAACTAGGCTTGAAGAGTGGTGTGTTATGTATGGAGAATGGTGTGGTGTACTGTGATCATGTGATGATTTACAAGGGAGAGAAGGGATCTATTTATAGGTTTTAGAAGCCTCGATTAGGATTAGACCTAATCAAGTTTATTTGAAGAAATCAAAGATTATGCATATTTCTATTTTTTAAATGAGGGTGGGTCTCTCTTATCCTTTGAGTCACATGGATGTGGGCTCAAGGGAAGAGAATGATTGAGGATGAAAGAAGAGAGGATTGAGTGAATATTTTGGGAGTGCCTACTCTAATAGATAGTAGAGAGTGTTACAATAAGGTTAGTGGTTAGTGGTTAGTAATAATCACTACAAAACATTTACAAAATCATTCACCAAATGGTGACATATATGATGAGAAAAGTTAGAGAAGGGATAAGCTTGTAAAGAGAGGTTGAAGCTTTGGAGAAGTTGACATTCACGTCTTTACAGCACCAGTAGAAGAAGCGGTCAGCATGGCGAAGTTGCGCGTGTCGATGAAGTATGTTATCTTGAAACCTTCGATAATTCATGATGAAAGTCTTCATTTGTAGAGATTAACCTTGGATTTTTGCTGATTTTTTGGAGTTCTTTAGAAAGTTGAAGAGGATATGGTAATATGGACATATATGTAGAGAGAAAGGGAAGCACATAGGGGTGTAGAAATGGAGGATGAAGGCTATGGAGGTGTGAGAGAAGTGGCAATGGTGAAGAGGTTGAAATAGGACATGGGACTTGCAGTTTTGGGTGTGGGAAAGAGAGGGAGGAGTGTGTAAGAGTGAGTAAGTGTGTGGAAGGGTGAGAGAAAATAGGAAGATTTTTTGGTGTATGAGGTGGCAGTTTTGTAGTCGGCCATAAATTTCATGTAAAATCGCCCTTGACTTCAAATTTTTGAAAAAATTATGAAAAATACTTCAGCTCATGAACTACATTTTCTCTTTTAGACACATCCTCAGATTCGGATCAAAAGAAGGTGCCAGAATTGGAGCAAAAAGCTGTCCCTACAGCACCTAATAAGGTTTGAAGTGGGCCACTATTTAATTCTTTGTCCTTTGTAGTCTTCCAAGTGAGCCCCCCATACATCAAACATGACCTAATATTACCAAGGATATTGCACACATGTATGGTATAGGATAACTATCAAATATAATATATACTTATGGGATAAAAAGATAGGCTAGCTAGTCATGAAAAATGGACACATGGTGGACATGGTGGCAAAAAATATATAAAATATAAGGAGGAAAATCATGAGGTAAGGGACCCTCAATTATTTTCTACTTTGAGTGATTTATGAAATTTATTTGAAGATGAAATCTATTTACTTGTGAATATTTAACTGAGAGGAATGGAAAAAAATATGACGGAGCCGATAAGGTTATTGGTAAATTTTTATGATGAAGTCACATAAAGGTTTTTCAAGGCTTGTGTGAGTAGAGCTTAAGTGATAGAATGATAGTAAAATATGTATAAGGAATGACACGCGATGGAAGCTAGCATACTTAGGCCTGATAATGCACACCTAGGAATATATATTTATATACTTACAGAATTTTTGAAAAAAACCCTTTATACTTAAGTCATTTATTTGATAGAAAATATTTACATGTAAAGAGTACCGTAATATCATAATGGTTTTTTTTCTCCTAGCCCAATGACTCGCTCAATGATTTGAAACCCTAAACGCACGCACACTATTTACAATGAAAAAGCGAGCTTAGTCATTGTGCTAGGGTGTTTTTGTGGGGTGAAGTGGCTTCTTGAAGTATTTTATGAGAGCCGAAAAAATGGATATCATTTAGCCCTCCCCTAGATGTACCATCAAAAGGCATATCTTCCAATGAGAGTGTTTTTCGATCCTTCGTGATATTTGGTGCTTTAATTGAATCTTTATCTTGTAGTACCAAGCCCAAAGACTTACATGGTATTGTAGCTATTTGATGCTCTTGTAGATCCACTGGTAGAACTCGACTCAAGTAAGGCTTTAATCATCAATACCCATTCACCTTCTTGGGGTGCTCCTTGCCATCCAAATCCTTGAGTTGATAGTAGCATGAATAGTAGGCCTTCTTCACAATGTAGGGACCCTACCATCTAGTATTGAACTTCACATCAAAGCGATTTTCAAGGCGATTATCGTGCCTTAGCACCAAATATCCTTCCTTGATCCCTTTGTCTTTCACCTTTTTGTCGAGCTTGTCCTTTATTTGTGTAGCCTTTCTTTTATAGCACTCATAAGCCGCCTCTCGTTTCCATTCTAGTTCTGTAAGGGTGAGAAGGCGGTCTTCCCATGCTGCTTCTTTGCCTTGTTCCACCTTTCCATGAAGTCACATTGTGGGAATGTTGAGCTTGATGGGTTGCAAAGCTTCTTGACCATAGACTAGGTGGAAGGGTGTGAACTCTATCGCTTCCTTGTAGGTAGTCCGATATGCTCCATCCAAGAAGTCATCCCATAGATTTGTCTTGTTCTTTACCATCTTCCAGATGATTCCTGCAATGATGCCATTAGCCTTCTCTACCAAACCATTTGAGTGAGGATAGTAGGGTGTGCTATGCCGATGTAGAATGTGAAGCTCATCACAAACTTCTGTGAGCAAGCCCTTCCTAAATCCTGGACCATTATCAGAAAAAATCTCCAAAGGTGTGCCAAATCTGCAACAAATGTGAGTGTACAGAAACTTGCTAACTGTCCTCTAATTTACTCTTGCCACACTTTAAGCTTCTACCCACCTAGTCATGTAGTCTATGGCCACCAAGATATACAATTTTCCATTTTAATTCCTAGGCAATGGACCCATAGCATCAATGTCCCATTTTTCAAATGGACCATTTGCAAGGACTAACCAACGTGGACCATGTAACAGGCGCTTGTTTCCATTAATCTGACAATTGTGGCAGCTTTTACACCAATGTTGAACATCAATGTGCAAGCTTGGCCAAACATACCCGGCAAGCAAAATCTGTTTTGCAGTGAGTTCGTGTGCAAAATGAGCACCACATGTTTCCTCATGCAAACCTTCAAGAATGGATGGAATCTCCTCGGTTGTCGGTATTCTCCTATAAACTTGATCTTTTCCCCTTTGGTAGAGGGCACCTTCCAAAAACAAATACGAACTCGCCTTCTTAATGAGCCTCCGGTTTTGAGCTTTTGTGAAGCCCTCTGGAAACTGGCCCTCTAAAATGTAGCTCATAATGGGAGCCAATGACTCCATCCCCTGGTACCTTGGTTGCTTAATCAATTTCGCTACCATGATGACCTGCACTTCACCTTCAACACATGCAACTGCTTTTTGGGCAAGCAAATCAGCATCTTCATTTTGTTTTCGAGGAATTTGATACAATTGTACTTCTTCAAATTGATTGAAGAGTTTACGGATGGCATGAACCTTTTGCCTTAGCCTTTTATTCTTACAAGCCCAAATACCTAGAATTTGCTTCACAATGAGAAGTGCATCCCCTTTTACCATGAGACGCCGTATCTTTTGAGCCACAAACATCTGCAAACCATGGATTAGTATGTCGTATTCTGCTTCATTGCTTCTCGTGGAACCGAGCAAATTCACATGCTCTTTCATAACAACCTCACCATTTGAATCAAGCAACACAAGCCCTCCCCCTGCTTTTCTTGTAGCCTTCTTAAATGCTCCATCAAAGAACAAGGTGAATGCATTAGGTAAATGCCTTGGTGGTGGTAAGGGTAGGGTTTTTACTTCAGGCACCTTGATGTCGCTTTCATGCACTCTATAGGTGAGAATCCCTGCTAATTGTGCACGTACACTATCTTCTACTCTGAGAGAGTCTTGGAACTCTTGCAATTCCATGATCCATTTTGAAATCTTGGGACTTAGTGTCATCTCAGATGACACCCAAGGAAACAAGTTTTCAGCGGTGATTATGATAAAGGGTTTTGGTAGGAGGTAGGATCTAAACTTTCTCACTGCAAAGAAAAGATAAAGCATCATAGATTCTACTTCCGTGTAATCCTTTTCAAGTGCATTCATGACCCGGCTAGCAAAGTAGACATGCCGCATCCTAGTGTTATGAGGATCTTGCTGCAACAATACCGCACCCAATGTCTCCTTACCCACACTTGAGCTAACAAAGAATGTAAAATCCCAACGTGGAGGCATGAGCGTCGGTAGTTTCGCCAAAACAATTTTTATACAAGAAAAGTACTCTTCAAGCTCATCACACCATGCAAACTCTACATGTTGTGTCAAATTTTGGAGGGGGTGAAGTGACTCCGATGCCAAGTGAATGAAGCGTGACATGTACTTCCCTTTTGAATAAATGAAATTACCTCCTTAAGACTCTTTCATGATGGTAGCTCAATGAGAGCTTTTGCCTTTGCTGGATCCACCTCAATGCCTTTGGAAGAAACCTTGTGACCAAGCAAGATCACTACATCCTCACCTATGTGGCACTTGTCGGGATTGAGTTGACCTCCCATATCATATAGCTTCGTCAAGCCTTCTTCTACCTTTTGTAGATGCAATGATTTAGAGCTATAGATGCAAAAATCATCTATGAATACTCTAATAGACTTCCCAAAGAATGCTTGAAACACCATGTTCATAAATTGTTGAAATGTTGCTGGAGAATTTGTCAAACCAAACGGCATGACTCTAAAAGCAAAACAACCCCAAGGGGTGATGAAGGTTGTTTTTAATTGATTCTCCAATGCAATACCTATTTGAAAGTAACGAGAGTATCCATTAGATACTGTGTACTTTTCTTTACCTGCTATCTCATTAACAATCTCATCTTGAAATGGGAGGGGAAATTGATATCTTTTTGTTGCCTCATTTAGTGGACGGTAATCCACACACACCCTCCACTTGCCATTTTTCTTCGGAGTGACCACAACTGGAGAGACCCACTCAGAACTCTCTACGGGGTAGATGAACCCTGCTGCTAGAAGCTTCTTCACCTCTTTGAGTAGTGCTTGCTCTTTGATGACTCCTAAACTTCGTAGCTTTTGTGCTTTGGGTTTGGGCCCTGGCTTTAGCTCGATCTTGTGTTGAATGGCATCCACTCCATGTACATCTGTGTAATCTTTAGCAAAAAGCCTAGGAAACTTTCTTAGCACACTTTTGAATTCCTCTCTTTACTCCCAAGTAAGAGTCCTTGACAACATACCATCTAGCATTTCTTAATCATGAAAACTTTGGTTCTCCTGGGGGCCTACCTATTTTAAACCTTGGCAAGACGGAAAACACGTTGAAATTGCAACTTTGTGCCAACTATTACATGCACGTCTTGTCTAGCCAAAGGAATGAATGTATGATACAATTCCTTTTGATTCATTAACTTAGCTAAAACAAGATAAAAACATGCACATCAAAAGAGACATCATAGTCTACAAGTGGGAGTATAATAGGATTTGGGTATTGTAGAATATCTCTTAATGCTTCAACACCAAAGAGGAATACAATACGTTGTTGAAAAAAGATTTTCCTATCAATGCGAACATTTATCCTAATCACTTGCACCCAATGAAATTGATGAAATTGAATTGCATGAGCAGGATTAGGAGGTGGTGGATTGTTCATGTAAAAACAACTAGTTTTTGAAGACTTACCTTGTGTACGATAACACAACCGCTCTTCCACCGTGGGGGCACCAAATTGAGGCGGTCCGGGGCGGGTGGCAAGAAGAGCGACCTCTAAACACCCTTCGAGGCTCCCGTGCTGCTCAATTGGGGCTGGGGCAAGCACAAACAAAGACTACAACAACCCACATCCAAAAACCAAACAAGAAAGGGGCACCACCTAGTTGTAGATGCGAACTAGGACGCACGTGATATCTGCTTGTACTCAAACACACAAAGAGACGGGAATGCAAGATAGCCACACACAAAAAAAACAAACATTCACCACACTAGAGTGAGGTAAAGAGCACAAATCAACTTGAGCAACTCAGGCTTAGCCTTAAAGACTAGATGCACACAAAGCTTGGTGAGAAATAGAGAGACAACACAAAACTTGATCTTGTTTCCAATACACAAATTGTCTTAGGGTCACGGGAGCCCTCTCACTGAGCACCCTCTTACAATTGACTTTTTAGGCAAACAATTCAACAATCCCTCAAATCGCCAAGCATGAAATGTCACAATATACTTCAAGGACAATATACCTTCAACCACCTGATGAGCCAACTTATCAAGTCAATTTGGAGAGAAGAGTCGTAGTTGCTGCATACAATTGCACCCAAAACTATAATTCTTATTTATGCACAAGATTAGGCCACAAGTGTGATGAAGACTATTGAATCACTCCACTCCTCTAGATGGCATAACTAACTCCAAGCTTCTCCATGCACCTATGTGTAGTGTTAGAATAGAGCGCTCACAATACACACACTCTACACAACTAGGCTTGAAGAGTGGTGTGTTATGTATGGAGAATGGTGTGGTGTAGTGTGATCATGTGATGATTTACAAGGGAGAGAAGGGCTCTATTTATAGGTTTTAGAAGCCCCAATTAAGATTAGACCTAATCAAGTTTATTTGAAGAAATCAAAGATTATGCATATTTCTATTTTTTAAATGAGGGTGGGTCTCTCTTATCCTTTGAGTCACATGGATGTGGGCTTAAGGGAGGAGAATGATTGAGGATGAAAGGAGAGAGGATTGAGTGAATATTTTGGGAGTGCCTACTCTAATAGATAGTAGAGAGTGTTACAATAAGGTTAGTGGTTAGTGGTTAGTGGTTAGTAATAATCACTACAAAACATTTACAAAATCATTCACCAAATGGTGACATATATGATGAGAAAAGTTAGAGAAGGGATAAGCTTGTAAAGAGAGGTTGAAGCTTTGGAGACGTTGACATTCACCTCTTTACAGCACCGGTAGAAGAAGCGGTCAGGATGGCGAAGTTGCACGTGTCGATGAAGCTATGTTATCTTCAAACCTTCGATAATTCATGATAAAAGCCTTCATTTGCAGAGGTTAACCTGGGAGTTTTGCTGATTTTTTGGAGTTATTTAGAAAGCTGAAGAGGATATGGTAATATGGACATATATGTAGAGAGAAAGGGGAGCACATAGGTGTGTAGAAATGGAGGATGAAGGCTATGGAGGTGTGAGAGAAGTGACAATGGTGAAGAGTGTGAAATAGGACATGGGACTTGCAGGTTTGGGTGTGGGAAAGAGAGGGAGGAGTGTGTAAGAGTGAGTAGGTGTGTGGAAGGGTGAGAGAAAATAGGAATATTTTTTGGTGTATGAGGTGGCAGTTTTGAAGTCGGCCATAAATTTCATGTAAAATCGCCCTTGACTTCAAATTTTTGAAAAAATTATGAAAAATACTTTTGGTCACGAGCTACATTTTCTCTTTTGGAAACATCCTCAGATTCGGATCAGAAGAAGGTGCCAGAATTCGAGCAAAAAGTTGTTCCTGCAGCACCTAATAAGGCATGGAGTGGGCCACTATTTGATTCTTTCTCCTTTGTATTCTTCCAAGTGAGCCCCCGATATACTATTTGATTCTTTCTCCTTGGTATTCTTCCAAGTGAGCCCCCCATACATCAACAATGACCTAATATTGGCAAGGATATTGCACACATGTATGGTATATGATAAGTATCAAATATAATATATACTTATGGGATAAAAAGATAGGCTAGCTAGTCATGAAAAATGGACACATGGTGGAAAAATATATATAAAATAAAAGGAGGAAAATCATGAGGCAAGGGACCCTCAATTATTCTCTACTTTGAGTGATTTATTGAATTTATTTGAATAGGAAATCTATTTACTTGTGAATATTTAACTGGGAGGGATGGAAAAAATATGACGGAGCCGATAAGGTTATTGGTTAATTTTTACGATGAAGTCACATAAAGGTTTTTCAAGGCTTGTGTGAGTAGAGCTTAAGGGATAGAATGATAGTAAAATATGTATAAGGAATGACAAGCGATAGAAGCTAGCATACTTAGGCCTGATAATGCACACCTAAGAATATATATTTATATACATACAATTTTTTTGTAAAAAACCCTTTATACATAGGTCCTTTATTTGATAGAAAATATTTACATGTAAAGAGGACCGTAATATTATAAATTATTTTTTTGTCTCCTAGCCCAATGACTCGCTCATTGATTTGATTTTTGTTTTTAAAAATGTGATAAAAACCCTAAACGCACGCACACTATTTACAATGAAAAAGAAAACCTAGTCATTGTGCTAGGGTGTTTTTGTGGGGTGAACTGGCTTTTTGAAATATTTTATGAGAGCCGAAAAAAAGGCTATCAGTAGTTATCTCTTCTGCCACTTTAACTGCCCCTGTGGATTCTGCAAAATTCAATTTTGCTCACTGCTTCAATTACCATCAGTAAGTTTCAGACTTTTGCTTACACCTCTGCTTTGACTCCGGCTCCGGCTTTTGCTACTATGACTTCTACTCCAACTCCTCTTTGGATTGTGGCTGTAGTTCCACCCTTTATCTCTTCTTTCTGCCTTGCCGCTCCTCCCCTTCTTGCTCAAGCACAAGAATGAGAGATTGTCACTTTCTTTTCTTCCTTGCTCGTCCGAGAACGAGAGAGAATTTTGCTTCTCTCATTGCTTGTTTGTTGTGCCGTCAAAGAGAGATAAAGAGAGAGATTGCTCTTCCAACTGAGGTCGAGAGAGAGAGAGAAAGAGCAAGAAAATTGAGGCCTTCTCCCTTCGGATTACCTATGCTTCCCCTCCTTTCTTTGGCTTGAGAAAAATATAGCAAGCCCTTCCTTCTTTCTCGCTTCTTTCCCTTGCCGAGAACAAGCTCGAGAGAAAGAGAGAAAAGCCCTTTGCTCCTTGCCTTTATTCAAGCTTGAGTGTGTGTGTGTGTGTGTGTGTGAGAGAGAGAGAGAGAGAGAGAGAGAGAGAGAGAGAGAGAGAGAGAGAGAGAGAGAGAGAGAGAGAGAGAGAGAGAGAGAGAGATGTTGGAATTAGGGTTGCAGAGAAACACACACAGATTGGAGAAGACGAAGGAAGCTCAAGGCACACAATAGAGAGTATGTTACTTAGTGTGCAATGGAAAGATAGATAGCCCTAGAGTGATGGGCATATATACAATGCACGGGGGAAAAAACCTCCTAAAGAGGGAAAAAATGCCGCGGCGGTCCTAGTGTGTTCACACACATCACTACCACATGTATATGGTAACAAATCCCCCCTGGAGTGATGCGGTGAACGAGAGCTGGCACATGAGTAAAGGGAAGTGCCATGCCTAGAGGACAGGATCAATCCACAAAGGGGAGTAAGCCCAAAGCTTTGCGGAAAGCTTCAAGCTTCTCACGAGACAATGCCTTTGTGAAAAGATCTGCAAGGTTGTCCTATGTTGGCACATAAGCCAAGCTGATCTCTCCTGCTGAGAGCCTCTCCCTGACATAGTGGTAATGCACCTCAATGTGCTTTGTGCGAGCATGAAAAATTGGGTTCCTCGCAACTGCCAATGCGCTCTGACTGTCAGTGTAGATAGTGTTGGCAGTGTCCTGTCCAACACCCAAGTCAGCCATAAGGCGTCTGAGCCATACACACTCAACCGTAGCTGTGAAGACTGCCCTGTACTCAGCCTCACAACTCGAAGTGGCCACAGTAGGTTGCTTCTTGCTCAACCATGATATACATGAACTGCCAAGCATGAAACAAAAACCACTTGTGGACACTCGCGTGTCAAAACAACCAGCCCAATCTGAGTCCGAAAAAGCATGTAAGTCTGGCGGCAATGATCCCCCCTTGGGATAAAACAAGCCAAGATGTAAAGTGCCACTAAGGTAGCTGAAAATCCTCTTGACAGCCTGCCAATGCTTAGACCCTGGGCTATGCATAAATCTGCTGACCTGCGAGACTGCAAACTGAATATCTGGCCTCGTGCTGCATACATAAATGAGGCAGCCAACAGCAGTTTGGTAAAGAGTGACATCAGCAGGATTGCCAGCATCATGTAAACTCAACTTCAACCCTGTTTCCATGGGAGTGGCAATAGGTTTGCAATCCTCAAGTCCAAACTTACATAGCAATGTCTCTATGTAACTTTTCTGACACAAGGCAATACCACCATCACATTGCTTAAACTGTATACCCAAGTAATGATGCAACAGCCCCAAATCTTTCATCTTGAAAGTAGCATTCAAATCAGCCTTAAATTCAATAATATATTTCTCATTGTGGTTCTTTATGTTTATGATTTTCTGATCACTGGACCACATGAGAGACATATTTTTGTTACCATATACATGAGAGACATATTTTTGTTACCATATACATGTGGTAGTGATGTGTGTGAACACACTAGGACCACCGGGGCATTTTTTCCCTCTTTAGGAGGTTTTTTCCCCCGTGCATTGTATATACGTCCATCACTCTAGGGCTATCTATCTTTCCATTGCACACTAAGTAACATACTCTCTATTGTGTGCCTTGAGCTTCCTTCGTCTTCTCCAAGCTGTGTGTGTTTCTCTGCAACCCTAATTCCAACAATTGGTATCAAGAGAGAGAGAGAGAGAGAGAGAGAGAGAGAGCAGGAGCCTCTCTTGCTTATGAGAGGGAGAGACCGAGCCGCCTTCTTCCGTCTTCCCAACACTCCTTCTCCACCCTTTTGTTTCCCACAACTACCCTCTTTTGCATGCAATATATCTCCTATTTTAAGCTTGCCCCCTCCCTTAGCAACGACGGCACTGTCGTTGCTAGGGAGCATAAAAAACTACCCCTACTGATGTGGCATCCGGCATCTCGACCAATGCCGAATTTGGAAAAACCAAGGCCAAAACTCTTCATCTAGGCCTGCTCGCCAGCATCCCCTTCATTGCCGAGCTCGACGGAGCATCACCCTTGCCAAGGCGATCAGGTTTTGCTTCCCGTGCTCTATGTTTGCTGCCTCAGCCAATCGTCATTTTTGTTTTCCATTGGCTTCACAACCCTTTTGCATTAGCAAGTGGGCGGCCTTTGGCTTACATTGGGCGGGCTTTGATGGGATAAGGGACACTTTATGGCTCATGTGGGCGGCCACTTAAGGTGCAAGCCATGGTGATTGCATCAAGGGCTTACTATCCTTTATTGAGCGGCCATTCAACTTCAAGTGGGCACCACATTTAGTATACACCGACCATGGCACCGCCCGCAATCATTGCATTCCAAAAGACTACATTCCAAACAAAGAGATCATCAAGAGTTTTTTGTGCTTTCATAACGGCACCAAAATAGGCATACACACCAGCCAAACCGTTGTCAAGGCTCTCATTAGCCCTAAACTGATAATATCATTATGATTTTAATTGCCCATATTAGCATCTTGTACAATGCCACATGCTTCAAGATGCTAATATAGGTGATTGCATTTTGAGAGAGACCCTCAACTTTGCAATTGCTTCAGCCATAGTCGTATTGGGAATTTCCCGCTATCATCGATCTTCAATAAATGAGATTTTTTTCAGGAAAAACATATCAACCAAAGCACTATTACCTCGAGCATTTATTCTACTGCATTCGAAACCCTGGCTGGAGCTCAAAATTCTCGACTGGTACAAAACCGGCCCTCGGTGAATCTTTAATGGCTAATATCTTGGTAATCAGAACCCTGATCACTGATTTGAAAAGACGGACGAGATCCACAAAGTGAGCACTTCAGCCCCATGCATCCACTTCATCTCTGTCACCTCAGCTGCAGTTGCCCAATCCGGTACTGATCTGCAATCGGCTGAAACTTCAAACTGCCATAACTTCCTCAATGTAGCTCCAATCGACAAGCCATAAATACAAGCCTGTAGAGCACTTCAAGCACTACAGTTCTAGATCATAATCTCCCATCTGTTCTCACTTCAAGCATACTCATTTTTGGCATCATTAAGGCATATGTTGGCCCTTTTAAGCCGCATGTGGCATACATTAATCATTAAACTTGGCCTGTTAACAAGCCCTGATCACTAACCATTTATCAAGTCAGCTTCCAATAATCTTGACGTGCATTTGTGTGGTATCATTTTTAGCATGGGAGCGGAGTTGCACGACATCCACCCCCTCTGAACCTGCAGAGCCTCCGGTCTATTCCAACTGCACTTCAATCTGCATCTGCTATAGGTATCTTAAGCTCTTTTCCATCATCAGTCTCACATAACTGGTAAACCTATGAGAAATAAAGTAAGGCTTACACCCTATCATCAATGTTCTAGTTTAATCATTAGGTAGCTGCCCATCAAAAACTCTTTGAACTATATCTTCCGTATCTCCAAAGCATTCAATTATGGAAAACCTATTAGTGAACCCCGCCAGATTCAAGTGCTCTAGTTAATGATGCACACGGCTTGACCATTAAGCTCACTTTAGGGAACCCTATCAGGCTCAAGTATGCCTTACTTGGTCTGCACACGAAATGGCTGTCAAGTCCTTTACTTCAAGTTCTGGTAGCAGAACCAACTCAAAAGATGTGAAGATACTTCATCAATTGCCCAAAGAAGTCAACTGGAAGCCAGCCATGTAATGTTATTGAACGCATAACCAAAAACTCTTCTAACTTAGCATAATCTAGAAACAAAAACCTTGTACCATGCAACCTGTTACAACAGATAACCGGTACTCCTCAAGTCTTCAACTCTGCAACTCTGCACTTTAGTAGGCCCAAGGATCAAATGAGTCAACTAATCATTTTCCTCACTTTGAGCATTGCTTAAAAAATTTGCACCATCCTCCAAGATCATAGGAAAAATACAATAGTTTTCAATCAGTAGACCATAAAGATAAATTAGGCCATATATCTTCACACAAACCGCCTGGATCATATGGCATAAAAGTCAATTGCCCATGACCGTGCATTTATGTGTCACCTCCCGGGTCAAAAGCTAACTCAAAATGTCCTACATCTTAGGGTAACATCAGATCCCATATAGCATCAAGTAGCACTAGATACTGCCATATCCCCTCTGCAGCAGCTGGCTCATCCAATTGTCGATCATCAATCACAAGCAAAAGCATTGGCAATGCACCTTCATTCTCACTAGTATTGGAATACCAATCATGCATATCTAAATACATAAAGTCTCTGGAAAAACTCTCTTCATTAGGCTTGCAAGATGCATCAAAAAACAATTCGTTATCTTTTGGAGGCTTGAAATCAAGCAGAGCATCATCCAACAATTGCATAAGATCATCATCAGTTGCATCTGAACAAGCTTGCTCATGCATGAATCTAGATTGATCGGTATCCTTAGCATCTGTATTTGAGAACCCTTCCAAAGTTTCGTCCAATAAGCACATTAGGTCTTGGTCCACCACTTGAGAAGGTTCCTCCATCTTGCACATCTCAGGCTGCTGTAAACTAAAATCTCCACATATGACATGCATACGAAATACATCTGCTGTAGACTGCTCCTCATGTCTTTCATCCTCATCCAAATATCTTTGCACTTTTGTAGCACAAAGTTACGCATGCACATTAAAAATTTCATCTATTGATCTGTTTGTATCATCGGCACAATGAAACCCATCATACTCATCAACAAGAGATTGCACTTCACTATGCACCCCCTCTGAATCAGTATCATGATGTTCATGATCATTTTTCCATACTGTGAGCCCTGTGTCACAAATTCTTGATAGAGAAGAAGTTTGCTCCCCCTCTAAATCACCTGCAAATTCAGGATGAGTCTGCCAGATCGGTAGCTCTAGGTCACAGAAACTTGTCAAAGGAGTCTTCACCACACCCCATCTGATTCATCATCATCACATTCAAGTTCAATTTCCCACTTTGGTAGCTCGGCTTTACCACAGCTTGTCAATGAAGAAGTCTGCACCCCCTCTGAATAAACATTTTGCAGATCTTCAAACACATACTCTTTCTTAACCAAGTCGTCAAAATATGGTACATCTAGATTTGGTAAATTTGGTATACCCAAATCCATGATCATGCTGCTCTAAAGAGTAGCAGCCTTGCTTTGACCTATAACATCCGTATCATCATTCAACTCTATGGTAGAATCTGTATCAGTACCATCAATCAACTCTATGGTAGAATCTGTACCACAAAATCTGTACCAAAAAATCTATCCACCAATATACATTTGTGAGCATTTAGGGGGGGAGGTAATATTCAACGAGTATGGCACTTAATGCTTTGCACTTTAGCAGCTTCGCATAGCCATTATTGAAGAAGTTTGTGTGATAAACTCAAAGAATCAATGGCCCTAGGTGGCTCAGGTAGTACCAAAGCAATCTATTCCTATCCGTGGCATGTTGCATGAACCTCTAGTATGCTGTCAGGGGATATGTGCTCGAAACGTGAGCCAGGCAGGCATCGGGCCTCTTGGTGTAGGAGGTGCCAAGAGAGAAAACAAGAAAAACAGATACATATGGATTTGGCAATCAACGTAGTCTTCAATTAATGGATTCATGCTTTGAGTACAACTTAATTCATAACCAAGACGAGTTGTTAACAACACCGTCACTTGGATCATCTGCTAACTAGGAGTTTAATTTCCTGTTTTACATGATTAACCGGGTCATTAATGACACTGAGACTTAACAAAATGTTTAATCAATCTCTAGCCGATGACAGTGATGGTAGTTATCTCTTCTGCCACTTTAACTACTTCAACTGCCCCGTCGATTCTGCAAAATTTAATTATGCTCACTACTTCAATTACCATTTGTAAGTTTTCAGACTTCTGCTTACACCTGTGCTTAGGCTCCGGCTTCAACTTCTTCTACTGCAACTTCTATCACAACTCCTCCTTGGATTGCGGCTGTAGTTCCACCGTCTATCTCTTCTTTTTGCCTTGTCATTCCTCCCCTTCTTGATCAAGCACAAGAGAGAGAGATTGTCACTTTCTTTCCTTCCTTGCTCGCCTGAGAATGAAAGAGAGAGTTGCGTCTCTCCTTGCTTGTCTATTGTGCCGTCAAAGAGAGATAAATAGAGAAATTCCTCTTCCAACTAAGGTCGAGAGCGAGAGAGAGCAAGAAAATTGAGGCCTTCTCCCTTTGGATTACCTATGCTTCCCCTCCTTGCTTTGGCTTGAGAGAAAGATAGCAAGCCCTTCCTCCTTGCTTGCTTCTTTGCTAGCCAAGAACAAGCGAGAGAGAGAGAGAGAGAGAGAGAGAGAGAGAGAGAGAGAGAGAGAGAGAGAGAGAGAGAGAGAGAGAGCACGAGCCTCTCTTGCTTGCAAGAGGGAGAGACTGAGCCTCCTTTCGCCATCTTCCCAAAACTCCTTCTCCACCGTTCTTTTTTCCACAACTACCTTCCTTTGTATGCAATATATCTCCTATTTTAAGCTTGCCCCCTCCCTTAGCAACAACTGTTCCATTGTTGCTAAGGAGCATAAAAAATTGCCCCTACTAACGTGGCATCCGGGATCTCCACCAGCGCCGAATTCGAAAAAACCATGGCCAAAAATCTTTCCCTAGGCCTGCTCGCCCACAACCGCTTCATCGTCGAGCTCGATCGAACATCACCCCTGCCAGCGTGATCAGGTTTTTCTTCCCATGCTCTCCGTTCACTGCCTAAGCCATCGCCATTTTTGTTTTCCATTGGCTTCACACCCATTTTAATTTAGCAAGTGAGCGACCTTTGGCTTACATTGGGCGGGCTTTGATGGGCTAACGGCCACTGTTTGGCTCATGTGGGCAGCCACTTAAGGTGCAAGCAATACTGATTGCATCAAGGGCTTATTTTCCTTCATTGATTGGCCATGGAAATTCAGTTGGGCACCACATTTAGTATACACCGACCAAGGCACCGCCCGCTATCATTGCATTCCAAAAGACTACATTCCAAACAAAGAGCTCATCAGGAGCTTTTTGTGCTTTCATAGCGGCACCATATTAGGTATACACGCCGGCCAAATCCTCATCAAGGCTCTCTTTAGCCCTAAATTGATAATATCATCATGATTTTAACTGCCCATATCAACATCTCGTACAATACCACATGCTTCAAGATGCTAATATAGGTGATTGCATTTTGAGAGAGACCCTTGACTTCGCAATCGCTTAAGCCATAGCCGTGTTGGGCATTTCCCGCTATCAAGGATCTTCAATAAATAAGATTTTTGTCAGGCACTACATATCAACCAAAGCATTACTACCATGAGCACTTATTCTACTGCATTCGAAACCTCGACTGCAGCTCAAAATTCCCGGATGGCACACCAACCAAGCTGACCAGACTGGTACGAAATCGGCCCCCGGTGAATCTTTAATGGCTAATATCTTGGCAAGAAAAACCCCAATCACTGATCCAAAAAGGCAGACGCACTCCACAGAGTGAGCACTTCAGGACCATGCATCCACTTCATTTCTGTCACCTCAGCTGCAATTGCCCAATCCAGTAATTATCTGCAATCGGCTTAAACTTCAAAGTGCCATAACTTCGTCATTGTAGCTCCAATCGACAAGTCGTAAAGATAGGCCGGTAGAGTTCTTCAAGCACTGCAGTTCTAGATTGTAATCTCCCATATGAGCTCACTTCAAGCATACTCATTTTTGGCATCATTAAGGCATCTGTTGTCCCTTTTAAGCTGCATCTCGCATACATTAATAATTAAATTTGGCTTGTTAACAAGCACTGATCACTAACCATTAATCGAGTAAGTGTCAAATAAGCTTGACGTGCATTTTTATGGTATCTTTCTTAGCATGGGAGCGGAGGTGCACGACAACGCATTGCAAAATTATCAACACAGTATGCCATCTGCAAAGCATTTTAAACGACTTTAATACTTGTTGTAAGGAACAATAGACAATTGGACAGGTTAAGATTTGTTTACGTCAGTTTTCTCATCCTTCTCTTCAAGATTTTTCTTTGTGATATTGATGCTAGATTGATGTCTCTACCAATCGCGATCATTGGTTTGTGTAGATGAAAAGTGCTTTCCGGTACACTTTTGTGGAATGCAGCACATGATTTGATTTCCACAAGTGTACTTGCTATTGTTTGCACCATTTTCTATTTGTTTTTATTGGGGAGGAAAGAGAGGCTTACTGAGAGACCAAGCATGGTCTTCAAATTCAATTTGAAATTTTACTTTCTCTTCCTTTCCATTGGGATCCTTCATGCCCGCATAGATAGCAAGCACTGTGAGCAACTCATCTTCTTTGAGTCCTAATGTTTTGTCAATGTTGTCCAGGAACAAAAAGTGACAATCATCCACCACCATTTCATGCAATGTGAGAATTTGGAGGTCTGGGACTTCCTCCAGCACCTCATCTCCCTCTATCATCCAATCTTCCTCCTCAGTGGAGCTGGACTCTTGCAAGAGGACGAGTGCCATAGATGCTTCAATCTGCTCATCAATATCTTCAATAACTTCATTTGATTCCTCTACAATGGTCACAATAGGTGGTCTTTGGTTGAAATTTTCCTTTGATTTTCCCTTATCCATGCCCTCAAGCACAAGGCCAGAACCATGTTCCAAGAAATAAATTGGGTGCCTATGCACCCCATGCACAAATCTATGAGATCATACTCATCCTCTGTCCTGTAGTCCCATTCCATGAGGTCTTTGATAAACCTCAACAACTGAAAGCAAAAGTTTTTGTTGCTGCATAGAGATGCTTTAGGAAATCCACTAGCAACCACGCCATGTCAGATCCCTAAAATCATTAGGAGATTTCGGAGGTCTTTTCGAGGGCCTTTTGGTAGAGAGAGGAAAATAAGCTCCTCCAATGATAGAAGAGCCTACGTTACGTAGAAAAATAGATTGATATTAACAAAAATATAAAAGGTGTCCCTCTCCTCATTTAATAATCTAGTGGTCCTTGAAGACGAGCACTCTCTTTTATTTAATGCGAGCACCTTTTTCAGAAGGTAGATGCGGTGCATTTGATACGGGATACGTCATCACTAGAACTCAAAAAGTCAAAAAACTATCATGTGGTGGAAGATTTTGAAACTTTTGATACTGCCAATGCGTCCGGAACTCACATATCTCCTAGAAATGAATGTCCAATTGCCTCGCTTAGACATCCAAAGAGGCCAAAAATGTCAAACACCCCTAAAAGAACATTTTACTAACGGCGCGCAAGGGGGCATTCCAAAATTTTGGAATGCCTCCTCGCGCGCCGTTAGTAAAAAGGCCCTTTTTCCCTCTTTTTAGGGAGCTTTTTGAGAGGAAAATGTCCAAAAACCTCTAAAAAGGGGCTTTTTGGAAAGATAAGTGTCCAAAAATCACTAAAAGGAGCTTTGTACTAACGGCATGCGAGGGGGCATTCCAAAATTTTGGAATGCCTCCTCGCGCGCCGTTAGTAAAAAGGCCATTTTTTCCTCTTTTTAGGGAGCTTTTTGAGAGGAAAATGTCCAAAAACCTCTAAAAAGGGGCTTTTTGGAAAGATAAGTGTCCAAAAATCACTAAAAGGAGCTTTGTACTAACGGCGCGCGAGGGGGAATTCCAAAATTTTGGAATGCCTCCTCGCGCGCCGTTAGTAAAAAGGCCCTTTTTTCTTTTTTTTAGGGAGCTTCTTGAGAGGTAAATGTCCAAAAACCTCTAAAAAGGGGCTTTTTGGAAAGATAAGTGTCCAAAAATCACTAAAAGGACCTTTGTACTAACGGCGCGCAGAGGGGCATTCTAAAATTTTAGAATGCCTCCTCACGCGCCTTAAGTAAAAAGCCCATTTTTGGGGGTTTTTTGACATTTTTTGCCTCTCCGGATGTCTGAATGAGACAAGTAGACATTCGTTTTAAAGGTATTTTGGCGTTCCGGATGCATTGGTGGTGTCAAAATCCTCAAAATCTATCACTATTTTACAGTTTGTGACTTTTCAACTTTCAGTGATGACGTAAGCTGCATTGAATGCGCCGCACCTGCCTCCTGAAAAAGACGCTCGCATTAAATAAAAAAGTGACCGTTTTCGAGGACGATTGGGAATATAAATCTACTTTTTAGAGTGTCTGGTTGTCCTTTTGGACGTACTCACAAAGTGCAAGTGCATTTTAAAAAAAGTTTCTAGAGAGAGAAATACAATTTCTTACAAGGCCCTCCAAATGACCTCCGAAATTTTCTAATGACTATGGCATATTCTTTCATGTGCTGCACCATGTAGTCAAGAAAGATTTTGAATGTCTTTGCATGAAGGTTGGCAGTGGCTTGCATGTCAATTGTCCCCTCAAACACACTAAGTAATTCATGTGCTCGATTTGCAAGTCCTACCTATTTAAATTGTGTGAGAAGTGCATCAATAGACATTGCCATGGGTTAGTTTGCAAAGAAGATGTTAAGAGATCTTAGAGCTATAGTTTTGTGAATGTGAGAAATGAAGTTTAAAACCTAGATTTTCACTTATATGCCCAAAGTAACTTTTTAAAAATCACTCAAAACTAGTGTTTTTAGGCATTTTTTGAATGAGCACAAAGTCATTAGATCATGCCAAAAATCTTGCTAACTAGCCTGATGTATATATATGTGTACATAGTGCTTCGAGTCTTGGGAGTGACCATGTAAACCGTCATGTACAAAGGTTTGGTTCTGCTGAGATTTTCAACTGGTTTTTTGGGTTTTTCAAGCTCCCAAAACATGGTTTTCAATAAGTATTGTCAGTCGTGCTTAATAGCTTGTGAATCGGACTTGTACATGATGAGTTATGTGCGTCCGAAGTGGGCAGTCTCGACTTAGAAAGTGGGCAGTCTCGACTTAGAAAGTGGTTGCAGATGCATGCAACAAAGGCAACTAGGACAAATTGATGATATAAAATTAGAAATGTTAATATTTTAAATTTTGGGAGATATCTAAAGTAACGGGCTCCGAGCCGTGCTTTATGGTGTCGCATTTGGTAGCTGAACCGGTGCACTATGCTCCTGGGAAGTTGGTCCTGAGAAGGGGTCAAGCTGGAAATTTTTTGTGGGGAGAGAAAGAGTTGGAGGAGTGCAAGAGGAGGATGCCATGTGGCACTAGGATTATTCCACATGAGAAGGGGGAAGTAAATAATGGGGGTAAAAGGGGAGGATAGGGTGCGCATTAAGGGTGCTCTCTTAAGGCTTGGCTATGGGGGCTCGTGGCTTTTTGGGGGAGAAGAAGGTGCCATTTTGAGTTTCCACTCAGTTGCCTAAGTGCCTGTCCATATTTTCTAGTCCCCTGGACACTAGCCACACACCCCTCCCTTGGACCAAAGGTCACCGACACCTTATTTCCTACCCAAATAGGCAAAAAATGGACCAATTGAAAGAAGCCTACAAAGAGAATCTTGTTGGTTCAGAAGAGAGAGAAGATCTTTTGGGATAAGAGATAAAAAGAGCCCCCATTTTATAGCTACAATTCTTTACAACACCTGAAAAATTTCCAGAGAGCTCATTTCTTAGCAAGAGAGAGTACACCCCCAACTTCGAGTGGCCATATCTCTCTCATCTTTTATCTGTTTTTAGCCTATGGATGCTCTACGGAGATCTACTCAAGACAAGCTATGTATTTATGTACTTGATTTCTCCTAATTCCAAGTGTGCTTCATGCTAAAAGGGTTCATCATAGAACTTTATAGGTTCTTAACCAAGGTGGTTTCGGCGGTGCAATAGTTCTTCCTTCCGACGGTGTGACTTGTGCAAGGCTATAGAGGCACTTGTTTTCCTTGTTATTTGCACGGAAACAACGTCAAAATAACTTAAAACTATAATCTTTAACAAATTCATGAAACAAAGCATTGCAAGACACCAACATTAAAAACATTGTGCTCCACATCAAAGCAATTGCATGTTTCAATCAAAAACTTGAACAAGTTGAGAATAAACAAGTATGTGCAAAAACAAGATTCAAAACACTGTATGTATTAATGGGAGAAAATTCCATATCAATTACAAGATTCTACAAAAAAATATCATGAAAATGGAACGGTCTCATACATAAAGCTCTTCTCTTTTTTGGAGCGAACAACCTTTTCATTGATTACAAAGAGATATTGCTTGGGCAAAGTATATTTGAGATTTAAGATACTGGTGAAAGTGACTGAGGTGCCAATCATTATTCATTGTAATGTCAAATGATTCTCTAGTAGCAACATTAGAGTCTAGTGCCTCCCATTATCCCATCGTCAGCTTCCATCTTCTATAGGGAAAGACCAACGACAAGCTTTGCTTCGCAATATGGTATTTGAAAACCACATTCTCAACAACTACAGAGCACTTGATTCTATATCTGTGGTGGTTGACCACCTTAGTCTCCCATCCAGCTACAAGGAATCTGTTGATCGCACTTCCCCCCTTTGCAAGTCCACATTGTTGGTGTCGTATGAACACTCTAAAGTCAAAAGATAAACACAAAGACATGAAGATACATAAACCATGTTACTGTGGCTTTGTGGGAGCCATAGGTGCACTTCATTTTGTTGCTTGCACCTCCGCTTTGATTCTCTTTTTGGTTGCTGCGATCAAGGCACTATCTAGATTAGGGCATCCCAAACTTTCCAAGGTTGGCGAGTGAACCGGAGAAAGATTACCATACCCATTTCACCCAGGTGTGACATAAGTATGATTATAGAAAAAAACATTCACGTAAGACAAGCTTGCTTAGAGGATGGATAGCCAACATAGAGAAACTTGCCAAGCTCAGTGTGGATGGCCTCTAGCTTCAATTGTGAAGCAACATACACATGCTATACCTTTGCAAGCCTCTTGCCGTCTTGTGTTCGCTTGAACTTCATGATTCTTCCCTTCTAATGGTGTGCTCAAGAATCCATGTGTCTCCTTGAGACCTTGTGTGCACCTCTTGAGCTCAGCTACATTGTCAGCCACATCATTCGTTTGAACTCCATCGTCACCCAATATCCACTGTCGTCTTGTACATTGCTACATGAAATGGGTCATTGACACTCCTAGCTCGTCGGGTACTGATGATGCCATGGGAAATAGTGGCTCAACCTGCAAACAAACACTTATGATTAGACATTGCACATCCATGTTCTCAATTGTATAAAGAGCAAGATTCTTGATGGTACACAAAGGTGAAAGATTTCACTTACTGCTATACTGCACCACCTTCATGTTGGCTTAATGGGGAAGTAGATCCTCTCTAGAGAGCTTAATGGAGAAGGAGCAAGAAACCTGTTGAGGAAAAAAAGAGGGATGATCTAGAAAAAGAATATGCTACAGATCTTCAGCTTTAGGTAGAGGTGTTTAGTAAGGCTCATGAAGAAATGAAGAACTTCAGCTTGAGGTGAAAGCAACAAGCTTGTGGAGAATGCAACCCTCAAGAATAAAGTAAGCTTGAGAGAGAAAGGAGGTTCAAACTTCTAATGTAGATCTTCTGGGAGGGAAAACTAAAAGGAAGGAAAGAGAAGCAACTCGCAAGGTGAACTGAGAGATGGTACAGTAGAGAGAGAGGGAATGATCAACACTTTTTTGGAGGGACCCGTTTTTAGGAGAGAGGGGGGAAGAAACTGGCAGCCACTAGAGAGAGAAAGGATTGGTTGTTTACTCAACTATCTAGAGAAAAGTTTTGTTTTTTGAATTTATAAGAGATTTTCTCTTTATATTTTATGAAAGAGTACAAGTTTGACCACTTACTTTTAGGCCCTACCATACCCACCATTTCAGTCCACATGACATCCACCCATTTTCCCCTTCCATAATCTCCTTTTTAATCCCATGGAAAATAAAGAGCCCCCCTTAGACCCCATTCCCTTCCTAATGGCCTCTTCTCAGAAATACAACAAGCAACCTCCAAGCACAAAACCCCTAGCATCTCAGCAGAGGGATTTTCCAAAAAAGAAACCAGAGATCGAACCAACACTAAAGGAAAAAGAAAAGGCTAAGAGATGCATCTATGATGACCTCCTCAATGTGTGCTATTCATTTGGGGATGAGTTTGAGGCTGTATATGGAACCTCTATTCCACCATTGGCTACAAGGGATGCAGAGAGAGATGAAGAAAAGCCCACGGACCACGATACACAAACAAGGGCACCAACAATGTAGTCACCACAACCTAGAGTACTAGGGTTGTTGCAGATTCCACCCGTGCCACAATGGAGACCTTTGGACAACCCTTGGAGACCCTCTCCAATGGGAGCATTGCTCACTATGGGTCACCAAGTACCATTAGCCGAACCATTTCCATAGTCTACTACCAGAAGTGTGGTGGAAACCAATGAAGAAGATGCAGAGCTGCACACCAAATTTTGGATCGAATCAAAACACGATCTCTCTCCGAGGTGATAGAGAACATCATTATTAGAACGACAGAGGAAAACATGATAAAGGGATCTCCAAAGTGCAGAAAGCTCAAAGAGAGAGAAAGAGATTCAAATGAAGATACAAAAGGAAGAAAAAGCAAAGAGGGATACACTTATAATCGATATGGTTGAGGTATTCAAAGAAGCTGCCAACGTGCAAGAGGCAAAAGAGACAATAGAAGATGAGCTAGAATCAGCTAGAGATGAGATCATGGAGCTAAAGGACACATTAGTGCTTCAAGAACTCACCATACAAAGACTCAAAGCAAATCTAAGGACTGAAATAGCAAGTGTTGGAGTAGATATCCAGGCTATATAGGCCTTGGAAGCCCAAATCATAGCACTCCAAAAAGAGCTAATGTTAGAACAACGACAAGAAATGCACATGATAGAAGGATCTTTGTCACCAGAAGAAAGACAAAGGAAACAACAACAAAAGCTCCAATTTGACATTGAAGAACTAAAGAAGCAATTTGAGACAATGCAAGAGCTACTGGTCAATCAAGCAGAAGAGGCTACAAGAAGAGATGAGTTGGTCCAATGGCAGATGATGGAGTTTAGGCAGGAAGTGAAGAGCAAAAGAGGCCAAAATACATATTGAAGTCCAAGTGACATTGGAGTTGGAACCCAACACAAACCTCTAGAACTCTCTAAAAGTTCACAAGAACTAGTAATGGTGGAGATACCTCCACAGATCCACGAAGAAGAAGACATTTTAATGGTAGAAGAAGAGGATTGCCTTTGCACTCTAATAGAGAAAGCCACCGAAGAGAGTGAAAAAGCTTCCATAGAATGAGAAAGAGGATGCTATACTCAGTGGATGTCCAAAATCTTGACGCAAATGTGATCAAGAGTAATGGATGCAACCATACCTTCCCTACCCTCTCTTCAAATATGAAGCGATGACAATGAAAAATTGCATCTAGAAACTGGAGCCAGCACCACTCTTCAATGATGATATCAAAGATGAAGAGGCATCCAAAAGGATAGTGGACTCACAGCCTAAACGGAAAAGAGGATGGCTCTCTAGGTATCGAGCATATCTTGTATGTCTAGTGGAGGCTCCAAAATCATTAAGGGATGATGTCTTCTTTTGCTTAGTGCCCAAAGCTATAACCTGGAAGGATCATGTAGATTCTAGAGAAACATCCCACTTGGCTAAATTACCCTAAGATTCCACAATCCAAGGAAGGAGAGAAAATAAGTGAAACTTATATGGTGAAAACCCTTACGAATGCCATTAGTTTTTCACTAGCTCCCTTGACTTAACATGTGTAATTCTTAGGAAGATATGTAAAGCATTGCTAGCCTACATTGAGGTGTTTGTGATGCATAAAGACACATACTCAAGTCTACTATCAAAAGGTGACACCGTCACCAAAATGACCTATGATCTGTCAAAGAAGCCATCTCCGGAGGTGCTACATCTACTCTATCGAAGACTAATGTTCTTGCCCAACCACCATATGCATGCTTTTGAAGAAGCATTTTACACAAGATTCTTCACTTACGACAACAAGATTTTTGGCCCAACGGTGAGCATTGAGAACATAAGATATGAGTCATATCTAGAGCTATTGAAGCCACCATGCTTCCATTGAGCAAGGGATCAACCTAGCGACCCAACAAAGATAAAGACCAGTCATGGCAAGGGCAACATGTAAGTAGAGGGGGAAGTGTTGACAACTAAACATGGGAATGTTACATTATTGTTGTATTAATTAATTTGATGGACTCTATTGTGAATAATTTTCGAGACTCAATCAAGTTTCCAGCTTGTATTACATTAAATATGCAGATCAGTTACACCCATGGTAGAAGGTAGGACGTAATTTTGATAAGTTAGAACCTTCAAGATTGAGGTGTAAAAGCCAATTTTTGTAGCTCTAAGGACAAATTTTGAATAAATTATCTTTTCAGCTCAACTAAGTGGGCCTTGACAGTGTATTTAGTGAGAGAGTGAGTGAGATCTTCTTCTACTCTGCACTATGGAATCTACATTGTGAAGGCAACTACACCATCACGTTAGAAACAACGAGAGCTACGCTTCAATGGCAATCTAGCACGATTACGGTCTCTTCGCAAAGAGCTTTTCCACGAGCTTTGAAGTGAGGTTTATCTCTATCCGTGTATCCATTTTGTGATTTCTATATGTCATTGTGTTCGCAGTAAGTTGAAGTACACTTTAGGTCTAAACACGTTGAGAATTGATGATATGTAATTTTTGGCCTATCATACTACCTGCAAATGCTTTCTACACCAAGCATTTGCAGGTAGTATCTTCATACGTGCTTTCTGCACCAAGCATTTGCAGGTAATATGTTGGGTTAGAGGCTTTAGGGTAGTGTCCTCTAGGTGTGTAGATGTTACTCCTTGAGTTTTGTGATAATTTGACAACATTAGATCATGTTTTGGAGAGTGTAGCCATCATAGGAAAGGTAGTAGTTGTGCATGCACAGTGTGCTTTGAGTTGATTTTCCTTTATAGTGATTGTCTCTAGAAGGTGGAGTAGGCGATTGACACCCATCTATTTGTTTCCATGAAACTACGGGTCAAGCTCCATCCTTGGTTGACATCTTGTTTGTTGGTCTATTTCTCACTTTGCTAACAACTACAAGCTGTGTATCTACTCGACAACAGATTCCAAGTCAAGACGATTCACTACTGATAAAACACACAATACCTCATTAATACCTTGAAAAGATTGTTGCATGTTTTTCATTCCATTAAAAGCCTTGCTTCTAGCTCAACTTCTAGAAATGATACACATACTGACATATCATTCAAAAAGGTCGTGATAGGTTTGTGAGCTTATGAAAAAATGAGAGAAAACTCTTTGCATTAATGGGTGGATCCATAAGCAATAAATATTTCACTTTCTTGGGGTCAGCTTCTATTCCATTTTGTGAGACCACAACTCTCTTGAGAAACAATTACACCTCTTTGGGTTGACCTGCCCACCCTATTGTTGAAGTCTTTTGAAACTTAATTCTTGGTTGATTTTTCAACCCTCTTGAAGTATTTTCAAACTTAGTGTTAGGTTCTTCAAATGTGCAATCCTCGAGATATAACATCTAATGCCATCCACAAGAATGAACTTACCCAAGTAGGAACCAAACACTTCATTCTTGCACCCTTGAAAGGTAGCATATATGTTAATCAATCCAAAAGGCATTCTCTTGTAGGAAAAACAACCCAAAGGAGTCACAAAGGTAGTTTTCAATCGATCTTCAATCGCTATCAAGATTTGAAAGTTGCCAAAAAATCCATCCATGATTGAATAGTGTTCATGACCTCCAGTTCTATTGAGAATCTCATCCTGGAAGGGTAGTGGAAAATGATTCCTTTTTGAGGAAACATTCAAATGCTTAAAGTCAACACATACCCTAAATCTTCCATTCTTCTTGAAAATAATAACTATTAGAGAAACCCATTCAAAATCCTCCACTCAAAAGATAAAATCCATTTCCAAAATGTTGGTCACCTCTTCACAGAGTGCCTTCTTATGAATGATCCCCAATTTCCAAAGCTTTTGAACCTTCAATCTGGCATGTTCTCTTAGGTTAATTCTATGCTTGACCCCTATTATCCTTTTAGCTCTATATATTCATTGGCAACTAGCTTTGAAATTTTTTCAAACATAGCTCCATACACTCTCTTATCTTGTTCCATTGTAAGACCTAGGAGACTAAGACTTAGGATCCTCCTCCCTACCGCCCTTTATATAGGCCTAGCTCCTAGCTCTTGCCCTAAGCGGATCCCCAGTCCAAACTGGTCCAGTCAGGCCCTTGGCCTAGGTCCTTGACCCCCTAGGATGGGCCTTGCCCCGTAGGACCCTTGTCTTGACATTACTCCCCCCTTAAGAAGAGTTTTCTTCCTCGAAAACAAAAGTGGAGAACTTCTTCTTAAGAACACTAATGTTTTCCCAAGTGGCATCCCTCATGGATCTAGCTGTTTGGTTGCTCAGAACATGGTTCCGCAGGAGGTTCAATGAAACCAAGAGTAACATATGGATTTTCCACATTGTTGTCCATTTGCAACCATCTAGTGTATAGACTCCATTTAGAACGCACATGAGCATGCTAAATGAGTTATCATGACAAAGATGTACCTGAAGAGTACCGCTTTTCACTTTTTGTGAAAGTAACTTGCTGACCTAACTCATTAGCAAAGTATAAGTCCTTGACATGTTCTCAAATTTCATCAGTAAACAACCCCACCCTAACGAGTGTCAAGGTTGAGAACGTGACTTATACATGAAGAGACTACCGAGTCGTAACATGCATTAACTGATAGTAAGTAAACTCCAAGAAGAGCAATAAATGCTTACTAATTGGATTGCTCGGTGCTAACGTACGCACTTTGCTTATCATTCAACACAAGATTACTCTTTGTAATCTACCTATCCCCTTGGATAACTGACAGTATTGAGGTGTGTTTTCCTCACGGTTTACAGACAGTCGTCCCAGATGACTGGTAAATGGGGAATCACAGTAGTGTATAACATTGGTGAGAAATCAATAATGTCAAAAATAACCATCGTGGTTAACTTTAAAAAATCCACAAATGCCAAAACCGAGCCATGACCTCTATTGGTGATTAGTAGACCCAAAAGTAATCTCTAGAGATATTGCACTTAGAGTGCAAAATGCTTCATAAGCAACAACTTAAGGAATATGCATGCCGTTCCAAATCAGCCTTTGCTAAACACTAGGGCCCATAACACCTAGTGTGCATGCATTTAGCAAAAATTAACCCGAACCTATATATCCATAATGATCCTTGCCAATACTTATGGCAAATGTGATGCACCTAGTACGCATTAAAAGGAATATAAATAGTTCTGAAAAGAAACTAAATACTTTTAGTTGCAATCTTTTGCAAGCCTTGCTGAAACGTCTGAATCACAATAGAAGGTGAAACATTGATCACTTGTAGGTATAGACAATGAAACTTTTTTATTAACAACTTATAGCCTTGCTATATGTATAAACAACCATCTGTAATATTGTTTAGCAATACTTGTAGTAGCTGAACAAGTCATTCTAGGTATCCAAAATTTTTTGGCCACTGAAATTGCTCCTGATACGTCGTGCTGAAAATGGTCTAGAAACAGATGTGACCAGTACCAAGGGACTTTGTCGTGACACAGATTTGAAATAGTGGGCACCAGTGTCAGTCCAGAGACTCATATTCGCCACATGTGGAATATGTCTCAACTAAGGATGTCTGAAAAAAGAACATCCTACAAGTACAAGAGGTACTTGTGTGTGGAGGTAACTCTAAACACTCTGTGACAAGAGTGAGAGGGACCCACATTCATTGCTCCACACTGGCTAAACCGAACTCCTTGAGTTCCTAGACCATGTTGTATCATTAGGAAAAGTTTGGACTAAAAAATGGGCCTTGTAAGAATTGTTGATGTCGCATAGCTTTCAAAAAGTGGGGATCGGTAAATTTTTTGAAAATAAGATCCAAACTTGTCGATTTAGAATCTACTCTTAAAATGCTATCTATTGATATATAGCATGCATGTATCGGACATTGCCTTCATGTAGATCTAGAAAAAGGTGATTTTAGATTACCGTAACGGTAACAAAACCTGGCTGATTGAAAAAAATGGCATAACTTTCATAGAAGTCATCCAAACTTTTCAGACCTTGGCTCTTTAGAATCCATTTTTCAAGAACTTTCCAATGATAGGTCAGATCATGGGGTTCTAAGCAATATTTAGAGGGGTCTACCGGGTTGCTTTCTTTTGTACAACTTTGATGATGTGGCACTCTTAAAAGGACCAAAAATGAGTTCAAAATTTCCTAATGCCCATGTGACAACATGTGCCAAATTGAACTCTACAAGTAGGTTCGTAACAGCATAAGACAACAAGATAGATTGGACACTTGGCCCAAAATACTTTGTGCCGACATGCCCTTGGCATGGCTCTGTAACATTCAAGTGTACTTATACGTCTTGAAAAACCGAGCAAAGCATACTAAAAATGGAATAACACCAAATCAATAGATGCGCACCTGGAGATTTGAGCGTAATGTTCACTTACCCGTATTGAGCACGTCCCCTACCTGAAAAAACAAATAGCATTGCATTGGGAACCCTAGGTGTTTCCTTTGCAATCCAAGCCCTTGGATTTAGAATCTACCTAGTCAAACCCCTTGGTAAGACGCCTTGTAGAAACTACTCAAGTAGCAGATAACGGTAACCAACATAGTCAACCATGTATAGAATAATTGGAATCAACTTGAAAAGTGTATTCGTTCGCTACCGCGTGGAGATTGCGAAAGTCTTTCCTTGAAAGTATAATTGGGAGAGATCAATTGTGATCCTCAATGCAGATCAAACTGTGATCCTTAATGCCTATGGGGTGATGTAGCAATCACCCACCGGGTCTTACCCCAAAACAGTATGTTCATAGACACTCCGTAGTTCTATAGAGAGAGCAGGAGACCCACACAAGTGAACTGCCGAGCTCTTATGGACAACCATGTTGTCACAACTGATTGTTGCATCTATAATTTCTTGTAGAGATCAGCTACTGTGAGTTGAAGATTAGCAAAAACTCAACTTGAGTGTCGCACTGAAAACATGTAGGGCAAAAATGACACCCTAAACATCCGTAATGACAAGACTCTTCCTTGTCAATTAACGTCAATGTGTACTCCACTGGGTAGAGATGTTTGATCTTGAGAACAATCATCCAAGGAATACCAATAGGTGGGTCTTACCCTTGTCCTGACAACGGCTCTTAGCCTGTTTGGCTCATAGTCCTTATGAAAATAGTGTTCAATCGACAAACCGATGAAGACTAATTTGAGTAGCATCTTAGCCACGTGCTAGCTGTGAGTTAGAGCACCTTGGATCACGCTGACTCATGAGCAAAACATGTCTCAAAAGCTTCGTAGAATTTTCATTTTTTTCATAAGACAGAGATAGAGAACGAAAAGAAGAGCATGATGGGCTAAGGAACTTTCCTTAAGTTTTTAGAGTGTGTGCCCAAGCTATGTTCTCTTACACATCTTATGCCTGACTTGCAGCTTATCGTATAAGCATTCCCCAGTTTTTTGGTATGACTCTCGCATCAAGAAAGGTAACAAAAAAACACAAAACTCATGCCGATCCACCTACCTTGCAGGGGTCGTGATTGCCCGTGAAATAAGTCCTAGAATTAGGCTCCTTTTAGTGGTGTTGTGTGTTGATAGCAACCAACAATCATATTAAACACACTATCCTTAATCTGTCCTTGACAGAGTTGCGAGTGTGATAGAGGAAGCGTAATTGCATGAAGTGGTGGAATTGAATCCACCTCACTAGCATGCCTTGCATGCAGAATTGTAAGCCCTTGCGGAGAGTGATGGCATCAACCGTGAGAACCAAAACCATAAGTGTTGTGCACAGTTTAGACTGGTAGGGATTTTGTGAGTGATATTCCCTATTTTGCCAGTTCCTCGAAGCCTTGCTTCATATAAAATTGCCAAATCACTTTGCTTTGCACAATGACAGTAATTGCCAAGTAAGGTGTAAACATGGAAAAATAAGAAAAACTTATTTGGCTAACCTGGTCGTTGTTGCTGCAACCAATTGTCGTGAAATTTGGAAGAAAAAACTCATTCCAAAACGGCCCATAGCCATATCTGCACAGATGCCCTCATATATCCTATACATTCATCTGGTACATAATGAAATAACCTGCAATATGAAATATCCAACAAACACATTGCCTATTTCTTCCCAATTTTGGATGCTCATAGCATATACCACACATGGCCAACCTCAATTCAAGATGTATAGCTTGAAGCCTTGCTGCATAGAACTATGTCTGGCCTCATTGCCAACAAATGCTATTGATGACAGATATCATAGCAAAGAGACTTGACCTTGTCGATCATGCACAAAAAATAGACCTTGTCTACTTGTAGATCTGCTGGAAAAACAAAATGATATCTGCGACCTATGTTCATCTCGTACGTGCTTGAGTGTATGAATGATATTGACGATCAATCGTAGATGCACTTTGCATACCATAGTTATGAAGCACATGCTCAATAAACAAATATCAACTGCGTACATTATTGAGTACACCTGTCGACGAAGCTTACCGCTGAAAGAATCCAATTAGTTGCCAGCAAGAAGAAAATCGAGAAATGATTTTCCAGATACTAATGTTTGGTTCAATAGACATGGCTGACAATGGATTCAACTTCACCTGTTTTGATTGCCTGCTATTGAGAATGGAATTTATAATCGGGACCGGCCTTGCTAATCATCGTTGCCTTATAAGGTACAGGCCATGCCCGGGTTGCCTCTACTATGAGACAACCATGTCTTGTGGAAAAACCCGTACAGCGGTTATCTTTGTTGGAGCTGTGCTCCGTAGTCCAAATCATGGTAATGACTTCCAAAATTGGACGTAATATGCCGATCTTGGTCATACTGGACTTGTAGGAAATCTCTCAAGGCACCATGGCCAAGATTAACATAATAACATACGCTTGCAATACAATTGTACATAAAGCTATGAAAATTGCAAGAACGTGAAATTGCAAGAACGTGAAATTGCAAACCTGAGAATCATTTTGTGTCCCTGTCCGAGGTCAAGCACTGTCTTCATCATCGATTCTTGGGAAACTCGAAAACATGACCATATAATTGCCACTATCGACTCCGGGGCAAGTCGAAAACATGACCATAAAACCTTCCTTGATGTGCCATGCTTTCATGGCCGTCGAATTCAATGTGGTGGAGTACTACGCCCTTAATTTGTTTGACAAATCATGGCCTGTTATCGAGGTCTTCAATTCTGCAATTCTGCTAAATGCCTTCGAGTAAGTTGTCGTATCTGCCACCGTGCCTATAATTTTCGAGCATCCGAAAGTACTCCATACCAAAAGATATGGCTTTAGCAGCGACAGTTTTCCGGATGTCCTGTTTGCAGCCTTACATGCCTTGCAGGCTGTGCTTTGCATGTAATGCATGATTGTGGATACTCTGCATGGTCCGTTCTACTAGCCATGGTGGTCGTAAATCATGTCGACATGGGCTACCACACTTATTAGGGGAGGGTGCCCAATTAAGGGCACCCCTTATGCTAAAAATAGAAATCTTAAATGCATGCAGCGATGGCGTTCTGGTTGTGGCAGCGTAGAGATGAAGAAAGCGGTTGCAGCGGGTGCTCCTTTGCCTGGATTTCCACGATGAAGAAACGAAAGTTTGTGAGCCGGCCATGGTGCTCCTCTTTGGAGCAAGCCCGAAGCCAAACTGTGTAGGTCTTCGATTGAACAATCCCGGGCAAGCATGCGCTCCCACGGCCCTACTTCATCCTCTTCGGCTTGTGGTTTCAAGGGGCCATGCCCACGGCCCTGCTTCTTTACACGGCCTCCACGAGCTCCAAGCCCGCTGAGAGAGAGAGAGAGAGAGAGAGAGAGAGAGAGAGAGAGAGAGAGAGAGAGAGAGAGAGAGAGAGAGAGAGAGAGAGAGAGAGAGAGAGAGAGAGTTTGAAAGAGAGAGATCCACGCTTGAGAGAGAGAGAGCTCCATTAGGTGAAATTTGTACTCACAAAGGGGCCCTATAAGAAGTTTGACTTTATCTCTCTCTACCAAAACGGGTGCATGGATAAATGTTTGCAAACAAACTCCAAAGGTGGTGGACTTTTGACAGTTAGAATCTTCCCTTCAAGCTCTATCTACTGATATATAGCACGCCATGAGATTCCTCATGTTTTAGAAGATTATTTTTTTGATTCACCTATGATGTGACAACTCTGTCCGAATCTAAGTGAATCAAAAAAAGAATCTTCTAAAATATGAGGAATGTCATGGCGTGCTATATATCAGTAGAGATAGAGTTTGAAGAGGAAATTCTAACTGTCAAACCTCCGCCAACTTTGGAGTTTGTTTGCAAAAAATTATCCATGCGCCCGTTTTGGTAGAGAGAGGTAAAGTAAAACTCCTTAAAGGGCCCCTTTGTGAGTTCAAATTTCACCTAATGCATGCCTTCTCCTCCGCCATGGCTCCACCTTCCCCCTTCCTCTCCACCTTGCTCTGATACCATTGTAAGACCTAGGAGACTAAGACGTAGGATCCTCCTCCCTACCGCCCTTTATATAGGCCTAGCTCCTAGATCTTGCCCTAAGCGGATCCCCAGTCTACACTGGTCCAGTCCAGGCCCTTGGCCTAGGTCCCTAACCCCCTAGGTTGGGCCTTGCCCCGTAGGACCCTTGTCCTAACATCCATCTTCTCCCAACATACCATACATAGATTGCTAGATGATTGGCCCTTGAATAGAAACTTGTAACATCTCAATGGTGGTTTTTAGCACAGATTCCTTGCTTTCATATTTCTTGGTAAGAGTGATCTCTGGTGGGGAGTCTCCATGAGAGAATGTTTGGGCAAAGATTTCAGACATGGCCTCTGGTGTTTTCTTCACATCTCTTGTATCAATTTGACTGCATGGTTTACCTTTTTTTTTTGAGCTTCTAATGAAGTTGGTAAACCAGCCATCCCAAGGTTTTCTCGTGTTTTTAACAAGGCTGCAAACTGGTTCACTCCATCTTGTACCTATTCAGTTTTTACTTTCTGCTCTTGATTAGTCTTCAGGGGTTTCTTGCATTTTTTGCAAGCCCTCTAATTGATCATCTTCACTTGTTGTCTTCTTCGAGGTATGGAATGTTGCACAATTAGTCCCATTGCTTTTTCTCTGCTATCCCAACAGACCGGGAAAAGCCCCATTTTGCTAGATCAATAGGCACATGCCTCTCTTGTGGTACTAGTTTGTGGAAGGTTGAAGACAAATTATTGTCAGGCCTTGTGTATCTGTTTGCCTATCAAATTTGAGGTGTTGGTGTAGAATCCTCATCAAATTCTCTCTCCTCCTTTTCTTCATGCTCCTAAATCTTGGTAGCTTCATTGTACTAGTGTAAGGACATGGGTCCTATGGGCAAGGCCACCGGCACGGCCGGAGTTGTATACGCTAGGGGGAGGCTATAAGATAGCACGGTTCGGTGGAGACTAGCACACGCATTACCACTTCCCTTTCACTGGTATCCGAGCTATTTTTGGGAGGAGGCTAAAAGCGGCTTGCATGTGCGTGCGACTCTTCTCTCCCACATTCCGTAGACAGTGACACCTCTGATGTGCAACAAAATAAAGCAGGCATGTTTCTCGTGTGCAGTGCGTGGACAGACAGCGACAACCGATCGTGACTGCCCCATCTACGCCCTCCACAACGGGCAACCAAGGCAAACTTGACCGACAACTCGACAGCACCAAGGATCCAAAGGCTTCCGTTGGCGCCGTTGGCTGCGCACGTAGAAAGGCCCACTTAATCGTTGCATGAAGGAGGGTTGAACACACCCCAGGAGGGTAAGAGGCCAACGCTTTACCATCAAGCTATTGACCCTTGTTGTGTATAACAAGGAAAGATAGCCTACTTGTGTTGAAAGGAAAACTAGAAGGAAAGGGAAAGCTTCAAACTTAAAGGAAGTAGCTTCACCTTCCTTTTCACTTCTTGGAGGAAGACAAGTTTTCCTCCAAAAATTCCTTTTTCCTCAAGGAGGTAGCTTCAAAGTGAACAAAAACCTTCACAAAGACGACAGATTTTTGTGAAGAATCATCAAAGGTATTCTTACAACGAACGACAAGTGAAGCGCTCAAATTCCCACAAGGCGAGGTTCGCATGCAACGCAAATCGCGGAGCATACAAAACACAAAGACTTTAGTTTCTCAAGGTAGAAGTTGTCAATTTTTTTTTTCTCTCTTTGCATTAGTGTGTGTTTACCATGGCCATTGAGGATATCCCATCTACACACACGTTTGATTTTGAGCACGTAGATTAAAATCAGGGCATCACAGGTGCTGCGGACACTAATATGCATGATGATGATGATCTAGGAGATCATGGGCTTGTAGATATGGCTTCTTTCAAGACTTTGGAATATCACCAAAGTGTACTTGAAAGCAACCTTGTGCACTCAATGCAAATGTTACCAATCTTACAGAGTTACTTGTGAAATTTATGAATTATAGACCACTCAAGGAGCCAAAGTGGCACGGTTCAAAGGAACCAAGCTTGCATGACTCAAGGAGTCCAAGAGAAAAGTGCTGCAAAAGATGCAGAAGGTAGCAATGCATTACTTAAGAATATCACCATTCGTGAGTTTCACGGGGAAGAGCATGATCGCAACAAGGATGTAGTCAATATGTTCTTACACAAATGGAGTGATATTCATAGATTGAGACACACCCTGGATATAAAGACGGCTATATGGAAACACATATTTCTCTTAAAAGAAATACCTATAAGTGGTGGATGACATTTCCAATAGATGCTCGTCCTCCGTCTTCGGCTGCATTTCAAGCTTCTTTCTCCAAAGATTTTTTGGACTCCAATGAAGAAGATAAGAATTAATTAGCATGGGATGCATGCCGCATGTCTGGCCTCTCTCTCACATAGTACCTTTCAAAGTATCGGGAAATCGTATTAAAAATAGAAGGTCTAGATGAATTCCAAAAGAAGATACGGGGTTTTAATAGGGGTCTTGACAAAGATGCGCAAAGTTATGATGATGACCAGGAGAGGAAAGGAAATGTTCCCTACTCTAAGAATACTTTTGCTAAGAGAAATGTGGCTAAGAGCCAATGGTGAGGTAGATCTCCCACACGCTCCAAGAGGAATAAGAGACAATCTACCCCTCCACGCCCACAAGAGGGCTAAGAATCCTAAGCAATCATGAGATACTCCACGTGGGTCTCTCAGCACTGCTGATTTTGAGCGTGCAAATAAAATCAAATTTTGTTTTAGATGTCTTTTGGATCAACATAAGAAGAAATATTTTCCTCTTTTACAAGGCAAAGAAAACGCCATGCACACCGTGCAATGCCTCACATTAGATTCATCTCCTAAATATTGTGTTGTAGAGGTTCTTCATACGGAAGAAAAGCACAAGTGTTCTATGCCTGCTTCAATGTGGCAACCCACCTTTGGCCCCCATGATTTTATTTGCATGTATGGCACTACTAACGAACAATGTGTTCATATTTTAGTGGATGATGGTGCAACTCATAACTTCTTGAACTATAAGCTAGTCAAGAAATTGAAACTTACACAAACTCCCTGCTCTCACAAGTATGTGGTTGAGCAAATTTTTGGGAATGATAAAGAAGTATGGGACACGGTACTTCAAGGGGTTGAGCTTATTGTTCAAGATCATACGATGACCCTTGACTTCCAAGTTATGAACATGGACCGTGCTGATGTAGTTTTAGGATGGGAATGGCTGCATGGTTTAGGAAACACATTGCACACGAGTTATGAACACAAGTCCTTATCCTTTATGTCCAATGGTAAACATGTGCTTTTGCTTGGTGAGAAAAATATAACATCTATGAATTCTACTGATCAACAAAGTGTTAACAAATCTAACGAGCAAAGTGCTCTCAATTTTAATTCTATAGAGCAACGTGCTACTGTTGTAAAACAAACATTACAGGAACTACAAGATTATCCATCCCATCATAAGTCTAGTTTACTTTCTCCTTTTGCACGGCAAAAGCTAACTCACTTACTCACGGAGTATAGTGATGTGTTCTCAAGTGATTTACCATCGGGTTTACCGCCTACCCTTGATGTGAAGCATGGCATAGATGTCTTGCCAGGCACTAAATTGGTGAGTAAACCACCTTATCGTATGATTGCTAATTAAGCCAAGGAGGTTGAGAGTGAGTTGGCTGACTACCTCGCTCGTGGTTTCATTAGACCTAGCACTTCACCTTGGGCATCACCAATTCTATTGGTAAAAAAGAAAGATGGTACTATGCGCATGTGCGTAGATTATTGCGGATTAAATACGAGAACCATCAAGAACAAATATCCTGTGCCTCGAGTGGATGAGTTGTTTGATCAACTCCACGGGGCAATATACTATACAAAGATAGATCTTCGTTCAGGATACCACCAGGTGCGTATCCTACTGCAAGATATCTCCAAAATTGCCTTTAGAGCAAGGTTCAAGAATTTAGAATTTTTGGTTATGGCTATTGGTCTAACCAATGCTCCAACTACATTTATGACACTCATGGATAGTGTCTTACGTCCCTATCTTGGACAATTTATTGTGGTTTTCCTTGATGACATTCTCATTTACAGTAAGCCTCTGAAGATGAACACATAGAACACTTACGATTAGTGTTTGAACAGCTACGAGCTCACACCTTGTATGCTAAGCAAAGCAAGTGATTTTCTTTAAAATAGACTTACATTACCTCGGTCATGTGATCTCTTATTTTGGCATCAAGATGGGGACTGACAAGGTCGCTGCCATTCTTCGATGTCCACATCCCAACATGGTTGAGGAGGTTCAAATATTTTTAGGCATGGCTGTATTTTATCAACGGTATATCTGTGACTATGCCAAACTCATTGTTCCTATGATGGATCAACTTAAAGAAAAAGGTAAGACCTTTTCTTTGGAAGAAGCACAAAAACACAGTTTTGAACAGCTCAAGGTAGCTATAGCCACTGCTCCCATCCTAGCAATCGTCGCCCCACTTAAGTTGTTTGTGGTAGAGACAGATGCTAGTGATAAAGCCATTGGTGCAGTACTTCTCCAGGAGGGAAGGCCTATAGCCTTTGAAAGTAAAAAGTTAGATAGAGCTCAACATATTTATTATGTGTATGAGAGAGAGATCTATGCCATAATTCACGCTTTACAAAAGTGGCACCACTATTTATATGGTGCCGAGTTTGAAGTAGTTTTTGACCATGAGAGTATCAAAAGGTTTACTACTCAAACATACGTGAAGGGCCGTAAAGCTAGATGGGCAGAAACTCTTCAAGATTATGATGATAAGCTACGATATTGCAAGGGGCGATATAATGTAGTAGCGGATGCACTAAGTCATCTGCGTCAGATTAATTCACGTGCTTTCACGAAACTAAAGAGTAGATTTTTGTAGTCATTACGTGGCAAGTGTGCACAAGATCAATCCTATTCTAAAGGGTGAAGTGCAGTTTTAAAAAGGGATCCCTCCCACTCACATGTCTCTGAATAGCCAGATCAACATGTCTCTGCACGCGCAGATAGAAACTCCAAAACATAGAGCTCCATCCCTACTCAGAAAGAGCTTAAGCGATGGAAGAATTTTTCCATTGATGATGGCTACTTACTCCACAAAGGTAGAGTATGTGTGCCAAAGGACTCAGACACTAGGCGCCAAATCTTATTTGAGTGTCATGATAGTTTAAGTGCTGGTCATCTAGGTATTCGTAAGAAGTATGCCTTAGTTCAACGGCAATTTTATTGGCCGGGCTTACATCATGATGTTTAAGAGTACGTACTAAACTGCCAACAGTGCCAAGTTAATAAGGTATAGCTCCTCAAGGTAGGTGTCCTTTTACATCCTTTAGAGATTCCACAAGGTAAGTGGGAGAGTATCTCTATGGATTTTGTAGTAGGACTAACCTACTTCAAATCATGGCCATGATGCCATTTGGGTAATTGTAGACCGTCTCACAAAGATGGGTTGATTCACTCCCACTAAGACTACGGTTAAGACACCCGATTAGCACGGCTATTTGTAGAGCATATATATAAACTCTACGGTCTTCCAGCTAGTATCATTAGTGACAAAGAATGAAAGTTCGATAATCACTTTTGGAGAGCTATATTCCAAAAGTTGCAAACTAAACTTAATCTAAGTACGGCTGATCGTCCAGAAACGGATGGTCAGAGAGAAAGAGTTAATCAAGTGCTAGAGGATATTCTATGAGCATACGTTAGCACGAAGCAAACCCATTGGCAAGACTACTTACCTATATTGGAATTTTTTTATAGTAGTTCAAAGCATGTTACTACAAGGTTTAGTCTATTTTTGATTTTGTATGGATTTCAACGTAGATCACCCGTTACGCTGGGGTTGGCTAAGGAGAAGATACAACAAGTGAAGAATTTTCTCCAAGACCATTTTGACATGCTTCGAGTTGCTCGACAAAATTTTAAGCAAGCTCAAGATTGATATAAGAAGTACGTAGATGACAACGTCATCTTGCTACTTTTGAAGAAGGAGACAAGGTTTTCCTCAAAGTTCCGGAGCACTATTCAGAAAGTTTGAAGACAAAAAAAGCTGCTAAACTTTCACCACGCTATTGTGGACCGTTTACCATTCTCAAACGTATAGGTCAAGTGGCCTATAAGTTAGCTCTCCCAAAGCACTCACAAGTTCATCCTGTTTTTCATGTTAGCCGTTTACAAAAATAGCTAGGACGGAATGATAACGTCATTGACAGAGGTGTGCTAGTTGAACTTATCGAACTGCCAAGCATTTCTCACGAGCCTGAAAAAATTTTGGATTCTCATGATCTTTGCACCAGACATCATGTGAGACAGGTGTTGGTAAAATGGCTAGATAGACCTGAAGAAGGTTCTACATGGGAGAATGTCTCCGCACTTAAGAAACATTTTCCTATGTTCATTTTCGAGGACAAAAAGGATTTTCCAAGGGGGGGGGTAATGTAAGGACATGGGTCATATTGGCAAGGTCACCAGCACCGCCGGACAGTGTGTATGCTAGGGGGAGGCTATAAGATAGCACGATTGGGTGGAGACTAGCACACGCATTACCACCACCCTTTCAACTAGAATCCTCGTCAGCATAGCCTTGAGGCTTAATCGGTTCTCCCCTTGGAAATTTCATGATTTCTGCTATGAAATCCAAGGTGATATCTATTGTCAGCTTCTCTCCATCAGCCTTTGGAAGAGTAGCCATCATCCTTTCTTCATCCACCTTCTAGAGAGTGGTGATTAACTCATGATATCTTCTATAATCTGCTTATACTATTCTCTCGAAGAGAAAATTCAACTCTTAGCATGGATACGGCTCTGTCGGCATTTTGAGGTATGTATGCAACGGTATCAAAATATTTGGGAGTCTATGGTTCCTCCCATCTCCTTCCTTGCTCCTCTTTCCTTACGTAGTTAAATACTCTAAGGTCATGCTGAGTTTGAATGGATTTGATGTGGTCCATGTCTACCTGATAAATTTCATTTTCCTCAAGCTTGTAGATAATTTTGTCGCATTTTCTTGGGAGTATCTAACCTATGACAAACAAATGACTAAAATCCAATTTTCAGTTGGATAATTATTAAATGTTATTGATTTATGCAGCTAGTTCTCTAAAAGTTATTTTGGTCATATCTCGAGATTAGAGTGTGGCATGTAAGGTGCCAATGAAATACCCTTGATATGTACTTCATCATGGTCAACTCCAGTCCCAAAAATTTGATAAGTGGTAGCACCTGTGATAGGTACCACAACTGTGCCAAATCCGACATTTTTTCACATACTTTGTATATCACCTCTTCCCAATCCTATGCATGCTATGCATGATCAATTTGGACACCTAAAACTTTAAATTAGGCCCAAAAAGTGTTTGGAACCCTTCTCACTTGAGTCTTTTTGGGGTCAAGTTGGAATTATTGACTTTTGACTTGCCTTGTGACTTAATTTTTAAATCCTATTCTTCAAATGGGTTCTTTGGACTTGCAACATGCAATAGTTTGTCAATTTTCCAAGCTCAAGGATAATGTCCAAGTCATGTAGTAGTAATCATGGTACCTGTCAATTGTGTCCAATTTTTTTCCTCTTGTTGGGAGTTGTTAAGAAATCCGTAGTTATGGTTTTGCAGTTGGGTTCAAACCTCCCATGTAGCTTCCTAAGGTCATTTATGTGCTTCTTGAGGGTTGGGTTGTAGAATTTGTCCTATGGGCTAGACACTTTGACTATTAAGAAAACAAAAACACAGTGAAAATGTACGTTCTATGATAAGTTGAACTTCAGCCAACTTTTTTCCCTGTTCCTTATGGAAATTGGTTCCTTATGAATTTGAGGCTTTTGCACAAATTTGCCTAGTTTTTCACATTTTCCGCTTGTTGGACTCTGAAACCTGTAAATTTTTTAGTGAAAATTTCTTGCTAGTTCAATTTGAGCAGAAAAGGTTTCTATGGACTCCTCTTGACCTAGAGAAATTGTTGATGCCAAAAATTACATGGATTGAGCCCTATCGCAACTACCATTGTAGCTCTCATATGTGGTCATTTTGCACACATTGATATGGTTGGGTTTCCTTTTCCAAGGAGGTCCTGTTGTGGCCATGCACATGTAGTTTGGTCACATGAACTGTGTGTGAGGGCTTGCAAGTTTTTCCCATTTTTTTCCATATTTCCTTGGTGGTGGCGATAGCAACACTAGCTCCGCTATCGAGGATCTCCATGGTTGTTACATGTTGGAAATCCACTGTAAGCGTAGTATTGCCATCTTCACTCTTGCATTACTCTCCAACGTTGTTTACTGGTACATGTTGTGTGTTCAATTGAGGTTTTTCTAGTTCTTGGATCCCTTTTTGTATCTGTGATGCTGGATTTTTTATCCCAAACTTCTCCAAGCATTTTCCAACATTTTCTCACATATTTGGTCTTATTTGGAGAAGCTCTGCTAGTGTAATTGTGCAAGTCAGGTGTAGACAATATGTCTATCAATACTTTAGAGTCCATAGCCTTTCTTGACAAGAGTCTTTGTGATGGCACCGCCTTCACATCAAATTTTGCTTCATACTCTATCATGTAAGAGGGTAAGGTTTTTAAAGAGTTTGACTCTCCAAAGATCATATAGACCTTCTATCCCCCCAATATGAGGGAATATGAATCTCTTCTTGAGATCCTGCCTCAAACTCCTCGATAGGTGGAAGAATAACATCCCTCCTCTTACTGGTTTGGTTGACTCTGTGACTCAACTCTTTCACATTGTTTTCCTCTTGTATTTGTCTCCAAAGCTCCTCTGAGCCATCATCCTCTTTGTAGGCCTCTGATATCATAGTATGGAAACCCTTAGATGTTTGATCTATGGTCACTATCCTTGTCTTTTCTAATTCAGTTGTGGGATCCTTGATGGTTTCTTCAGTTTCATGCCTCAATGGGATTATTGGTGTTGAGGCAGGAACTTCTATCTAACTCTTTGGCTTTCCTATAGGTGGCTAGCAAAGCTTGGGCAGTTCGGATCATATTTGGACACATCTCCAACCTTTTCTTTTCTAACTCAGTGTAAGGATACACCATCCATTTTGGTTCCTGATTTTGGTTAGTTTAAAGCTGCACTTCATAGGATTTCATAAGTGCGTCTAGAGGTTCATTCACCTTTTCAACTAATACAGATCCTCCTGAACTTGCACATTTTGATCTCTTTTTCTCATTAGGTTCTCTGGTCTCTACGTTTCCCAACTCGAGTTAGTTTGATTCTCTTATTTGTCTAATTTGTCCTTGGTCTGTTTTAACTCCTCCGTTAGAGCCGTCTGTTCATGTTCCTTCCTAGCTTTCATGCATTCCTTCCTAGCCTTTCAGGTGTTTTGTTGAATTTTTCTCTCATATCTAGGCACATTTATATTTGGTTCCTCAATTATTGGTTCTTACCTTACTTTTTGACCTTGGACCCTTGTGAAAACTTGTATAGGTATCACCGTTCCATTTTGAGAACCACTACTTGACGACATTGCCCTCAATATGTTTAACATTTTTTTCACCATTTTATTTAGATTTTTTGGACAATCACTAATCAAATGAGTAGAGCCACAATCTAGACAATACACATTCACTCTAATGATCTTTGTATGAGGAAAATATTTCATATGGTGGTCACCACCACACTTGTAGCATGGTCCTAAAGGTTGGCGTGGTGCTCCTGGAGCCGCTCTCTATTGATAGGTAGTCCTTTGTCCTATTAACCCATTGTTGGCTATGAACAACAATGTGCACTCATCCAAATTGTATCCTCTCCTGTAGCATGAGCTGTTGTTGTGGTGGTCCAGCATTCCCTATCATGCTCCAAGGTTCTGGTGCTTTTGCCTCTTTGAGTGGATAATATGCTGAACTAGCCACATATTCACTTGGATCTTCATAATATATAGGCACACGCACTAGGGCTTGTTCCTTTGATTCCTCTATAGTGGGTGCATACCTAATGTCCACCGGTCTTGTTCTTGGCAGAGGTGTATGTTACCCCAAAATTGGATGTGGCTGTTCAACCCCTCTTGGTCTTGGAAAATTCACTATTGCATACCTAGGCATTGGTATTTCCTGAGGAAGTTCTACTTGGGATGGTGGATCATATTGTTGCTCTCTCACGTATCCCTTGTTGTAGTAGCACTCTTTTGTAGCATGATTTGTCCATTTTTTTCTCAATGGAACACCACTTGGTTGCTCAACCTATGGCTTAGCAAATGGAATTATCCTCTTGAGCACTTACTCAATCAATATCTCTTGATTTACTGTAACCTTGCTCTTTTTTGCTGAATTTGTAGACTTAGCTGTACTGTGGTGTGATGATGAGTCATCATCTAAGTCTTTGTAGTACCTTCCTTGTAGACATCACAATTATCTACTAGGTATAGAGCCTCCTTGGCCAACTTGTTTAGAGTGATCTCTTCTTTATATGCAAATTCTTCCGAAGATCCGTATTTCTCAATCCTTGGATAAAACTTAACATGAGTGGGGATTAAGTTGGTAAATCTTCCACATGGCAGAATTTTACGTAGCATTTCAGCCTTAAGAACGCTTTCCTAATGGATTCTTACTCTTTTTCTTAAACTTCTGGATTTGCAAGACTGTATTATGAGGTATCCCTCTTTGAGAGAATTCCTTGATAAGATAGTCAATTACCTCCTCCATTGAATCAAAATATCTACATTCAATAGAGTCAAACCAGGCAACGACATCCCCCTCTAGAGTTAACCCAAATCCTACAAATTGTGTGCAAAAGTCTAGTACATCCTCAACCTTAATGGCACACATAAAGGCTTCCATGTGATCCCTTGGATGCCTATCCACAAAATATTTCTTATTATCCCATTTTTGGACTTGAGAGGGTCTGATACTCTAGTGATATACCATTCTAAACATAGGATCCTATATTCCTCCTCTATGACCCATTTTTGGCCTAAGATATTGTACATGTTCCTCCCTTAAGGGTGCTCCTAATCCATAGTCCCTGATTGATCTAGCAAGTACTCATTCCTCTTCTTGGATTCTTTCTTCTCATTCTTGTGCTTGATGTGGTGTTTATTCTTGGTCAGATTTAGAATTCTTGTTCTACTCTCATCTTGGTACTGCTAATAGAGTGGTGGTTTTGGTGGTGCTTCTAGCCTTGACATGAATTAATATCCACCACCTTTGTGTTTATGTCTGGTGCTACAAATTGTTCAAGCCACACTTGAAATGATAGTGGCAATGCTTGCGAGTTTTGAGGGTTGGACAATGGTTGTTTACTTGATTGTGATGTGGTGTCATAATCATCTAAGAATGGATTGGTAGACTTTCTTGGGATTTTGATTCCCTAACAAAGCTTGTGCCACCAGCTTTGGCAGCATCACTCTCTCTATATTGTCTGGGTGAATTGGCTCGTATTCTTGTCTATAATTATCAACAAAAATAACACGGTTTCCCGTTATCGAATCATACAAAAACACGTTCACGACTTTGTCCATGCTTAACTCGTTCACATGGGGATCCATTCACTACTAGTAAGAGGTGACTTTTCCCTCCTCGTGCTTGTAAATCCCAATATTTTCCCAAATTGTCGCCATTCTCTTCACTCTCTTGTCATGAATGTAGCAGGTTCCGGAAAGAGTGAGTTTAGGAGGTATTTCTTGAGTCTCCATAACCATATTCCCTTTTTCTATGTTGTCTCAAAAAGTAACACCTGTGTCAGAAGTCCCTAAGATAGAGAGTGCTCACTCTCTTTCATGTGATAGAGTAGATAAGAGGACAATGGAGAAAGCTATAGCAGGCATTGTCTTCTTCAACGAGCAAGGGGAAAAGGTATTTTTCATTTGGCATCTCTTGAATTACCACTTCAAAAATGAGGCAAAGTATGCAGTGTTAACTCTTGCGTTAGAGTGGTGTCTGACACAAAGTATTCAACAGCTAATGTATTTGGTGATGCCATGCTTTTAATAAAGCAAGTACAAGGAATTTGGGCTTGTAAAAATCATATCTTGTTAAGACATCTACACCAAGTTAAGGAGCTTCTAGGGATAATTTCAATCTGTGTAATTACATCATGTACCTAGAGCAGAAAATAAAGAGCCAGATGCTTTAGCTAAAGAAAGGCTACAAGATGTTCTAGTGGGAGTCATCAAATTAAAGATACCTCTCTTTCAAGTTAGTGATGATATGCCTAACATCATGAGTTTCTTGGACACAGGTGCTCTAAATAACTTACCAAGGGCCAAAAGCAATGGCTCATGCATAAGGAAACAAAATACTGCCTTATCAATGACAACCTGTCCTGCAAGGGTAAGGATGTAATCCTTAGGCAAGTACCTCTTTCTAGAGAGATCACATAAATAATTTCAAGTTGCCATGAAGGTTTTTGTGGAGAGCACTTTGTACTTGACATCAGTAGGAGGAAGATTCTACAAGCTGGGTCTGTGTGGCCTAGTTTGCAAGAGATGTGCATCACTGGTGGAAAACATGCAAAGAGTGTTAGAAGGTTGGAGATAGGAGACTCACATTCAACCTAGAAACTTCTATTGTCTCTTATGGACCATTTGAGAAATGGGGAGTTGATGCTATTGGGCCTTTTCCAGGGAGCCAATCAGGTAAATTGTATATCATCATGGGTGTGGACTACATGAGACCACGTGGGCCCAAGCAATTGCCACCTCCTGGATTACAGCTAAGGAAGTGACTAAGTTTGTATTTGAAAAAAATTGTTTCCCTTTTGGTACTCCTCTTGAGATAAGTTTTGACAAGGGACCTGGTTTTAGAAGAGACCTTGTAAGAGAGCTAATGGAGAAGCTAGGAATCTCATGATGGAGAAAGCTAGCAGGCATTGTCTTCTTCAATGAGCAAGGGGAAAAGGTATTTTTGATTTGGCATCTCTTGGATTACCACTTCAAAAATGAGGCAGAGTATGCAGTGTTAACTCTTGCGTTAGAGTGGTGTCTGACACAAAGTATTCAACAGCTAAATGTATTTGGTGATGCCATGCTTTTAATAAAGCAAGTACAAGGAATTTGGGCTTGTAAAAATCATATCTTGTGAAAACATCTACACCAAGTTAAGGAGCTTCTAGGATAATTTCAATCTGTGTAATTACATCATGTACCTAGAGCAGAAAATAAAGAGCCAGATGCTTTAGCTAATGAAAGGCTACAAGATGTTCTTGTGGGAGTCATCAAATTAAAGATACCTCTCTTTCAAGTTAGTGATGCTATGCCTAACATCATGAGTTTCTTGGACACAGGTGCTCTAAAGAACTTACCAAGGGCCAAAAGCAATGGATCATGCATTAGGCAACAAAATACTGCCTTATCAATGACGACCTGTCCTGCAAGGGTAAGGATGTAATCCTTAGGCAAGTACCTCTTTCTAGAGAGATCAAATAAATAATTTCAAGTTTCCATGAAGGTGTTTGTGGAGAGCACTTTGTACTTGACATCACTAGTAGGAAGATTCTACAAGCTGGGTTTGTGTGGCCTAGTTTGCAAGAGATGTGCATAACTAGTGCAAAACATGCAAAGAGTGTTAGAAGGCTGGAGATAGGAGACTCACATTCAACCCAGAAACTCCTATTGTCTCATATGGACCATTTGAGAAATGGGGAGTTGATGCTATTGGGCCTTTTCCATGGAGCGAATCAGGTAAATTGTATATCATCATGGATGTGGACTACATGAGACCAGGTGGGCACAAGCAATTTCCACCACCTGGGTTACAGCTAAGGAAGTGACTAAGTTTGTATTTGAAAAACATTTTTTCCCTTTTGGTACTCCTTTTGAGATAATTTTTGACAAGGGACCTGGTTTTAGAAGAGACCTTGTAGGAGATCTAATGGAGAAGCTAGGAATCTCACGACTATCCACAATGCAATGGTTTGGTAGAAAAGATAAATGCTACGATCTACAAGATCATCACTAAACTTGTAAATAATCACAAAAGTGATTGGGATAAGCACCTTATGGATTCACTTTGGGCTTATTGCACTTCATTTCACACATCCCTTGGGATCACACCATATCACTTGGTGTATGGCAAGAAGTCCATTTTACCCGAAGTACAATTGGCTACCCTCAAGGTGCTAGCTATGCACATGGAGCACCCTAATGTTCATCTCCACAACCACATTCTTGATCTAGAGAGGCTCCAACTAGACAAAGAAGATGATATCAACTATTATGGAACATAGGTAGAGCAACATCGACTTACCTTCAACAAGGGACTTAAGGCAAAAGGTCTCAAGAAAGGTATATTGGTTCTAAGATATGACAATAGTTTTGACATTAGGAAAGATAAAAATTTTTCACCCAAATGAGAGGGGGCATTTCTTATTAGAAAATGCTACACCAATTGATGGATGCCGATGGTAGGCTTCACAAAACACGTGTCAATGGATGGAGGCTGAAATAATACTTTTTTGAGGTTTGATCAAGCACCAATGATGGATATTCTAGAGGAGGGAGACTCCTCCATATCCAACAAAGAAGAATCAAATATGGAGCTAGAAGCATAAATGTCCCTAGCTTAAGGGGGAGGGCTAATGACGATCGCTTTTCAAATTTTGGTCCACCTCTCTGTTGGTATGAACTTGATGGCAAGGCATCAAGGCTTTGCGGATGAACGCCCACTTGAAGACTTGAAGCTTGGAGGAAAATATTTTACGAGAGCTTGCCATGGGATGAATGGTGAAGGGGGTGCATTATGGTCAAGCATTGGTTGAGCCAAGAGCATCTTCCTTTCCCATGGGACTCCACTCTTAATTTATTTAAGCAATATAATATCTATACTTTGAAAATAGGATGGCCAATAATGAAGCCAAAGTCAAAAAAGGAGGATGGAAGGGCCTCCTTGTCTCCTCTCTCTCTCTCTCTCTCTCTCTCTCTCTCTCTCTCTCTCTCTCTCTCTCTCTCTCTCTCTCTCTCTCTCTCTCTCTCTCTTCCCCCTCCCCCCCACAATGCCTTCAGTAGCAAGCTACCCTTGTGAAACGAGCTATGAAGTAGACCAATCACACGTGTCATACATATCACTGTTTTGAGTGTGATCCTCGTACTCCATGTATTATAAGTGTTTCCTCATTGACTATGTGTCATTCCTATCTTCTTGGATGTCTACATCTACATCCTAGCTGCATCCGAAGCTAGGTGGTTCCCGTATTGTGTACCTCCCATGATGAGACCATTGTGCATAGTCTTGGTGTAGAGTCTTTTTTCCACTTTTTCCTCTCAATGGCATCAAGAATATCTTGCTTGAGTTTCAATAGATATATTCTAAGCATATTCCTTGTGAGTAGATTAAAGAAGCTAATGAGTAGGATACAAACAATATGGATGCTTTGATATCTCCTTTAAAGGTCAAAGAAGCCTTCTATGCAAGAAGGGAGTCACTACAATATGTGGAAGTATTTCTTGGTAAAGGCCTATGTTTAGAGTGCATTTCAAAGATTTGGCATAAGAGAATACGTGGAAGGGAGTCACTACAATACGTGGAAGTATTTCTTGGTAAAGGCCTATGTTTAGAGGGCATTTCAAAGATTTGGCATAAGAGAATAGTTGCAAAAGCAAGAAACTACACATTCGTAGGTGAGGATCTCAAGAATTCTAAGGAAAGTGCCATACAAAGAAGAAATAGGTTTGATTTTGAATCATTTCCATGAAGAAATAGGCCATCAAGGCAAGTACTATGTTTTCTTTCATATTTTAAGAGTGCGTTATTGCTGACCCTCCATGATAAGAGATGCTTATTTTTTGTGCAAGTCATCCCATGGATGCCAAGTGTTTGCAAATTGAAATTTTTGGGTTGAGCATTAAAAAGCAACAATGTGTTCTCATGCATTTTCAAAATGGGGATTGCATGTTGTCGGTATGATGTCAAGGACCAATAATGGTAAAAAGGTACATCCTTGTGGTTGTTGACTATTTGAAAAAACCGGTTGGATGCAAGGGTTATGAAGATGTAACAACAAGGAGAGTGGCCTCTTTTTTGTATAAAAAGGTGTGTTGCAGGTTTGAGCTCCTATGGTTATCACTTCTGATTGTGGACCAGGGACTAGAGGAAATTGGATGGGTCTCTCATGGAGAAACTGAAAATTAAGCATAGGGATTCTTCTCTTACTACCCACAACATAACGGACTAGTCAAAAATTGCAATGATCAAATCTTGAAGATGTTGTCAAAGTATGATAGAGAGCATCCAAAAAAGTGAGACGTGGACTTGGAAAAGTGTTTGTGGGCTTGTAGAACTACGCAACAACTGTCTACACAATTTACACCATATGAGCTTGCTTATGGAAAGGAAGATCTTATTCCTATACAAGTAAATTGGATGCATTGAAATTTTTGTATATAATGCAAGGTGAGCATGAAGACAAGATACAAGAAGGAAATCTTACCCTAGAGTTGTTGCAAATGAGCAGAGAAAAAGTCGTTGGTTATCAACTTCAATGGGCAGAGACAAGGATGGATAATTTGAATAAGAGTCTATCAAAGAAAGAGAGTAAAGAGGGAGATCTTACCATGAAATATGATTCTCCCTTGGATTTCACTTTTCAAAAGAGGTTGAGGGATAATGGATGGGGCCGTACAGAGTCAAACATGTTTTTTTGAATGGCACATATGGGCTGAAAAAACTATATGGTGAACCTTTGTGCTATAAAATTAATGTTTATAGATTGAAGAAATATTTTGCAAGGGATGTGGCTCTAGATGTGAATAGTCTCATGGTTGAGCATAAATTTTCAACCTAGAGGGTGGGCAATGATAATAAGCTACTTTTGGCATGTACATAGTAGTGGATATTTGCACAAACATACATACAAGTGAATGTAGACACATTGTAAATAGTCAGACATGTGTGTCGGTAGTCGCGCACATGTACAAACCTAAATAGGGTGTTGAAGCCTTGGATGTGCTACTAAGTGGCATCTTTTGGATATATGGTTTGTTTTGAGCTTTCTACAATATAAATAGTTCAAATGGGAAGTGTGGATATGCTCATATTACCCCGAAAGTTCTATACATATGATAACTGTCTATTTGCGGCACATGATATGTAGTGATGCGTGAACCATCTTAGAAGTTTGGATATGCTCATCTTACCCTGAAAGTTTTACACATATGATAACTTTCTATTTGCGGCACATGATATGTACTGATACTCGAACCACCTTAAAAGTGGTCAAAAATAGAATTTGGTATGTGGAAATGAAGTCTCAATATAAAGGATCAAGACTACAAAATTTGGGGATATTTGGAGTCCATTTGGTAATTTCCCCACAAAAAATGCCCGTTGGTGGTGGTAAAAAATGTCCCTAAAAAGACAAAACAAAATGGTGTTGGATGTCTCGACAGGGGTCTCGAGTGGCGTCTCGATGGGGGTACGGACATCAGGTGTCTCCACTAGAGTCTGGGCCTCAAAGCGAAGAGTGCCGACTAGGGTGATTCCCGGTGGAGTAGCGAGTGGTGTGTAATCAAGAACGGCTGATACCCGTGCAAAACCTGGAGTAGATGGAGATGCTGTGGCTGGTGTGGGGCCGGGCAAAGAAGAGGAAGGTAAGGAGTCTTGTCAACTACAAGGCGGTGTTGAAGCATTAGCGGCGGCATCTCCACAACAACCGCTGCCGCCACCACTAGAACGTCGGTGCCTAGAAGAGTGTGTAGACTGTCTCGTCGACACCAAACTCTCAGAGTGCACTGAGTGCTCCGAAACAGAGGGAGACACTGAAGGAGTGGAATGGCGCGATGGTGCTCTAGAGTGATGACTCTCCTCGCACCACCTCCTCTGCTGAGGTGACAAGGAAGAAAGAAACTGATCATCATCCATACGTGCATTAAACACACAAACATTAAATCTTGATGATGAATGGAAAAGAAAATCTGATCAAGTTATAATTTAATTAATCACAATTTAAATTTCTCAAGTATAGCATATAGACAAGAATGGACAAAACTCCACGTGAATACAATATATATTATAAAAAGGAGAAAAATTGCTCAAATACAATGTTTATGGCTTTAAGAGGTCTCTCTCTCATCCTCGCATAACTCAACATAACTTCCTATGTCTATATAGAGCTCTCCATTTAGACAGATTTCCTCCATTTCATTGTGCAGATCCTTTGCATGCATCCCATAGAGAGTAGTAGCGCGAGGCTCGTCTTGTACCACCTCAGTGGCTTCCGACTCAGCATCCTCTCCGATCTCCTCCATTGATGCCGTTGTGATTGGCACATGGTAGCCCTCATATGTCCGTGCACTACAAGGGGCTACCTCTATGACATACCACCAGTTTGATGCAGACTTTATAGGATGAAGTACCACCTCCAAGAGCCACATAACCTACATGAGTGCTTCCAGACCACTAGTCCTCTAAAATTGGATGTTCATAGACTAGCTTGTTCACAATGCTCAGGTAGTACGAAAGTGTCTCTTAGGTCGGTCCATTTTTTTTAGTTGAATCCACCCCAAGGAAACCTGACTCTCCTCTGTGCAATGTACCATTGCGACCCTCCATGTTTATCTTGAACCATTGCACATCGAACAAATCCACAGAAAATGCTCTATAATCGATCCTCAAAATCTCTTGTAGCGTGTCGAAGATCAGAACCACTGGGTTATAACCTCGTCTTTATCGGTCAATGTCTATATTTGTGGGTACGATAAATCTACACACCCACATCTACATGACAATGCATGTAGTGGAAAAAACCCCTTTGCTTCTTGTTTAGCTGTAGCAATTCACAACAACTTAACATCTCTTCACAACAGCTCCTTTACACTTGTACGAGGGTCATGTCCTAAAAGATCTAATATATAAGTATAGGTAGCATATATATGATTACCCCAAGTGGCCACATCTGTGGAGAGGAAGAGAGAGATCATCATTGGCCTAACTCTCAATTTAAACCGTAATCATGAAGGTAAACTAGATCTAACCTTAAATCTAACCTAAATCTAACTTAGATCTAACCTAACCTTAAATCTAACGTAGATCTAATCTGAAATCTAACATAGACCTAAATCTAATCTAATCTTAAGTATAACCTAATCTTAGATTCTACCCTAATCTTAAGCATAACATAAACCTAAATTTAATCCAATTTTAAATCTAACATAAACCTAAATTTAATCCAATTTTAAATCTAACATAAACTTAAATCTAATCCAACCTAAACCTAAATGTAATCTTACCTAAATCAAATATGTAATCTAACTTAAATCTTAACCTAATCTTTTTGGCAAAACTCACAATTGTACAGAAATCTTAACCTAATCTTAAATCTAACATAGACCTAAATCTAATATAATCCTAAGTCTAACCTAATCTTAAATCTAACTTAAATCTAACCTAATCTTAAATCTTAATATAACATTTCATTTCATATTTTCTCTAATTTTTTATTTATCTCTCTCTCTCTCTCTCTCTCTCTCTCTCTCTCTCTCTCTCTCTCTCTCTCTTTGTTTTCTCCCCTTATCTCTCTCTCGCTCTCTCCCCCCCCCTCCCCTCTCTCTCTCTCTCTCTCTCTCTCTCTCTCTCTCTCTCTCTCTCTCTCTCTCTCATTCAAAGACACAATGTGTGTGTGTGAGGGAGAGAGAGAAAGAGGGGAAGGGAACATGAGAGGGAGGAGAGGGAAGGAGCATACCTGGCTCTCCTTCCTCTCCTTGTGTGTGTGTGTGTGTGTGTGTGTATGGGAGGGGGGAAGGGGAAGAGAGAGAGAGAGAGAGAGAGAGAGAGAGAGAGAGGCGGGCGTATACCTATTTCGCTAGAGCACTAAAACATCTGAGTTTTTGACGCTCTCGGTTTATTCTTTTACCCCTGTCGGCGTCGCTATGAGCGTCGCTATTTAACAAGTAGTATAGTAACTCTCATAGTGAGGACCATAGCAACATCGTGGATTTATACATTTGAGCGTTACACTACTAGCATCGCTAATATAAAGAACCTCTTGTAGTGTCCTTGACTCATTTGGACCAGTAAAAGCCCTATAATAACAAAATCCATAGAGATACTCTCCCACTTACCTTGTGGAATCTCTAAAGGATGTAAAAGGCCACCTACCTTGAGGCGCTCTACCTTATTAACTTGGCACTGTTGGCAGTTTAGTACGTACTCTTGAACATCATGATGTAAGCCCGGCCAATAAAATTTCCGTCGAACTAAGACGTACGTCTTACGAATACCTGGATGACCAGCACTTGGACTATCATGACACTCAAATAAGATTTGGCACTTAGTGTCTAAGTCCTTTGGCACACATAATCTACCTTTGTGGAGTAAGTAGCCATCATCAATGGAAAAATTCTTCCATCGCTTAAGCTCTTCGTGAGAAGGGGTGGAGCTTTGTGTGTTGGAGTTTTTATCTGCACGTGCAGAGACATGTTGATATGGTTGTTCAAAGATAGGTGAGTATGAGGGATTCCTTTTTAAAACTGCACTTTAGCATATGATTAATCGTGTGCACACTTTCCATGTAATGACTCCAAAAATCCACTCTTTAGTTCCTTGAAAGAAGGTGAATTAATCTGAAGCATACGACTTAGTGCATCCGCTACTACATTATATCGCCCCTTGTGATATCATAGCTTACAATCATAATCTTGAAGGATTTTTTCCCATCTAGCTTCATGGCCCTTCACTTCTATTCGAGTAGTAAACCATTTGATACTCTCCTGGTCAAAAACTACTTTAAACACGGCACCATATAAATAGTGTCGCCACTTTCGTAAATCATGAATCATGGCATAGAGCTCTCGCTCATACACATAATAAATAGGTTGAGCTCTATCTAACTTTTTACTTTCAAAGGCTACAGGTCTTCCCTCTTGGAGAAGTACGACACCAGTGGCTTTATCACTAGCATCAGTCTCTACCACAAACGGCTTAAGTGGGTCAATGATTGCTAGGATGGGAGCAGTGGCTATAGCTACCTTGAGCTGTTCAAAACTGCATTTTTGGGCTTCTTTCCAAGAAAATGTCTTACCTTTTGCTTTAAGTTGATCCGTCACATGAACAGTGATTGTGGCATAGTCACGGATATACTCTCGATAAAATCCAACCATGCCTAAAAATATTTGAAGCTCCTCAACCGTGTTGGGATGTGGCCATCGAAGAATGGAAGCGACCATCTTGATTCCAGAATAAGAGATCTCATGACCGAGGTAATGTATCTTTGTTTGAAAGAAATCGCACTTGCTTTGCTTAGCATACAGCACGTGAGCTCGTAGCTGTTCAAACACTAATTGTAAGTGTTCTATGTGTTCATCTTCAGTCTTACTGTGGATGAGAATTTCATCAAGGAAAACCATAACAAATTTTCCAAGATAGGGACGTAAGACACTATCCATGAGTGTCATAAATGTAGCTGGAGCATTGGTTAGACCGGAAGGCATAACAAAAAATTCAAAATGCCCGAGCCGTGTTCCAAAGGCAGTTTTGGAGATATCTTGTAAAATGATACGCACCTGGTGGTATCCTAAACAAAGATCTATCTTTGTAAAGTATCTTGCCCCATGGAGTTGATCAAAAAACTCATCTACTCTTGGTAGAGGATACTTGTTCTTGATGGTTATGGCGTTTAATCCGCAAAAATCTACGCACATGCACATAATACCATATTTCTTTTTTACCAATAGAATTGGTGATGCCCAAGGCAAAGTGCTAGGTCTAATGAAACCACGGGCGAGGTAGTCATCCAACTGACTCTCAGCCTCCTTGGCTTTCTTAGCACTCATACGATAAGGTGGTTTACTCACCGATTTAGTGTCTCGTAAGACATCTATGCCATGCTGCACATCACGTGTAGGGGGTAAACCCGGTGGTAAATCACTTGAGAACACATCACTATACTCCGTGAGTAAGTGAGTTAACTTTTGCCGTGCAAAAGGAGAATGCAAACTAGAGTTATGTTGGGAAGGAGAATCTTGTAATTCTTGTAATGTTTGTTTTACAACAGTTGCACGTTGCTCTATAGAATTAAAATTGAGAGACTTTGCTCGTTAGATTTGTTAACGCTTTGTTTATCAGTAGAATTCATTGCACTTTGCATACCATCACTAGAATTCACCGCACTTGCTCTTGAGAATTCACAAGACTTGGAGACAAGCAGTAACACAAAAATATTTCATCTATTAAATCTGCTTTCTGCAAAATCGAAAGCTCGGCTGTACATATAAGAGGTGCATATGGTATATTTTTCTCACCAATCAAAAGCACATGTTTACCATTAGCCATAAAGGATAAGGAGTTGTGTTCATAACTAGTGTGCAATGTGTTTACTAAACCATGCAGCCGTCCTAAAACTACATCAGCAAAGTCCATGTTCATAACTTGGAAGTCAAGGGTCATCGTATGATCTTGAACAATAAGCTCAACCGCTTGAACTACCGTGTCCCATACTTCTTTATCATTCCCAGACATCTACTCCACCACATACTTGTGACAGCACGGAGAAAGTGTAAGCTTGAATTTCTTGACTAGCTTATAGTTTAAAAAGTTATGAGTTTCACCATCATCCACTAAAATACAAACACGTTGTCCATTAATAGTGCCATGCATGCGAATCAAATCATGGGGGCCAAAGGTGGGCTTCCACATTGAAGCAGGCACACAACACTTGTTCTTTTCTTCCATATGAAGAACCTCTACAACACAATATTTAGGAGATGAATGTAATATGAGGTGTTGCACCGTGTGCATGGCCTTTTCTTTGCCTTGCAAAAGAGGACAATCTTTCTTGTTATGTTGGTTCAAAAGACACCTAAAACACAAATTGTATTTCTTTGCACGCTCTAAATCAGGAGTGCTAAGAGACCCACGTGGAGTATCTCGTGAGTGCTTAGGCTTCTTAGCCTCTTGTGGACGTGGAGAGGTAGATTGTCTCTTATTCCTCTTGGAACGTGTGGGAGATCTACCTCGCCATTGGCTCTTAGCCACATTGCTCTTAGCAAAATTAGTCTTAGTGTAGGGAACATTTCCTTTTCTCTCTTGGTCATCATCACATCTTTGGGCATGATTAATGGCTTCTTCCAAAGTTTTTGGATGTTGGGTCTTGATATGAGGACGATAGTCTTTGTCAAGACCCCTATTACTGCTACAGCCGGAGACGTGGAGTTCCCTGCAAAATACCCGGAATAGCATGCGACAAACCATAAAATAGACTAATCGACATACCTGGCAACCATATAGACGCATAATCGCGAGATACACGAATAGAGAGAGACAGTGCGAGAGAGAGAGAGAGAGCAATAGCATGCGTGCAGACGCACTTCCTAGAATGGAGTGCTACGCCGGCACGGCGAGAGAGAAGAGAGGAGAGATGAGAAGAATAAGACGAACACTGGGTGCAATCTCCCCCCGTGCAAGAGTGACCATTTCCCTCTTGCACGTATTTGTTTTATAGATTTCTTGAATGGTCAAATTGGTTACAAACTGGCCGGCCGGTCATAATTGGCCAAAGCTCATAAAAGAGCACTTGAATAATAAAATATACATGATATACAAATACATTTGCATAGGCCAAGCTGGGTCTAGTCTTTTCCACCTGTCAGCTGCAATAAATCATAAAATATCATTCCTATAACATACCTCTCCGTTGGAAAGCAATTGTCCTCAGTTGCGAAAAAATATGCAAACAATACTTGTCAAAAACAGTGATTAGTATGTTGTGTCAAAAACATCATGTAATAAAAGAAAAATTTATGAAAACTGAACAACATTAACTTATGCTTGTCGTCATCCACATACTACCTATTCTAGTGTTCCATACCACTAGAATAAGCAGTATATGTCATACCCTGATGAATCGGGATATCATTGGTCACACTCATCATCAATCTCATAATGTCAAGTCTCATCACATAAACACTGCCATAATAATCACCAGATACCAAATCCCAATCCAATTCCAATTCCACAATATAAGTCCAAATCAATACCACTTTCATTTTGTACCCGGGTAACAAAATCATACCAGTTACAGTGGTGGCCAGCCACTGCAGCATGATTTTGTGATTGGTGTTGCCTCATCCGGCGAGTCTACACCAATAAAGCGTGCTGCCTAAATCGGCGAATCTGCACTAATGCTGCCTAAATCGGCGGATCTGCATTGGATATTGTTTAAAAATAATAAATCTGATGTTTATCAATATGCTGCCTAAATTGGCGGATCTGCACCAAGATGAGTATTTACACACTGCCTAAATCGGCGAATCTGTGTGTTGGTGACCAATGGACTCGGCTAGACATAAAAAAATATAAAACAATTTATACCCGTGTCACACCACATTGGAGTATAGTTGAGTAGCAGAGTACTTACTAATTTTTGTTCACTAACTCAAAACACCGCAACTCATATAAGTAGCTGCATAGCTTAATGAAAAATCCTCTCAATAGAATTTACATGCAGTGCAAGCACAAGCTAGAACTTTAGGGATGCTTAATTTCATATGCCATAAGAAACTGTAAACAAGTAAAAGCCTTTGCTTTCAAATTTGTCCAATGGTATTATCCCTATTGCAAATTGTTTGACATTGTGTCCATAAATATATGCACCAACAAAATAAACTTCCAAGCAAGTAGAGAAAGTGAATAATTGTAGGAGTATATTAAGGGATGTCATTGCAGTATAGGCAGATGAGATATGTTGCGTAATTGATGAGATCTTAAGAATATGATAGCCGTAGATATATATAGGAATGGATTCATTAAGGAGAATTAAAATACCATGGAAAACAATGATAAATTACGTACCTGGAGGTATTTTGCGAAAGTGACTAGTATCCAAATCAGCAAATGCTAAACAATTTCTTGAAAACAAAGGTCAACAGCAAAATTCGTCATTTGAGTAATGTTATGCTAGTTAGAACAAACCAAAGATTAAGTCGTATAGATGGGTGTCATATATTGGTGATGTGGACTGTATATGTGAGTAAGTGTTTAAACCATTGATTGTTGTCGCAAGAAAATTAGAAGCCAGTAAAATTTCACCAGTGTTATTGAAAGTAGTTAAAGTAGCAAAACATCGGCTAGATTCCATGCTTTCCTTCACTTAAATTGGAAAAGTTTTACAAGTTTTAGTGTGAAATCTTTGAGTTTTGACCTAAAAATAAAAATGCTTTAGGTGTGCCCTTATTGTCTTTAGTTTGAAAAAATTGTTTTTGGCAAGCCCTAGCTCTATCAATAAACTTTGTTATGATTACTCTGATCCAAAGTTTGATTTCCACCATTACTCTCTCAAAGAGAAGTTTGCCTGAAAATCTTTGTAGGAACTACTTGCGATGGTCATCATTGAATGGATACAACAGACACTGAAATACCAAGAGACATAGCAATGCTTATCTCCACCTTAAACACACAAATCTCACACAGCGTAGCCACGAACATTAACACTAGGTTGGTAACCTAACAGGACATAAAAGTGTCCTTTCAGGGTTTTGAAAAAAACCTCCAAAACCATAGTAGATCCACTCATTTTGTAAAATCCTTTCATGAGGTTATAGTTCAAGGCCTACTACACATGGAAAAAATAAGAAACTTGTAAAATTTCTCATCTTTTGGTCACACCAAGCCTCCAAAGTTGATGGACCAATGCATTTTCATCAAAACAATCATTTCTTACGTTTTGTTGCATAAAAATAATATTAGGGATTTTTGTAAGACTTGAGATAAATTCCCTAGTTAACTTCAACAGGTTGGTGATCGAAACATATGATTGCTTCTCACTCACTTTTTTTTGTTTTGCCAAAATAAATAGGTACAAAAAAGTTGAATTTTTACCATTCTGCAAACATATCATCAAAGTTTCTATAGCGACGCTCAATACAAATAATATATGCATGTTTTCTTAGTTCCCTATTGTCCTTTATGTTCATAAGGAGCCATGCAGCATGTCAAAAGAATAATACATCTCTTACCAAGGGGAATCTTGGGGACAAAGATGAAGTGTTAAATACAGCAAACATGAAAAAACTGGGTTCAACATTATGAGTTGTAGAATCCCATAGAAACTATTCAATATCTAGCCAAATTTTATCCTTATGACTAGATATGGTTACTACCTACAAAATGCATGTAGTTGTTACAAGAAACTAACAATATTGAAAAAGCTATACTTAATATACTAGAATGTTTCGTTTTCTTCTATAATTGAAAAAATCAACCATCGTTGTGTGCTATGCAAAATAGGGTATTAGGTGCCCCAAAACTCAAGGAATGTTAGCTTTATGTTACAATATGAGACATACAAAATAAAAAATGCATTTGGATATCATGAAATCCACCAAAAAAGTAATAGAAGAGCTAAAATTGGCTAAAAAACAGGATTTGACAATTTTTGTAATTTGGTCATAACTTGCAACTTTAATATTTATTTCTCCCTAGAAGCATCAGGACATGTTGAGGACTACTAAAGATAGTTCTCTAGCATTATAGACCTCACAAACATGAATTCTAGAGTGGTATAGTTGCAAAAAGTTTAAAAAAGCCAAAAACTGGACCCGTTTTTTCACACAGTTTAGGTTGTGAAATGTTGTGCAAGGACAATGTTAAAGATGGAATTGATATTCCAAAAAAATGTCGAGTTTTTTTAGCTCATGAGACAACTTTCTAGATAGATAACACCTCAAAATACATTTTGAAACTCTTGACATAATTCAAGGAAAATGGTCACTTAACAGGACATAAAAGTGTCCCAGGACATAAAAGTGTCCCATTACCAACCTAGTGTTAACTCCAAGCCATGAAGGGGGAGAAGGGGGGAAGAGAGATATAAACGTAATGAAATATTAACCGTCTTCAAAATGCCATGAGACCAAACTAATACAATCATTGCAAATCAAAACCAGTGTGTGGGTATAAAAATAAAATTAAGTAAACCGAAAGACTGAAAGTAAAAGTCTTAAATTGTCGGAGTAAATCATTACCATCATCCTCATTGCATGATAATGCTTGGCAAGGATGTATGTCGGATGAAATATGACACTGAAGAGAGTCATCAATGTCCACCTCTATAGGTAGACATACTGGGAGGTGAAAGAAAGAGCGAAATGAAATGAAATGTTATATGAACCTGCTGCAAAAGGCCTATGGGACCAAACCAATATAATCTTTGTGGATCTAAATCAATGCCTGGTGACAAAATTAAAATGAAGTAAAGTGAAAGACTGACGAATTAAAAGCTAGCATCATCATCATCAATGCCCAACAACGCATTGTTGAAGAAAGGATTACAGCGGTCGCTTAAGAGCTTTGTAAATGTGTGCCTCTGGAGGGAGTCGTAGTGGGGGGGGGGGAGAGAAAGCGAAATGAAATGAAATGCTATATTACGCGTCTTCAAAAAGTCAAAATTACATATGTTGTGAAACTGATACAATCAGTGTGAATCTACTCCAATGCTGGGGTACAAATTAAAATGTAGTAAAGTGGAAAAACCTAAAACTGCAAGTCTGAGACGTGATTAGACTAAAAGCATCATCGTCTGGCCTGTGGATGCATGGTAGCAGGCGATTTTCCTGAGAAAGTATTGCAGTGATCACTGAAGAGGTTCGTCAATGTCCACCTCTATCGGGAGTCGGAAAGGGTGGAGAAAAGAGATAGAGAAATAAAATGTTATATGACCCTGTCCTCGACATGCCTATGGGAACAAGCTAGTACAACCTTATGAGTCTAATACAATTTTTGGGTACAAAATAAAAGGAAATAAAATAAGGTCAAATGAACATCAAAGTTTGAGGGTGGCGTCATTGCTATCCAAGACAGTATTGTAGCGACGCCGCTGAAGAGCTCGTCAATGTTCGCTTCTGCAAGCAGTCGGGGGTGGAAAAGAGAGAGGAAGAGAGGACGGAGGGGGGGTGGGGGGGCGTCAGTCTGTGAAGAGTGGCGTGCTCTGCCTCTCTAGATAGTTGGCAGGGAGGAACATAAACGAATAAGGGTGGGATTGAAAAGCCCGTTTATTTGATGTATGGTATGGCAGCCATCCCCATGACAGAGAGGAGAGAAAGGGAGAATCTCCAACTGGCTATGCTTACATGGTGGCCTTCACTCTCGTTATTGCTGCATGCGCTGTCTGAGCGACCATCCGTGGCTCTGGTGGGAGTGTGGGTGCCCACAGTACACAGGGGAGAGATTGACTGAAGAGAGAGAAAGAGTTAGGTGACTGCGGGTGACTGAGAACCGAGAGGGAGAGAGAGTGTGAGTCTTGCATGGGGGCGGTTGATGGGCCGTCTGGCCTGGCGGCTACATGCAGGTAGTCATGGCGGCGGTTGATTAGAGAGACAGAGAGAGAGAGAGTAAGTGGTTTACCACCAAAGAGAGAGTGAGGGACAACTGAAAGTGATTGATGGCCAGAGAGAGAGAGAGAGAGAGAGAGAGAGAGAGAGAGAGAGAAACGGCTGCATGGGGTTGGGCTAGCGGCTGTAGCAAGAGAGAGTGTGGTGTGGGCACTAGAGTTCGGTAGAAAGTGTGGGCGACACTTGAAGAGAGAGAGAGAGAGAGAGAGAGAGAGAGAGAGAGAGAGAGAGATTTTGTTGGCGGTTCACCACCATAGCATGCAATGGCTTGGAATAACGTGTTTAACTGTAGGCCGCTCGTGCATGGCTCGTGCATGGCTGTAGGCGCTTGTACATGAGGGCTACGCAGCCTTTCGTAGTTGGCTGACAGAGAGTCAAAATGACTGCATGGTTGTTGATGAGGCGTGCGGTTGAGAGCAACCAGCTGCCAGCCTACCACTATTGCAAGTGGTCGATTGTAGGTGAGCCACAAAATTCTGTGGTCGCTATCGTGTGCCAAGTAAGAAGGTAGCAAAAATAAGATTAAAAAAAATTAATATCCTGTGGTCGTGGCTCATCATGTAATGGCTAGAAACAACCTCAATTTTCTGTGGACGTGGCTCGCCATGTAATGTTTGTAAACAACCTCAGTGGCTAGAGTTTGTGCACGAGTAATCCATTTGCATGGGCAGTTATTTGCCTGGTGGTTGAGAGTCGTGTGGCTGCGAGGCTCCATGAAGTGGGGAGGAGGACTGCAAGGTATGGTAGGCTTGCTAGGCCCCAATTTTGTTGGTGATAGGAACGCTGCAATGCCAGGTTTACATGAGGGCATGCTAGGTAGGTTTTTGTAGCCTAACACAGGTCGTTGTTGTGATGAGACTTCGAAGGCATTCTTCATCTACCGCCATTTTCAATGCTCTTGAAAGCCGTAACTTGAGGCTACTGTCGTTGTCTTCATAAGCTGTGGAAAGTGATAGTACAATCATCCTTTGCCATTTGACGACAATGAATCTGGGCTACGTGCAAAAGACGTCCGACAATGATCACACCCGAGATCGCACTCAGTTCGCAGCTCTGCAAATCTTCCTTTTTCATAGTCCACAAAATTCCTCGCTCTCTCTAATATTCTCATATAATTTAGTTTAATCCATTCTATTATTATGTTTAATTAACATAATTATACTTATAATCATTTTATCATGATAATAAAGAAAGGGTTCTCTTCAATTTTCTAAAGATCACTATCTATCTCACATAATCGTCACTAATTATTATAAATTGAAGTAATTAACGAAATCTACAAGCATAAGGAAACAAAACACTTAGCTGCTACTTGACAAAAATCTTTAGTCTTGGAGCGTAGCCCACGCTCTAATACCACTGCTACAGCCAGAGACGCGGAGTTCCCTGCAAAATACCCGGAATAGCATGCGACAAACCATAAAATAGACTAATCGACATACCTGGCAACCATATAGACGCATAATCGCGAGATACACGAACAGAGAGAGACAGTGCGAGAGAGAGAGCAATAGCGTGCGTGCAGACGCACCTCCTAGAATGGAGTGCTACACCGGCACGGCGAGAGACAAGAGAGGAGAGGTGAGAAGAATAAGACGGACACTGGGTGCAATCTCCCCCCGTGCAAGAGTGACCATTTCCCTCTTGCACGTATTTGTTTTATAGATTTCTTGAATGGTCAAATTGGTTACAAACTGGCCGGTCGGTCATAATTGGCCAAAGCTCATAAAAGAGCACTTGAATAATAAAATATACATGATATACAAATACATTTGCATAGGCCAAGCTGGGTCTAGTCTTTTCCACCTGTCAGCTGCAATAAATCATAAAATATCATTTTTATAACAATTAAAACCCCGTATCTTTTGGAATTCATCTAGACCTTGTAGTTTTAATATGATTTCCCAATACTTTGAAAGGTACTGTGTGAGAGAGAGTCCAGACATGCGGCATGCATCCCATGCTAACCAATTCTTATCTTCTTCATTGGAGTCCAAAAACTCTTTGGAGAAAGAAGCTTGAAATGCAGCCCAAGACGGAGGACGAGCATCTATTGGAAATGTCATTCACCACTTATAGGCCTTACCTTTAAGAGATAGACTTGTTTCCACAGCCGTCTTTATATCCGAGGTGTGTCTCAATCGATAAATATCGCTCCATTTGCGTAATAACGTATTGACTGCATCCTTGTTGCGATCACGCTCTTCCCCATGAAATTCAGGAATGGTGATATTCTTAAGTAATGCATTGCTACCTTCTACATCTTCTGCAACACTTGTCTCTTGGACTCCTTGAGTGTGCGAGCTTGGTTCCTTTGAACCGTGCCACTTGTGGCTCCTTAAGTCGTCTATGAATTCATAAATTTCACAAGTAACTTCGTAAGATTGGTAACATTTGCATTGAGTGCAGAGAGGTTGCTTTCAAGTACGCTTTGGTGATGTTCCAAAGTCTTGAAATAAGCCATATCTACAAGCCCATGATCTCCTAGATCATCATCATCATCATGCATATTAGTGTCAGCAGAACCCATGGTGCCCTGATTTTGATCTACGTGCTCAAAATCAAACATGTGTGTAGGTGGGATATCCTCACTGGCCATGGTAAACACACACCAATGCAAAGAGAGAGAAAAAAATGACAACTTGTACCTTGAGAAATTGAAGTCTGTGTTTTGTATGCTCTGCAATTCGCGTTGCATGAGAACCTCACCTTGCGGAAATTTGAGCGCTTTACTTGTCGTTCGTTGTAAGAACACCTTTGATGATTCTTCAAAGAAACCCCTCGTTTTTGTGAAGGCTTTTGTTCACTTTGAAGCTACCTCCTTGAGGAAAAAAATAATTTTTTGAGGAAAACTTGCCTTCCTCCAAGAAGTGAAAAGGAAGGGTGAAGCTATTTCCTTGAAGTTTGAAAATTTTCCTTTCCTTCTAATTTTCCTTTCAGCACAAGTAGGCTATCTTTCCTTGTTGTGTATACACAACAAGGATCAATAGCTTGATGGTAAAGTGTTGGCCTCTTACCCTCATGGGGTGGGTTCAATCCTTCTTCATGCAAGAGTTAAACGGGCCTTCCTACGCACGCAGCCAATGGCGCCAACAACGGAAGCCTTCGGAACCTCGATGCCATCAAGTTGCCGATCGTGTTTGCCTTGGTCGCCCCCCTTGGTCGTGCACTATGAAGGGCGTAGATGAGGCTTATCACTTAACGAGAAAAGATCGAGCGAGATAAGGCGAGCAAGGGACAAAAGGTCAATGAAATCAGAAATTTTATAGATTCAAGGTACTCAGATGCTGTTAGGAAATATGACGTAGCTAAATAGATATTTGAGTAGATTATTTAATGGAGAGAGATATATGTCACACACAAGAGATTATAGAGTAGAGAGAGAGAGAGAGTACACACGATATATGTGGTTCATCCTGAAAATTTTGGTTTCCGACGAGTGATTTTCCTTCATGCACGATGGCTTTTCCTCATAATGGGGGCCTTACAAATGTGCACTTTTACCACAAAAAAAATTACAAGGGTAAATCAGGCTCCATACTTAACAGATGCGTGGAGTTTGTTGCATCTATATTCTTAAAATTGTTGGTTCTCCCTAAAGAATACGGTGCTTTTAACGATGATCCCTTTCCTATAGGATGATTTTGAAACTCATGTGCATGGCATTTGTATGCCGCATATTCTAGTCTTATGTCTATCATATGTACAATAATACTATTTAAATGCCTCACAAGTTTTCAAACGAGAACTCTTTAAACATTCTTGTTTTCCAAAGGTTCTGGTTGACCACTCCATGGCTTTATTCCTAAGTGCAATCAAATTAGGCATGCTGAAAATTTCAACAAGACTTACTTATTTCTACCATCCCCTTAAAAGTATCTAGAGAGCTGGTCTAATATGTTCTTCAAACATGTCTATCTAGTCTGTTCTCCATCCCTCTTATATTGAAACCATGGGACACTTCAAATATGTAGTAGCCATGGTATTCAAGTAGGATCTCTTCAAATATCTGTTTAGGTTGTGATTTGAAAGGGATACACCATGAAGGAAATTGAACAAATGGGATTTTTGAACTTTGGAAGAAAACTAATCTCCAAATTCACCTTAGAAGGATACACAATGTCTAGTCAGGCATAGATCACCATTTTCATCCTTGAGCTTTTCTCCATGTTTGCCATCCTCCAATGGACCTATTGGTAGGGATGCAACAAATATAGCTCTTGTGTTTCTTAATTGCCAAAATATGTTTTAATAGTGGACAAAGAACCAAACACAAATTATCACTATGTGAAGCTCCAAGAAGAAGGCATTGCAATGGAAAAATCCTTTCCCTGAGATCTTGGGAAGTACTTAAAAGTATTGACACTAACTCTGTGACCTTAAGGGGTAACCACACATGTTTCACACAACTTCAAGCACTCACCTTGTGAATTTAGTGAGTGTTTAAAAATGCATATGTTGAGGGGAAGATGAGAGACTTGATTGAAGGTCTTAGTGACTATTGATTTTCTGCAAGTAGTCTTTGAGATAAATCATTTCTAGCTAAGGTGCTGGGGATGAGCTACTAATCCTCTATGTATTTGTGTGCATGCATACACATTGGGTGGGATAGTAAACCCGTCTTACAAACTCAAGCTTGATATGATCTCAGAAGAGATTCTCACATACACAACCTTGATATGATATGAAAATTGAACCCTTGTGCTACCAACCAGAGAGTGTGTGTGTGTGTGTGTGTGTGTGTGTGTGTGTGTGTGTGTGAGAGAGAGAGAGAGAGAGAGAGAGAGAGAGAGAGAGAGACCATATTCAATAGTAATAAAATCAACATTTCTCAACTGACTTATTAGTATGGAGGCCTCTCAAGTTTTATGAGTTCACCCACGTTATAGCTTGCACCAAATAAAGCACAAGGTGAGAGCACCCTTGACTAGCTACCATGACACTTAATATAGATCCTTATAATACAACCCCTGCAAGAAAGGAAGATAAGATGTCACCATGTGGGAAATATAATCTTCATTTACACACACTTAAAAAATGCAGATCGAGCTCTAAGGTGAAATTCCATGCAATTTTGAGAGGATTAATGAAGGTCGCCTAATTATGTGCCAACATCCAATAATACGCACACATACATTGCACGTTGTGTTATAACACCTTGTGGACTTTAAAGTGTAGAATTTGAACATTTAATATGGCAAAAGGTAGTAAAAAAGTAAGATTTGGGATAGAGTGACTCTCACCATTCAAGACCAAGAGAACATTTGGCAGACATAATTATGATGCCACAAGCGAGAGATTAGCAATTACCCAATATTTCCTTATGTAAGTGTTGGTGAGACTCTTTGAGAGAGAGAGAGAGAGAGCACTCAACTATGAAAGAAGATGCGTGTCTTGAAAACAACAAACAATGAAATGAGAACATTCATCCCATTAGAATGTGTGGTTACCCTCACTAGCCCTATTCAAGTTGCATTTGGAAATGTGATGGTTCAGGAGGGTAAAGTATAAAACATGGATGCCCAACCCAATAGAACGTGATCTATAATAAATTTCTCACCAACCCAATTTAGGTTGCATTTAGAAATTCAAGTGTCTAAGGGGTGGTGAGATGAAAAGCCCACTAGATGTGGTGATGATTTTGGACCGAGCGAAATTAGCAAAAATCTTGTGAAACCACTTGGTTTAAAGGGAGGAAAAAGGGGATGGGAGTGGCAGTTGGCACAAGGGGTAGTTGGTAGGTGGGGACGAAGAGTCAAGATAGGCATGAGCCATCTAGCCAAGGGGCCACGTGGTGTCAACAAAGCAGAAGGAGCAAGAAAGGAGGGAGGGAGTGCATGTTAAAGTGAGAAAGCATGCTTTGTACCAACCAAGTTTCTGGCTAGAAGTTTTTTTGCACATCCAACTTTTGGTATAAGGCTTCTTATCCTTCTTGTTACAAAATTTTCTCTCCGTGTTTGATTATTTTCAAGCCCCTATTGTATAATGCTACTCACCTTCTACCTTCAATGCCACAAGGACTTCTCTCATGGACAATGCCAACCCCAACTGAAAAAAGTTCCTATTGTACTTGTGTCCACTAAACCATGCAACCTATGCCATGAAATGACACAATATCTCTCCTTTGTGTGTGTGTGTGTGTGTGTGTGTGTGTGTGTGTGTGTGTGTGTGTTATATGAACTTAGAACCTTTTACAATTCTTATTCTCCCTCATATCCAAACCTTATGCTCTATAGATTCTCTTTTGAGTAGCTCGATTATAGCCATAGTAGTCTCTTGTTTCGGTTTTAGTAGGAGATTAGTAGAATCATCCAAGGCCCAAAAATAGCTTGGGAGTGCCTTGATTGTTATATAGAAACTTACAATACCATTTTGAAATAACATCAAAATTTTCTTGTATATGTTTTCATAGTTTGAGAGAATCATATATTCGGTAGAATCGGAAAGTATAGAACTTATTTTGTGCAATAAAGGGAAGTTTTATTCAAGATAAAGAATAAGTAGGAAAAAGTAATCCTTGTTAAATTATATTATTGAGGTAAGAGGTAGTGAGGAACTCTATATATTTTTCATCATTTTATTGCTTTCTAAAAGAAACCCTAGTGTTGTGTTGGGTTAGGGAGACTTTCATTGTTTTCAGTGCATGTGCATGATGGAGACTTACTTTCATTTTCATTTCATATCCTGACACGTCTTGATTTTTTTTGACTTTTTTTGCATTCTATTGTTTTAGAATGTTAAAGTGAAACTTCACTTGCATAATTCTAGTAAATTTTATGGAGACACACACACACACACATATATTAATAAGTTTTTTAATTTCACATTTCATTTCACAGCCTCACATGGTTTGACTTTTCTTACATTCTATAACTTAATTCTAGTCAATACAGAGGAAAGTCTCTTTTATTAAGCGGCTGTCGATTGAGTTTCCTTTCCACAAAAAAGCGAACCGAAAATACTAGCAAAAATTTAAAATTTGCAAGATTTTTGAACTATTTTCTCACATATTTCACTAGTTTTCATTCCCTTTACCATGGTTTGCAACCAGGTAGTCTGCATTTTCAACCGGCTCAAGGCTAAGCTGAGGCAATCCTTTCTTGAACACTGATTTCACTTAAACTCAACCTAATGATTTTATCACGTTCTAATTATTAGACTAGAAAGCCATCATAATTCTTTCACTTGTTAATAATGTGAGCTTGTAGACACAAGTACATAAAGGGAAGCATGTATTTGGACTATTCTAAGTTCCCTGAGTTGTCCATTTGGAGATAGATGACTTATTAAAAGCTAGTGAAGTTATGGTATACTTATTTGTATACTACTAGTATAAACCTATAATTAAACCAAATGTCTTTATAAGTGATAAAATCCTCACATTGTGCATATATCCAAACTTAGTGCATGCGGAAGATAATTTTTCATAGCACAGATCGAGACGAGAATATATAGATAATAAGGACTAAATTTGAACAATATATTTGAACATTATTCACCTATCTTCGTTCGAATTTCATCTCTCGCTCTGTTTTTGTCGCTCGTCGTTAAGTGATAGCACTCGACGTAGATGGGGCAGTCACGGTCGGCTGTTGAGTGATAGCACTCAACGTAGATGGGGCAGCCACGGTCGGCTGTCGCTGTCTATCCATGTGCTGCGCACAGGAAAGTGTGCCTGTTTTCTTTTGCTTCATAGCAGAAATGTCGTTGTCTGCAGAACGTGGAAAAGAAGCATAGTGTCGCACGCACATGCAATCCGCTTTTCGCCTCCTCCCAAGAATAGCTCGGATACCAGTGAAAGGGCGGTGGTAATGCGTGTGCTAGTCTCCACCCAACCATGCTATCTTATAGCCTCCCCCTAGCATACACACTGTCCGACAGTGCTGGTGGCCTTGCCCATAGGACCCATGTCCTTACAAAAAGTCTTGAGAGACTTTGAGTTTTGCTAAGCAAAGGAAGCTATGGAAATAGCATCTGCAGAGTCAGGCAGTAAGCAAGCTTGGAATTGAGCAAGACATTCAAGCCAATTGCAAGTGGGGGGAATTGGACGGGCCATTAAGGCACTCAAATTGATGGCCATTAAAGAATCGCCAGCAAATGCAAGTAGAAGCAGTCCGGAAAATGAGTCAGGAGAAACAAGCCTTGGAAATCCAAAGCAGTGTGTCTAGCATCCAATTGCGAGAATTTGGAATACACAAACACACACACTTGATGGTAGCAAGGTCCCGCTTCCTTTCAGTTGCCTTGTCCTCCAAGCTTAGCATGAACCCCGAAGCTACAGATAAGCAGTTGGAAGGATTTGGTTGCTATCACCCAAGTGGTAAATTTGGACTGTTTCAAGCTGGAAAAGTTCATAGCTTACCTGCATTTGTGTTTTTGATAGATGTTGATTATGAAGAGCCAAAAATCTATGTCAAGGATGTCAAAATTGCCAGGGTAAAGAGCATAAACATGAAGAGATTTTTTGAGTTAGGCTTGTTGAAGCCTACTGATTATGTACCTATGGAAACAACAAGGTGTTTTATGGACAAATCAAGGACGATGCTAGATGTTCGACATGTGGATCCTACTAGGGTAAGGCCTTTCATTAGTTATATTCCCTTGGATTTTCTTGTTTGTAAGGTGTTTATACCAATTGTGGAGGAGCTCATAAATGAAGATGATTCTTTTGTGCTTAAAAAAAGCATGTTTGTGGAGGAAGTAGGAGATGCCAAATGCCTGGTGCAGATTGAAGAAATGGATGGTCAAGTTTTTGTGGAGTAGCAAGAAGATGAATATGTTGATACGGAGTCCACCTATGGTGATGATGATGAGGGTAATAGCTCAAGCTTTTGGGAGACGAGTAAAGAGGATAGTCTCGATGAGACGGGTCCATATTCTATGGAAGCAAGACAAATTATGTAGAGCCAATGCACGTAAAGGTAAAGATACCTTGTTATATTATGAAGATGTGGTGGTTGCCACTATGAATAAAGATTGGGTAAGCGTGTTGGAGCTTGGGAACAAATATATGTAGGTGAGGATGCTATGCGGCACTATGTTTATGCTGATTCTTGTCAAGGTAGTTGTGGAAAGTGCTTTGATTATGCAGTAGGTGCAACGGTTTTTCAAGGAGGAAACAACTGATGTGGTGGCCGTGGAAGAGGAATAGGTTGAAGGAGATGGTAGACAAGGGGTGATGGATGATGACCAAAGGGAAGAGTAGCTGCAGCTGCGTATGGATTGCACAAGTAGTACCTTGCATACATGGTCTTTTGAGCAAGTATGTTTGGATGATGAGGATGATTGGGGGTTTGATGACCCGGTCGGTGAGATGGATAAAGAATCATAGGTGCTTGTTGAGAAGGCTCTCACCAGGCTACAGGTTAAAGGTAGCCTTGTGCTTTGATTGCCACTAGATAAGGAGAAGCTTGAAGGGTAGGAACATGTGGTTGATCTACAAGAATTGATGGTACAATCCTATGAGAAGGTGGTGCTGGTAGATCTTGGAGGGCCAATTGTAGACAAAGGGCTCGATGATGCCGAAATTGAGTGCTTGGTAGGTGAGGAGGGGGGCATGGAGACAAAGATGGAAAGGCTTCTAGTGCTACAGGTGTGCTCTCAGGTAGATGAGGTAAAATCTTGGATTGTATCCAAGATTTCCATGGAGGTTTGTGCGTGGTGGTTGAAAGGTATGTTGGTAAAAGTAGTTGTGCAATGGGATGTCAAGCAGGTACAAGATCTGCTGCTTGAGGAGGATCTTGCTTTACTTTATTGGGAGGAAGGGCATGGTATGTTCAGTGTGAGTGATGACACATTTGATGAGAGCTGTGATGTGATTTTTGATGCTTGGTTGGGAGCGAACAATGTGCCTATGGGTGCTTTGAGCAGTGAAAGTATGCCAAGGGAAGCTTATGTGGATGGTTGGCTAGATGCATGGGTGTGGCATTGTGGTAAGGTGCTGCAGGTGGATGGAAGTGATCAGAGTCAAGTGTTTGATCCAGAAGGAATCTATGCAATAAACCAAGGGGCTGGGCAACCCGCTTGAGCAAAGGATGTGAGTGACAAGAGGAAGATTTTGTACGGATGGTTGTATTTTTAAAGTGCTTTTCGTTGTCAATTTGGTGTTGCAATTTTTTTAGATGCAATAAACATGCAAGAACATAAATGGTCAACTAGTTGGAGGACAATGAAGTGCACCAGCGAGAGCGTGTGTGAGTGTGTGTGCAGTGATGGAGAAGAGAGGAGAAGAGGAGACCTTGTGTTTGCACGGGCTGAAACTCACTCTCTACATGTGGGCCCCCGTATTCTATTATGTACATAATGAATAAGTATAGTGGTCGGGCACCTGGCCTAACCGGCCACATGGGGCTTTACCCCAACAACCTCCCACGTAAAGGCCAATGTGGCCGTGAGAGAGAAAAGAAAACCATACAAAACCTGTACAAGGTCATCACAAGTATGAGCTCAGCCAATGCCCACTGGCTCGCTGAAAGTGTGTGCATCCAGCTCTAATTGTAGAGGAAGTATAGAGCGATCGACACCATACTCCTCCCCAAAGCCGCACACATCCTGCAGGTATCTCACCATACGCTACAAAGTACCCCTATGCTCAACGCCAACGTCAGTCACTGCACGACTAACTCATCCCACTGCAAATGCAATCATACTGCAAATACAATCTCGGGTCTCGAGATGAGTATCTCATACATGAGACTCCTGAATGCTGATGCAATCCTAGCAATATCTGCCAATCTGACCATCTCGGTCAAATCTGGCTCATAACTCCACTCATGGAAATCACCCTGACACCGAACTATGATCCCTGGAATCCATCCTCGTGTCCATCTAATGTCACATGCGCACCAAGATCATATGTCTGTCCTGAACCCTGTGTGGTAAGAGCAATGCCTAGCTCTAACTCACATACATCAGCCTCTGGCCTAAGCATATCCATGAATGACTGAATCACGATTGAATCCTCAGCACTCAAGCCATCCATATCCTTCATCGTATCCATGAATGACATGTCCTGGTGCACAACTGTCTACACAACTGGCTCAACATGCTCACAAACTGGAGCATCATGCAACCTATCCGCAAAGGAGACATGACTCGTCTCTCTGCATGGCTGCGTACTCACAAAAGTTGTGCCGTCTCGCACATGATGTACTCGCATCGCATGAATCGTGCCAACACTAGAACCTCTAGCTATGACTAGCTATCCACGATGCAATCTGAAACTGTGCTCATCCAGCACTACCTGGCATCCACTGTCTCATAAGTGACTCACAGAGATCAAGCTCTGTGTCAAACCTGGCACATGGCAACATGTATGATGCACCACTTGGCAATGATAGTCTGACATCTCCTCCACCAACTATGTCATGCACTGAACCATCAGCTAGATAGAGACGTCCAAGCATACCACTAGCATATGTGCTAAACCACTCATGACTCGGCGTGACGTGAAACCTAGCACTCACGTCTAGTATCCAATGCGAAGGTAATGTGTTGTCAAAAACTGACATAAGAAAGTCAAGAGTAAACATGCAAGCAAATGCGACATCTCCGTCATGTGTAGCCACATACGCTACATCTGCTCCCACATCATCCAAAGTGATAGCACCCCTCTTGTGCTCTCTCATCCGTCGAAAACAACGCCTATGTACATGCCCTGTATGACCACAATGCCAACACACAACATCTCTATGTTTGCAAGATCGTCCTTTGATTGTAGGCATCTCTCTAGACTCATTTGTGCCAAAAGCATTGCACAATCTTTGCCATAACTCTCTAGTTGTACATGCATCCAACCCAATGCGATAGACAGACTCACCAAGGTGTAACATGATCGTCGAACGTGCAAGCTCATCCAAGTCCTCCAACTCATCGTCAATCATTGACTCTGGCCTAGCATCCATGCCCTATAGTGGAAACACTGGGCCCAACTGAGTCAATGCATCATGCATGCCTGCTTTCCAATGCTCAAAGTTTGAACCATCAAACTTTGTATGGAAAAGTAAAAACCCTGACAATGATGTACATGCCAAATCCATGGCGATAACCTGTGACAAGACCAAGCACAAATCGATCAACTGACAAGACCACAAAAACATGAATATTCATTTGTAGCCAATTCTGGGAAAATGCACCCAACTTTCCGACTTCTATATCTTTTCGCTTTGGGTTCTGTTTGACGAGCAGTCAACTTCTGCTAGCTCCATACATTGCATAGCCCCTTATCGAACCCTACCGCAACCCAAAAAACACCAGATGGCACAAAACTCCATGTGGTCAGTAGCCTATCCCCCGAAAAAACTTCAATTGTCCATAAACTGCAATCCATAACTCTAATCTATGATCTGAAAAGATAGGTAGGCTCCATAAATTGAGCACTATGCACTCAGGCCACTTGTCCCCAGTTGTCTTGTTTGGTAAGAATCTACAACTCACCGCACCTTTAAACTCCAATATATTGGGCTCCGTAGCTCTGTTTGATGAGCCGTCTTGACCTGCTCCTTCAACAACTTTTGCTCCACATTCCTAGATGCAAATGTTGCACCTTGAATCTCCTTCACCTGCTTCCCAAATTAGCCCCATTTGGATCCTTTCTTGGCCTATAAACCACATCATCCATACATATCCGCTGGTACTTGTCAGCCCATGATCTTCATAGTTGCTCCAGGCTTTTGCCATGCTTCTTCTAGCCTACACATACTTGCCCATGCCATCTTCTATGGTTGACACACTTCTATTGCACTTTCATTGCCCACCCCCTAGTTGAGCATTTATTCTCAACCTAAAAAGAGCTTTATTCCACTACTAACTACAAAGCTTGGCACATACTATGAGAAAACCAAAACCATATGTACATAGTCTTATTGCCTACTGCCAAACCTTCAAGTGGGTTGCCTCACCCCCTGCATCACATAGATTTTACTTGGATCACACATCTGCCATTGGTATCTTCCACCCATTTGTTAACTGCTCACCATAGTATCATACCCTAGCACATAGAACACCATGTGTGTAGGCTGCCCATAGCCTACCTTCAGCACTCCATGCATTCCTCAACAAACAAGAATCCACTCCATACCTAGAAACATCAAGCATATCACCATCCAAAAAACATGTCCTGACACCAAGCTCGAACACATGTCTGACCCTCCCTCCCAACCAAGTAAAGTGGAGGCCTCAACCATAGACCCTTGCACATGCTCAAACCCTCCATCACATAGCTGTTTCTACAAGAATATTCTTCAACCATAGCACACATATCTTCCATGGAAGAAAATCCACTGCTTGGGATTCTCCTTTCTCTACCATTGGATATATCTGCTGGACCGTCTTTGGCATCACAGCCTCCTCTTTGGCCACACACTAATTCCAACATCATCGATCCCTTCCTTGTCAACGGGTCCTTCAAGTTTAATCAACACCACCTAATCTTAGCTTCAATCACTGGCTCTTTAATCACCTCTTCTACCACTGCATCATGCTCCACCAAGGAAGAGAGAAACTTGTTCTCTATTGCATCATCCTCTTCTTCCTCCATAGGCATGAATTCTCTATCTCTTCTGGCAAAATTCTGCATTTGTTGCACCATTATGGCACATTTCACCACCACTTTCATCTCAGCATGGCCATTAGCATGGCACCAGACACAAATTTTACCTGCATTCCATCATCGGTAGGCCTAGAGCGTTCCACTTGGTCTCCATCATCCATCTCAACTGACTATGTTCCTTGCTCTTCTTGCACATGGGCTACTACCATATCATCAAACACATAATAAGGCAGCTTTATCTTCACCAACTCAGGTTCCTCAGACTCCATCTCCCCGCCATAGGATGTGGAATCATCCACTCTAGACTCCTTGCTTGTCTCCTAGCCACTTGATCTTGTATCTTAATTATCACCGGCATTATATACCGACACCGTATCTATGTCTTCATCTTCTTGTTTCTCCAAAAAAACTTGACCATCTTCATGACTTTTCACACTTTCTTCACTAGCTTTTGAACCATCGGTATCTGCAACCTGATTGCATTGTGCCACCTTTTCATGCAAACTTTTCACAAGAACTGGATATACCTTGTTAATCTGCACTAGAAGCTCCACATGTGCTACCGCTTTTGCATCTTGGTTCACCTCAACATGGAGCTTCTCCTCGTTGACAAGCTTGTCCACCCTCGGCACATGCACTTCACAAACCGGAAATCTCCAAGGAACATAACCATCCATAGGCCTTACCTCTATAGGCTCTTCACTTCAATAATTTGACCCTCCTTTGATCCGGACCAAAGAATAATTTGCAACCACCACAATAGCCACATAATATGTTGGGTTCAACACGCCCAATTCTAGCTTCCACTTTACCTTTTTGCTCTTCATCTTGGCTGGATTGTTAACTGAGTCAACGTTAGTGAACAGAAGCTGCTAAAGACTGAAGACGTACAAATGTACATCGAGGATGAATGCAAAGAATCAGTAAAGATTGGAGTTACACATTTTTCATGTTTTTCCAAAATGGTCACGTATTGTAAATTCTCGATTTATTTCAAGCCAATGTAATATATTAATGTGTTACGGGCTCAATGGGAGTTCCAAATTGTAAAGAATAGGTCACTTATTGTGCCTAGGTTGTAGATTCAGTAAGTGGTGATCCCTAAAGGCCTTGGGCGGTTTGACATTGCATATTTTCACCCTATGTACATAAGGCAATGTGAAAAAGAAATTAGGGTTCTCAAGTCATTTGTTGAGAGCACTCTTTGGTGAGAGCTCTTAAGGTGTGTGGCTAAGGAGTCCTTGATCTTCTCCTTGCTCATGAGACTGGATTAACACTAATCAATGATTCATTCTCTCTCACTATGTCTCTCTCATGCTTCTTATGATTGCCTATGATGCTTAGATTAGCTAGATCTACACTAATTAATGGTTAATCCCTATCTAATCTTGTGTGATTTCCCTCTTTTGCTTGTGTGTGCATGTAGGTTTGATTGGAGTGTGGTGCTTGATAGATCTATGTGTGTGTGCTTGCAATTAGTGTGTTGCATGATAGGATTAGTGTTGTGTGCGTCTTGCAGTCGTAGTGTGTGTGTTTGGGTTGATTAGAGGTGAAGAGAAGTGGATATGGAGATTGACTTTCATTGCGGCTTAGCTCCTCCATAGGACGATAAGCTCACCTCGTAGAGTTAACCATTTGTGTTGCCACGATTAGCTCACTAACTGTGTGAGTGTTTCCATGCCCTAGCTGGGTAGCTCATCCCTCCGGATTGATAATTTTGTTGGTCATTGGAGCTATTACAACAATGGGACCCCCAACATTTGGCGCCGTTGCTGGGGACGATGGCCTATGCTAGTGTAATTGTGGTATAAAGGAATGCGTTCCCTCACTAATTTCACTTGTGTGTTTATGTTTTCGTGGATTTTGAATGTGTGTGCATGAAGCATTGTGTTCATAATTTACCAATGTGTAACCGTATCTTGCAAATTGTGTGTTTACACACTCTAATTTCTCACTAACCCCTTGCTAATTTTACTAATTTTTGCTAACTTACTAATTTGTTATGAAGGATTGGAGCATTCGACCATTCAATTGATCTTCAATGGAAAGGTAATTAAGGTGGTATTCTCAACCTCCCTAGAATCTAGAGATGTGTAGAATTGTGTAGATATCCCACCAAGATGCTATGTAATGTGATTCAATATAATGCTATGCTATGTTGATGCAATGCAATGTTGATGTTAGGAATGGAAAAGTTTGCGATTTTTCATTTTTATGCCGTCGGTATGCCAAATTTTTTAAGAATAGGCGGTGCATGAATTTGATAAGTTTCAATTTCTAATTGATGATTGTAGGTTGCTAATTGGGTGACTAATTGAGTTAATTGCATGCTTGGATGGTCAATTTCAAGTGTGTGTGCATTCTAATGGAGTGTGTGTATGCTAATTTTCGCACTATTTTGCCCATGTTTGAGCACCTAGAACTCAATGTGTGCGTTATCATTTTTTCAATTGTGATGATTGATATGTATTGTGCACATGCCCAACTAATGATTTGTGAAGTCACATTGTAAATCCGACAAATTTAACCCTTTTGTCTGTGCATCTACACATTGGTAAAACCTGCCAATTTTTTAGTGTGTGTGTACCTAAAAAAGTGGCCGTTCGGCTTCGACAAAGATCTGCGCAGGCCATTTTGGACTACGTGGTCTCGGCGGGTGCAGATCCGGAATCTGCAAATTTGGGGTTTCGGCCTACGACTGCAGGTGCTAAGGATATCAGCACTCCTAGAGTGCTGATTTGTGGCTGTCTACACATCGAAGGACGGCTCACAGTTCTTGGAGGCGTGTCACATATGACACGGGCGCATCTACACACAGATCGTAGGCGACATCCACTAGTTCATCAGGTATCTTGTGTTTGCTGCTTGATATTCCAAATTTCATTCTGACATTGCAGGTACTTCCACATGGGATGTATTGTCAGAGATGATGTATGTCTGTTGAGGGTTTACTGGCTGTGAGTCACGCAGCAAACAACCGCTGCAGCGGTTACAACATATAGTGGGAAATTTGTGGATGTATGACTTTGTGGGAAGTCTATGTACTGTCAGATTTATTGCAGCCTTTGTTGAGGGTCGAGTGAGGTTTTATTGAGCTGGGGGATTCTCGAATGTTGAGATCCTTTCGGTGATACAGGTCTTGGAGCGATCCCTCCAGCACCCTTAGATAGGCAGCTAGGATGTATTGACTGTGAGTTAGACAGTTGGGATTGCATGTTTTCTTTACTGCCGTTGAGGCATTGTCGCAGTATATGCTTACACGACAGTGACAAGACAGTGAGAGACAGTACAGGTGGAGGATAGGTTAACCCACAACTTACAGTGTTAGAGAGACAGTGGTTTTTTGAGCTGGTTTTTGGTCTGTTTTTTGAGTACACCAGAGCCATTTTACAAAGGAGACTCTGCCGAAATTTATGAAGAATCTGAAGCTTTCTTGGTTCATTTGACAGGTTGATATTGGTTCAGAGGTCAGTTTACAGGGGAAACTTTGTTGAATTTTTCCTAGGAAAGTAAACTACTGTGAAGCGTAGCTATGGCTGGATCACAGGACACTACTCTTTACAATATCAAGAAGCTGGATGGAACCAATTTCCCATTGTGGAAGAAGCAGATTTGGCACGTGTTGGTACAAAAGAAGCAGATAAAACCTATAAAGCTCAAGGGGATAAAACCAGAAGATATGGACAAAGATGAATGGAGCGAAATGAATGAATTGGCACTTTCTACCATTATGCTGACTTTGGCAGAAAGCGTTTACTTCAATGTAGCAGACGAGATGTCGGCTTATGAAGCATGGACAAAGTTGAGTGATCTTTATGAGAACTAAAGTGCAGCTTCACAGGTATACTGGCTTAAGAATCTTTTTGACTTGAAGATGAAAGAAGGGACACCTATGTCCAATCATCTGAATGAATTCAACACCATCTACAGTCAGTTGTCAGCTCAAGGTGTCAAGTTTGATGAACCTGTTAGAGCTATGTTCCTGTTGATCACATTGCCGGAAAGTTGGGACACTTTTCCCACAGCTTTGAGTAATTCTGCACCTCCAGATGGTTTGACCATAGCATGTGTAGAAGGCAGTCTGCTTACTGAAGAAACCAACAGAAAGACAATGGACAAAGGCAAAGGAACAGCCTTAGTTGTCAAGGGAAGGACCAAAGAAAAGTACAGAGGTGGAAAGAGGAATCAGTCTCGTAGCAAGTCTCGCAGTGCTAAAGGCAAGAGTGACATAGAATGCTACCATTGTGGCAAGAAGGGTCACATGAAAAGAGACTGCAGAGAATGGAAGCAGAAAAAGGCAAAGAGAAAGCTGAAGACCATGGTGAGAAGAACAAGTCCTCAATGAAGATTCAAGAAATAAGTGTGACAAACATTGTTGTAGAGGGTGACAGTCTAGTGTCAGGAGACATCTACTCCTTGAAGAATACAATGGACTCAACTCTTCTTACAACATCTGATGGAAATGGACTGAGTGACTGGATTATAGACTAAGGGGCATCACTTCATGTGTCTCCAAACAAGGAGTGGTTTTACTTCTTATGTGACCACTAAAGATCATGTTCGGCTAGGCAATGGGCAGACATGTGAGATCTTAGGTGTTGGAGATGTTCAATTGAAGTTTCAGAATGGCTCTTCTTTCACGCTAAATAATGTGAGACATGTTCCCGCAATTACAAAGAGCTTGATCAACACAGGTTTACTTGATGATGCTAGCTACGTCACCACTTTTGGACAGAACATGTGGAAGATATCCAAGGGTTCTATGACAGTAGCACATGGAGTAAAGTCTGGAGGACTTTACATGATTTATGTATCAAATGTCTCTAAAAATGTAATCAATGTAATCGAGCAGCCGAACGTTTCTTTGTGGCATAGCCGGTTAGGACATATGTCCAAGAAGGGAATGGAAATCTTGTCTCGTTCTGGTTATTTGCCTGGCATTTAATGATTTTGAATTCTGTGAACATTGTCTGTATGGTAAGCAAACACAGCATCCACATAAGCATAGAAGCAGTAGAAGAGATACACAGTTGGCACTTGTTCATAATGATTTGTGTGGACCTATGCCTAACCTATCTCTAGGGGGAGCTTCTTACTTTATGACATTTATAGATGATTACTCGAGGAAAGTATGGGTGTACTTTCTCAAGCACAAGGATGAAGCGTTTAGTGTTTTCAAAACGTTTGTAACACTTGTGGAGAATCATAGTGGCAAGAAGCTTAAATGCTTACGCACTGACAATGATGGAGAGTATGTTTCAAAGGCCTTTCAGGACTTTTGTGAGTCAAAAGGTATAAAACGTGAACTTGCTGCTCCTTACAATCCTCCTCAAAATGGTGTTGCTGAGAGGATGAATAGGACCATACAAGAGAAGGTCAGAAGTATGTTGTCTAATGCACAACTGCCAAATGGGTTTTGGGCTGAAGCTGTATCAACAGCTGTTCATCTTATAAATAGATCTCCTAGCAAGGTTTTGCAGAAGGATTCAGTGGCAGAGATGGTATGGTCAGGCAAAATGCCCTCATACAAGCATCTCAGAGTCTTTGGCTGTGAGGCATATACTCATGTTCCAAAGGAATTTAGGAACAAACTTGAGCCAAAGAGTAGAAAGTGCATCTTTCTAGTCTATGGTAATTTTGGTGAGATGGGATACAGACTTTGGGATCCCGAATCCAGAAAGGTTATCCGTAGCAATGATGTTCACTTTAATGAAGCCACATATCATTCCAAACCAGAGAGGGTTGAGGAGATTAGAAGAGTTGTCTTCCAAGAATATGGACCTGCACGTGCAAGAAAAAATGTCAGGGCTCAAGAGGAGCAAGGACAGGATAGAGTGGAACCACAGGTTGTGGCTGAGCCTGAGCCACCTATTGTGCATAGATCTGGACATATCACGCGACCTCCTGATAGGTTTGTTCCATCTATGAACGATGTCATGTTGACTGATTGCAATGAGCCTTCATGTTAGAAGGAAGCAGTACAAATGAAGGACTCCGGGAATTGGCAATTGGCCATGCAGTCAGAGATGATAGCTCTGCATAAAAACCAGACATGGAAGCTAGTTAAATTACCACAGGGCAAAAAGGCTCTACCTTGTAAATGGGTTTACAGGTATAAGAGGACCGCTCATGATAGTCAGCCAAAGTACAAAGCAAGGCTTGTTGCCAAGGGCTTTAAGCAAGAACAAGGCATTGACTTTGATGAAGTCTTCTCTCCGGTGGTCAAGATGACTACATTGAGATGCTTTCTTGCATTGGTTGCCATATTATATTTGGTGTTGCACCAAATGGATGTCAAGACAGCGTTCTTGCATGGTGATTTAGATGTGAAAATTTACATGGAGTAGCCAGAAGGGTTTGTTGAGAAAGGCAAGGAAGATTTTGTATTCCAATTTTGTTAAAGAGTCTTTATGGCTTAAAACAATCACCGAGGGCATGGTACCATAAGTTCCACAAGTTTATGCTTTCTCAAGGCTACAAACGTAGTGAGTTTGATCAATGTCTATATACAAAGAAGGCTAAGGATGGCAGTTGGCTGATCCTTATTTTGTATGTGGATGACATGTTGATTGCTGGCAAGCACTTGGAAGAAATTTCAGCTTTGAAGTCAAAGATGGCAAAATAGTTTGACATGAAAGACATGGGTGAGGCAAGTCATATACTTGGTATGCGCATTGAGAGAGACATATCAAAGAAGTTGATTTGGTTATCTCAAATAGAGTATATTGACAGGGTTTTGCAACGTTTCAATATGGATAAGGGAAATGCATTTAGTGTTCCATTGCCACCATATGTGAAACTTAGCAAACAAGATTGTCCTGTGTCTGAAGAAGAATAGGCTGAAATGGATAAGATTCCATATGCGTCTGTAGTGGGTAGTTTGATGTATGCAATGATTGCTACTCGCCCAGACATTGCATTTGCAGTGGGAGTAGTAAGTCGATACATGTCAAACCCAGGCAAGAAACATTGGGAGGCAGTGAAAGGAACATTGAGATACCTGAAAGCTACAAAGAGTATGCGTATATGCTATGGGAGTCAGGAGATAAGTGTAAAGGGTTTTACAGACTCAGATTATGCAGGTGACTTAGACAACCAAAGGTCTACGTCAGGGTATGTCTTTACATGGATGGTGGCACAGTATCATGGCGTTCTAGATTACAAGATTGTGTTACTCAGTCTACTACAAAGGCTGAATATGTTGCAGCATCAGAGGCATGCAAAGAATCAATTTGGCTTAATCGACTAGTAGTAGATTTGGGAATCAAAGAAGAGATTCATGTGCTATATTGTGATAGTCAAAGTGCTATACAATTGGCTCGCAATCCATTTTATCACTCAAAGACAAAGCATGTGGATGTGAAGTATCATTTCATCATAGAAATGATCGAGGATAAGCAACTTCAGCTTGTCAAAGTTCACACCATAGAAAATCCTGTTGATCTACTTACAAAAGGACTTCCCTCAGAGAGCTTTGCGCATTTTTGCAAGCAGTTAGGTGTAGGGTAGTGCATCACTTCTCTACATCTCTTGTATATTATCTTCTCTCACACTTAAAGTACCACATTGGACTTTAAGTGGGAGGTTTTTGGGTTATAAAGCCCAATGTGATCGCCCAGGTAAGTGGGCGGGCCGCCAGGTATGTACACATATTCATTTGCTTAAACCTAATAAGAACTCACTATGCTATACACATTATAGTAGAGCGAGTTCACCATATCGTCGTGCTCTTCTTCTCGCACTCTCTCGCGCGTCGCACTTCCGCTCATACTCCTTCAAAGTGTACCGCACACCAAGGAAACACTGCAAAGCCAGAAGATTCATGAACCCCAAAAGCAAATCAGATCAAACGAGCCAAATTTTTGAAATTTGCCAAAATCAAGCATTGCAAAAATTGAGCTTCTAATCAGATGAACAGGGCCACAACTCGCATACAATTGCAGATTAGGCTAGTACGAGCATGAGAAATTTTGCTAATCAACACTAGCATCTGCCAATTGACAGTTTTTGTGGATTAAGCTGACATGGACTCAAATCGATACGAGAGTTCAAGTAAAGCAAGACAAGCCAATAGCAATGGAAGCACAAGTGCAACTGCAATCGACCAGATTTGACAACTATATGGCTACAATGGAGACAAAGTCTTATATGTAGATTCAGAAGGCCATAGATACTGAGCAGTAAAAGCAACACAGGAGCCAAGATTCTATTGATCAGGGTAAAGCTAGATTCAGAGAACTCCCACATGTTCACAGACTTCAGTGGAGCTAGGTATTGCAAGCTTAAAGATGAAGTGCAGATAGAGGTTCAAAAACTCAACCCAAATGGTTATCCAGAAATCTGCACAAATCCGTCAAGCATCCATTTAGTGCATATGCAATCAAGGTCATTGTACATGAGCTACAATGGTCAAATCTATAATAGAGAACCAGGATTGCAAGATCCAACAGATCAACCAATAGAAGCCAGTTTAATTGGAGAACCAACCCAAAGATGGTACAAAGGTCAAGATGAAGCAGTCTATAGCTTGATGCTTAGTGTTTTGAAAGAAGAAGTCAACAACTTGGTCAACATAGACACAAAAACTTCTCAGCTAGAGCTTGACATGCCATAACCAAATGAAATACCACCAGTCATTGCATATTGCTCAGATTGTGGACAAAAAGGTGGACATTTTTCTGAAGATTGTCCAAGAAATCCAGACAACAAGGACACATCAACTTCCAAGCAAGGTACATAGCAAATTAGAAATGTGAATCTCGATGTAAGTGCATCTAACTCGTCACTTTTAATGCAGTTAAATGATTCTGCATAACCTTTAAAAGCACCAATAAAAGCACAGCAAATTCAAAATCAGCGTAAGGATGCACGGGTGCCTGAAAAGCTTAAAATTGATTCTTTGAACAACAAATTCATGCATGAATTTAGTAAAGGTGTCGAGATATCACCAAAGGTTGAAAAGATCGTTAAGTTTGCAAATGATTTTGCATCCATTGACACAAGTGTGCAATCATTCACAAGTCTAAGGGACACATCAAACAGAATGATGTTAGCATTGTATGGAACCCATAATTCATATGCACACTATGTAGACCAAAAAGGGCAACTATAGAAAAAGGATCAACCAGTGTTTGAACGACCCACATACCAGCTCATAAAAGTGCGTTCAATGATAGATCATAAAGATGGTTCATTTGAGAGGAAAAAATCTATTATAGCCCATCCTCTCTAGAGTTGAAGGATATTACCCGAGTGAACCCATAAATCTGTTCAGAGCCAAACTCTCCTCCATCGAAAATCAAGCTTTGATGTTGTGACCAAACGAACATATATTTTGACCAAACAGTAGTAGATATAGACGAGAGTCTGTCATCTATGACGCGTTGGGTCTTGAAACCACAAAAGCTCATATCATAGGAGACCCATGGGATAGACAGTATCAGGGCAAAGATAATGCTATCTACAGCTTGACTTGGGGAATAATTTGTCATGTTTCAAGGAGATACATAGGAAACTATGAAGAAGGTTTACAGATGCCAAATGTCAACAGTGCTACCCAAAGCGTACCTTCACAATCCCAAAAAGTGAGACTAAACCAGAGTCAAACAATTTTGAACTCTTACAATGAAGCAGGCTATAGTGATCACCATAGGAAGGGGGGAGCTATAAATCCATCAAGCTCAGCTCTTATACTAGGAAATGCTACATCAGTTAGAAGCCCTAGAGCCTCTAGCCAATAGACCCCTTAAAGGCAGAAACCATTGAAAGATCATATGGTTGTTGGACGTTTCCAATTGACCATATTCCATCGGAGTCTATAGATAAATGCTTATATGAAGATCATCAGGGACAAAAGTTTCAAATGATATCCACAAGTCAGAGTCAAATGTGAACAAATCCAATAGTGTTCAAACATTTACATGTGATCAAGCTCACATATGCATATCAAGATGCACATGGTAACCAACTTCAGCAAGATCATGATCTTGTACAAACCCCTACGAATGGCCCGACTGAAGTTAAAGACTATCTAAAGATGATGCAAAGCCTCAAGCTGCTAGAATAGATGATAGAAAAGTCAAAGTCAATGGGAGCTAAAGTTCAAAAATCTACACAAAGGTCACCACCAAAATCTCCTCCAAAGAGAAAAATGTTGCCAGAAAGTACAATGGATCTTTTAAGGTCAAAGGTTACTCAAATGCAGGAGGACAATGCTCAAGGATTGCAAAAAAGTACAGTATAACAGCCAATGGATTCAACATGGATTGAAGCAGGTGGTCAAAGCAAAGAGAATGCAGATAAAATTCAACCAAAGGATGTTGCCGTAGCAAAAGCAGTCAATTTAGACATGAATCCTTTGACGATCAAGTGCAGCATTGTTGGTGAAAACAAAGAAAAACTGACAAGTGAATTAGAGCTAGAGTTTTAGCTAGACAAGAACCTCATGTCTTTTCGCACTTGGAAAAGATGTGGCCAACCACAACTAATAGATGCTCCTGAATTTGTGAGCATATCAGGAAAAAAACGAGTAGAATGTTGGGGTATCATCTCCACCACCATTGAAGTAAGTTCACAGATCATCATAGCTCAATTCTATGTGATCACAACAAAAGATATGCCAGACGACATCATAATGGGAATGCCAATGGCCCAGAAGATGTTAGAGATATAGAATGCATATGAGATACCGTCTTCGGAGACAACCAAGAATGAAGACCAAGACTGGTCACCCGCGAACGATAGTACAAAGTCCTCAGGGACAACTAAGTTGGAGACTTATATCAAAGCAGATCTTATTGAAGATGATTCATTTCCACCAATCAGAACTTCAGAAGAGCTTAAAGAAAATCAGGTAATAGCAAGTGTAGATCAAATAGAGCAAAGAGAAACCACAATAGCTATTGAGTAAAGAATACCACCAAAGCCAAAAGTTAAGAAGAACGGGGTTGGAGACAACCAGGAAGCAACAGAAAGTCCAAAGCTCAATCACTCATTGCCTGCAGAATCAAATGTTGTAAGTCAAATTGCAACAAAAAGTCTCAAGCTACCTTCCATAGAGACACAGATAATTCAAGATGATACCATGGCAAAATCACGACAAAGAACTTCAATAAAACCACCAATGAGAATGGATGTAACTCTCAGTAGTACAAAAGGAGCAAGTGTCAGATGCAATGCTCTACTGGATAAAGAAGCAAAGTGCAATATGGTTGCAGACCACATTCAGAGCATTCTAGAGATTAATCCATGCAAACATGATAGCAAAAAAATGCTAGGTATGCATACAGGTCAAGAAGAAATGGTTTCTTCCCTTAGCATCCAAAATCATGAAGAGCATATAAAATTTCAAGTGAAGACTTCAAAGGAAATGCTTGCAGATGTAATCCTTCGACATCAATGGCTAGAACAACACAAGGCCTACAAAGAAGATACAATGCTAATACTATCTTTTCCAAGAGGTAGCCAACAACAGATAAAGGTACCATTAATGTCAGATTTAGAGTTGCAAAAGTCACAAGAATTGAAGATAAATCTTGCAGATAAAGGTAAAGCTAAAGTGGAGCTTCCACTGATTAGCAAATAAGGTGTGACAACATATGCCTCGACATCAAAGAACCCTCAAGGATCAGCTTCTTCAAGCATGTCAGGATTTCAAAACTTAAAGACAATTGCTGACTCAAATGAAACCTCTAAGAAGACACCCAGAAAAGCAAAGATATTTCAGCCAAAGTACTCAAGAAAGCAAAGGAAAGTCAAGCAAGTGTTTGTTCAGAGCAATCTAGTCAAAGTCAATGATCCAATTTGAATTAAAGACAAGAAATCAACATAGAAAGACAAGCACATGGGATGGATGCATCACAATGGAGCTTAAAATAACAAGAGTACTATGGAGGTAATATACAGATATGGGTACCAATACCGCAGGTTAGGGCATATGAAGTAACTTCAAGTCCCTCCCAAGAAAGAAGGCCCACAAGGTATCAACCTCGACAATGTCCTCGGATACCTAAGTAGCAAGTATACAACAAAGCAACATTGAAAGATGATAAATTCAACCACAACTCTCACGAGGATACAGAATAGAAACACATCTCAAAGAATATTCTTCCTGGACAAGGATTCTATACAGGGTATACAAAGATTTGGCTACCAGTCAATCAAAAGCAAACTGCAACTACACCAGATCTGCATGAAGATCTCAAGAGCTCAACAAGTTCTAGAGCGAAGCAAAGTCAACAAAGGAGATACAAAGGTCATCAAGAGATTTGGATTCCTAAGTCTTCCAATGCTCCTAGTCAAAGGCCAGATGTCGACAGCCCACAGAGGTCTACAACAACATCAAAGACTCCTATCAATAGGCCTAATTGGAGAATCAAACAGATAATGAAGTCATCACAGTCAAAGAATGACAACCCAGCCAATGCGAATGCAGATTCAAAGATGATAAAATAGGTATGGCAACAGAAACCTTCAATGCCAACTCGGTCCTTCACTAATCCTCCTTTTGAGGATTCAAGCTTACTTTTACCTGAAGAAATATTTGTAGCAAAAAACAATCTTGGGCATAGTCAAAGTTGGGCTGCTGAGCCATAAAATGAGCAAAGCATTAGTCCCCAAGCTTCAAGTCATATCAAACTCTATGCTAAGATTCATAGTTATTAGGTTTACACTCAAGCTGGAAGAGTTGAGCATATCTAAGTCGTGTTGCTCATGCTGGATGAGATGAGCATAAGAGTCGAAGTCTATTAACTTACAATTGGTGGAGTGTCATAGAGTCCAACACTCATGCACATTGCATAGTAAGATGAGAGCACATATCCTCGTCCCAACGAAAACCATTCTTAAAGAGGTGACAGCTTTCAAAGCCATGTCATATGATTTTATAGCTACATTATCTTTCTAAATAACCCCTCAAAACCTTTCTTGCACAGCATATTGTTTTCCATGCATTTTTGTGTATGTATAAATAGGATGTCCCATCATTGGACATATGCATTAGACACTCTTTTTTGCTTCCACCTATGCACCTTGAGTGGACTACAACAAGCAAACCAATGTTCTATCATGCTACCCTCTCATATTTGCTGCCTTTTTAATTCCATATCTATGAGCAAATAATCCCTTGAGTACTTTATTAATATTTCCCATGCTAATAAGTACTCCAATAATGAGCTTATCCCAAAGGCACTTTTTTCCCAATGGGTTTTTTCCCTCTGGTAATCCAGGTATTAGAACCTAATTTAGAACCTCATCATTCTACTTCCCTTGTACAAACTTTTCATAAATAAACATCAGTCTCATCATTATGCTATTACAACGGACAAATGCAACATCATCTCTCACACCAGACATGTTCGGACTAATGAAGATGCTGCAGCAGATTGAGCCTCATCAACAAATTCAACAAAAAATGAAGACAATCAGACCATCAACAACCAATCAAAAACCTTCCATAGCCTCCACTGACACCTTTCAACAGTGCCCGAGGACGGGGACTAAAATAGGAAGGGGGGAATGTTAACTGAGTCAACGTCAGTTAACAGAAGCTAAGACGTACGAATGCCCATCAAGGATGAATGCAAAGAAGCAGTAAAGATTGGAGTTACACATTCTTCACGTTTTTCCAAAATGGTCACATATTGTAAATTCCCAATTTATTTCAAGCCAATGTAATATTTTAATGTGTTACGGGCTCAATGGGAGTTCCAAGTTGTAAAGAATAGGTCACTTACTGTGCCTAGGTTGCTGATTCAGTAAGTGGTGAGCCCTAAAGGTCTTGGGCGGTCGGACATTGCATATTTTCACCCTAGGTACATAAGGCAGTGTGTAAAAGAAATTAGGGTTCTCAAGTCATTTTTTGAGAGCACTCTTTGGTGAGAGCTTGAGGTGTGTGGCTATGGATTCCTTGAGCCTCTCCTTTCTCATGAGACTTGATTAACACTAATCAATGATTCATTCTCTCTCACTATGCCTCTCTCATCCTTCATATGATTGCCTATGATGCTTAGATTAGATAGATCTACACTAATTAGTGGTTAATCCCTCTCTAATATTGTGTGATTGCCCTCTTTTGCTTCTGTGTGCATGTAGGTTTGATTGGAGTGTGGTGCTCGATAGATCTATGTGTGTGTGCTTGCTATTGAGGTGGTTCGGGGCGGGCAACAAGAAGAGCGGCCTCTAAACACCCTTCAAGGCTCCTGTGATGCTGCATTGGGGCTGGGGCAAGCACAATCAGAGACAACAACAACCCACAACCAGAAACCAAACAAGAAAAGGGGCATCACCTAGTTGTAGATGCGAACTAGGACGCATGTGATATCTCCTTGTACTCAAACACACAAAGAGAGGAGAATGCAAGATAGCCACACACACCAAACACAAACTTTCACCACGCCAGAGAGAGGTAAAGCGCACAAATCAACTTGAGCAACTCAGTATTAGCCTTAAAGACTAGATGCACACAAAGATTGATGAGAAATAGAGAGACAACAAAAAACTTGACCTTGTTGCCAATACACAAATGGTCTTAGGGTCACGGGAGCCCTCTCACCGAGCACCCTCTTACAATTGACCTTTTAGGCAAACAATTCAACAAGACCTCAAACCACCAAGCATGAAATTGCACAACAAACTTCAAGGACAATATACCTTCAACCACCTGCTGAGCCAACTTATCAAGTCAATTTGGAGAGAAGAGTCGTAGTTGCAGCATACAATTGCACCCAGAACTATAAATCTTATTTATGCACAAGAGTAGGCTGCAAGTGTGGTGAAGAGTATGGCATACACTCCACTCCTCTAGATGGCGTAACTAACTTCAAGCTTCTCTATGCACCTATGTGTAATGATGGAATAGAGCACTCACGATGCACACATTCTACACAACTAGGTTTGAAGAGTGGTGTGTTATGTGTTGAGAATGGTGTGGTGTAGTGTGATCATGTGATGATTTACAAGGGAGAGAAGGGCTCTATTTATAGGTTTTAGAAGCCCCGATTAGGACTAGGCCTAATCAAGTTTATTTGAAGGAATAAAAGATTATGCATTTTTTTATTTTTTATATAATGAGGGTGGGTCTCTCTTGTCCTTTGAGTCACATGGATGTGGGCTCAAGGGAAGAGAATTATTGAGGATGAAAGGAGAGAGAATTGAGTGAATAATTGGGGAGTGCCTACTCTAGTAGAGGGTGCATTTCACAATAAGGGTAGTGGTTAGTAGTTAGTAATTATCACTAAAAAATATTTACAAAATCATTCACCATATGGTGAGATATATGATGAGAAAAGTTAGAGAAGGGATGAGCTTGTAAAGAGAGGTTGAAGCTTTGGAGAAGTTGACATTCACCTCTTTACAGCACCGGTAGAACAAGCGGTCAGCATGGCGAAGTAACGCGTGTCGATGAAGCTATGTTATCTTCAAACCTTGGAAAATTCATGATAAAGCCTTCATTTGAAGAGGTTAACCTTGGAATTTTGCTGATTTTTTGAAGTTATTTACAAAGCTGAAGAGAGTATGGTAATATGGACATATATGTAGAGAGAAAGGGGGACACATAGGGTGTAGAAATGGAGGATGAAGGCTATGGAGGTGTGAGAGATGTGGCAATGGTGAAAAGGGTGAATTAGGACATGGGAGTTGCAGGTTTGGAAGTGGGAAGGAGAGGGAGGAGTGTGTGTGAAAGAGGAAAATGATAAAGTGGAAGAGGGAGTGTGGCTGCATAGCATGGGCAAACTTGGGTCCACCAATAAAATCATAGCTCACAGCTCGTAGCTCAAAAAATATGAAAACATTTGAGGTCAAAGTTCAGCTCACGAGCTACAACTTTTGTTTGTATCACCTTTTCAAATTCGGGGAGCATGTGATCTTTAAAAATTCAGCAAAACCGACTGTTTTTTCCACTGCACAAGGTCCTTGTGAGGTCCTTCTTTGGATGATTCTTTTGAATACCTCCAAGAGTGAGCTCCCCATGGTGCATGCATGCATTCCACATACCCTTGACCTTATTTGGTAGGTCTATAATTGAAGATATTGTTGAGATCATGATATAAGTGAATAGTATAACTAAGAAAATCAAATATTGAGGGGTCTAAAAAAATATCTACATGTCAAATATAAATAATATAGGTGGAAAAAATATAAAGGGGTCAAAATAAATCTCTCTCATTATAACTCTACCATAAAAAGATGAATAGTTTTGGTGTTCTAATTTATGAGAGTAAAAGAGAATAGATGTAGGAAGGAAAAATCACAATAGTGAAAAAATATACACATAAATAAAACTAGTTTTTTTGGATTTTTGTTGGGATGGAGTTACACCAAAAATAAGAGAAGCTTGCATGAAATTATTTTTATATGAAATAAAGAGTATGCAAAATGGTAAGAAAAAATATGTTAATGGTGAGTCAAGGTACATAGCATAAATAACACACCATAGGTAGAAATATTTAAATAAATGCCAAAATAATTATGAAAAATCCTTTTATTTAGGCCCTATATACAATGAAATATTTACACACAAAGAGGCCATAATATACCCTTTTTTTAATTTTAATTTTTATTTTTTTGGCTCAACTAGCCCAGTGACTAGCTAATTAAGGGTTTTTAAAAGATATGGGAAAAGTTCCCTAACTCACACACGCTTATGTACAGTGAAATGGTAGGGATAACCAAAATGTTTGAGTGATTTGATAGGGTAAGGTAGCTTACTATGGCAATTATGGAAAGCCGAAAAACGGCTATCACTATTAGTGTGTTGCATGATAGGATTGTTGTTGTGTGCCTCTTGCAATTGTAGTGTGTGTGTTTGGGTTGTTAGAGTTCACCTTCAAAACTCGACATTGCCCACAAGCAAAACACCGCCTGCACACGACCACACTCAACATGCCTTTCAATGCACCAAACAGACCCGATCACTCCGCTCTTCTCAATTCAAAGCCTTCCACAACCACACAGCCTCTCTCTATCTCTCTTTGCAGGACAAACTTTGGGGGGGCACGCATGTCGACACACGCCCAAAAACACACACACACACACACACACAAGCAGAGAAGAGAAGGGGGAAGGGGGGATGACTCCTAGAGACAGCAATGAATGGTCTTTTGCATATACAATCATGTACACCAACAATCTATTGGCACAACCCTCAACAACAAGACAATGGCTCAAAAGATTTGGTCAGAAAAAGGCCCAAAAAAATCACGTTTACATTCTTTTATAGGGGTGTCTAGGAGACCCAAAAAAATAAAAAAATGAGAGCTCCCTAGCTCATTCAGTCCACTTTGAGCTCCTTTTAGAATGTTTCTTGCATTGCTTCCACTTGGCACATTTCCTTTTGGGCAACTTCTGCATGGTGCACACCTTTGTCCACCCAGGAACTCTTTGAATTGGCCTTCTTGGCCTTTTGAACTCCCTCTCTCTCTCTCTCTCTCTCTCTCTCACTTCACTGGCATTGTGGCAGGATAGGCCCCTTGGCCATCTTTGAACTTCCTCGGACTGGCTCTCTCACTCCCGTGCTGTCTGTCCCGGGACCCTTTTGAATTGGCCCTTTTAGGCCACCTCGCCTTCTCTCTCTCTCTCTCTCTCTCTCTCTCTCTCTCTATATATATATATATATATATATATATATATATATATATATATATATATATATATATATATATATATATATATATATATATATATATATATTCCTCCTTGCTGCCGCTGCCACTTGTTCCCGGGACCCCTCCCTACCTGAGCACTAGCAACACCGCTAGTGTGTGGAGGGGGGGGGGGGGGGGGTGTTTGCCTTCACAAAACATTGAGCGTCCTTTTGAGGCACGGGAATTGGTCCTTGCGGACGCACGTGCCATGTCACTACACTGTGTCACCAACAGGCACCGGCAACTAGCATGCTATGTCGCTGTCAGAGGCCAAACCACCAAGCCGCAACCCCTGCAGGCTAGTGCACCACTACACACAACCCTCCACTAGGCATGCCATCGATGCACTCAAGGGAGCTCACCACTTGCCTTCACATACCCAAATGGCTTCACGTTGTTGAGAAACAAGCAAACTGAAACACCTCTATAGCGATGTCACCCAAGAGCGTTGAAAGAGAACTACAAGACACAAAAATCTTTGCAAAATCCTTTTGAAACACCACAAGTCCAATAGGAGTAGACCCTTGGGAATTTACTAGCCGTCGCCCACCCAAGAGACTATGTCACATAGGAACAAAACCCTGTCAAAGCACGGATTTACAACACACGCCGACCAATGCATATGAAGACAATGACCTCCTCTTTCATAATTGAACATCACAAACCCACAACTTCAATATCAATTCCATAATTCATACATTCATGCCCTCCAATTCTGTCAGCACACAATTTGCCACTAGGCTGCCATAGCCATAACCCTGCAGAGAACTAGTCGTAACCTGATGAGCACAACTCCAATTGGGGCACTTTAAAGCTTGAGATAAAGCTTGAAAAATGACTGGCGAGAAATCTGAAGATGACCAAAATTGATTCCATACGCTGCCATGAGCAAAATTGACGCGAACAGAAAGTTGTCCCAGCACGACTACACGTAAAGAAGGCTAGTCGGGGCAAAAAACTGCATCCAAGAGCACCAAGGAGACAGAACGAGATAAAACCTGCAAATGTTTTATCTTTGGCTGAAATTTTTTTAGTTTGTACATGAGTTTAATTTATATACAAGGCTCACTTCAAAAAACTCACTCACGGGCAATTACAGTAGCCCGACAACTGTCACTAGACTAGCGACTTGCAGTGCATGTACATGTGCTTGCTAAAGCAAGCTAAAAAACCCACAAAAAGAAAGCTCACATGCCCTTTTGACATCGGGCGTCATGTCCGTATGTACAAATTTACAAAAAACGGGGTGTCAGAAATGCGCCCAACATAGTTTGCCACACCCCAGCCTCCTAGATCATTCATGATCAGCAACACGAAAGAGATCCTGTAAACCACATGAGGGAGTCTTCACCTCATCTTCATCATTAACCACATGATCAGAAAATTCTTCAAAAGAAGGCTCATCCTCAATCACAGTCATCAACCTTGCAATATACTTCTTCAACCTGTAGCCATTCACACGTGCTTTATGTGGGGTACCATCCAAGTCAGCAAGCTGATATGTGCCATTTGGAAAATTGTTTAAGACCAAGAAAGGACCTTGCCACTTGATTTGAAATTTCTTTTGAAAAGTGCTATCAAGCTTACTATTGTAACGAAGCACCATGTCACCCTTCTTGATGTCCTTGTTCTTTACCTTCTCATTTACCTTTACTTGATTCTTCTTCAAGACCTGCTCATAATGCTCAAAAGCTAACACCCTATCCAATTGTACACATTGCAAATATAAAAGTCTTTCCTTGAATGTTCCCTTGGGCTCTTCTTCAAGCTTTAGCATCCTCTTCAAGGATGGTATCTCCACCTCAATAGGCAGTAAAGCCTCTTTGCCAAAAACTAGATGGAAGGGAGAAAAACCAGTATCTGATTTGATGGCAGTCCTATAAGCCCATAGAGCACAAGGTAGCTCTAAATCCCAAGTCTTCACATTTTTTCTTGTCATCTTTGTAAGCATCCTGAGCTCTCCATTAAACCTTTCATTCATGCAATTGCATTGAGGATAATATGGAGTAGTAAACCTGCGATGCACATGAAGCTTCTCACATAGATAATCCACCAACTCTCCCCTGAAACCTGGACCCTTGTCAAAAAGTAACTCCAATGGCATGCCAAATTTACAACAAATATCTTCATATATAAATAAGGAAACATCTTTACTCGTGATGTGCTTAACAGCTTTGGCTTCGGCCCACCACCTGGATAGATAGTCAACAGCAGTAAGTATGTAACATTTGCCTCTAGCTGTCATAGGTAGAGGACCTATTGCATCAATACCCCACTTCTCAAACACATCATAAGCCACAATGGTGCCTCTAATTTCTGATTTGAGAACCCTATTTGCCATGCTTTGACAATCTTTACAAGACTTGCACCAATAATGAACATCACGTTGAACACTTGGCCACAGATAACCCTCCTGCAAGACTTTATGCAAAGTGATCTTTGTAGCAAAGTGACCACCACAAGAACCCTCATGATTCTCCTCTAAATTTTTTTAAATTTCCTCTTTCCAAGGCACTTTTCTCATCACAAGATCAGCCCCCTTCATATACAAGGCATCACCAAGTAGCACATACCTTTTGGCACGACGTAGGAAGGCGTACTTTTTTGGCTTTTCCAACTCTGATGGAAGCATACCTATTTGTAGAAACTCTTCCTCCCTCTCTAAAGCTTCCCTTCCCAAATAAAGAGGAGAATCATCCCTTATCACATACAATTTCCCAATTGAAGCTTCCGCTGCACCATGTGCTTCTTCATTTTGAGACCTGTCCACATGCCTTAAACTCCAAGCTTCAAAATGCTTAAGCAGATTCTTCACTTGAAAACACATATTTTTCAGCCTTGGATTCTTACTTTGCCACACCCCAAGTACTTGCTTAACCACCAAAAGAGCATCACCTCTTACCCTCACACGATGGATGCCCAGCTCAAGGCAAAGGTTGAGACCTTTCTCCAAAGTAGCATACTTAGCTTCATTGTTGCTTTGTGCTGTAAGCTTGAAACTCCTTTTAGTTACCACACCTCCTGAAGCTTCACCATGCGCTTTCCTGTAAGAACCATCAAAAAACAATAGATAGGCATTGTCTATGTCAGGAGCTTCCATGTGTTTCTTCTTCACTGCATCATCTTTAAGAAGAAGAGGGCTTTCCTTATAGGTAAGAAAATCAACCAATGTAGCCCTTGTACTCTCCTCAACAAGAAAAGAGAATTGGAATTCCTGTAGCTCCACAATCCACTTCATGAGCCTCTTTGACAAAGTAGGGCTATTCACCAATTGAGGTAGAAGAGTGTAGCTAGTGAGGAATGTGAATGGTTTAGGGAGAAGGTAGTGCCTAAACCTTATACATGCATAAATCACACTCACCATAATGAGCTCCACCTCAGTATAGCCTCTCTCCACCTCTAGCTTCACCCTGCTAGCACAATAGATAGGCTTCATGTAGTGGGAATTGTTACCTCGTTGAAGAATCATAGCTCCAATAGCATCCTCACCTACTAATGGATTCACATAAAACTCCTTATCCCAATTAGGAACTTGCATAGCAGGAAGAGAACCAAGAACCTCTTTGATACCTTGAAAAACCTCTTCACATTCATTTGTGCATTGTAGAGGATACAACCTTGCTACTTGTTGTAGAGGATAAAGAAGTTGAGAGGACAAAGGAATGAACCTTGCCATATACTTCACCTTTTGAATAAAAGTAGAAATTTGCTTTGTATCTTTAGGTGATGGGAGGAGCACCAAAGCCTTCACTTTGTCAGGATCCGCTTCAATCCCATTCTCTGAGATCATATGCCCCAAAAACTTCACTCTTGGTTGAGCAAGATGACATTTCTTTGGGTTGAGTTGACCTCCACTTTCATCATATTTCTTCAATGCCATCCCAAGCTTTGCACAATGATCCTTTCTAGAGCTATAAACACAAAATTCATCAATAAGATCCTTCACAAACTTGCCAAGAAAGGGAGAGAACACCTTGTTGACGCGCTTTTGCTACCACGCACAGCCATTCATAAGACCAAAAGGAAGTACACAATAACAAAAGCATCCCCATGACGTGATAAATGTGGTCTTCTTTCGATCTTCCAAAGCCAAGGTGATCTGAAAATATCCAGAGAATCCATCACATACGCTATACCTCTCATGCCCTGCAATAGAATCAAGTATGTCATCTATGAAAGGAAGAGGGTATGGATCCCTCTTCATGGCTGCGTTTAGAGGCTTAAAATCAGCACATATCCTCCACTTTCCATCCTTCTTGGGTGTGATTACAAAAATTGTCAAATCCTGTTTTTTAGCCAATTTTAGCTCTTCTATGATTTTTTTGGTGGCTTTCATGATATCTAAATGCAGTTTTGATTTTCTATGTCGCATATTGTAACATAAAGCTAATATTCCTTGAGTTTTGGGACACCTAATACCCTATTTTGCATAGTAGACAACGATGGTTGATTTTTTCAATTATAGAAGAAAACAGAACATTCTAGTATATCAAGTATAGCGTTTTCAATATTGTTAGTTTCTTGTGGTAACTACATGCATTTTGTAGGTAGTAACCATATCTAGTCATAAGGATCAAATTTGGCTAGATATTGAATAGTTTCTATGGGATTCTACAACTCATACTGTTGAACCCAGTTTTTTCATGTTTGCTGTATTTAGTACTTCATCTTTGTCCCCAAGACTCCCCTTGGTAAGAGATGTATTATTCTTTTGACATGCTCCATGGCTCCTTATGAACCTAAAGGACAATAGGGAACTAAGAAAACATGCATATATTATTTGTATTGAGCGTGGCTATAGAAACTTTGATGATAGGTTTGCAGAATGGTAAAAATTCAACTTTTTTGTACCTATTTCTTTTGGCAAAACAAAAAATAGTAAGTGAGAAGTAATCATATTTTCTAATCACCAAACCATTGAAGTTAACTAGGGAATTTATCTCAAGTCCTACAAAAATCCCTAATCTTATTTTTATGCAACAAAATGTAAGAAATGACTGTTTTGATGAAAATGTACTGGTCCATCAACTTTGGAGGCTTGGTGTGACCAAAAGATGAGAAATTTTACAAGTTTCTTATTTTGTCCATGTGTAGTAGGCCTGGAACTATAACCTCATGAAAGGATTTTACAAAATGAATGGATCTACTATGGTTTTTGAGGTTTTTTTCAAAACCCTGAAAGGACACTTTTATGTCCTGTTAGGTTACCAACCTAGTGTTAAAGCATTAAGTTGTACCTGTCCCATTCTCCTTAGCTTTTGGAGTACGGGCTGAGCTCCTTTCTTGATTGGAATGTGGATTTCCTCTCCCTTAAAGCCTCTAATTTCCTCATAAGAAGTGATGAATAAATGGGGAAATTGTTGTATCATATGTAGGTACTCACCCTTCTCATGACTAGTCAAGTCGGAAGACAACATACCTTGTATCAGCTCCTGTTTGACATTAGGTTGAACTTTCAGTTGCATCAGCTTTTCAATTTTCTCATAAGGACCAGAGATATCCTCATTCTTCATAAGGCCAAGAAATCTTTGTTTCTCATCATGCTCTTCTTCAAGAAACAAGGAGGAAACATCTAGATCACTATCGCTGCTATCTTCCACTTCACTGCCCTCATCCCCATTCTCTTCTTCTCCACTTGAGTACTCTTCTTTATCACTTTTCTCATAAAAATCAGCATCCAGAGATTGCTTGCTAGCCATGTCAAACCTCTTCTTATCACCCCTTCTATTGTAGAGAGTGATGGTACCATGTCCCCAATCTTGTATAGCTTTGGTTGCCTGTAACCATGGTCTTCCAAGGATGAGAGGGAAAGCACCAATACCCGCGGGCATAACATGGAAATTTACCAGCACCTTAACATCCAATACATCCACCTCTAAGTCCTTTACAACTCCCAAGCACCTCACCCTTGATTGGTTGGCAAGCTTTATGCGAAAACCTGAATTCTTCACCATGTTGAGTCCCAACTTTGATACACAAGCTTGAGTAATAACACATACATGTGCACCTCCATCAATATAACCCTCTCCAATGCACTTCCTCTTATGACATGCATCCATAGTAGGAAATATATCAGGTAGCTCATTCAAAGACAAGACTCTCACTGACCCCCTTGCCGGCTCCTTCTTCATGGGGTTGACTACGTGCGTCCATTGCCTCTTTAACTTGGGACACATCTCCATGAGTTGCCCAAAGGTAACATCAGCCTTTCTACCCACCAAATCAGACCTTAAACTATAATTTGGTTGCCCTTCCCCCAAAGGAACGTCAGATGCATTGTAATGTTTCCTGGGCTTTCTCTTCTTCTTCTCTTTACCTGTACCTGTTTCAACCTGTTTCCCTCTTTTATGGCAGGGACTTGCATCACTCATGTCATGATCTCATGTAACCCTCTTACCTACAGGCATGACCATAGCTCCCAAATCATCCTCTTTCTTCTCCAAACGGATTATGCTTACCACTTTTGTTTTGCCCTTCTCTTCTGCTGTCAATCCACTTGGTCCTGCTTCCCCTTTAATCTCAATACCATAATCTTGAGCTCGAGAAGGAATTTGTGGAGGAAGAGGAAACATGTCGCCACCCATTCTCTTTGGCTTGTCACATTGAGGGCTTTTATCACCCCATTCGCCACAATTGTAGCATTGAAACATATCCCCTCTTCTAGCCATGCATCTTCCTCTACCACCTGTATAACCCTCATTGCTTCCATAACCACATCCATATCCATAACTTTGACCTCTTCCACCTCCTATCATATGCACACTAAGATTCTTCATAAGACCTACCACGTCTTGCATCTCCTTGCGAAAGGCATTCACATCATGAGAAGCTTGTTGATCATAACCTGGCTCCCTGATGAGGACCCTTGGTTGCTCTACCACTTTCACTTCAAGCTTTGGCTCCACATTGATTCCAAGTTGATGAAGACGCTCTGCTTTCCACTCTTTATTCTTTGCAATTTCAACTGCCTCCTCAAAGGTCCTTGGCTGCTTAAGCTCTACCTTCAAGCGTAGGTTACTCCTCAAGCTTGCAAGAAACCTGTCCTTCTTCAACATGGCTGGAGGAATTTCAGCCCCCAAAGATGTACACCATTTTGCCCATAACGCATTGAATGCCTTGACAAAGTCTTCTATGGTTTGGCCTTCATCTTGTACTAAGCCTTGAATAGATTGCCATACCTTTTGTGGGTTTTCCACCTGTTGAAAGTGTGTAAGAAAAGCATGCCTTACCATTTCATAAGTCATAACTTGAGGAGGTTGGGCTGATTGTAGATCCTTTTCGTAGCCTTCCAACCATTCCCTAGCATCTCCCTTGAAACAGAAGTAGAAGATTCGTAGCACCAACGCTAGGTCTTGCTTGTCAGCAAGAAGGCAAGAAAACTCCATTCTCTCAATGAAAGCTTTGGAACTTTCATTTAACTTCCCCACTAAACTCCAGAAAATTAAACGCCATGTCTTCAAAACCTGTAAACTGAAGGTAACTTGAAGAGATTCCTCGGTGGCAGGCACCAAAACACTGTTGGGAAACAAGCAAACTGAAACACCTCTATAGCGATGTCACCCAAGAGCGTTGAAAGAGAACTACAAGACACAAAAATCTTTGCAAAATCCTTTTGAAACACCACAAGTCCAATAGGAGTAGACCCTTGGGAATTTACTAGCCGTCGCCCACCCAAGAGACTATGTCACATAGGAACAAAACCCTGTCAAAGCACGGATTTACAGCACACGCCGACCAATGCATATGAAGACAATGCCCTCCCCTTTCATAATTTAACACCACAAACCCACAAATTCAACATCAATTCCATAATTCATACATTCATGCCCTCCAATTCTGTCAGCACACAATTTGCCACTAGGCTGCCATAGCCATAACCCTGCAGAGAACTAGTCGTAACCTGATGAGCACAACTCCAATTGGGGCACTTTAAAGCTTGAGAGAAAGCTTGAAAAAGGACTGGTGAGAAAGCTGAAGATGACCAAAATTGATTCCATACGCCGCCATGAGCAAAATTGACGCGAGCAGAAAGTTGTCCCAGCACGACTACACGTAGAGAAGGCTAGTCTGGGCAAAAACTTGCATCCAAGAGCACCAAGGAGACAGAACGAGCTAAAACCTGAAAATTTGTTATCTTTGGCTGAACTTTTTTTATTTTGTACATGAGTTTAAGTTATATACAAGGCTCACTTCAAAAAACTCACTCACGGGCACTTACAGTAGCCCGACAGCTGTCACTAGACTAGCGACTTGCAGTGCATGTACATGTGCTTGCTAAAGCAAGCTAAAAAACCCACAAAAAGAAAGCCCACATGCCCTTTTGACATCGGGTGTCATGTCCGTATGTACAAATTTACAAAAAACGGGGTGCCAGAAATGCGCCCAACAACGTGATGGCTCTTATACCCCAAAAACTCGTGACAACCTAGTGCTTATGGGATTATTTCTCCTGCCACATATCAAGTGCTCGACCTTCAAGCCTTCAAGCTCTTTTGTTTTAAGAAAAATCCCATTTGATAAAAAAACCCAACTTGCACTACCCGAAAACCATCACTTGTCTATCCGATTGTCGAGGCAAAAAACCCGGCTACAAGCTCATCCTCCCGACTCAAAAGTGCCTAGCTCCTGTTGCACTCTCACATTCTTCGAGACCCCGAACCGAGGCTACAAAAACATGAATATTCATTTATAGAAAATTCCAGGTAAATGCACCTAACTTTTTGGCTTCTATATCTATCTGCTCCAGGTTTCGCTTGATAAGCAGTCAACTCCTGCTATCTCCATAGACTGCATAGCCCCTTCTCAAACCCTATCGCAGCCCAAAAAACACCAAACGGCACGACACCCCATGTGGTCAGTTTGGCACCAACCTAGCCCCCAACAAAATTCCAACTAGCCATAAACTACAACCCGTAACTCTGATCTGCGATTTGAAAAGACAGGTAGGCTCCATAAATTGAGCATTGCGCGTCCATACACAGACATCCACTCGGGCCACTTGTCCCCAGCTACCCTGTCCGACAAGACTACCCTGTCTTGTAAGAAATTGCAACTCACTACACCTTCAAACTCCAATATCTTGGGCTTCATAGCTCTGTTTGATGAGCCATCTAGACTTGCTCCTTTAGCAACTCGAGCTCCACATTCTTTGACCCAAAGGATGCACCTTGAATCTCCTTCACTTGCTCCCCAAATTAGCCCCTTTGGAGCCTTTCTTGGCCTATAGACCGCAACAGCCATACATCTTTGCTGCTACCTATGAGCCCATGTTCTTCATAGCTGCTCCAACCTTTTGCCATGCTTCTGCTAGCTTGCACATACCTGCCCACGCTATCTTCTATGGTCGACACACTTTGGCTACATCAGCAACACGGTGAGTTTCCCCTTTGGAATTCACATGCCTGTCATTGAATTTTGGAGAGTCGAAGGCATGTGCGACAAAATGTGTTAGCAAGCCTAGAAGGGTCCATTAGTCGAGGGTATGTCGGAGTCTCATCGTAACCCTTTTAAGGGAAAAAAAGAAACTCCAAGGAAGCAACGATGGTCGTCGTTGCCCCTTGAGTGTAAAGAGGAGAGGAAAAAGTTTATAGAAAGAGGCAAATGAAAAGGTAAAGAGAAAAAGAGGGAGAGTATGGCCACACGATTCAAAAAAAATCATTAAAACTTAAGCATCTTAGGAAATTCCTTCAGAGACGAGGTCACGACCTACAGCAAGGGGGGTGGCGTGGTCTGCAATAGACGAACCAAGTAGGAAAATGGTCGCGACTTGTAGCGTTGGACAGCAACGTGGCCTGCAACGTTGGACTGCAGCGTTGGCCTGAGAGAAGGGGGCAGCGTGGCCTGCAGCGTTGGACAGTAACGATTGCTGGCAAGGGGCACATGGCAGGGATTAACTCTCTCTATAGCGAAGTGGCACGCGAGGCTGCAAGGTAGCAGTGAGAGCATGGTGGTTTAGCGCAGTGACTTCTTGCCACAGGTTATGCACCCGGTTTGATACTTCCAAGGCCAATCCATTTTGGCCTCTGATAGCGCAGCACACAAATGTTGGGATGGGATCTGCTGAGATTCCCTCCAAATATAATAAAGAACCCACCAGTAAGTAATTAGTATGTAAGTAAGAGGGAGAGTCGCTGTCAAGGAGAAATGATAAAGAAAAAGAAGGAGAAATGACAAATAAAGGAAGAAGAAGAAGGGAGAACAAAGGAAGAGAAAGGGAAAGGAAGATGAAGAAGAAAAAGAAAAAAGAGAAGAAGAAGTGGGGTTTTTTCATGAAGAAGTGGGGTTTTTTCATGAGTGAGCAGCCAAGGCAAGGATGGAAAAATTTGTCTTCTTCTTCGGCTTGGTTGGGGTAAACCAAGACCAAGGACGGTTATTTTCTTGCATGACAAGGAGAGAGAGAGAGAGAGAGAGAGAGAGAGAGAGAGAGAGAGAGAGAGAGAGAGAGAGAGAGAGAGAGAGAGAGAGAGAGAGAGAGAGAGAGAGAGAGAGAGAGAGAGAGATTTGTGGAGAAAGCCACCATGGAAAGTTTGGTGCGGGGAGCTAGAGAGAGCATGCCCCACGTGAATTTTTTGTATTCTTTGGCCTATGGCCATGATTGGATCTATTTTTTGTTGTTGAATGAAGAAAGTTCCACCATTTTGAAGCGTGTGGTCGTTTCATGCCCGGTTTCCCTTCCTGTTCCTCTATGCTCTGTTCCAAGTGTGTTCAAGTGTGTGTCGGTAGTGTTGCCCCCCCAACAGTGTGTGTGCAAACATGGAGAGAAAGTGTGTGGTGTTGTGTGCAAAGGGCGGAGATTGTTGGTGCATTCTCTATGGGTGTGGGTTGTGTTATGCTCGAATGAGTCTGTGTAAGCGTTGTGCACGTGTGGTCTTTCCGATTGTGTTGTTTGGGGGTGGTTTTCAAATGGCCAAGGGTGATGTGTATGCCTTGAGCTATAGGAGGAATTTTTGTGTGTGTTGGGCATGTTTCTTGTTCCCCCTCTCCATCTCCTGGTGCCCCCATTGAGGAGAATGCTGACTGCTCCCGTTTGGTGAAGTAAAAAAGTAGGTTTTTATATTGGTGAAGATGGCATTCCAAAGCTATTGTGCAATTTTTAAAGGTGAATAGAATCCAGACGAATGGCTTGTAGATTTTGAATTTTACATGTGTTGGGCGGAGTTAGCAACACCTATGCAGCTAGCCAATGGTGAGTACTTCAAATTGGATAATTTTATGGAATTCTGATATCCTAAGTTGCGAGAGAAAGTGGACTTCAAAATCCCCGAAAACTACAATGGGGTAGTGGAAATTGCAAGGTCAAAAAGTAGGAAAATTAAAAAGAAAATAGAACAGAACGTAGCAAGTTATGAAGCAATGGCACTTGTTCAACCACAAAGTCCTTGAGAGTCAACTCACGAGGAAAATCAAGGAAATAGGAATGTGACTACTATTCCCTAGTAGTGGATACATACAATTCAGGATGTATCAGAGCAGATCCAAGGGCTGCAGTTGAGAAACATGGATAGGGGACAACCAAGAAGAGCAAGGGGCAGGGCAAGGCCGCTACTTGGAAGGTGCTATAATTGCGGTGAAGAAGGGTATTATTAGCCAAATTGTCCTCATCTGCCGAGGGAAAGAGGTGGTATTTACCCATTTTCAGGAAGAGGGAGATACCAAGCACAATTTAGTGGCCCTAGGGAGAAGGCGGTTGAGCATCCAGTCCCTCCAGATGGTGGTGAAGTCTCTAGAGTGAACATCATTGTTGTTGATAAGCAAGATGTTGAAATTTTGGTCAATAAAAAGACAAGAATGGAAAGAGAGACAAAAATTGAGCGGGAAACTAGAGCCGTAAAGGCAAAGAGAAAGTGTATGAGGGTAAAGAGCCGCCTAGAACTAGCAAGAAAAGAAGGCATCGCAGGATTAGACAAGCAGATTTTCAATTTGGGCATAGGCACAGCCATCTAGAGTATGATTTGGTAAGTGATGTCCAAGGTCAAAGAGCTAATATTACTTTTTGACAGTTGTTAGCATTGAACCCAAATTTAAGGCGATAGTGGTCGACTAGCGTTAGTACCACCAGGCTGTCAGAAGTTAAGGGCAATGTAAAGGCAGTGCAAAATATGGCACTCAGGGTAGGTAGCCCGACGAGTGTTCTTACTTTAATGGATGCTTTCATTGAGAAAAGGATGCACGTTCAAGCCTATATAGATGGTGGAGCACAGGTGTTAAGAGACAAATCGAACGGGTGTCTACTTGGCCGGACACGTAGCCGGACACCACATTTGTAGTCAATTATTTTGCCAAGCTAGTGTAGTGATACTTTGGGTAAATCCTAATTCCAGAGTAGCAGGTCAATTACACGAGCTGTAATGCTAGCATGAAATTTGTAAAAGTCCATGTGAGGCGGCCACTGGCCATTTAGAAATCCCTAGGTATAAAGATCAATAACCTTAATGTGAAAGGGGGGCTTATCTTTAGGGAAGAGAGAGCTCTATTGTATGTACGCTCAAGCAACTAAAAAGCTCCAACTTGTAATCATTGTAGGTAATGATTGGGTAATCCATTTTCAATTTTGAAACTTGTATTGTGTTCCTCTCTCTTTGCTCTTTTCATTTCAGTGTAAGCATTGTCAGTTTTGTTGTGGTTTGTGACTACGTGTTTGTGAGCCTTAATTACAAATTTGAGTGCTTAAATCACTGATTTTAGTGATTTCGACCATAGGAGAGTGTTCCTAGACCATACGGTGACCTTTCTGGATAGTTCTATTGTAGTTTTCAAGACCTTTTTCATGATGAATCGTGATTTTGTTACCTTATTGGATTGCAACCAAACTTGGTAGGACTGAGCCTCTAGGTGTCCTAGACCTCCTCCTAAAGTTTCGTTGCATTTCGAGTCCGTTCGAGTGCCGAAATGGCATGATGACCTAGAGTTGTGAGAAAGGAGATAGATTGATTTCCCTGATCGTTGGGTGTTGGTTTGCTTGCTGAGTTAGTGTGTTTACTTGTTAAGGTTCACTTCTTGAGATTGACGATCTCAAAGAGTCTCTGAGCCCCATCTAAGTCACTTCCCTGAGTATTGGCATTATGTTAGTCCCAGATCGCTATGCAACAGACATCCGTCGTGGCGACTCACAAACATTAGCGCCGCTGTCGGGGATATGATTCTTAGAGGGTGAGTGACCTAATGCGTATTTATAGCGTTCTTTTTCAAAAATTTGTCTTCCATTCCATTTACACATTATCAGTGAAGCAGCTAGACATAGGGGGTTTAGTGCTTGATAGAGTCTGGAAGTTGAGGACTTGCTAGATCTATTCTTGAGAAGTAAAGAGGGTTCTGAGTGAGATAGCCAAAAGAATTTCATTCTCCAATTTTCTCTATTCGTTCAGAGTGTTATTCTGTTTTTTGTTTTGACTTTATTTTGTACCATTTTGTTTTTTTTTGTTTCATGTTTCATTTTAGTACTTAGGAGAAGGGTAAGTAGAAACTACAACCATCAAATTTGGGCTAAAAGATTGAGGGAAAAAAAGGGTGAAAACCATTTTGGTGGAAATGACCATAACTCTAAATTCTAAAAATTTGATGGTAGAGAGCTCAAAAGTCATCCAAATTCAAAAATTTGTGGTTCAAAGGCATCAACATACTCTCTAGAAGCAATCTCGAAAGTTTGGCAAGAATCTGTGGAGGAACATGGATCGTGATCCATGTACCCTATAGACCATTTTGGTGAAAAATGATCAATGACACTGATCATTAGTGGGATAATGCTTTCATCAACGTTTCTCAAAAGAAAAAGTCAAAAATCACACCAGAATTAACTGTTAGAAAAAAACCAGTAAAACATGTATTGGAGAGACAAAATTTAGGATTTTTCAACTTTTTGGATCCAAATTCAAAAAGGGGTGAGATTTGGCTTCTACGGGGAATAAAGAACCTACCGAACAAAATCCATAAAAAAAGGCTACCAAACAAGGATCCTGATCCATGTACCTTTTGACATTTGGGACTGATATTTGACAAGTACATCCCCGATAACTAGTGGAACAACTTTGCCAAAAGGGGCATGTCAAAAATTTAAAAAAAGTTGGTCAAATAGCCAAATACAAAAACTAGTCAAGAACCGCAGGGCAGACAGAAAAACTCACTTTTGACTAAGAAAAAGTGATTCAAAATCAAAAAGGTATGGGGAAGAGTATCACCATAACATGGACTATAAGTTGACCACGTTTCATGTCAAAATGAGGTCAAACATGGATTGCGATCCATGTACCTTGTCAGGCCAAGGGGTAACCTGGAGGTCAAGGACCGGGCCAAGGGCTGGCTGCTAATGGAGACAGGATCCTAGCGGCAAGGCCTATAAAGGGAGGTTGGATGGAGGATCAAGGCAAGGCACTCCAAGGGTCTTATATTGGTATCAGAGCTAGGGGAGAGGAAATGTTGAGATGTCGAGCTCTATATCTTGAGCTGGCATCCACTACGGGTCTTGGCCACTTACGGCATTTACTCACTGGCGTGTTAGGTGACCGACATGGAGGATCTCTGCCAGTGATTCTACAGCTGGACTACACTTATAGTGCCAGCCTAGTACGCTTCTAGCGTGTTCACACTTAGTGACCGCATGTACATATGTGCTACTTTTCAGATTTAGCACTTAGTCATTTTGTACTCTCTTTTCTGTGAGAAGAAGAAGAAGCTTTCCATCTCTGTGTGATGTGTGCTTGTCTTGTGTAGCTCTCTTGCATCCTCATTCTTTACGTGGTATTAGAGCTTGGTGCAGGCAAGAGAGGCTAAGAGAGCAAGAGCATCACAATCCCTTCGTTCGCAATCCACGACCAGTTTTTGAACAGGTCTCCAAAGTGCAGTACACAGAGATTTACTATACAAGTACAGTGGTTGTATGTACGCTTGATTGTGGACACTGGTTGAGTGTAGAAAGCGTTACAGGTACCATGATAGCAAGTTCAACAGATTTGCAGGTTTTTACAGATTGCAGCTATTTTGTCTTAGTGCTTCAAGATGTCTGACGGTTTCAGTCAGATTGTCACTGAGAAGCTTGAGAAAAATAACTACCCTGCATAGAAGTTCAGAATAACAAATTTCTTAAAAGGAAAAGGTTATTGGGACTATGTAGAAGGAGACAACGAAAAGGAACCAGAGATTCCCGAGGCAAATGCTACAGCAGAACAAAGGAAAGCTTTGAGGGACTGGCAACAAGGCCAGAGCAAAGTGATGTATTGGCTTTCTATGAGCATCACAGTTGACATGATGGGCTATCTACAGGATGCTAAAACCCCCGCCATTGCATGGAAAAACTTAGGCAGAGTGTTCGAGGTGAACACCAAGGCCAGGAAGCTTCAACTAAAGTCGGAGCTAAATCAGGTTAAGAGGAACAACCTCTCCATCAATGATTATGCTTTGAAGATCAAGAGTATCATTGAGGCTCTTGGATCTATTAAAGTCTCAGTGGAAGACGATGACATTGTCCGTGCATGCTTGGATGGTCTAGGAGATGAGTATGTACATTTCAGGTCTTCCATGAATACAAGAGACGACATCCCCGTGTTCCAAGATTTGATTTCTATGATTATTCTTGAGGAGAAGAACCTTGACACATCTTCTTCTCATGGAAGAAATAATTCTGAACAGGCCTTCTATTCTAACTCCAACAGAGGTAGAGGTAGAGGTCGTGGTCGAGGCCCAAGGGGTTGCAGGGGACAATTTCAAGAAGGTCAATCGAATCAAAACAATACAGGTGGCAGGGGAAACCAGTCTCAAGGCAAGGGGAGTCAAAGAGCTCGTGGTGCAGGATCAAGCAGGCAGCAACATACTGCAGATAGCAGAGAATGTTGGACTTGTGGTGAAAGAGGTCACATGTCACATGACTGTCCAAAGGGAAAAGCAAGTGGAAAGAGAGAACATGGCAACTATGCATCTACTAGCAAAGATGCAGATGACAACAAAAATGAGCGCATGTTTGTTATGCAGCATGTAATGAATACAATGACTGCAGAGAATTCCCCCCGAGATGATGTTTGGTATGTGGATTCCGGTGCCTCTAATCACATGACGTCTCATGGAGAGTGGTTTAGAGATATGCGCAAACCAAATGTGTCAGGCTATGTGCAGAGAGGAGATGACACAGCTCACCCCATTGCTCATGTAGGGGACATACCTCTAAATACGAAGAGTGGGAAATCAAATTACTTAGCAGATGTACTTCATGTCCCAAACATTACGAAGAATCTTGTTTCTGTTGGAAAAATGGTTGAGAAGGGTTTGCAGGTTCGCTTCCATCCCAATGGCTGTTATGTAGAAGATTTCCAAAATGGTTGTAAGCTGATCACAGAGGGAAAATGTGTGGGCATAATGTTTATGCTGAATGTAGACATGCGGGAGGTAAAAGCTGCAGGTGTTGTGGATGATGTTGACATTTGGCACAAACGCATTGGCCATGTCAATGAGCAGAGATTGCACAACATGCAATCAAAACAGATTGTAAAAGGTTTGCCCAAATTCAAGGTTGATGGCATGCATAAAGTGTGTGCAGCATGCCAATTTGGAAAACAGTCAAAGGGCTCATTTCCACATGAGCGCAATATATGTAAAAAGCCACTTGAGGTGGTGCACACAGATGTTTGGGGTCCAACCGATACTGGAAGTATACATGGTTGCAGGTATTATGTCTCTTTCATTGATGACCATACAAGGAAAGTATGGGTCTACTTCATGCGTAACAAAAGTGAAGTGTTTGGTCACTTTCAGGACTTCAAAGTCACGATTGAGAAGGAGACAGATATGCAAATCAAGACATTGAGGTCAGATGGAGGGGGAGAGTACTTCTCCAACGATTTTTCAAATTTTCTGCGAATGCATGGTATACGCAGGCAGTTTACATGAACATATACTCCACAGCAGAATGGGGTCGCAGAAAGTAAAAACAAGCACATTGCAAAGGTTGCACGTGCATTGATGAATGAGAAGAACATGCCTCATCATTTCTGGGCTGAAGCTGTAAATACAGTTGTGTACATTATGAACAGGACACCTACAGCTGCGGTGCATGATGTAACACCTGAAGAAAAGTTTACAGGTACAAAGCCTGATTTGGCACACTCGAAAGTGTTTGGCTGCATAGCTTACGTGCATGTACCAGATGAGTTGCGTAGGAAATTGGATCCTTAAGCAGAGAAATGTATTCTTGTGGGATATTCCCTTGAACAAAAGGGGTACAAGTGCTACAATCCTACTACACGAGAATTACGAGTGAGCAGAGATGTAGTCTTTGATGAGATGAGCAGCTGGTACAATAATGCACATGGCACTATTGGGGCTGATGTAAAAGATGATGTGTTTGTACAAAATGTGAGGCCACAGTCACAGGTTTTGAGTGGACCACAAGAGTCATCTTCTCGTGGCTCTGTTGAGAAGCCATGGAATGGTAGACTACGTACGCAGGTTACTCCACTAGCAGGTACAGGGAATGTATCACGGAAAGGAAAGGAAAAGGTTGATGAACCTCCCTTTATGGCTGATGCATCATCAGGGTTTTCACATGTAGACATGGATTCAGATGGTTCTGAACAAAGTCTTGATGAGAAATTTGGAATTCCGGCTGTCAGGACACCTGGTGTAAGGAAAGTACAAGAAGATGCTAGAGGGCAAAGGAGTGACCCAGGACCACGCAGATCTAACAGAGTCAGAAATCCAGTTCAGAAATTGACTTATGATGGGTATCTAGCGCATCACCAAGCCTACATGGCTAAGGTGATACAGGATGTGGAGCCCACATGTTTTGAGGGTGCAGCTGGAAATGTGCATTGGATGATGCAATGAATGAAGAGATGGCTGCATTGGAAGAAAACGACACATGGGAGTTGGTGCCATTGCCAAGTGGCAAGAAAGCTATTGGCTGTAAATGGGTGTATAAAACCAAGCATAAGGCTGATGGTAACATTGAGCGTCACAAGGCAAGGCTGGTCGCAAAGGGCTATGCACAGACGTATGGCATAGACTATGAGGAGACCTTTGCTCAAGTGGCAAAGATGACGACTGTGAGAGCTGTCATAGCAGTGGCTACATCTAGAGGATGGATTATGCATCAAATGGATGTAAAGAATGCCTTCTTGAATGGTGAGTTGCAAGAGGAAGTGTATATGGATCAGCCACCTGGTTATGTCGATCCAGGTTACCCAGATTATGTATGCAGGCTTCTCAAAGCTTTGTATGGTTTGAAGCAAGGCTCTGGAGCATGGTATGATAGGATTGCCAAGTATCTTGTCAGTATTGGGTTTAGGAGAGCTCATGCTGATCATTCACTCTATGTACATGAGAGTGATGTGTGGATTGTGGTCATTACCATATATGTAGATGACCTTATTATTGTGGGTGACAATGCTATGGAGATTGACCATGTGAAGGGTCTTCTCAAACAGGAGTTTGAAATGAAAGATTTGGGCGAGTTGCGCTACTTTCTTGGCATTGAGGTGATCAGGACTCCAGAGGGTGTATGGCTGTCACAGAGACAGTATGCTTTGGACATGTTTTCAAAGTATGGTATGGCTGATTGTAAGCCAATTTCTATTCCCTTGGATCTGAATGCAAAGCTGAGTGCAGAGAAGGGTGATGTTGTTGAGGATGTCAAGATGTACAGGAAGATTGTGGGTAGTCTAATCTACTTGACTATCACGAGGCCAGACTTGAGTTACACAGTAGGATTGGAGAGTCAGTTCATGCAGCTTTCGAGGAAGCTACATTTGGATGGAGTACGACACACACTTCGGTATGTGCTAGGGACTCTTGACTACACATTGTTCTATGTAGCAGATGTGCCATTAGCATTGTATGGGTAAACAGATGCAGATTGGGCAGGTAGCATTGTTGATAGGAGATCTATGAGTGGCTTCATGTTCTCTTTTGGGAGTGTTGTTGTTACTTGGAGCAGCAAAAAGCAGCCTATGGTTGCTTTATGGTTGCTTTATCGAGCACAGAGGCCGAGTACAAAGGTGCAACAGTTGTGGCGTGCGAGGTAGCTTGGCTACGCACATTACTTGAGGACTTGGGAGTGCAGGTGGACCAGCAGATTGTCATCCATTGTGAAAACCTCAGGAGCATGCAGTTGGCTAGGAACCCAGTGTTCCATGCCAGGACCAAGCACATAGAGGTCCATTACCACTACGTTCGAGAGCGAGTGTTGGCGGGCGACATCGACTTGGTCTACGTCAGCACAGAGGAGAAGATAGCGGATATCTTTACCAAGGCCCTCGAAGCTGAGAAGCTTCGACGTTTCCGGACTATGCTTGGACTCTGCGACATGCAGAGCTCGAGGGGGAGTGTTGAGATGTCGAGCTCTACATCTTGAGCTGGCATCCACTACGGGTCTTGGCCGCTTACGGCATTTACTCACTGGCGCGTTAGGTGACCGACAAGGAGGATCTCTGCCAATGATTCTACAGATGGACTACACTTATAGTGCCAACCTAGTATGCTTGTAGCGTGTTCACACTTAGTGACCGCATGTACATATGTGCTACTTTTCAGCTTTAGCACTTAGTCATTTTGTACTCTCTTTTTTGTGAGAAGAAGAAGAATCTTTTCATCTCTGTGTGGTGTGTGCTTGTCTTGTGTATCTCTCTTGCATCCTCATTCTTTATAGGAAATCCATGGAGGAGGGAAGGAGAAGGGTTGGATTGCTTTGCATGGTAGGTACTCTCTCTCTCTCTCTCTCTCTCTCTCTCTCTCTCTCATTTCAACTCTCTCATTCCAACTTGAGGGCGTGCATGGAGGGGCCAGCCAAGGGCAGAGCCGCAAGAGTCACCCCTTCTATGGGGAGTTTCATGGCAAGCTCAAGAAACTTAAATAGGGTGAGAACCACCCCTTGGTCGAGGATTGGGCCGAAAGTCGGCCAGCACGAGATTGAGCACACAAGAGCTCGTTAGCATGGCACTGAGAAAGGCTGCAATTTTTGTCACTGCTCAACCATGAATCGAGGAAGGGACGACACCCTATCTCTTTCACTCTCATAGCACAGTCGGCCATCTCTGATGCAGACGGATTTTGTGTATTTTTTTAATATTCTTTAAGGTGGGTTCCCTACCCAATTAAGGGTTGAAGCCGACGACTAGGGTCGGCAAGACATGGTCTAGGACAAGCATGGCTAATAGCAAGGACCATGTGGAGTATCCACAGCCAGGAACAACTTGCAAAGCATAGCTTGCAAGGCATGTCAAGCTACACACCAGCTCAAGGAAGTTCAACAACCTGCCGATGATAAAGCCACATCTTTTAGTATGGAGCACTTTTCTTATACCAGTATTAGCACGGCAAGGATATGATCTTCAGTATTCGAGCAAGGGATTTGACTCAAAATTGGAAAAGGTTCGAGGTTAAAGGATGTGCGAACCCGCAAGCAATGTGGCATCCTTGACAAGTTGCTGGAGGGCATTTGGAGGGAACCAATAGATTTCAATTTTTCTTATTGCTTCCTTCAAAACATGCTGCATCAAGACACAAGAAAGTCTTGTGCAAACTGTGTTGTTATCAAATTTAAGCATGACTTATCCACGGTGTCAAAACCCACCACAGTTGGCTCATGCCATGGTTTGTGTTTAGCAACTTTGGCTCTCCAAAGATCAATAATTGGTTTGAAGACCAAAATCAATCAAGGCTTGAGTGAGCAATGATCTCACCTGAAAGCAAGGCTTCTTCCCATGCCTGGAAAATTTCAAGACATGGTAGTGTTTGAGAATCTCATAGAGATCAGCCGAGCCTATTGCTATCATTGATGAAGGTGCTGCAGGTACTCAGTACGACCGACCATTAACTACAATTTCAAGTAGTTGTTCAACAAGTCTCTCGGGCTTGACTTCTAGGAAAGTTGTCTGCCCATTATGCATTCAAGTATGGATATGATCCACTCATTGTTGACAAGCATGATCTGATGAGGTTTCTAAGAAATCACAGGAGCACAGCTCTGTCTGCACAAACTTCCAGAATAGAGTAACCAGGCCAGGCTGGTATGAGGTACATCCCTTCCAAGTATTTTTCCGTTTTTCACTACATTGTCAATTTGACAAGGTCAATTAGCTGTGAATTCTCAACAAGGTTGAATTTATTTTGCTCTGTAAATTGGCAATAATATCTGTTAGCTATGCGCACAGAACTCCATGAGTACCTATGTGAAGCAGCGCTTCCCTTTGGGTATTTGGCATCGCGATTTCCAGAGTTTGGAATATGCTCTTACCATACAAACTTGGGAAAACTTGCCAAGCTATTTGCAGATTTTTACATCTCACAAGGGTGTATACGATACATACGCAAATTCACTCGAGCACTACATATGGCTATGAGCTAGATTCAAGAAAACTCCCAGAAACTTGGACATAACTAGCTGACAAGGTTAGTATATTTTCATATGGCTATGAGCCAGATTCGAGAAAACTCCCAGAAACTTGGACACAACTAGCTGACAAGGTTAGTATATTTTCAAGTTATGTTTGTTTTTGTCTATGTTTTGCTTTTCATTTTGGAATAGATTTCTTTGATGTGCAAAGCAAAGTTCTTGGGCAAACTCCAAACGACGTTGTTGTTCACATCACAATGCTTTGCAACTTTTCTTGTGAAGCAAGGCTTCTCTTATGTGCAAATATATTATCAATTGACTTTAGCACAATGCTATTGTCACACATCTTTCACACTACATGGATATAAGCTCATAGTTTACGCAACGGTGTACTGTGATGTATCTATGCCAGTGTAATCATGCAAGGCACGTATACTAGAAACTCACATGGTTGAGACTCTTATTTAAGCCAAGGGGTTATCATTCCATTTTTTGATATGTATGCATGGCGTACTAGTATGATGGACTTACAACACCCATCATTGCATACACTTTCGCTATCACAATAACTACTCTGTCAAGGATGATCTCATTTATTGATGTTTTCAAATATTTTTTGTTTATGTGTATTCACAGGCAAAGTGCCATCCATATGCTCCTTGTTACAATCACGATCACATACACGATAAGTGAGTCAAGATGTTATTTTTGGTACCTCTCTCTTCGAGAGCGTGGTATTAGTACACTGTTGTATGCTTATATGATAAGCTAAGATACAAACATGGTCTGCACAGCATCATGTGCAAGGGGCATAAAATAGATTCAAATACGGGATTTTCCTCAGCCCAACATTCTCTCTCTCTCCCCTTCCTACTTCTTTGAGAGAGAGGTGAAACTAGGCATGATTTTATTGACATCTTTCTATGTCAAAACGATAACAGCACGGGTTATGAGTCCACAAGAAGGGCTGTGAGCCATCTATTACCACATTTTTGGCATGGCTTAGAGCCATTTGATTGTAGTTCACCAGTGATTAATTCCACGATCAAGCACTTCTCTCCAGTTGAGTACCCATCAATTATACTGGAGAAGCAAGCGTCTTCCCATTAGTGCTTTTTGGGGTATTATTTTATCACTCCACACTTGTGCAAGTCAAGTTGAGTTTTTTAGCATCTTAAACTTGTAAGGGCTTATCTCTACCACAGTGTCTGGATGACACCGGCATTTTAGACAACATGACTATTCACAAAAACCCACGCTTATGGATTTTTGGGTGTAAAACAGCTCTTGTTGTGCATATGACTCCAACTTCAGTGGAGCTCTTATTCGCACTAAGAGTGCCTATATGAGTACATTTTTTGGGTAAGACCCGGCTCATAATTACTAAATCACTTAGTAAGGGTTGATGGTCAATACTTGGAACCTTCACACTTGCATTTTCAAGGAAAGAAGTCCACAAACTGCCAAGGGTAGTGGACAACTTTCAACTTCCAAAGGAAAGTACTACCACGGGCAACCCCGGGGGGTCATGGACATAGGCCAAGGGCCGACTGATAGTTGAGCAGTTTTTCTTCACGGTTTAACCAAAGGGTTTGACAATGCTGATTTTAACCATGGGGTCTAGATTGCAAAGGCAACACCCAAGGTTACATGTGCAATACTACATGCATTTCACTATCTTCAATTACTATTCCTAGGCCTTTGCAGGCAAGAAATTTGGGCAGGTGCTTTTCACTCCAAATAAGTGAACACTATATTTAATCTATAGGTATGCATCTGGTTTGGTTTTGTTTCTTTTTGCTTTTTCCATGTAGACTGCACAAACTCTGTTATCCTCCATTTTTGCTCTTATAAGAAATGCCAAGGTCATGTAAGAGCCATGAAACTTGGGTTGTCATGTCCAATATAATTTTCTGCATTATGTAGTTATAGACCCACTTGTAGGGTTTATTTGGCACATGTTGTCACGTGGTCTAGGAACTCAAGGAGTTTGGTTTAGTCAGTGTGGAGCATGGATAATGAGGATCTCTCTCGCGCACTTCGCATGCGTGTTTACAGTTACCTCCACACTTAAAACATCCTTCAAGTACCTCTCATACTTGAAGGATGTTTTTTCAGACATCCTTACCTCAGACATATTCCACATGTGGAGAATATGAGTCTTCGGGACAGACACTGGTGCCACTATTTCAATTATGTGTCGCGATGATGTCCCTAGGTGCTGGTCACATATGTTTTCTAAACCATTTTCAATGCGATGTATCAGGAGCCATTTCAGTGGGCCAAAAAATTTTGGATACTTAGAATGACTTGTTAAGGTACAAGTGCTGCTAAACAACATTACAGATGGTTGTTTATATATATCGCAAGACTATGAGTTGTTAATGAAAAAGTTTCATTGTTTGTACCTAGAAGTGATTATTGTTTCACCTTCTATTATGGTTCAAACGTTTCAGCAAGGCTTGAAAATGATTGAAACTGAAATTATTTAGTTTCTTTTTCGGACTATTTACATTCCTCTTTAATGTGTGCTAGGCGCATCACATTCGCCATAAGTATTGGCAGGGATGATCATGGATATATAGGTTTGGATCTGTTTTGTGCTAAATGCATGCACACTAGGTGTTATGGGCCCTAGTGTTTAGCAAAGGCTCATTTGGAACGGCATGAGTTTTCATCAAGTTGTTGCTTATGAAGCATTGTTGCACTCCGTGTACAATATCTTTATGAGCTTACTCTTGGGTCTACCAATCACCAATATAGGTCATGGCTCGATTTGGGTGATTGTGGATTTTTCAAGCTAACCATGATGGCTATTTAGGAAATTGTTGATTCCTCAACAATGTTGTACGATATTGTGATCCCCGTTTACCAATCACCTGGGTAGACTGTTTGTACACCATGGGGGAAACACATCTCAGTACTGTCAGTTATCCAAGGGGATAGGTAGATTACAAAGTGTAATCTTGTGCTAAAGGATATGCAAAGTGCATGCATTAGCACCAAGCAATCCAATTAATAATCATTTATTGCTCTACTTGGAGTTTTCTTACCATCAAATAAAGCATGTTTGCGACTAGGTTTAGTCTCTTCATGTATAAGTCAGGTTCTCACCCTTGAACACTAGTTATGATGGGGTTGTGAACTGATGAAATTTGAGAACAAGTCAAGGACTTACACTTGGCTAATGATTTATGTCAGCAAGTTACCTTCATGCAAAGTGAAAAGCGGTACTCTTTCAGGTACATCTTTGTTGTGATAACTCGTTTAGCATGCTCATGTGCGTTAAAAACGAAGTCTACACACTATGATTGGATTGACACCGATAACATCAAATGATTGCAAATGGACAACAATATGGAAAATCAAGATGTTACTCTTGGTTTCATTGAACCTCCTATTGAACCATGTTCCGGTTAAGCAAACAGCTGGATGCATGAAGGATGCCACTCTAGACAACATTAGTGTATCATCACTCTTGTTTTGGAGGAAGAAAATTCCTCTCCAAGGGGGGAGTAATGTCAGAACAAAGGGTACCCTGGAGGTCTAGCACCGGTGGCCAAGGGCCGGCTGCTAATGGAGACGAGATCCTAGGGGCAAGGCCTATAAAGGGAGGTTGGGCGGAGGATCAAGGCAAGGCAGTCCCAGGGTCTTATATACCTCATCAAAAGTTTTGACTAAGATTTGAGTAGTAGGTAGTTGGTTTGATTTGGAACAACTTTCCCAAAAGAACTATATGCAAAAAAGTTGTAAAAAGTGGTCAAAAGAGCCAAAAATAGAACATTTTTTAAATTGTCACAACAGACTATAGAAGTCAATTTTGGTAGGGCAAAACAGATCCAAATTCAAAAATTTTATTGATGAGTACGCTTCAAACATCATAGTCTATTAACTCACCAAAGATCAAGTCCAAAAGTAGTGGAACATGGATCGCAGTCCATGTACTTTGAGAAATTTTTGGCCAAAAAATTCTCCAGCCTGTAGCAGAGACCATTGTGAACAAAAGTTTCCAAAAAAGCATTGTCAAAAAAGTGGGTGAAAAGAGGAAAAAAAACCTAAAACAGACATAGGGATTGACTTTTGCTTGACCTAAAGTGATCCAAATCACATGAAAACCATATAGTAGGGATTAGTGGACCAAGGGCAAAGTGGTGAGTCAAGTTTCATTACCATATGGCACATAAGTACATGGACCACGATCCATGTTCCTTTCTCACAGACTGATACCTAACTTGCACCATAGCTAGAAGACATCACAAGGAATCTAGTGGTCTTTTCAAAAGTGAATTTGGATATCAAAAACCAAACCAAAAACTCTGAACTGCCAAGTACTCTGACAAAGTGACAGAACTGACCTAACTTTCAATCCATAGGTCCATTTTCATAAAAAATGATACCATAGGACCTACTAATCATGTTGATTCTGATGGTACCAAGAGAAGTCAATTTGGGCTCCAAACATGGATCGCGATCCATGTACCCATAGTGACAACTTGACCTAAAACTTTCTAGATCACTAGAGCATACACAAGAAAACATATCCCCAAGCGTAGTTGTGAAAATTTGGGTCAAAAGGGAGCAAAACAGGTGACATACTAAAAATCATAGTGCATACATTCTGCTGGCAATTTGACCTATCAAACCAAGTCCAAATTCAAGAAGATTTGAGATTTATCTTGTGGATATAGAGTGCAACAAGATGCCAAGAGATCAATTATAGATGTGGTTGAACATGGATCGCGATCCATGTACCATAACCTCAAAATTTGCTAAAAATCGATATATAGTTTGCATGTGACATTGTCTAAACACTGTCAAAATTATTTGGGATAATTTGGGGAAAAAAATGACAGAGGAACATGGATCGTGATCCATATACCTCAACATAGTGGGGGTATCTGACTTGATGATCTTGTAGATATACTTTGAGTACATCTCAAGTACCTCCTTGGGGAGGCCAAGATACAAGCCAACGTTCCTGTGTTGTTGTCCTGAGACTGTCTTGAGTGTTGTTTCAAGTGCAATACACTAAAATTTTTGTAACTTTTGATTGACAACTCCAAATTGAGTCGGGTATAGCCAAGAAGAAAGCTATACAAATTTTTAGGGTACCCAAAATAGTTTTGAGACACCAAATAGTCACAAATTGTTGACTTTTGAGCGACCTTACCAAGGGCAAAAAGGGATAAGTTTCACTAAGCCAAAGTGGGCTTGTAGGAGACTATCTTGAGAATCCAGAGTGACCCTTAATCATGATAAATCATCCACCACTAGGGTTTTCTACTCCACTCACATACATGAAAAACGCAACAAACGCTACAATGACGACAACAATGGGATTGGGAGAATACATAGATGAGAGGCATCCTTTGATTAACAAACCGAACCTGAGATTCGTTAGAACCAATGAAGCCATGCAGTTCTTATAGATTACACTCATGAGGGCATATATAGATTCACAAATGGGGATCCATATATCTTCTACAAGTGTGTAGAGCCCTATGCTAGAGAGTTGACCACCCATAAGAATCTCTATGCGTTCTCGTATACAGATGCCAGCGGAGTGCAAGTTTTACTGGTAGATAAGTATGGATGTGAATACAAACTTGTTGATCCAATTGACTTAGAATGATACACATATAAGGGTACTCTGATATCTACGTAGCTTCAGTCAAAAATTATGCCAGAACACACAACAAAGAGAATTCCACCAAGATTTTCTCCAAGATGAGAGGAGAGCATGAGAGACGTCTTTTCAAGAGGCCATGAATTGGTTAGACTAGTGACTGGACCACAACTATTAAGACCATATAAAGTGGCTCAATGTGTCAAGACAAAGTACAGTGGGTCAAGGGATCGATATGCTCATGTCTCACTCTTCAAGAAAGTTTTGAGAGCTGATTAGATTGTAGATTTTCATAATCAGTATGAGGGATTTGGAGTGACATTAGAAGGAACAGCCCTGACTTGGCTCCAAGGATTAAAAAGAGATGCTTTTCCCAAGACAGCACAACTCTTACAAAAAATTGTAGAGGAGTTCTCAAAAAGGGAGATAAAAAATAACGCAATGTCCCAAATCTACGCTTTCAAACAAAAAAAGAACAAGAGAGTGAAGGAAGCTCTGGTTCGCTTTAAACAATACATCAAGAGATGTCCTGGTAGAGAGCTATCGCAAGATAAAAAATTTTTAGTTCTCCTCATAGAGGTATTGAGAAATGAGACTCTCAAAAAGGACCTCAGTTGAAAGGATGCATGACGTTTGATCAAGTCACTAAAGAAGCTCTATATCTAGTTGACAATTGCAAGGACTACGGGGAGGTAACGTACGACATAGGAAGCATGACTAGTAGTACCTCTTCTCCAAAGAGTGAACCCACAAAAAAGCAAGATGTTCAAACTTCTACGATGCAAAGCTTTGACCAAGTGGTTGAAGAGGTGATTAGAAGAATAAACCAAGGCTACAAACAAAACCTAGATGTACGACAGCCTCAATTGAGGGGATGTAATACTTGTGGAGGGGATCACCCCACTTGGCATGGAGTAGCACTCAACCAAATCCACAACCAATGCTAGGGTAACAACCACCTCTTTTGAATGATGGTATAGTAGTAGTCAACTACACTCAGCCAATGCACGTGCCACAACCTGTGAAAACCCAGTACTCCATGGATAAAAATACACTCATGTTTGTAGCCAATCATGAGTATGGTTCAAAGAACATCCTCATAAGGCAGAAAAAACATTAGCTGGATCACCAACTGTGAAATAAGAAGGTCTAGGCTATAAGTGTGGAGGTGATCACTGGGCATGAAGTTGTCCAAATAAGGGTCCACAAGTAGAATAATTTTTATTCTGTGGACGTTGTAGAAGAGACCATCTACACCAACAGTGTGCTAAAAATCTAGACTACAAAGAGAAAGCAACAATGAATGTTGTAGGCATGATGCCTTCTTCAAGAAGATCCGAGGTAGAACCCTCCATTCCTTTGAACATGATAACTTGAGCTCAAGCTCAAGAAGCAGCCAAATTTGCAATGGTTGAGGAGGAAGCCACATTACTAGTTCAAACAAAAATCAAAAACTTGTCCGTGAGAACATGAAGAAAATCATGGAAAGCCAAAAGGGACAAAATGAAAGGAAAAAGGCTACAGGATAAAGCTGCTCTGGAAACTAAAATGAATCAAATAAAAGAACAGCTTAGACAAGAGAAAGAAAGCAAGAAAAATGCAAAGGGACCTAAAGAGTCAAAGACTAACTTGGAAGGTTTAGTCTTGGTTGACAAAAGTCTTTGAAACTTTAGATGCAATTTTGAAGGCCTATGAAGCTAGGCTAAAACCCAATGAAACCCAAGAGGATAGATGGCTGACATAAATGTTAGGATTAGATTATGGTGGGTGCCAATGAGAAAAAAACATGATGAGAGAGTAGCGTGCAACAGAACGAGAGCGAGATGGAGAGAGAGAGAGATCAACACAGCAGGAGAGTAAAAAAAAAAGATGCACTATATTAATTGATAGAAAACCATATATAACGTCATACTAGCCATTCTTTTTTTCTCATGCAAACTTCAAAATAACTTGAGCTATGTTTGCATGCTATAAGGGATTGTGCCCACGATGGGTATGATGACCAAACCATGCTTGTAAACCCAACCCCCCCCCCTCAAGCCAAAACCACTGACAATGGACTTGAGACAGATAGACCATGGCAGAGTTCATTCACCTGAAACCATGAGTGGAAACCCCTCCCTTGCCTATAGCATAGGTGTGTGTATGTGTACTTCCCTCAAACAACCATCAGTGTGAGACATACCAGAACCCGACCAAACAACAAAAGGGTGGTCTTACCACTTTTTATGTGGTAGTGTCTATAACCCGCACAATTATTGAGAAATAACTGACATAAAGGAAACATAAAGACAAATTGGAAAAAGAAACTACAGGACATCACTTTCTATGAAAAGCATTGGTGTTGCACCATCTTCATCACCTTCAACTATATTGATCTGTAGCTTATTCTTCTTAAAGCATTTTTCCAAAAGATGATTAGTCTTTCCACAATGGGTGCAAGGATTTTTGCTAAAACAATCCTTAGTTTGATGATTGCTGCGTCCACATATCACACAAGGTCTAGTGCTGGTAATAGGCCTGGTTGAATTGGGAATTGAAGTGCAATCACAAGCTACATATGCAGTCGGTATGAAAGAGCTAATTCATGGTACTCGTTTCTCTTCTTCCTGCAATGAGTTAACAATACCATCCAAAGAAGTCAGAGAATCCTTCGCCTTTAAAATATTGACAATTTGACAAAATTATGCAGGGAGTCCATTCAGAAAAAGGCTATAAGATCTTCATCTCGCACAAGGGCTTTAAACGAGTTATGTTTTGATGCTCTTCAGTCTATTAGCTAAAGTTGTAATGTTTTCATCTTCACACATGTGAAGAGAATATAATTTCATTTTTAAAGTCATTTTTGAATCCTTAGCTTTGGCACCAAAAAACTTTTCTAATTCTATCTAGGAAGCACTTGAAGAACCAACATCATCTAAATAATGAATAAGGTCGTCTTCTAAGGAAGTTAGAATGACACCAAAAGCTTGTTCGTCTTTCCTTTGTTGCTCGGTAGAGAGGGCACGAGTTACTATAGCTGTAGTGCCTACTTCGTAGGTTGCGAGCGGCTTGAAAACATTCCATAGGTTTTTTCGCATTAAATAGCCTTTTACCTTGATCTTCCAACTGTGGAAACTGGATCCATTATATTTGTCGAATTTCGACGCCATGTTGAAGGCTTTAGAAGCTTGTAGTGTTTTGAGAGGTGGTAATGAAGGTCGAAGCCTTTTTGAGACACTCTAGTGTCATCTAAAGCATTTCATGGGAATATCCACTTGAAAGGAAAGGGGTTAATGGAAATGATTAATATGTAAATAGGCAATATGAAACGAAGAAACAAGCTCTCTTTCATATCATGTCAAAGTGGCGCAGAAGCTTGTAGAAGGTGACGTGTTGATATGTGTTGTCTGTACAGTGTTTGAGAAAAGGCTCGGCTGCAACTGCAAGGCCTCAATATGAGGACTTGAGCGGCTTGAGATGCCCTTGGTGGCTTGTTTGCCTGCAACTTCCCTTGGCGGCCTGTTTGCCTACAGCTCTTCAATCGAGAACCTCTTGAGATGCCGCCTATGTTTGCCAATGCCAAGCTTCTCCTAGCTATGATACCAGTGTTAGGATTAGATTATGGTGGGTGCCGACGAGGAAGAAACATGACGAGAGAGTAGCGTGCATCAGAATGAGAGCGCCATGGAGAGAGAGATTGACACAGTTGAAGAGCCAAGAAAAAAGATGCGCTATATTAATTGCTAGACAACCATATATAAAGTGATACTAGCCATTCTTTTTTCTCATGCAAACTTCAAAATAACTTGAGCTATGTTTGCATGCTATAAGGGACTGTGCCCACCATGGGTATGATGACCGAACTAGGCTTGTAAACCCAAAAATATCCTCATCCAGGGTATGAAAAATAGAGGTTGCAAATGTGCAAGGAGCTCATCCAGGCGGCGCAAGCTCTTATGGACCACATGTTGCAGATGCTCCAAAAATGGAGGTGCTTATCCTCAAAAAATTCCAAGAATTGAAAAGTCATGGTATTGTAAACAGAGACCAGGAAGAGCCGGGAGTTGAAGCACCTTTAGATACAAGGGAAGTAGACAATACCACAGATGGGATGGTTCCACAAGTAGTGATGCCAATTCCAGAGGTAGGAGAACCGTGGCCACAATCCTTATGGGAATAAATCAAAAACCAAAAATATGGTAGTGTTACTTTACAATCATCACCTGTCCCTAATATAAACATGGATCACTAATTTTTCCCAAGGGATATAAGATCTTTGTATGGGGATGTTGGGTCTGTTGCATCTGAGGAGAGCAAACCATGCTCTCTCTATACTTTGCCATCTTTCATAGGAGAACTTGAAACAAAATCTAAGGTTAAAATGGTACCTTCTTAGTGGAGAGCCAGACCAAAAATGATAGATACCAAGAGCTTGCATGAATTGATGTCTTCTCCTATATACAATGCACACTTTATCTCTCAAAGCTACTAAAAATTAGACCGCACGTATGGGTCCAAATGGGCAAACACCTAGAAAAGATGGGGTTGAAAATCCCTTCACATGTTCAACTTGAACAAAAACATGGATGACACCTCACCTAAGAGACCACAGACAAAGCCAGTACCAGTAAATAAGGTGGGTGATTAATATGAAGGTGAAGAAGGAAACACCGCCTTACCATTTGAGTACAAAGGAGTAAAGGAGGTTGCTATATTAGATAGTGGGGTAGGAATTTCTATTGCAACCAAAGAAATATGCAAAAAATGGGGAAAGCCTGCTCTTACAAAACTGGAATGAAACTGCAATTTTAGTAGATGGATATGTGGAGAGACCGATAGGAATATTAGAACAAATCATTGTATCCTCATGTGGCATAGAGTATGAGCATACCTTTGCCATAATGAATTTTGACAAGAGCAGCAACTTTGATATCATATTGGGCAGATCATTCATGCGTCAGCTCAAAATGGTACAAGACTGGGGTTATGACTATATCTACTTGAGACACAAAGAGGTCACAACAATAATCAGTGTCAAAGATCATAGTTATAGAGATGTAGAGGAAACCTCGGGAGAAGAAATAAACTCTACTACGGATCAAGAAGATGAGATACCACCCGAGCTGCAAGACAAAGCCAATATTTGGATGTACAGAGGTCTTGAGAGTGTAAGTCTTAGAAAGGACGAATGCATCCTAGAGCGTTCAATAGAAGATGAATCTTATATTATGGAACCATTCCCAAAGGAGTTATTTGAACCCTTTGGATGGGATCAAATACTGGTGACTCTTGATGTCTGCGTAAACAATGTAACCATTACCAAATTTTGTGACAAAGATGGCTTCGAAATAACTCCCTTATATACGATAAAGGTGTTGAAGGAAGCTAATGAAATTTGTCAGTGTTGTGAAAGCAAAAAAAGTGAGACAAATGGCTATGACTTGGAGCATGAGGCAAAAGTGAAAATGAAGGAAGCAGAGCAACCATAAGAATATGTCATCTTTGACATACTTGAAGAGTTGACTTAAGCTATTTCAAAGAAGTTGACTCCAAAAAAAGGGCAAACAAAAGCAGATGAAGGAAAAAAGTTTCCATGTTCAACGTCAAATGTTCAACAAATGCAAGATCAAAAGAAGAACATGGACAAGGAAGAAGATCGGCTATCTCCTATGATGATCAAATTCAATTCAACATATGTGGAGAAACACGACTCAAAATCACATGTTCAGTTAGTATAGATCCAAATGCGACAAAGAATATAATGTCCTATGGTACGTGGATAATGATGGGAAATCCGCCAATCACCGAGCTAGAGGAGATTGTGTACACAAGCTCAAACATGTAAATTCCTAGCTTTGGCAGTGCAGAGGTCGTACTTAGGTTGAGTACCGAGGAGTATAAGGATACTTTCTACATAATTGACTCCCATCATATCAAAGACAGTCGGATCCTAACAGAAAGATGGAGGAACATCTTCTTTCAATCACAAGGAAAATCTTCAGCAACAACACCATCAAAAACCCCAAAATCCCCTCAAGTCAATGCAAAAAAAGAGCAACCATCCATCCTAGAAAACTGTTGTTGACCGCTGGGTCAACAACACAACATAATTCAAGTTTCGTACCAAAGTCTTATCTTTTGCGAGTTATAAAATGCTGCGGATTATGGCTATAAACGTCATTTGTAATGAGTAGTTCTAGTTTCAGAAGCCGGGGTGCAATGGCACTTCCAGATTGTAAACACAAAGCCATTTGACCCTTTCAACCCCATTTTTGGTTAAACCTAAGATAGCCTTAGTATATAAGGTACCTAGGTCATTTTGTAAGGAAGACTTTTTATCATAATCAAAACTTTAGCGCTGCCGTCTACTGTGTGTGAGGGAGAAAGAGAGTGAGCGTGAGCTTCATCCTCTCGCTACGCCCCGCTCGCTCAACACATTGGAGATCCGACTGCACCATTGTTGTAGGCTCGAGGAGAGCTACGCAATGACGCCAAGCATTCCACGCGAGACGAAGCGCACACGTCGACGCATCTATGAGCTATTTGTGGCCGTAAGTGTATCAAACAATGTCTATTTTCTGCTTGCTAGTAGTCTATAGAATCATGGCGACATAAGCTCCGCATAGGTACTCATAAATTTCAGTTTCGGCTCTGTCATCCTACGCGTTTTCCGCAGATGGGTTTAGAGTGAGGGTTTTGAGTGTAGAACCTTAGGGACAGGTGTATCCTAGTGAGGGGATGGTGTTCCTTAAGTTTTATACGAATCTGGCATGATTAGGTGAGTTACCTTCCGTGTGTGTGTGTGTGGCTAGGTGGTGTAGTTGAGAGCAGTGAGGTTCTTGATTGTGGTTTAGTTGGCCTTCCAGAGTGTTGTATGGTCTCATCCTGACAAGCTAAAGAGATTTCCTCCGTGTGCCTATCGTGTCATCTGTGTCCTCGATTGACATTATGATGATCTAGTTAGTGTTTGCATGCACTTCATGGGTGTGTGAGTCATTCCCGTCCAACATTGGCGCCGCTGGCGGGGACACAAGGACCTAAGTAGGTTTCCTACTAACACTCGTGTGATGGTTTCTTGATTTAGTTTCGGCTAAAGAAAGAGTTTTTCTTAAGTGGATCTTGAAGAGGATATTCCGCGATCAAGTGGATAGCCACGAAGCGTGTGTCTTGCCGAGGGTCTTCGACTAGATAGGTTTAGTTACGATTTGTGGATTAGAGTAGTTGTTGGTGGTCGAGTGATTTGTGAGGTGATAAAAGCGTTTACTAGTCCGTGTGTGGCAGTGAAGCGTTTTTCTACTCATAGATGCAAAACCCCATATGATTTGTAGGAGTAGCTTTAGGTAAGTGATCCAATTCTGATCTAGAGCTGAATTATTTGCTAAAGTGCTTGAGTGCATTTGAAATCACGGAAAAGTGTGCTTTTGAGGGTAAAAATGCATTAAACAAGCTTTTGTGGATAATTTTGTATGACTGACTGATGCTGTGCATATAAAAGAGCATTTGCAAGGGTTCTATGAAGAAAACCTGCAATTCTGTAAACATAGACATCCTACGCGTAGGATGTCTCAAGGGGGTTCTGGAAACCAAATTTGAAAATTCTGACTGCACCAGTGGGTTCAGAGGGTAGGTTTTACCCTAGTAACATATTGACTTGGGTATTTTTCCCTATTTTTGTTGATCAAAAGCCAAAAGGCGAAGTCAGAAAACGTAAAATTTCAGAAAAGGCTTAAATTGAGTGATTTTTGCATGTTTTTGCAATTGTGAAGCATACTTGCACTTGCTAAGAGCATAAGGAAGCATCAGGGACACTTCGGTCTCAAAAAAATAGCAGTAGACATCCTACACGTAGGATGTCTACAGGGTGATCTGGGCACTTTTTTTGAAAATCTGAGGTTACCAGTGTGTTTAGAAGGTACGTTTTACCCTATTTTCACCTGGAAAGTGGAAATTTGACCAAATTTTGACAGATCAAAGCCAAAAGACGAGAATTGCCAGACATCCTACCCAAATTGTGTCCAAGGCCTAATTTTGAGACCAAACCATAGGATGATTACATAGGCATGTTCTAAATGTTGTATTGAGTGCATGTGATAAATTTCATCTCATTTGGATCAGTGAAAGGAAGATTGAACAGACTTTAGCATTTTTGACTGAAAAGTCAAGAACAACTAAAATTTGGGACTTTTGAAATCCAAACCAAATTCTAAGCATACCACTGGGTTGCTGACATCAAGGGGAAGCTGTGGGACAAGTCTGGGGTCAAACAGGCCAAAAAGATATGTCTTCTGTGTGATTTTGGACTCTAAAATAAATTCTGAGCATACCACAGTAATCAGCACCTTAAGGAGAGTCTGTGGTCCAAGTTTGGGTTCATTCTGAGAAAAAAGACATCCTACGCGTAGGATGTCTACTGCATGATTCTGAGACCAAAATTCTCCTGTGGACATAGCATGCTTTCATATAGCCTTAGATAAGCCTCCTAGTCAAATTTGGTCCAATTTGGAGTTGATTTGACTTAGGAATTCATCAGAACAGACATCAGGCTTTTGGAGCAGATTCTGGATCATTTGACCAACCTATAGGTGTCAGAATCAAAAAGTAAAACTAGCAGTGAGCTTAGCACATCAAGGGGAAGCTACAGTGCAAGTTTGAGTTGAAATAGAGAAAAAAGACATCCTACGTGTAGGATGTCTCCAGCTTGATTTAGGACTCCAAACCAACCTATGAGCACACCACTGTGATCAACACATCAAGGAGAAGTTGGGGTGAAAATTTCAAGTCATTATGAGCAAAAAGACATCCTACGCGTAGGATGTCTCAAGGCCATTTTTAGGTCCAAATGAAATTCTGAGCATACCATTGTGTTGTTGGACTTAAGGGGAGTCTCTGGACCAAATTTTGTTAAACTCTGAGCATATAGACATCCTACGCGTAGGATGTCTCTAGGCCAGTTTTAGGGTCCAACTATACTTTTGACCATACAGGAGTGTTCAGAGTATCACAGAGATCCCAAATCTTCTTTTAAATTAGAATTTGGACTCATTTTGACCATTCTAAACTGCATTTCACTATTTTGGCCATAACTTTCACAAACGGTATCGGATCGGAAAAGTTTTTATATCAAAACGTAGCCTGAGAGCGGCTCTACAGATCTTAGAGCAAAATTCATCCGCAAAGTTAGGGGTGTCTGAAAGCGACAATTTGCGAGAATTGTGGCGAAACGGTTGCGGTTTTGGACATAGTTTCGACTTTTCCCTAACCAAAGAACTTGAACATAGTGGACCAAGTCTACTTGAACCAAGAAAAAGCTCTTAAGCCAAGAAATCATGTCTACCCTAGATTCAAACGAAGCTTACATAAGCTTGGAGATCCCGAAGATAGAGGAATATCCTCCCACAATGGATCTTCCAAACTTGCAATTGATAAAGACCCATCTTGTCGAGAGAGTTTGGATGATTGGTCATGAGAGTGAAGGACTATATAGATACATTGACGACAATGCGGTCAATCTTTATAGGTGCTCAGATCCATACCTAGAAGAGATAACGGATTACAAGCTCTTATATGTCTACACATACGGAGTCAACTGTCAATGGAGATCTATAGTTGTCGACAAGTATGCACGAGAATACAAAGTTGTAGAAAGCACAAATCCACAAACTGTACTAGAAAGAGGTGGATATTTGGTCAATGAAGGACCACAAATGCCTCCAACAAACACGAGAATTCCTATAGGAATTCCAAGAAGAGAGACACCAAGATTCCCTTCAAGAGCGATAACGAGAGAAGGATTGGGAGAGTCTCTGGTTAGACTTGTAGACAATTGACGACTTAGACCATCCCAAGTCCAGAAATGGGTAAACAGAAAATACTCAGGAGATAAAGATCCAAGAGATCACATAGCGGCTTTTAGAAGAGTGAGTAGAGCAGAGGAAGTTTCAGATTTTGCGACACAGTTTGCGGGATTTGGATTGACTCTAGAAGATGATGCAGCTACATGGTTCGACTCGGTGGAAAAATGGGATTTTGAGACCCTAGATGAGCTGTTTGAGGAGTTTATTGAAGAATTCTCGCCAAAAGGCATTGCTCACAACACGGTCTTGCAAATCCATAGATTCAAACAGTAAGAGGATGAATCAGTACGCAAAGCATCATTACAGCTCAAGAGATATGTTAAGCTCTGTCCGAGAGTGGAATTACCTACGCAAGCACGACTGATGCTAATCTTTATCCAGGGAATGAGACATGCGGGCCTTCAGAAGGATCTGCATATGATAAGGAGGATGACGCTAAACGAGTTGATCAAATAATCTCTTTATCTAGTGGATAACTGTGAGGCCTACAAAGAAATGGACTTAAAGAGTCAAGGAGATGACACATCCTCTCAGCACAGTGTTTCACAGATAAGTGAGTCCATTGCCAAGCCAACGGCACCTATTGATCAAGAAAAGATTATCGACGACTTGGTCAAGAGGTTGATTCCTGTTGTAAGGTCTGATTCGGAAGAGCGAAGTGGTGTGAAATTGAGAGAAAATGGACGAACCATATGGGGGAAGAGTGCTATTATAGCATGGAGAATGCTAGGGAGAGGTATGTACAACCTGTTCCAGAAGCACCTACTCCACCTAGATACATTACGGGGAATGCGCCAGGACCAATAGGATTTTTAAGGCCACAGCTTTGTCCTAAGACAACAACCTCCACTGCCAGGTACTAGAATGCCGGTAGACATGAGATACATGCCAGTGATGGAAGCATCAAATAAACCAACTCCAGTACCAGCTACAAGGTGGTATAGAAACCAAAGTGAGTACTACCCTTCGGAGAAACAAAAGGTGAGAGAAACACATGGAGTGGTGAGGCCGGTACAACCTTCACCTCCTGGGTGTCAGTCGAAAGAAAGAAGGTATGAAATGGAAGAAAGGACATTGCGATTCATTGCAAATATCGGCTTATCTAGGTCAAAGCTTGCTTATAGCCAAGAGGAAATGCTAAAAGAATCTCCTCAACCAAAGATAGATTGTCACAAAAGTTGTGACAACCACTTGGTCAAACAATGTCCTCATACGGAGATCATTGAAGTAAATGCCTATTGTCTTGAGTGTGGCATCACTCACTTGATCCCCGATTGCCCAAAAATACCAAACCAAATCACGAAAATCACGACAAATGTATCAGGGATTGTTCAGCTCCCTAGTAGCTCAGAAAATGAAAATGTTGTACTAGTTCAAGTAGTTACAAGAGCACAAGCTCAAAAGAAAGCTGATGAGAATCTAGAGACAAAGAACACGGAAAGTGACATGAGTCCAAAGACATATGATGGACCAAAGACAGACGCACCTAGTCAGACAACCAAGAGCAAACGAAATAGTTGGAAATCTAGAAAGACTAGGATGAAAGCACGCATGGAACGAGAGCAAAAATCCCTAGCTGAGAAGCTTACCGAAGCTAGGTAGAAGATAAAACAACATGAGAAAAAGGAGGCACCTTCTCTTACACAGATGGTTAAACCTCAAGAAGAACCATCCACGGATGAGAAACCGAGAAGTGCTACAGGTGGATGACATATCCCGATGCGGAACTAGAAAAGCAAAGGTTTGAAATGTGCCAAAAAATGATTGAAACAGCCCAAGCTTTACTAGAACCACCAGTTGCAAAACCTAAGGACGTGATCCGTGTCATGCCTACACAAGTAATCCCACCAAACCAGTAACTAAAAGAGCCAGATTCTAGTCATGAGCACAGACCAAACCTCACAGACCCAACATTAGAACCAAGGACAGTACTGAACACCGCGGATAACTCTTCCGAGGGATTTCACCAAGCTATACCTGAGGATTGTAAAGAGGTAGATGGTTTTGACGAATTGTGGAAACAAGTCAGAGAGGCCAATGAAGCCGATGAACTAAGAAGACGAGTAGACAAGACTGGTGATGAACGAGGAGTGTTTCTACCACCAATAGAGGAATTTGAGACTAGATATCAAATGAATCTAAACGTGCAATCGTGTTGGGGCGACAAAGGATCTGTACAATCTATGGATAGTCAACCCCATTTGCTAAGAACACTACCGTCCTACACGGGAGAGTACGAGACCAAGTCAGATGTGGTTGCAGTCCCATCATAGAGACTATCTCCCAACAAGGCCATCAATTCAAAGGGGCTAGTAGATATTCTATCTACCCCAGTCACCTGTGCAATAATGTTAGCCGAGTTTCTCAGAATAAGACCAAACATGTGGGCTAATGTGGGTAAATGTCTAGAGAAATTTGGTGTAAAAACCCCAATGACTCAAATCGAGGAAGGCATCAAAGAGCTTGAAATGCCTCAATTAAATACTAGGCCAGTGCCATTAAACAAGGTAGGCGAGTATTACGAGGGAGAAGATGGAAACACCACCCTTCCTGTGGAATTCAATGGTGTAAAAACCATGGCAATCCTTGACAGTGGAGCTGGTGTGGCCATTGCAACCAAAGAGGTTTGGAAAAAATGGGGACAACCTGCCTTGATATCCACACGAATGACCCTGCAGCTTGCAGGACGGACACAAGGAAAAGCCCCTAGGACTGCTAGAAAAAGTACTTGTTACTTCTTGTGGCATTGAATATGAACACACTTTTGATGTTGTCGACTTTGGCAAGAAGAACAACTATGAAATCATTCTGGGAAGACCATTCATGCGACAATTGAAAATGGTCCAAGATTGGGGTTATGACCATATATACCTGAGACATATGGAAACAATAACAAAGATAAACTTGAGGGACCATAGCTATAGGGATATGACGAGAACACCGATTGAGGAGTTTGATTCCACCACAGTAGCAGGATCATAACTTCCAGGTTAGGTAAGCCTAAAGAACTGTGGATGTGTGGAGCTTCACAATGTGATAGCTTGAAACGTGAGAAGTGTATCCTAGAGCGGGTTATAGAGGATATGGACTATATCCCAGAACCATTTCCTGAAGAAGAGTTAGAGCCTTTTGGATGGGAACACATCTTGGCTACTCTGGACGTGTGCGCCGTGGAGGATGCTCCCACAACAAAGTTTTGTGATGAAAATGGATATGATGCCGTTCCTTATTTTGCAGTGAGTGTAATCAAGGAAAATGAAGAGATCTAGACATCAACAAGATCTCGAAATAAGGAGAAAACAAAGAAATGTGGAGAATCAAAAGATGAAGAAGACGACGAGTTCTATGACGTTGTAGAACACTTCGAGGTTCAAGAAGATCAACTACCCGGGAATCAAAGTCATCGCTACACGAATAAAGTGCATCAAAAGTGGATTCCAAAGTCCTCAGTGAAGACACAGCCACCACAAGCATCCTCATACATGGCTCCTAATAAGGATGCAAAGACTCAGCTAGGAGGAATACGACTAGAGCAATGAGCTAAAAATGCTCTAATCAATGGGCTAGAAAAGTCCTCCCAGAAACTACCACCCACAAGCAAACAGACAGTAACTTTCCACTACTAGCCAAAAAATCAAGGGAAAGTACAAGAAGTCAACCTTGCTGAGGATAGTAGCAATAGTGATGAATCTTACGACATCCCCTATCATCAACTCAGGCCATCACTATCACCAACCCCTTCAGCAACAACCATGACAGGTCAAAAGAAAAGGACAACAACTCAAAGCCAAAAAGCTCGACAAATCTGGATACCAAAAATAGATATGGATCAAGAAGACAAAGATCTCTAATGACAAATCACAAGATCCAACACCAAAACAAAAACAAGGAAAGCGTGCACGAACGGGTAATAATATCACAAAGTCACAAGCTTTCACAACTCAGTTTTGGGCTCCAAAGAAGTTGATTCAAGCACAAAAAAGTCGGAAATTCATTTGGATTCCAAAACAACCACAGTATTAACTTTCAAAGCCTAAATCCCATCCCCAACCAAGCGTACAAGGGCTGAAGCAAAGACCACTGTCGACTGACACAACAAAAAGGTGGATTCCAAAAAAGTCTCTTCAAACACAAACAGAGCACGGGCAAGTATGGATTCCCAAACGAGAGCTAGCAACAAAATAGCCAATAATCGCAAAGAAATGGGTCCCAAAGAAGAACAACAAAACTGCTATCAGTGCATCTCCGCTTGAATTCTTACAATTCTTCCTACGATTACAATACAGTTAGAAGAGAGCAAGTCGCTTCAATCAAGCAACGATACAGGAGCTTCAAAGACCATTACATTGCTTAGAATAGGAAGCCTCGCCAACAAATGCCAATAAGAAAATTTCTTATACCCACATCGTGCACAACATAAATCTTTTCCATGCATTGACTGTGTATGCATAATAGGGCTACATTACAAGGCCTGCATAGGCACAACTTTTAATTGTCCAAGCACAACACCCTTTGCGATACCCTGACGTAAAGGATGAATCCAAATAGGAAGGGGGGAGGCATTCTGAATGCGGACCTAATATTATGACTATTACAGGGAAATGTTTTGTGAGATGCATTGAATTTTTGCATTTTATTGTGATAATTTTTTATGAAATTTAGAGTATATGCCCTCATAGTAGTGTTACAGAAGAGTATGGGGACAAAATCCATATATGAGCCCCTAGGGACATGTGTATAGTGTACATAGCATTTAGATTTCTATTTGAATGATTTTTCTTTTTTTGAGTTGTTTTAAGATTTTCTTTGTTTATTATTAAGAAAAAAAATTTAAAAAATCCATAATCCACATGAAGAAAAGACTGACGAGAGGCCTGAGCACTACAAAGAGCAGAAGGTGCAGGGAAACAATGAAACTTCACGAAGTATGTCTCAGCAGCCACTACAACAGCCGAAGAACTTGTCACAAAGCAGTGTCAACATGCAACCGACAAGTCATAAAAGTCAGAATCGAGTAGCTAAGCCACAAAATGAGTGAGGTATTAGTCCCAAAGCTTCAAGTAATATTCTTTGTGGTCTAAGCGTCTTAGCTATTCTAGGTACTGTTCAAGCAGGAAGAGTTGAGCATATTTACGTTGTGTCGCTCATGCTGGTATAGGTGAGCAAAAGAGTCGAAGTCTAAGTACTTAAGTCTGGTGAAGTGAAGGAGAAGGTCAAAAAGACACTCACGTACTGAGCACAGTGAGATACGAGTGGAGAAACTTCTACATCGAAAACCCTTCTTGGAAAGGTGGAAGCTATTGAGACATCTTTTGATGTCACATGTGCTACATTTATTCCTCAAAACACCCATCATTTCCTTCTTTCACATTGCATGCTTTTGTTGACAAATTTCTCATATGCATATAGAGTGTCCCATAATTGTCACTTGCATCAGGCACTCTTTCCGTGTTTCACCCAAGCACTCACCTTTCATGAACATGTACTTCACGTTCAACTGCTCAACTCCAATAAAAGCGTATACCAAAGGCATTTTTTCCCACCGGGTTTTTTCCCTTTGGTCATCCAGGTTTTAAACCCTAATCTAAAATACACCTATCACCATCCTCTTGTACATATTCCTTCTACATCAACAATAAGGAAATGCTACTCAAATCAATTGACAAATGAATTGGAGCACCAATTTCAGATCATAGAATACTTCTCCTCAATAGCGAGTCGAAGAATGGCCTACAATGACAAATCTGCAAACAACACTAACAACATGATTGCACAGGAACAAAGAAGTCCCCAATGAAGAAGAGCAGACATAAAAGTAATCAGAGGATCTCAAAAGATGAATGGTTATGTTGATAGATGTCCGCTCTAATGGATCATAGTTCTTGTTATGGTTCGACAAAGATGCAAGCAGTGAAAGAGATGAAGCCAAAACAACAACAAAGTGTTGACCGCTAGGTCAACAACACAACATAACTCAAGAACAAAGAAGTCCTCAATGACAAAGAGCAGACATAAGGGTAATCATAGGATCTCAAAAGCTTGTCCTTGATAATGCACATCGAATGCTCGGCAGGGTTTTGAACCTCAAATTCGAATAATTAAGTCCTGGATTCGGCCTGACACAGACAGACTTTGCATTGGAGTGCAACTTGGCCTAAAGAAGTTAAGGGTTTAGCCATAGAATTTCTACAAAATCCTTACAAAGTTGTCATTGGCTCACACGATCAAAAAGCCAATCACTCAATTCTACAGATTGTCGAAGTTGTTTCTGAGAATCACAAGTACTCCGAATTGACAGATTTTCTAGAGCAAGGGATGGATGGAGCTTTCTCTGTCCATGATGCTAAGAGTCAAGTTAAACGAAATTGGGTTCTTTTTGAATTTAGATATTGTAGTAGACCTATAATGACAGAAACAGATACTGTAGCTCGGAGCGTGGAGGTGAAAGACATAAAGTTCGTAATCAATTATGATTTTCCTGAATCATGCGAAGACTATGTACATCAGATTGGACGAACAAGACAAGATACTACAAAGGCTATAGTCTATACTTTCTTTACAACAACAAAATGACAGCAAACACTACATGGCCATCGACAATCAGGTCATGTCGGGGATGACATGAACGTGGAAGGGGGGAATATTGACCGCTGGGTCAACAACACAACATAATTCAAGTTTCGTACCAAAGTCTTATCTTTTGCGAGTTATGAAATGCTGCGGATTATGGCTATAAACGTCATTTGTAATGAGTAGTTATTCTAGTTTCAGAATCCGGGGTGCAATGGGACTTCTAGATTGTATATACAAAGCCATTTGACCCTTTCAACCCCATTTTTGGTTAAACCTAAGGTAGCCTTAGTATATAAGGTACCTAGGTCATTTTGTAAAGAAGACTTTTTTGTTGGAATTAGGGTTGCAGAGAAACACACACAGCTTGGAGAAGACGAAGGAAGCTCAAGGCACACAATAGAGAGTGTGTTACTTAGTGTGCTTTGGAAAGATAGATAGCCCTAGAGTGATGGGCGTATATACAATGCACGGGGGAAAAAACCTCCTAAAGAGGGAAAAAATGCCCCGACGGTCCTAGTGTGTTCACACACATCACTACCACATGTATATGGTAACAAATCCCCCCTGGAGTGATGCGGTGAACGAGAGCTGGAACATGAGTAAAGGGAAGTGCCATGCCCTGAGGACAGGATCAGTCCACAAAGGGGAGTAAGCCCAAAGCTTTGCGGAAAGCTTCAAGCTTCTCACGAGACAATGCCTTTGTGAAAAGATCTGCAAGGTTGTCCTGTGTTGGCACATAAGCCAAGCTGATCTCTCCTGCTGAGAGCCTCTCCCTGACATAGTGGTAATGCACCTCAATGTGCTTTGTGCGAGCATGAAAAACTGGGTTCCTCGCAACTGCCAATGCGCTCTGACTGTCAGTGTAGATAGTGTTGGCAGTGTCCTGTCCAACACCCAAGTCAGCCATAAGGCGTCTGAGCCATACACACTCAACCGTAGCTGTGAAGACTGCCCTGTACTCAACCTCACAACTCAAAGTGGCCACAGTAGGTTGCTTCTTGCTCAACCATGATATACATGAACTGCCAAGCATGAAACAAAAACCACTTGTGGACACTCGCGTGTCAAAACAACCAGCCCAATCTGAGTCCGAAAAAGCATGTAAGTCTGGCGGCAATGATCCCCCCTTGGGATAAAACAAGCCAAGATGTAAAGTGCCACTAAGGTAGCGGAAAATCCTCTTGACAGCCTGCCAATGCTTAGACCCTCGGCTATGCATAAATCTGCTGACTTGCGAGACTGCAAACTGAATATCTGGCCTCGTGTTGCATACATAAATGAGGCAGCCAATAGCAGTTTGCTAAAGAGTGACATCAGCAGGATTGCCAGCATCATGTAGACTCAACTTCAAACCTGTTTCCATGGGAGTGGCAATAGGTTTGCAATCCTCAAGTCCAAAATCACATAGCAATGTCTCTATGTAACTTTTCTGACACAAGGCAATACCACCATCACACTACTTAAACTGTATACCCAAGTAATGGTGCAACAGCCCCAAATCTTTCATCTTGAAAGTAGCATTCAAATCAGCCTTAAATTCAGCAATATGTCTCTCATTTGGTCCAGTGATCAGCAAATCATCAACATAAAGAACCACAATGAGAAATACATCATCCGCACGCTTTACATACAATGTGCTTTCTGTTGGACTGTTACGAAAGCCTCGTTTAACCAAATGAGTGTCAGCTTTTTCATACCAAGCACGAGGAGATTGCTTCAACCCATACAAAGCCTTGTTACATTTGCACACTTTGTCCTCTTGTCCTTTTATGACAAAACCGCGAGGCTGCGTTACATAAACTTCCTCAAATATGTCACCATTCAAGAAAGCAGTAACAATATCTGATTGATGTACATCCCAACCAAAATGAGCTGCCAATGCACATAGAAAACGCACAGTAGTCATACGACAAGTGGGAGCAAAAGTCTCTTCATAATCTATGCCTTTTTGTTGTGCATAACCCTTTGCAACAAGTCGAGCCTTATGGCGATCGATCTCACCATCCGGCTTGCGTTTCAACTTGTAAACCCACTTCGTACCAATGGCCTTTTTGCCAGGAGGCAAATCACATAAAGTCCATGTGTCATTCTCTATGAGTGCATCATATTCTGATTTCATGGCAGCAATCCAATTTTCTGAATTCTGTGCTTCATCAAAAGACAGAGGCTCCTCAACATCATGTAAACTAGACACAGCCAAAGCATAACAATCTGATGCATAAGATGCATGGCGAGAGCCTGAACGAGTACGACTAGATAAAGGTGCATCCAATTTATTGTCACGCAAAGTGTGCACCAGCCATTTTAGCATACCTCTAGCCTGCTCATTTTCAGCCCTTTCCTCATCAAGTACATCATGTACATCTGCATCAGTAATAGGCTGTTCTAAAACATTTTCAGAAACCCCCATAGGTTGTACATTTGCCTCATTGGAACTTACATTCGTATTTCCACCACTGAAAAGAGGCAACAAAGTGTCATAAATGTCCTGTGAGCTTACATTACTGTCTCTAGTACATGATAGCAAGGGCTGAACAGAATCTTCCACAAACACTACCTCCCGTGAAACCAGAATACGTTTTGTTTGCGGATGATACAACCTGTAACCTTTGCTTTCAGCACTATAACCAACAAAAATACATTTGACAGCCTTATCATCCAATTTTCTGTGCTGCACTTGTGGCACCAAAGCATATGCCAAACAGCCAAAAACACGCATGTGCCCAATAGAAGGTTTTCTATCATGCCATGCTTCATATGGAGTAATAGATTGCAAAGCTTTCGTAGGACACCTGTTAAGTACATAAGTGGCACACATGATGGCCTCAAGCCAAAAAGAATGCAGCAAAGCTTGACTTTTGACCATACATCGTGCCATTTCCGTTAGTGACCTGTTTTTCCTCTCAGCAACACCATTTTGCTGAGGTGTATAAGGCACTGTACATTGGTGTTTTATCCCACGACTAGCCAGAAATGCATTAAATTCATGAGACATATACTCCCCCCCTCGATCGGAACGGAGGGTGCCCATAGTACATTTTGAGACATTTTCAGCCATAGCCAAAAATTGTTTGAAGCACATAAAAACTTCGGACTTCGCTTTAAGCGGAAATACCCACGCATGCCTGGAGTAATCATCAATGAAAGTCACGAAGTACAGGTAATTGCCCAAGGACGGAGTTTGCATGGGCCCACAAACATCACTATGCACAAGCTGCAACCTGCATGTGGCCCTAACTGAACCATCCTTTGGAAACATAGAACGCTGCATTTTACCCAGAATACAGCCTTCACAAACATGTTTGATAGGTGCTTCAAGAGGCGGCAAAGAAGCAACCATATCAGATTTCTGCAAACGCAGCAAACTGGCAAAATTCAGATGACCAAAACGTGCATGCCAAAGTTTTGCATCTGAAATAGCCCTTGAATCTGCAACAGCATTTGCAAAATTTTGTCCACACTTGTCATACAAAGTGAGCTTATACAGCCCACGACACAAAAGCCCAGATGCAACAATTTCATCACCAAAACTGAGATCATGAACTGTACATCTGTCATCCACAAATTTGACTACAAGTCCAAGTCTAGCAAGTGCGGATACAGACAAGAGATTCTTCTTGATCCCAGGTACATAAAGTGCATCAACAAGTGTGAAGGAACTGCCATTAGCAGCAGTGATCACAATCTTTCCAACTCCCTGAACTGGATAAGAGGCGTTGTTGGCACAAGTGACTGAATTCCCATGAGGGACAGACTCTAGAGAGGTAAACAATTCATGATGTGAGGTAATGTGCTTTGTAGCACCACTGTCGAAATACCACACATGTGAATCTGCAGCAACTGACAAGCATGCATCATGGACAGCAGGATTGTAAGTGCACTCTGCGCTAAAAGCCCATTCTGCATCAACATCAGCATCACAATCTCCTTTCACAGAAGACTCAACAATGGCTGCATTTGTAGTGGAACCAGCATTTGCAGTGGAACCACCCTCTTTCTTCTTAGCCTCTTTGGCCTTCAACTTAGGACACGACTTGATCAAGTGATCATTGGCTTTACAATAATGGCAACGCATCTTCTTTTTGCCCTTATCACCAGAATTGCCAGACGAAGTGCTGCCACCAGAAGCATTAGGAACAGAATTTTTGCCACTCACAGCAGAACCATAAGAAGTGGCTGCATTACTGTTACCACCCTTTCTTTGAGAAGCAATAAAAGCCTGTTCAACTGCACGCTGCCTAGTCCTGTTTTTTCTAGAAAGTGACTCTTGCAACAGCAATGTGCATAATGCATCAAACTTGACAACTTCAGGATTTCCTTGGGTCATCAGTCTCCAAGTACTAGCAAAAGTCCGGTAGGAATCTGGTAAGGCATCAAGAACAGTCTGCACAAGGGAACTGTCCGAAATGACTTCACCTGCAGAAATGAGTTGCTCATTGATATCCTTGACACTAGCAAGGAAAGTGTCCATATCATCTTCCTCATGCATAATCTTCGACTCTAGCTCTTTACGCAGCAAAGCAATTTTAGCCTCATTGCGGCTTGCATAAAGACCTCCTAGAATATCCCAAGCCCGTTTTGCAGATTTTGCTGAACGGATGTGAGGAATAATGGTGCGCTTCACAGACAAAGAAATCAATGCATGAGCCTGCGCATCCTTAACATCCCAACGAACTTGTTCTGCCGTAGGCAAAACAACTCTAACAGCTGCAATCCTTGCAGCAAGACCTGCAACATCCTCAACATCGCCTACATCTTCAGAACCAGGACGTACATCAATGCCCTGCACAATGTTCCAGACACCTTTTGACACAAGAACATGTTGCATCATATAAGCCCACATAGGGTAGTTGTCCCCATCCAACCTGTCCTCAGCAGCAAACATCTTAAACACATCTGTGTTGTTGTTGTCAGCCATGGTAAATGCTGCACCTGATGTGAAAACTGCCCGAAAACAGGAGTAATGGAGCGGGAACAACTTGTGCTATATAGCACAAACCGTAGAAGACTATAAGGCACCTGTTATGCAGAAAACGGCACTGACAGAAAATCTGCACAAAATGACGAAATAGCCTGTGCAGTACTGCCTGTAGTGGAAATAGAGGCCGAAATGAGCCCAAATCAAAATTCCGAGCAGACCAAGCTCTTCGAGCTTTCCCAAAATATTTGTCGACCTGCGAACGCTCGCTAAAGCTCACTGAAATCGAAGAAAGTGAGCAGGCGTGTGCTGGAGCAGCTGGCGACTAAGCCCGGGAGGACGTGACCTGCTCTGATACCAATTGTTGGAATTAGGGTTGCAGAGAAACACACACAGCTTGGAGAAGACGAAGGAAGCTCAAGGCACACAATCGAGAGTGTGTTACTTAGTGTGCTTTGGAAAGATAGATAGCCCTAGAGTGATGGGCGTATATACAATGCACGGGGGAAAAAACCTCCTAATGAGGGAAAAAATGCCCCGGCGGTCCTAGTGTGTTCACACACATCACTACCACATGTATATGGTAACATTTTTATCATAATCAAAACTTTAGCACTGCCTTCTACTGTATGTGAGGGAGAAAGAGAGTGAGAGTGAGCTTCATCCTCTCGCTACGCCCGGCTCGCTCAACACATTGGAGATCCGACTGCACCATTGTTGTAGGCTCGAGGAGAGCTACGCGACGGTGCCAAGCATTCCACGCGAGACGAAGGGCACACGCCAACGCATCTACGAGCTATTTGTGGCCGTAAGTGTATCAAACGATGTCTGTTTTTTGCGTGCTAGTAGTCTATAGAATCGTGGCGACATAAGCTACGCATAGATACTCATAAATTTCAGTTTCGAGCACTTTCAAAATTCGGCTCTGTAATCCTACGCGTTTTCCACAAATGGGTTTAGAGTGAGGGTCTTGAGTGTAGAAGCTTAGGTACAGGTGTATCCTAGTGAGGGGATGGTGTTCCTTAAGTTTCGTACGAATCTGGCATGATTAGGTGAGTTACCTTCCGTATGTGTGTGTGTGTGGCTAGGTGGTGTAGTTGAGAGCACTGAGGTTCTTGATTGTGGTTTAGTTGGCCTTCTAGAGTGTTGTATCTGTAGGATGGTCTAAGCCTGACAAGCTAAAGAGATTTTCTCTGTGTGCCTATCGTGTCATCTGTGTCCTCGATTGACATTATGTTGATCTAGGTAGTGTTTGCATGCACTTCATGGGTGTGTGAGTCGTTCCCGTCCAACAACTGTAATGCTAATGTCAACTTTGAAGTATATCAACCTTGCAAGACAACTTTACCTTCAACGAGCTTCCATCAAACTTCTTGTGAAGCCTCTATATCAAGAGCGAAACCATCAACAATGCTATGGAAAGCAAAGCAAAAATTTTATCAAACAACCAAAGTTTCCATCACATTAAAGAATTAGGAAGAAGCCAAAGGGAATCAGCCAAGAGCTAGTATCCAAAGAGCACATCCAAGTCAAAGACCCAGTTTGGATACATGAAGCACAATCTTAGCCTCAACAACAAAAAATGACAGGGTAAGTAGCATCAAATGACTCAATCACTACTTAGGGATACTTCCAAGGAAACACTAGTGTTTGGGTCAAAAAGACTCACGTAACAGCCTCGACGTATTCGCCTCAACCAGAAATTTATACAAAGGGCAAGATGAGCTATCAACAAAAGACCAACAACTCAAACAGGAGAAATAAAAACCACAAAAATCAGAAGAAAAGACCTTCAAGTGGGCAACACAAAAAGTATGGGTGCCAAAGTTAGACCTTCGCCAAGATACCCAACAAACACAGATTGAACAACGGATGATTCTAGTCAAGATACTCAAAACACAAGGATTTTATGCAATTAACACTCAAATATGGTTACCAAAAGTTTTAGCTCAATATGGGACAACCAAGAGAAATTAAGAGGCACAAGCTTCCATCCAAAAGCAAGCAAAAACAACCAACAACCAATTGCAACCAAGGCTACTGCAATCTACAGATGGATACCTCGTCATCAACTACAAAATTAGGGCTTTCACAATAAAAATCATCAGGTTTGGATACCAAATCCTAGTGTCCATCAAGTCATAAAGCAAAAGAAACAAATGCAAAAGACGGTGTCACACGGACCAAAGACAAGGTTGGTTCCAAAATCGCTTGTGGAAACTCAATCACAAAAAACCCAACATCTTGACAACTGCTTCTCATGGAAATTAACACAAAGGCTACATCAAACCCTACCAGAGCTGAAGGACTTGTTTCACAAAACAGTGTGAACATACGACAAGCAAGTCAAGAGGAGTCAAAATTTACTAACCTTCTCGACAAAATGGTGGCATCCAAAGACCAACACAATGGAAGAGGCATAAATTTCCAAAACTTATGGAATTGGGTTTCTGGCCTTGAGCAGGTAGGTTCAAGTCGCCATTAAAAATACATGGCATAAAATTCAAATTCGGGAAGCTAAGCCACTTAATGAGCGAGGTATTAGTCCCAAAGCTTCAAGTAATATTTTTGGTGGTCTAAGAATCTTAGTTGTTCTAGGTACTGCTCAAGCTGGAAGAGTTGAGCATAATTACATTGTGTCTCTCATGTTGGTATAGGTGAGAATAAGAGTTGAAGTCATTTTAGTATAGTGGTAAGTGAAGGAGGAAGTCCAAAAGACACTCACGCACTTAGCAAAGTGAGGTAATGGCCTCCAGTGACAAGGAATGACAAATTCCGCAAGAGAGTCATCAAACAACAATCAAAAGTAGCTCACACAATGCTTCAACATTGGTGACCTATTGCAGACAACTCAAATTATAGTGGACATGGAAAGCATTCCCATCATAAAATCCATGCCACAAAGAGGATTGGTTCTATAAACTCAAAAATATTAAAATACTTCTTCATGGTGGCCAAGATTGGGAACAAGGATAATAATGCGCAATGAGAAAAAAATTTATCTCATTACTCAAAGTTCAAGTCACGTATCAACAACATGGCAGATATGAATCATTCAAGGAAGGGGGGAGCGTCATCAACGACAAAGCACTTCCCAAGCTGACATCCAAGCTAAAGACAACCCTATGAAAAGCTTGCACAAGATCATGTCAAGGGATAGCATGAACTAGGAAGGGGGGAATGTTAAGAGACATATTGAACAGGCATGCACCTGGCTGGACACGTAGCCAAACACCACATTTGTAGTCAATTATTTTGTCGAGCTAGTGTAGTGATACTTTGGGTCAATCCTAATTCTAGAGTAGAAGGTCAATTCCATGAGTTGTAATGCTGTCATGACATTTGTAAAAGTCCATGTGAGCCGGTCACTAACCATTTAGAAATCCCTAGGTATAAAGGTCAATAACCTTAAGGTGAAAGGGGGGCTTATCGTTAGGGAAGATAGAGCTCTATTGTACGTACACTCAAGCGACTACATAGCTCCAACTTATAATCATCACAGCTAATGATTAGGTAATCCATTTTCAATTTTGAAACTTGCATTGTGTTCCTCTCTCTTTGCTCTTTCACTTAAGTGTAAGAATTGTCAGTTTTGCTGTTGTTTGTGAGTCTTAATTGCATATTTGAGTGCTTAAATCAATTTTTTAGTCGTTTTGACCATAGGAGAGTGTTTTTAGACCATAGGGCAACCTTTTTGGATAGTTATGTTGTAGTTTTCAAGACCTTTTTCATGATGGACCGTGATTTTGGTACCTTGTTGGATTGCAACCAGACATGGTAGGATTGAGTCCCTAGGTGTCCTAGACCTCCTCCTAAAGTTTTGTTGCTTTTCAAATCCATTCCAGTGCCAAAATGGGGTGATGACCTAGAGCTGTGAGAAAGGACATAGGAAGATTTCACTGTTCATTAAGTGTTGGTTTTCTTATTGAGTTAATTTATTTGCTTGTTAAGGTTCACTTCTTGATATTGACAATCTCAAAGAGTCTTCATGCCCTATCTGAGTCACTTCTCTAAGTATTGACAATATTTTAGTGCCACATCGCTATGCTACAGACGTTCGTCACGGTGACCCTCAAACAACAGGTTTGCATCATGACAAAAACTATGATGAGGTAAACAGTGTTAAGGTGGTAGCCAATTCAAATGTGCACATGAGGATGGCTAACCATGCTAAAGCTAGGTGTTTCAACGTGGCTCAGGACATAAGAGTGAAAGTGATGGGCATAGAGTTCCTATCGACATTTTGTGATGAAAGCTAGGGATAACATGTATCCTATCATCTTGGGTAGGCAGTGGCTATTGGCAATAGGTGCTTAGAAAGTAGGATGTTTACCTTTCCTGATATAGAGAAAGGAAGATAGGTGGTTCTAGATATGAAGACCAAGGAAAGACATTTCCATCCTATGGCGATGAGAGACAAGGGTGACACCACTAGCTATGAGTACAAGACTGCAATGGCCTATGATGAGGGCTATACAGATACAAAGTAAGAAGAAATCGATGATGATATGCTCAAGATTGATGCTAACTTGTTTGGGGTCACTGTGGAATAACTTGGTGCAAAAGAGGAGGTGCAAGCACAGGTGCATGCCATTGGTACTGAAGAAATGGTCAATATGCTAAGTGGAGACTTGATTGATCAAGAGAAGGAAAGCTATTTCCAATTGTGTGCATCCTTTTTGAACTTATTTGCAAAGGAATATAAATATTTGTGAGGATCCAAGACTGTTGAGCACAAAATAATTCTCAAGGAAGGATACAAGCCTAAGAAGCAAAAGCTTAGGAGATTGGGTGAAATTTAAAAGGAAGCCCTTTGATAAAAGATTAGTCAACTAGTGGATGAAGGTATTATATACCCCGTGAAGGAGTCAGAGTGGCTTTCCCTAGTGGTTATCACTCTTAAAAATAATGAGAGATGGTGAGTGTGTGTTGATTATAATCCATTCAATGTTGCAACCAAGAGGAATCACTACCCATTGCCATTTCAAGACAAGATTTTGAATCAGGTGGCTGGACATGAAAGGTATTCTATCACAGATGGATTTTTTGGTTAGTTTTAGATAGGGATTGTGTTGGAGGATCAATTGAAGACTACCTTCATCTGGTGAAGGACCAAGTTTTGTTTTGAATCTTGAGAGCAGATTTTTGGTGGCCGTCCATAGTACATGATGTGCACTATTGGTGCACAACCTCCATGAATGCCAGACTATGGGTGAGAGGAGGCTCCTTGCCGACATGCAAGAAGAGGAGAGAGATACCGATGGCTTTTTGAATGGGATGTGGCAAGTCAATGCCACACAGTAGAGGACGCTACAAGATCGAATTGTTAGTCTCCAAGATTTCCAGATGAATAGGGAGGCATCAAGAGATTATTATGTAAAGCAGCACGAGAAACAAATTGCTAAGTTTAATCAGAGTTTTCTTGGTAAAATGATAGAAGAAGGTGATCTAGTGATGAAGTATGAGAGCTATTTGGAAATTACCTTCCAAAAGAAGTTCAAGAATAAGTGGACAGGTCCGTACAAAGTACAAAAAGCTTTTTCAAACGGGACCTATCGATTAATAAGGGCAAACTGCAAGCTACTTAGAAATAGGGTGAGCAGGGTGTGGCTTAAGTTGTACTTTGACACAAATTTGGTGCCTCATGTACGCCAAATTGTAGCCATGGGGTTGGGCAACCCACTTGAGGAGACTTGGGTATGGAAGTTATGCAGTGTTGTACATATTGCATGTACTTTACATATGGTTGTGCCCTTTTCAATATGCTTGAGTTCTAGTGAGGTGGTCTGGGGCAGGCAACAAGAAGAGAAACCTCTAGACACCCTTCAAGGCTCCCTTCAACAAACCCACAACCAAAACCCAACTAGACAAGGGGCACCACCAAGTTTGAGAGCGAGCTAGGGTGCAAGAAAGGAGAATTAAGAGCAAACCCACAATTGAGCAAGAGATATACACTAGCCCTTACACCAATGCAACACACTCACACACTAAAAACACAAAAGAGAGAGAGAAAGGGAGAGAGAGAGAGAGAGAGAGAGAGAGAGAGAGAGAGAGAGAGAGATTGTGTACAATCTAGCTTCAACCTTATGATTTGCACGAGAAGGTAGCTAGAGCTTGGGGGTTCAAATGACAACACTTAAGATTTGGTTATAGCACTATGCACTAGCACATTGTCTTAGAGTTAGGGAGCCCTCTCATTATCCACCCTCTTATAATGGTATCCAAAGAAACAACCAAATCAATGAATCACAATCACAAGCAACGAGAAAACGTCTTTCAATGAACAAGTTACCTTATGGAATTGGCTAAGTTTGCGAAGCCACGTTGGAAGAGAAGCTTGATCCTTTCAAAAACAATTACAGCCAAGCTATCAATTTTATTGATGTTGGAGTAGATACAATAGTGATGGGAGGAGTATAATCTACTCACACTCACTCACAAAACCAAACTAGCACAAGCTTGTCTATGCACCAAGGTGATGGTGTATAGAGAGCTGGCTCTCTCTTCTTACAACTAAGATATAGACTAGAGTGTGCTATGATCATAGTATGGAGATCATTTTTACAAAGAGGAATGGGCTCTATTTATAGGTTTTTGGGAGCCTTGATTATGATTAGACCTAATCAATTTTATTGAAAAAATAAGAGATTATGAAAAAAAAGTATCAAAATGGGAGTGGGTCTTCCTTATCCCTTGAGTCACATGAATGTGGGCTCAAGAAAAGAAATTATTGAGAGTGAAAGGAGAGAGAAGTGAGTAACTTGGAGGTGCCTACTCTAGTATAAATAGTAGAGGGTGCAATTTACAATAAGGGTTAGTCATTAGTGTTAGTAATTTGTAATTAGTAGGATGGGCTAAAATTACATGGCATATGCACTCATGTTTCATTACATGATTTATACAATGATAAAAAGTAAGAGAAGGATGAGAATATACACAATTTGATGGAACCACAAGATGGAAAGGGAATTTTCCACGTATCTCCTCCAATGAACGAAGCGGTTGTAGAACTCTATTGGTGTAGTTTTTGTGACCATGAAAAAGTTGAATTTTCCATCATCAAACTCCTCCTTTTGCAAATCTTGAGCTTGCTTATTTGCTGATTTTTTCTCTTTTTTACGAAAGGATGAAGAGGTTATGGTAATATGAGTTTGATTCTAGAGAGAGAATTTGGGCTATATGTGTGTAGAGACAATGATTTTTGAGCTATGGAGTAAGGGAGATATGGAAATGGTGAAGAAGATGAAAGAAGGCATCAAAGCTACAGGTTTTGGTGATGGAGGAGGAGGATGAGTGTGTGAGTATGTGTGGAAGTAGGAAAGGGGGTGAGAGAAGACTATGGGCTACTTGTGAGAAAAGTGGGTAGATTGGGGTTCACCAAAAAAAAAATCCTATCTCACCGGTGGTAGCTCCATAAATTATCAAATTTTTTGAGGTGATTAGTCAGTTTTTGGTCCACAATTTGTCTTGTAACCACCACTTCAAATTCAGAGTGGTGGTGGATATAAAAATTCCCACCAAAAAACCTATTTGTCTTCACAAAAAAATCTTCAGTGGCTCCCTTTTTGTTGAATTTTCATAAGGTTCCAAAGATGAGCCCCTCCTTGCGTGAGAGCATGACCAAGTATAGTGAAAATATATGGAATCAAATGATGAGGGCCCTCATTTTTTTTATTGATGTATATTTATTTACAAGAGGTAAGGAAAAATACATGTAGAAAATAGGAATTTAGTGATAGGCAATGACTGGAGGAATCCCAAATCCCAAGCAAGTTTTTCCGAGCAATTACTTAACCGAGTAAAAATGATCAATATACATTTCTGAAAATCCCAAACTAATCAAGATACTTCTACTTAATTTAATATTCATTCACACATGTGCTTTTATTTAGTTCTTACACTCTAGTCAAGCCAAGATAGATTTTCTGGCTACTAGAGGACATTAAGTTGAGAATGGATCATGGTAGCACGTTACAAACGAGACAAAGGATGTCACAAATGAACCATTAGGAATGGCTCTTTAGTATAGTGTGCTTGAGTTTTTTCATGTCAAGATGTAGGTACCTCGTAGAGCATCAGTTACAACCATTTTAGAGTAGGAGCCCTCATAAAATTTTAAACCCAAGAAGTCACAAGGTGAGGAACTAGGAATTGTTATCGTGCAATTTTATTGGTCTTGTAAAAAGTAGTGTGCCATTTGTGTGTGTGTGTGCGTGTGCGCACACACGCACACACATATGCTCACTATGCTCCTTAAAAGTTTTAAAGTGAGGATCCCATTTGAACATATTCAAGCTTTTCTCCTTCACATTTTGAGTTTGGATCTCCCCTCGTATTCCTTTCTCTCACAACCACTCCATGGACTCTCATATACATCCATGGTCCTTATGTATCACATGTCCATATTTGGTCGTATTTAAGTTTTTTTCTCTCAATATATCCACGGTCCTAAAGCATCAGAGTGCCCAAGGATAATCCTAATAGAGCATAAGAAATGTTTCTTTGGTCTCATAGGTCATGCTTGACCTTTGATGAAATTAATACAATCTCTCTGTCTCTCTCTCTCTCTATGCTGTGTGTGTGTGTGTGTATCTCTCTCCCTCTCTCTCTCTCTCTCTCTCTCTCTCAATTTTTCCTTTTATGTTGCATGTTTTCTTTTTTTTTCTTTTCTCTCTCTCTACTTATCTCTCTAGAGCTCTTGCAAAAAATGTTTGTGGTTCTCATTTACATAGGAATGAGAAGTACTACAATACATATTGTCTTTGTAGAGAACTCAAACTTTAAGACTACAATGAATACAAAAAGTGGTGGATCTTTATTATACAAAAACACTTCTAGGTATGCTCCTCGTGAGTCATTCACCCACAAGCAATATGCCAAGATTTGATGGTTGAAAACTCATATAAGTGGCCAGAACATGGAAGCCATAATGTGGCTATATAATGAGACAAAGTCAACTATTGCCAAAAATACAATCAACACCATGTCTAGTACAATATCTAGGGAATATTTAAGCTTGAAAATGAAGTTGAATCTTGATGCACTCAACAAAAATATTGTCATTTTAGCATGAAGTTGTTATCATCAAGAAGGAGTACACAAAATAGTGACCACCTTGACTATGCCAACAACCACTTCAACCATAGCCTATTGCAGGGCAATTGGGTCCTACATGCTGATAAATACTAGGCTCCACATGCCCTACTACGTGCAACCTTCATGTATGCTTTGTAGGGGACCATTATGCTCTCTCTCTCTCTCTAAAACATAAACAAATATCTTTGTTTGATTATAGGGTTGAAAATCACAGAGCCATTTGTGGAGTTGCTTGTAGCACCATGTGTTGATACATGATGCTATTGGAAGATTCATACCAGCTAATTTAAGAACTTTATGGAGATGCTTGTAGCATCACGTGTCAACACCACATGTTGCGGGGAGCTTCAAAAAAAGATAATTTAAGAGCTTCTTGTAGCACTACATGTCAACACCTAGTGCTAAAGGAATTTTTAAAGATGCTATTTTAAGTGCTTTGTGGAGTTTCCTATAGCACCATGTATCGCACGTGGTGCTAACGAAAGTTTCAAAGAGTCTAATTTAGTAACTTTGTGGAGCTGTCTATAGCACCACATGTCCATACACTAGTGCTATATGATTCTTCATAAGGACTAATTTAAGTCATTTATGGAGCTGCGTCGAGCACCGCGTGTCAACATGTGGTGCTATAGAAAGTATCGAAGAGACTAACTTAAGAGCTTCATGGAGACCCTTGTACCACCACATGTTGACATGTAGCTCTAAAGAAAGTATCAAAGAGATTAATTTAAGCACTTTGTGGAGTTGTGTGTACCACAACGTGTCAACACGTGGTGCTAAAGGAAGTTTCAAAGATTCTAGCTTAAGCGCTTTGTGGAGCTACTTGTAGCACCATGTGTTGACACAAGGTGCTAAAGTAAGTTTCAAAGAGATTAATTTAAGCGCTTTCTGAAGTTGCATGTAGCACCACGTGCCGACAGGTGGTGCTAAAGAAATTTTCAAAGAGACTAATTTAAGCTCTTTGTGGAGCTGCTTGTAGCACCACGTGTTGATATGTGGTGCTAAAGATAGTTTCAAAGAGGGTAAGTTTAAGCGCTTTGTGGAGTTTCATGTAGCACCACGTGTTGACACATGGTGCTAAAGGAAGTTTCAAAGAGGCTAGTTTAAGTACTTTGTGGAGCTGCCTGTAGCACCACGTGTCGACACATGGTGCTTTAGGAATATCCATAGGGAATTTAACCCATTTGCAAAGTTTCTTGTAGCACCACGTGTTGGCACGTGGTGTTATTGGAAGCTTCATGAGGACTAATTTAAGCGCTTTATGAAGTTGTTTGTAGCACCAAGTGCTAGCAAATGCTACTCTAGGAAGTTCCAAAGAGGCTATCTTAAGCGCTTTGTGGAGCTACTTGTATCATCACGTGTCGAAACATGGTGCTAAAGAAAGTTTCAAAGATATTAATTTAAGTGCTTTGTGGAGTTGCATGTAGCACCACGTGTTGACACTTGGTGCTAAAAGTTTCAAAGAAGCTAATTTAAGAGCTTTGTGGAGCTTCTTGTAGCACCAAGTGGTGCTAAAGAAAGTTTCAAAGAGGCTAGTTTAACTGCTTTGTGGAGCTGCTTATAGCACCACATGTCGACATGTGGTGCTACAGGAAGTTTCAAAGAGGCTAATTTAAGCGCTTGGTGGAGTTGCATGTAGCACCAAGTGTCGACATGTGGTGCTAAAGAAAGTTTCAGAGAGGTTAATTTAAGCGCTTTGTGGAGTTTCCTGTAGCAGCACGTGTCGACACATGGTGTTTAAGAAAGTTTGAAAGAGGTTAATTTACGCGCTTTGTGGAGTTGCTTGTAGCACCATGTGTTAACACGTGGTGCTAAAGAAAGTTTCAAAGAGGGTAATTTTAAGCGCTTTGTGGAGTTGCATGTAGCACCACATGTTGACACATGGTGCTAAAGGAAGTTTCAAAGAGACTAGTTTAAGTACTTTGTGGAGCTTCTTGTAACACCACGTGTTGACACATGGTTCTATAGGAATATCCAAAGGGGATTTAAGCCATTTGCAAAGTTTCTTGTAGCACCACGTGTTTAAGCACTTTATGGAGTTGCCTGTAGCACCATGTGGTGCTAAAGGAAATTCTAAAGAGGCTAATTTAAGCTCTTTGTGGAGATGCTTGTAGCACCATGTGTTGGCACATGATATTTTAATAATATTTAAAGGGGCTTTAAGTCTGTTGCAAAGATTCTTGTAGCACCATGTGTCAGCATGTGGGTGCTACAGGAAGCTTCATAAGTTCTATATTAAGCACTTTATGGAACTGCGTGTGGCACCATGTGTCCTCATGTGGTTCTATAAGAAGCTTCAAAGGGACTAATTAAAGCGCTTTGTATTACTATAGCACCATTTGTTGGCACTTAGTGCTATAGGAAGCTTCAAAGGGCCTCATTTAAGCAATTTGTGGAGATTCTTGCAGCACCACATGTCGTGACATAGTGATGTAGGAATCTTCAAAGGGACTACATTGTGAGTGTGTGATGCTTGCATGCATGGTGCATAAAGGGGAAGAAGAGAGATGACATGGGGAATGGGTGGGTGACCTCTAAAATGTGAAGTGATAGTACTCCTTATTGCTCGTATATGTTCAATCAATAAGGTGAAACAATGGGAATTCAGATCTAGTGTTCAGCTTTTACCGCAACATAATAAAGCCCCTGCAAAGATTCATATTGCCACCACACGGTACTACAAGAATCTCTAAAAAGGGTTCTAAGATCTTCTTGTTAAGCCATTGCATAGTTGCTTCTTGTAGCACTATGTGCTAGCACATGGTGGTACATGTAGCTCTAGGGGAGCTTTTTCTCCCCTGTAGTGTTGATTCTTGTAGCACCACGTGTGGAGTTTTTGCTTATAAAATTAAACTCCTATGGGGTTTCTTCTTGTAATACCTCGTACCAAAACATGTCACTACTAGTAGCTTCAAAGAGGAGCCCTCACCACTTGATAATAATATGTCATTTGTTGTAATCTTACTTCATAAGCTCTCCTTATGGAATATATAGTCCCTAGTATTGAGTTTGAAAACTTTCCAAGGCCTTAAAATCCTCTTCTTGGAAGCATCTTAACCATGATAGTTGAAGCACATGACACGGTTTTGGCATTTGAAATGAAGACACGTGAGACTCACTTTTTCTTGGCATGAAAATGCTTACCTTTTACTGCTCTATGTAATACAAATTGAAAAAATATCCCATTTAGATAAACAATCTAATGTTTCTTTTCTTTTATTTTGTTTGAAAAGTTTCTAAGTGCATGAGGGTTGTTGATTTACACTTTGGTGTCTTCAAACATTGAGGCATCATTTTTTAGCTCATTGACCATTACATTAGCCTACTAACATGAATGCAAAAAACATTTCACCCATCACAATATAGAGTGCAACACGTAGCACAAATTGGGTCCTAACCATTTAGAAAATTTCTCGGGTTTTAGGTTGCTCAAAAAATCTCACTTGGGCTACGGTAAGACTCATTGACTGATGGTGGAAGGTATTTTTTGGAGGTTTTTACTTGGAGTCAATTCACAAAAGAAAAAAGAGAAGATTGCATGAAAATATTTCTATATGGAATGAAAAGTATTCAGAATGGTAAGAAAAATTGTGGTAATGATGAGTCAATTACATAGCATACATAGGAAAATAGTGCACACCTAGGTAAAACTATGTAAATAAATACCAAAATAATTATGAAAACTCCTTATATTTAGGCCCTAATATATACAATGAAATATTTACACACAAATGGGCCATAATATATTTTACTATTTTTATTTTATTTACTTTTTTTTCTCAACTAACTCAATGACTAGCTAGCTCAGGCTTTTAAGGAGATATGGAAAAAGTCCCCTAACTCACACACGCCTATGCACAATGAAAAGGTAGGGATAGCCACAGTGTTTGAGTGATTTTGAGAGGGTGAGGTAGCTCACTATGAAAATTTCAGATAGCCAAAAATTGGCTATCATTAGCCCTCCCCCAGGATGATGGCACATTTATGTACCATCAAAAGGAATCTTTTCCAATGAGAGTGGTTCCAAGCTATTTGTGATGTTTTGTGCCTCAAACAAGTCTTCATTTTGTAGTTCTTCTTCACCTTGTCTTGAACTACTGACACAAACCAAACTACAAGACTTACATGATGATGTAGCTTCTTGGCAATGCTCTTGACGACCCTTCAAGTCTATTTGAGTAGTTAACCATTTTGTACTTTCATGGTCAAAAATTACTTCAAACCTGACACCATATAAATAGTGTTGTCACTTTTGTAAAGCGTGAATTATGGCATAAAGCTCTCTCTCATATACATAATAGTTTTGTGGAGCTCTATCCTACTTTTTAATTTCAAAGGCTAGAGGTCTTCCCTCCTGGAGAAGTACCACACTAATTTCTTTATCACTAGCATCAATCTCTACCATAAATGGCTTAAGTGGATCAATGATTGCTAGGATGGGAGAAGTGTCTACACCTACCTTGAGTTGTTTAAAACTGCATTGGGCTTCTTCCCAAGAGAAGTTCTTACCTTTTGCTTTAAGTGGATCCGTCATACGAACACTGATTTTGGCATAATCATGGATTTATTGTCGATAAAATCCAGCCATGCCTAAGTAGATATGAAGCTCCTCAACCGTGTTGGGATGTGGCCATTGCAGAATGGTAGTGACCTTGTCAGTGTCCATCTCAATGCCAGAATAAGAGATCACATGACCGAGGTAATGCATCTCTCTTTTAAATAAATCTCCCTTGCTTTGCTTAGCATACACAGTCTGAGTTTGTAGATGTTCGAACACTAATCATAAGTATTCTATGTGTTTATCTTTAGTCTTACTGTAAATGAGAATGTTATCAAGGAAAACCACAACAAAGTTTTTAATATAGGCACGTAAGACACTATCCATGAGTGTCATAAATGTAGCTGGAGCATTGGTTAAACCAAAAGGAATGACCAAAAATTCAAAATACACAAACCATGTTTTAAAGGAAGTTTTAGAGATATCTTTCACAAGGATACACACTTGGTGGTATCGTGAATGAAGATCTATCTTTGTATAGTATTGTGTCCCATGAAGTTGATCAAACAACTCATCCACTTGAGGCACAAGATACTTGCTCTTGATGGTTATGGTGTTTAATCCACCATAATCTACACACATGCGCATAGTACCATCTTTCATTTTTACCAATAGAATTGGTGATGCCCGAGGTGAAGTGCTAGGTCTAATGAAACCACGGGCAAGGTAGTCAGCCTACTGACTCTAAAACTCCTTGGCCTCACTAGCACTCATACGGTAAGGTGGTTTACTCACTGGTTTAGTGTTCAACATGATATCTATGCCATGTTGCTTTTCACGTGTAAGGGGTAAACCCGATGATAAATCACTTGAGAATACATCACTATACTATGTGAGTAAATAAGTCAGCTTTTGTTGTACAAAAGGAGAAACTAAACTAGAGTTATGCTGGGATGGAGAATCTTGTAATTCTTGTAAGGTTTGTTTTATGGTAGTGCATGTTGCTCAATAGAATTAGGATTGAGATCACTTTGCTCTTTAGAATTATTCCCACTTTTCTTATCATTAAAATTCATTGCACTTTGCATACCATAACTAGAATTCACATCACTTTGCTATTAGAATTCACAAGACTTGAGACAAGCAATAACATAAAAAGACTTCATCTATTAAATCTTATTTCTATAAAATAGAAAGCTTGGCTGTACATATAAGATGTGCAGATGGTATTTTTTTCACCAAGAAAAAGCACATGTTTACCATTGGAATTCAAGGATAAGGATTTTTGTTCATAGCTAGTGTGCAATGTGTTTCCTAAACCATGCAGCCACCCCCGTCCTAAAACTACATTAGCACGGTCCATGTTCATAACTTGAAAGTCAAGATTCATCGTATGATCTTGAACAATAAGCTCAACCCCTTGAACTACCGTGTCCCATACTTCTTTATCATTCCAGACATCTGTTCTACCACATACTTGTGTGAGCAGAGAATTTGTGTCAGCTTCAATTCCTTGACTAGATTATAGTTCAGGCAGTTATGAGTTGCACCATCATCCACTAAAATACAAACACATTGCTCGTTAATAGTTCCATGCATGTGAATCAACTCATGGGGGCCAAAGGTGGGCTGCCACATTGAAGTAGGTAGACAACACTTGTGCTTTTCTTCCATATGAAGAACCTCTACAGCACAATATTTAGGAGATGAATCTAACATGAGGCATTGCACTTATTCCTCCTGGAGTGTGTGGGAGTTTTACCTCACCATTGGCTCTTAGCCACATTTCTCTTAGCAAAAGTATTCTTAGAGTAGGAAACATTTCCCTTCCTCTCCTGGTCATCATCACATCTTTGGGCATGATCGATGGCTTCTTCTAAAGTTTTTGGATATTAGGTCTTGACACTAAGACGATAGTCTTTGTCAAGGCCCCTATTCTAAAGTTTTTGGATATTAGGTCTTGAATTAAGACGATAGTCTTTGTCAAGGCCCCTATTAAAACCTCGTATCTTTTGGAATTCATCTAGACCTTCTAGTTTTAATACATGATTCCTTGATACTTGGAAATATACTCAGTGAGAGAGAGGCAAGACATGCGGCATGCATCCCTTTCCAACCAATCCTTATCGTCTTCATTGGAGTCCAAAAACTCTTTGGAGAAAGAAGCTTGAAATGCAGCCCAAGATGGAGGACGAGCATCTGTTGGAAATGTCATTCACCACTTATAGGCCTTGCCTTTAAGAGATAAACTTGTTTCCATAGCTTTCTTTATATCCGAGGTGTGTCTCAACCTATGACTATCACTCCATTTGTGTAAGAATGTATTGATCGCATCCTTGTTACGATCACGCTCTTCATCAAGAAACTTAGGAATGGTGATATTCTTAAGCAATGCATTGATACCTTTTACATCTTCTGAAGCACTTGTATCTTGGACTCCTTGAGTTGTGCAAGCTTGGGTTCCTTGATGTGCTAGTTGGGGCTCCTTGAGCCATTTGTTAATTAATAAATTTCACAAGTAGCTCAATAAGATTTGTAACATTTTCATATAGTGCAGAGTGGCTGCGTTCAAGTACACTTTGGAGATTTTCCAAAGTCTTGAAAGCAGCCATATGTACAAGGACATGATCTCCTAGATCATGATCACCATGCATAATATCAATGTCGGCAGCAACCGTGGTGCCCATATTTTGATATGCATGCTCAAAATCAAAAGCATGTATAGGTGGGATATCCTCCCATGCCATGGTAAACACACAGTAATGTAGAGAGAGAAAATGTCAGCTTGTACCTTGTAAATCTTGAGGTGTTTGTGTTTTTTATGCTTGGTGACTTTTGCGTTTCGTGTGATCCTTGCCTTGTAGAAATTGATGCTATCTATGCTTGGACTGCCAAATCCTTGAAAAGAGTTTTCTTTAGAGTTCTTCGATAGGTGATATGTTTGGTAGGAAGATCCTTTGTCATGGGGTTAAAGATGGTATAATCCACCTCAAAGAAACATATCATGATTGTCTCCTTGAATCTTTGCAGATATTGTGAGGGAAGACACATGACACAAGCATACAAACCCATGATCAAGTTGCGACCTGATCCACGTTCTATGTGATTGAAGTAGGAGTGCTACGTTCTGTATATGCCTTGTTGGTTGTAGAAGAGCCACTTTTGGTGTTTGTGTCTATATCCTATGTTATTGAAAGGAGGAGAGTAGTCCGATGTGATAGTCTCCACCCAGCCATGCTATCTTATAGCCTCCAACTAGCATACGAATTGTCTTACCGTGTCGGTGGCCTTGCCTATACGACCATGGAGAATCATTTTTGTCCTCCAAAAACAAAATATGAAAATTTTTCCTAAGTGCAAATACATTGTCCCATGTAGGACCTTCTTTAGGTCTATCTAGCCATTCCTAAGAAGATTTGAAGCTCCTCAATGGTGTTGAGATGTGGCCATCGAAGAATGGCATCGACCTAGTGAGTGTCCATCTTGATGCCAGAATAAGAGATCACATGACCAAGGTAATGTATCTTTATTTTAAAGAAATTGCACTTGCTTGGCTTAGCATACAGGGCATGAGTTCGTAGTTTTTCGAACACTAATTGTAAGTGTTCTATGTGTGCATCTTCAGTCTCACTGTAAATGAGAATGTCATCAAGGAAAACCACAATAAACTATTCAAGATAGGAAAATAAGATACTATTCAGGAGTGTCCTAAATAGCTAGAGCATTGGTTAAACCAAAAGGCATAACCAGAATTCAAAATGCCCGAGCCGTGTTCTAAAGGTAGTCTTATAGATATCTTTCAAAAGGATATGCACGTGGTGGTATCTTGAACGAAGTTCTATCTTTGTAAAGTGTCTTTCCCCATGGATTTGATTAAACAAATCATCCACTCAAGGTAGAGGATACTCGGTCTTGATGGTTATGGCGTTTAATCCGTGATAATCTACGCACATGCACATAGTACCATCTTTATTTTTTACCAATAGAATTGACGATGCCGAAGGCAAAGTGCTAGGTCTAATGAAACCATGGGTGAGTCAAAATTGACATTCAACCTCCTTGGCCTCACTACACTCATACGATAAGGTGGTTTACTCACCGGTTTAGTGCCCGACAGGACATCTATGCCATGTTGCACATCACATTGTTGGGCAAAAGAAAAAGTGGGACACCTCTATAGGTATACGGCCCAAGAGTGCTCAAACTTCAACCTTAGCATCAAAAAGTATACCCCAAAAACTGTTAGTAAACCCCAACCCAAAACGCCTATGCTCCCTTGGGAATTTATGCACCCACCATAAGGACCATAGCACATAGGAAAAAAACCCTATTAAAGCACGGATTTCCAGCACACACCGACCAATGCATATGAATACAAGAATTGAATATCACAAATCCACAACTTCAACATAGATTCCACAATTCATAGATACATGTCCTCCGAATCTGTATGCACACAATTTGCCACTAGGCTACCATAGCCATAGCCCTGCATAGAACTAGTCGTAACCTGAAGAGCACAACTCCGACTGGGGCACTTTAAATCTTGAGAGAAATATTGAAAAATGACTTGAAACAAATTTGAATATGAAAAAAATTGAATCTACATGCCTCTACATGCATAATTGATGCGAACAGGGTTACAACTAGTTCTATGCATCAATTATGCATGTAGCTATCCAACACGACTACATGTAGAGTAGGCAAGGTGGGGGTAAAAACTACAACAAAAACCATCAAGGAGGCTCAACGAGCTAAAACCTGAAATTTTATGGAGTGTGGATGAATTTTTTTAATTTTTCACATGAGTTTTAGTTATATACAAGTGTCACTTCAAAAAACCCACTCACGGGCACACCGACAGCTAGCGCTATACTAGTGACTTGCCTTGCATGTACATGTGCTTGCGAACCCACAAAAAGAAAGACCACACACCTTTTTGACATTGGGAGTCATGTCCATATGTACAAATTCACAAAAAATGGGGTGTCAAAAATGTGTCCAACATAGTTTTCCACACCCCAGCTTGCTAGATCATTCATGATCAATACCATAAAAGATATCATGTAAACCACATGAGGGAGTCTTCACTTCATCTTCATCCTTAGCCACATTATTAGAAAATTATTCAAAAGAAGGATCATCCTCAATTACAGTCATCAATCTTGTAGTATACTTCTTCAACCTATAGCCATTCACGCACACTTTATGTTGGGTACCATCCAAGTCAGCAAATTGATATGTGCCATTTGGAAACTTGGCTAAGACCAAGAAAGGACCTTGCCACTTGATTTGAAACTTCTTTTGAAAAGTGCTATCAAGCCTACTACTTGTAACAAAGAACCATGTCACCCTTCTTGATGTCCTTGTCCTTCACCTTCTCATTTGCCTTTGCTTGATTGTTCTTCAAGACCTTCTCATAATGCTCAAAAGCCAACAACCTATCCAACAGTACACATTGCAAATATATAAGCCTTTCCTTGAATGCATCATTGGGCTCTTCTTCAAGATTTAGCATCATCTTCAAAGCTGGTATCTCCACCTCAATAGGAAGTAAAGCCTCTTTGCCAAAAACTAGATGGAAGGGAGAAAAACCAGTACCTAATTTGATGGCAGTCTTGTAATCCCATAGAGCACAAGGTAGCTCTAAATCCCAATTCTTCACATTGTTCTTGTCATCTTTGTAAGCATCCTTATGATCTCTCCATTAAAACTTTCACTCATGCTATTGCATTGGGAATAATATGAAGTTGTAAACCTGCAATAAACATGAAGCTTCTCACATAGATAATCCACTAGCTCTCCCATGAAACCTGAACCTTTTTCAGAAAGTAGCTCCAATGTCATGCCAAATTTGTAGCAGATATCTTCATATATAGATAAGGGAACATCTTTAGTCGTGATGTGCTTAACAGCTTTGGCTTCAGCCCACCTGGATAGATAGTCAACAGTAGTAAGTATATAACATTTGCCTCTAGCTTTCATAGATAGAGGACCTATTGCATCAATACCCACTTCTCAAACACATCATAAGCCACAATGGTGCCTATAATTTCTAATTTGAGAACCCTATTTTCCATTCTTTGACACTCTTTACAAGACTTGCACCAATGATGAACATCATGTTGAATGCTTGGCCACACATACCCCTCTTGCAAGACTTTATGCAAAGTGATCTTTGAAGCAAAGTGACTACCACAAGAACCTTCATGATTCTCCTCTAAAATTTTGTAAAGTTTCTCTTTACAAAATATTTTTCTCATCAAAGAATCAATCCCCTTCATATATAAGGCATCACCAAGTAGCACATACCTTCTGGCATGGCAAAGGAAGGCATACTTTTTTGGCTTCTCCAACTCTAATGGAAGCATACCTGTTTGTAGAAACTCCTCCTCCCTCTCCAAAGATTCCCTTCCCAAATAAAGAGGAGAATCGGCCCTTATCACATACAATTTGCCAATTGCATCTTGTGTTGCACCATGTGCTTCTTCATTTTGAGACCTGCCCACATGCCTTAAACTCCAAGCTTCAAAATGCTTATGAAAATTCTTCACTTGAGAGCACATATTTTTCAGCCTTGGATTCTTACTTTGCCACACCCCAAGTACTTGCTTAACACTAGAATGGTAACCAAATAGGACATAAAAGTGTCCTTTCAGGGTTTTGGGAAAAAATTCCAAAACCATAGTAGATCCACTCATTTTGAAAAATCCTTTCATAAGCTTATAGTTCAATAACTACTACATATGGAAAAAATGAGAAACTTGTAATTTTTCTCATTCCTTGGTGACTACAAGCCTCCAAAGTTGATGGACTAGTGCATTTTGCCCAAAACAGCAATTTCTTACGGTTGCTTGCATATAAATAAGAGTGGAGATTTTTGTAGGACATGAGATAAAATGCCCCGTTAACTTCAATGGGTTGGTGACCAAAACATATGGTTGATTTTACCTCACTAATTGTTTTTTGGGCAAAAAAATAGGTACAAAAAATTTGCATTTTTGCCATTCTGTGGACCTATCATCAAAGTTTCTATAGTCACACTCAATACAGATACTATATACATGTTTTCTTCGTTCCCTTTGGGCCTCTTGATTCAAAAGGATCCATGGAGCATGTCAAAAGGATAATGGATCTCTTACAATTGGAACCTTGCGGGCAATGATAAAGTGCTAAATACAACAAACATGAAAAAACTGGGTTTAGCATTATGACCTCTAGAAACCCATAGAAACTACTCAATATCTAGCCAAGTTTGTAGTCTATGATTAGATATGGTGACTACCTACAAAATACACACAATTGGCCTAAGAAACTAGCAATATTGAGAAAGTTATACTTGCTACTCTAAAATGTATTGTATTCTTCAGCAATAAGAAAACTCAACCATCATCATATACTATGCTATATAGCATATTAGGTCCCCCAAAACTCAAGGAAGATTAGCTTTATGTTATACATTACACTTACACAATCAAAATTGAATTTGGATATCAAGAAACCCACCAAAAAAATCATAAAAGTGCTAATTTTGGCCAAAAAACAGGATTATGCAATTCTGGACCCGTTTTTTCACACAGTTTAGGTTCAAAAATGTTGTGCAAAAGTAAGGTTAATGGTGAGATCGATACTCAAAAAAAAATTCTAAGTTTTTTTCAGCTCATAAGGCAACTTTGTGGATATATAGCACCTAGAAATTCGTTTTTATACTCTTCAAATAATTCAAGCAAAACGGTCACTTAAAAGGACACAAAAGTGTCCAAGGACATAAAAGTGTCCAGTTACCATTCTAGTGTTAACCAGCAGAAGAGAATCACCTCTTACCCTCACACGATGGATGTCAAGACCAAGGCAAAGGTTGAGCCCTTTCTTCAAAGTAGCATACTCGGCTTCATTGTTGCTTTGTGATGTAAGCTTCAAACGCCTTGTAGTTACCAAAGCACCTTGAGGAGCATAAATTAAAAAACCTCTTGAAGCTTCACCGTATGCTTTCCTATAAGAGCCATCAAAAAACAATAGATAAGCATTGTCTATGTCAGGAGCTTCCATGTGTGTCTTCTTCACTGTGTCCTCCTTAAGAAGAAGAGGGATTTCCTTATAATTAAGCAAATTAGCCAACAAGAAAAGAGAATTGGAATTCCTTTAGCTCCACAATCCACTTCATGAGCCTCTTTGACAAAGTAGGGCTATTCACCAATTGAGGTAGAAGAGTGTAGCTAGTGAAGAATGTCAATGGTTTAGGGAGAAGGTAGTGCCTAGGCTTTAGGACCATATGCTACAAAAAATGGTGACATGTATTTTCTTGCCTATCTTTATACGCAATTGTCGCAAGAGGTAGTTTAGAAGCTTTATATTGAGTCACACTCCATAGGGTATTGATCTCATGATAAGGAGAGTATATCTTGTGAGTTTGGAGAAACTTCAAATGCATTTGGCCTAGTATTGGATAGCATGAGCATCATAGGTTGGATTGATTTCACTACTGCATAATAACTCTTAGATTTGATTTCCTCGATTAGAGATTGTCGTAGAAGGTGGAGAAGGTGTTTGACACCCACTTCTTGTTTCCATGTGCCTACGGGTTAAGCTTCACCCTCCATCGAGAGAGAGTTGTTGGTTTTGTTCTCGCTATGCTAGCGTCCGCTCGCGGCGTACCCTCCAACACTGGCACTACTGCTGGGGACCGAAGGCCCAGGTAGGTGACCTTAGACTAATCCTATGAGGTGAGAGTTCCTCTAGCATTCCAAAGTATTCTTTTCTATCTTAGTTTAGCTAGGACCTATAGAGGGGTGCTAGGAAGCGTGTGTCTTGCCTTGGTCATCCGTGTTGATGGTTTTAGTTTAGAATTGTATCGATTTTGGAGTTTAAGGGTTGATCAGGTGATAAAGGTATTAGCTAGTCCGTGTGTGTCAGTTAAGTGCTTATCTTCTCACAATGGCAAAATCCTATTTTTTATGTTAAGGAGTAGCTTTAGGTAGATGATTTAATCTTGATCTAGAGCTGTCCATCAATGAAGATTTTCTTGAGTTGATTTTTGCATTGAAACCTTGAAAGAAGATTGATTCTTAGTTGAAATAGTGAAAAAGCAAAGTTCACAAAATGTCTCTGCATGCCTGAGGGTTGCTGAGAGCTTAAGAAGACATTTGAGTGGGCTCTACACTCATTTTCGCAAGGTTAGACTTTACACGCATATAAAGTCTTGAGGGCTAGAAAGAGACAAAACTGTGGAAATTGAATGTACCAGAGTGTTCAAAAGAGTCTTTATACCCTGGGGACACCTTTAGGAAGTTTTGGCATAGAACTGGGGACCAAAAGCCAAAAGACGGAGTGGTTGTGACGGAAAAAAGGCAAAACTTTGTGTTTGTGAGCACTTTTGATCTTTAGATTCTATTGTAAACACATGTACATATTGTTGATAAATAGGGGAACATGGGATAGAAACATATGTGAAATCTGAAATGAAAGACATTATACACGTATAATGTCTCCAGCTTAGATTTGGGCAATAGCCTGCATGTTGGTCATCACCAAAGCACTGGGAAGATAATCTATAAGCTTGATTGCAAGATTTCACACCATTTAGTCAGGCAACCTGACATTTGGAGAGAATTTTGCAAATTCTAGCCAAAAACAAAGAAAAGTGGTGAATTGGTGAAACATTGGCATCAAAACCTGATTTTGAGCACATATGCTTTGTGTACACATAAAGAAGAACCTTGGATAGAAAATTAAGTTCAATCTGGTCAAAAAGACTTTATACGCGTATGATGTGTTTTGGCCTAGATTAGACTCAAATTGTACAAATGAGTAATCCCAAGTGGCCTAGAGCATTGAGGGAGTCCATAGCTTAAATTTTATTGCATTTGGACCAAGATCTGAGCTTAAAAATACCAAACAATCCAAACATTCTACATACCCTTTTTGGCCACAACTTGAACAAACTTGATTCCAAACTCAAGTCAAAGAATATCTATGAAGTCCCTAAGTGTTGGACTACCAGTGGAGCAAGATTCATTTCAATTGGGTAAAAAAGATATTATATGCATATAATGTGTTTTTAATAATATTGAGCATTTTTGAACTTCAGACTACACAAGGGGTTATGAGCACACAACTATAAGCACAAACTTGCACAAATTTCTTCATGTAGTAAAAAAGACTTTATATGCGTATGATGTCTTTTTGGCCCTATTGACTTCAAAAGCTAAACTAGGGCATATCCTTGCATTCTAAGGGACCTTAGAAGCCAAAAACCAAGATTGTATTCATTCTAGAGCATATTTGAGCCAGTAAGTGCCAAAGAACAAAACTTGATCCAGAATCAGACTTGCACAAAAGTGGTCCAATTTTCATTTTGAAATTTTCTGAGAGGTACATGCATGGTAAAGAACATCTGGAGAAGAAATGTTTATATTTTTGTCATATAAACTTTATATGCGCCTAGATTTACAGCATACTGAGTAAAGTAAGCCTGCCAAGTATTCCACTTAACTCTAACAACACATTTTACTAGTCAATTCAGCGAGAAGAACATATACAGGGAAATAACCCTTCCAAAACAAACTTTGGACGGGAAATACTAGCATGTTCTTACTAATCAATATTGAATGTTACTAAAATGAGAACTACCATTGAAAAATATTTACAGAGTCTAAATCTTTGTATAGATAGCCAACAACAAGGTCCAGCAAGTCAAGGGCAATTGGAAGTACAATCAGTCAACCAATTGGAGAGATGAAATAGCCAGAGTAAGAAACGATAGAGCGAACTTTTAAGGTAAAAGGTTTGGATTGGTAGTGGTGTGTAAAGGAATTGATGTACTTAAGATCAGTAAGAAACCACGAAAAAGACCAACAATCACAAGGAGATCAAGTCAGCTTAGTGTCTACGGAGGAGAGTGTGGAATCCTAACAGTGTGCATAAACCATGAGGAACACGAAACATATTTGCTGGAAGCGCATAATCAGGCTTTAACTTTTCATTGTTCAGCCACAAAAACTTTCCAACGATCCTACCAATTAGAGTCTATTGGCCGACTATGTGCATTGATGTTCATGATTATGTATCTAGTTGCGCTAAATGTAGATCAAGCCCACCCATCAAACATGTGAAATTGTTTCAGATAACACTTGTGCCAGAATGGAGTTAATACATTGTTGACTACTTGGAGAAACAGACGTTTCCTAAAAATATCACCAAAGCACAACAGAGAACGATAGAAATAGAAGCTCCTCATTTTAGCTCTATAAAAGGGGAAAGGATAACCAGCTTAGATTGTGTGCAACGGATGACATGTACATTCCAGTCCTAGAACAAGCACATGGAGGGATTAGTGGAGACCATTTCTCAGGGGAAAATACATCAAAAATTGTCCTCACCTTAGGAATATGGTGGCCAACATTACATATGGACGCAAATTATTGTTAACTGAGTCAACGTTGTTAAAAAGAAGGCGGTCTTGCCAGGAAGGCACCGGGCCTCTTGCTGTGAGAGTTTGTGAGGAAGCTCAAGGGTTATGAGAAGGAGCTAAGATGTAGATAACATAGCTTCTAGAGCTAAAGAAGAAATGTAGCCAAAGAAGCCGCTCACTTTCCCTTACAAACACATATGTGATGGAGAGAACTCATAAAAGATAGTCAAGACAAAACAAAAATGAAAACATCGAGATTACGATCATATCGTATCATGGGTAGGATAAAAGGGTTAATGGATGAGTTAATGATATTTAATCTTTGTTGTCCAAATAAGCTACGGATTGCTCTTTGGAGCTGTAGCTTTGTTCTTACTGTAATGTATATGTTTTGTCTAGCGATGGGGATTAGTTGTGAGTACAAATCCTCTTGATTCATAATAAAATAACCACACTCACATCAAAAGAGAAGTTATAGTCAATAATAGATAGTATGATGGGATCTGGTGAGAGAAGTATTTCGTTGAGCCTTTCAGGACCAAATAGAAACACTATGCGTTCCTGAAAGTGAATCTTTTGACTAGTCCAAATGTTGACCCTAATAGATTGCATAGAATGGAAATGAAAGAAATCGCCTCTATGTGGATTATGGTTATTCATCGATGATATACTTAGTATGTTCAAAGATAAAGGTGTGAAAGAAGTGAAAGGAGAAGAAGAAGAGAGTTTCTCTCCCAAGCCCTGTTGTTGCCCTTAGGCAATAAGGATACTGCGGGGAGAGAAGTACCTATAGCAAGGAGATTCTAGAGTTTTTGGAAGATAATGAGAACCTTAAGAGAGAGAGATGCTTGTGGAAGATGAAAATATGGTTACTAACCTTGTGCTCATAATTGTTTTCCGCAAGAAGGTTGTACTCATTACATTGACAAGGTTGCTGCTTGAATACCTTCCAATGAAACAATTAGGACACAACAAGAGAGATCAAAGGAGGAGTAAGATAGAATTAGAGATAGATCTAAGTGTGGTGGTGTTTTAAAGATAGATAGAGATAGAGTTAGAGACAAGTATTGGACTAGATATGCAAATGAAAGTAAAACTAGCAACATATATCTGACATGAGAGCAATTTCCACCACCTTAATGGAGAGAGAAGATGAGGCAAGACTTCAGCCTTTATTCAAGAGAAAGTGTGGCACTAAGATGAGTGTGTCACTATGGAATTGAGCTATTCTCACTCACTCATAGCTTGCCCCAATGAAGAGAAGGTTGCCCTTTTTATAGGTGAGGGAGCCATGTTTTACATAATCACTTGATTAGGTTAAAGAGTTAACCCAAATCAAATGTTCTTTGGATATTTCTTAAAATGGGCAATATTAGGACTCAAAATATCATAAAATTCAGCATCTTTGGTCGTTGAGGCTCCATGTGGGTGCATGATGTATGTGGCCCCACCTAGGCATCTTCTGTGTGGCTCTAGCAGGGGGTCCCAACTTGTGTGTCTTGTCCTTCAAGGCATCTTTGAGGTGTCACATTCACATGCTTGTGTCTTTTATCCTCCAAAATATATTATTTTATGGAAAAAGATCAAGATTACCTCTTTTCACGTGATTCACTTGTTTACCATCTCTTCTTGCAGTGTGGTCGTGAGAGGATTTTTCACTCTTTTCCCTGTAACTTTTGACTTGTAACTCGGATTGACATGCTTCAAAAGGCAAAATTGGCCTACTAAAAGAGATTTACTTGGTTTTGGCCTTTTCTCCACGCCCTTAGGTTGGGATTTTCAAATTGGGATGGTCCAAGAAGCTTTGGATCTTCCTTTTCATAAAGTCTTGTAGTAGGCCCTTCCCTTTTGTATGTATCCAAGAAGGTATGCATTATTGAAGGGTTATATTATTAAATAAATGTGAAAAGAAGAAAATAATTTATATATGGTAGGGTATAGTTGAGATATTAGAAGAAATATACAAATGATTTTCCCCCATACAAAAAGAGGCACAATCATTGATACTTGCTTGGAGTACTTTCTAATAGAAATGTACTTTTATATTACTTCAAAGGTAAATACTAAGGTATGGTAGAAGGCTTTTATTTAAGCATATGAGTATTATATGAAGTATAATTATGCGTTAAAAAGTCACAAGATAAATTGTTTAATGCTCGTTCCCACTATATACGTGCCACAGCACGACATCCACCCCCTCTAAACCTACATATCCACCACTATGTGCCATGTTGTCTCTTTGTAAGATCAGCCCTCTTTTACATCTTCCTTGCTTTCTTCTTCACTGGATGATTCCAGAGTTTCATGTTCACTTTGATCTTCACCTGTGTTTTGCTCTTCTTCCTCATCAACATTTTCTAGATCATTCTCTCCTCTTCTCTTAAACATTTTGATCCTTTTTCCTGCAATGGGAATCTTTACTTCTGTACCATCTAGTTCAGACAAGCTGTAAGTAGAATTTTCATGCACATGCTTTACAACATACGGTCCAAACCATCTTTTTGAGAACTTACGCATGACTGTGTGGTGGTTATCAAGGCTACTATCATACACTAAAACCCAGTCACCTTTGTTAATTGCTTTGCTTTTGAGTCGATGTCGCTTATCAAAGTAGTCCTTGTTTTTCAACCTTGCATTTTTGAGTCGTTCTTTTGCAGCTTCAATGTCTCTAGGTCTTCTCTCTAGTTGCCTTATACGCAGTGCAAGGAGATCTTCCCTGCTAAGCCCCTCTTGCCAAGGTAGTACATTCCATGTGGGAATTGTATCTTCAATCGGCATCACTGGCTTTTGACCATACATTAGCTCCACAAGCATGTAGCCAGTTACTGAGCTATGTGTTGTATGATCAGCCCATAAAGCATATGGTAACAGTTTTGGCCACTCACCAACTCTTCCTTCACAAGCCTTGGCCAAAGCTTTGATGATAGGAGGATGCCCTCTTTCACTCTTTCCATTGCCTTCAGGGTTGTAAGATGTGGTAAGAGAAAGCTTGATTCCTAATCTGGTAAAGAACTCCCTTGCTTCCTCAGCATCCAGCTCACCTCTATCTGTAGTGATCTTTCCCACACAACCATAACGGAAAATCACCTCATCAAGAAGGAATTTGCACACAGCTTTTGTGGTTTTAGCTCTTAATGCTCTTCCTTCAACTTGATTAGTTAGGTCCTCTCGTGCAAGAACCAAGTATCTCATTTGGTAGAGTCCTAAAGGCATTGTGACTAGATCCACAACCCACTTATAGTGCATGGCTAGTGGATATGTAGGGTGCAATCCATCACGATGTCGGACATTTGAATACATTTGACAAGTTACACATGACTCTACAAATTGAGATACATCTTTATACATACCATTCCACCATTATTTTTCTTTCAACTTGGATAAGGTTGCCCACACACCCCTGTGTCCAGCCCATAGACTCTCATGAAACTCTTGCATGAGCTTTACTTGAGTCTCTTTTTTACATATAACCCGTTGTGGTATAGCACCCTTTTGTTTAGGATGCTTCCACAAGTAACCATCCCTCAAAAAGTACCCATATGCTTTCCTTTGTATCCTCCTGATATCTTGTTCAGACCAATCATCCTGTTTTTCTAGAGTACTCAAATAGCTTCCAATAAGAAGCCAATCACCTTCATAAAGATCTTTCAAGAACAATTCAAGTGTATTAGTCATGCAGACATAGTTACCTTTGACATGAGAGATGGAATAGAACTTTGTGCCCACATCATCTCCCTCATCAATCATCTGTGACTCATCTTCATACCTTGCCCTTGATAGCATATCTGCCACTGTATTGTCTTTACCTGCAATGTGCTTGAACTCGGGATTTAAGGACTTAATGTAGGCAATCCACCGCAACATAGCAATGTCTGGCGTTGAGCAGCTTGTAATCACCCCAAGAAGTGGTAGACAATCTGTTTCTACAACCACACATGCACCAATTAGGTACTCTTTTCCACTTTTCAAGGCTGTAACCATACCCCATAACTCTCTCTTTATCTGTGGATAGTTTCTTTGGCGAGCACTTAGTACCTTTGCTCCAAATCTTACCACATACCTGTGTCCTTCTTTGTCATCTTGCCCTATTGCCCATCCAATCCCTGTAGGACTGGTGTCTACTGTCACAATTACTGGCCTTTGACACTCATAGTCTACCTTTCTCAAAGTCGTTGCTGATGACTGGAGAAACTCCTTTAGATTTTTCATGGATTTTACATGTGCTTCTATCCATTTAAACTTTTGATTCTTTCTAAGCAGCTGATAAAGAGGGTCAACTACATGTGCATAATGTGGAATCCAAATAACATAGAAGACACATGCTCCCAAAAACCTTCTAACCTCAGTGATGTTAGTGCATGTTTCTTTCATTCTTTGGATGGCATCTACCTTTGCTTGACAAGGTTTCCTACCATATGGCCCACACATGTGCCCCACAATGAGCACTTCATTGACACCAAACATAGAATTTTTTCCTGACAATGTAAGATTCACTTCTTCCAGCCTAGAAAAATTTTTATCACAATCATTTATGTGATTTACCACAAACCTGCTACATCCCTTGAGATCCAAAGCTTCATCTTTGTCACTTTCTTCCCATCCTTTGATAGGCAAATCATCAATGAAAGGCATTGTGATTTGAGGAATAAAGTCACGTAAGACCTTATTCATCCCATTCATCATATGTGCAACCGAGTTGGTTGCTCCCTGTGGCAAGGTACACATCCTTACCAAACCCAAAGGTGCCCTCATGGTTGTCAAGTCTCTACTTTCGATTGCAAGCTGAAATTGATCATACCCTCAATAGAGATCCCCGATTGAGTAGATTGCCCTCCCTGCAAACGCCTCTGCAAACTCATCCACAATTGGACCTGTACCTACATTTCTAATTGTCACCTTGTTCACTGGTTGCATATCTTGGATGAAGCGTAGAGAACCATTCTTCTTTGGAACTGTGAACCACCTGTTTGAGTATGGAGCACAAGAAGGCTCCAAGATTCCCATTTTGATTTTCTCATTTAGTAGCTCTACTAACTTTGGCAAATGAGCCTTTGGAACCGGAATAGGCCACAGATTCCAAGGCACATGAGGTATTGTGAAAATTACCATTGGAGCTACAATAGAAGGATCAACACATCCTATCTCATGTGGCTCAAATGCAAAAGCCTTACCATGCTTTGAAAGCATTTCTTTGAAGCACTTTGTCTCCTCCTGTGTTAGAAACTCCTCGCAACAATTCTGCAACTCTTGAAAAGACTCCTTTGTGAAGGTATGCCCAATCTTTTTAGGATTCCTCAAACTTGGTTGTAAAGAAGCCTGCTCAATCTTTCCCTGTTGTTGGGTGGTAAGGGTGAAGCTACTGGTTTCACCTTCTTTGATACACTCTTATATTTAGTTTCAACATGGACTTCTGGGCCAACTGTTTGGCTTTCTTTAAAGGCTTCTATTACTTGATACATTTCCATAGAGCAAACTTCCACAACTTCATTTTCAAGATGCAAATTAGACCCCATTATAGCATCAAGCTCACCCATAGTATCTACAAAAGATACTTGTTCACACAAACCCAAAACATTTTCAGTAGGCTCTAGCAACCCACTCTTTTTCATGCCTATTTGTACATTATGCACATATTGCCTCTCACATCTCTTCAAATCTTCAAGTTTTGTAAAACATATTGATCCATTCCTTGTTACCAAGGAGCCCGTTGAAAAAGTTTCACCTATTTTTGGATCAAGCGAGACCCTTTTTCTTTCTGTACCACTGCAATCTCGCTTTACAATGGTACTTGACCAAAACCCATCATTTCTCTATGATCATGAAACTCTTTGCTCACCTTTTTTAGAGGATGTTCTCTGAGGTTGTCACGATTTCTTTCATGGTTTACACAAACTGTGAGAAATTGGACAGCTCTTTTACCATCTTTGCTACGTATCCTAGCATACGCTGAACCATCATCCATTACCTTTGTTTCCATTCGAACTCCCACAATGTAGGGTTGTCCAAGGATGAGATGATATGAAGATGTATCCTGTACAAAGAAGTTTTGGTCAATCTTTACATCACCTATTTTTACCTTCACACCTGGACATGCTGCATACAATTCACCGGATGAATTGTTTGCCACTTTTACCATCCAGCCATGATTTGTGTCCACATCGGCCATTTGAACTTGTTGTAGAGACTCTTTGACATTATGTTTATTTCTGAACCATGGTCAATCAAGGCAACAAATGGCTCTTCAAGATCACCTACCTTGACCAAAGTTTCTGTAGTAGCCCTTGCCCAGTGACTTCGTGAATAGTAGCTCCTAGGAATATCTTCAACTTCTTCATCATCATTTGAGAAATGCACTTGCTTCACTCTCCCACTAGATTGGTAGCATCCTACCACAGCTCCATCATCCTCCTTATTTTGTAGTTGCATCCCTTGTGTCTTTGAGGTTTCCCCTTCAACCTGTGGACGAGAAACTTCACCAAGGGTTTGCCTCTTCCTCTTGATGATGTCAATGATCTCCTCATGGAATTCACGCTTTGCAATGCCAAGAACATCTCCCAGAGTAAACTCAATCTTGCTATTCAAGATCCTTTCCTCAAAGACTTTCTTTAAATCTGTAGCAACCTCAATATTAGATTGTAGTTTATAAGTTGGGCCTTTTGTCTTACCTTTTGTTGGCTCTTTCTTCTTTCTTGTTGTAGACTCCTCCATGAGTACTTCAGGTGGAGACGCTCCTTGTGTTGAGGGTGTTTGAGAAGGCATTGAGTCACTGCTTCCTCCACTTCTGGAAGCTCTTTTTGATGGTCCTTCATCAGCATTCTCACGTCTGCGCTTCTCTTCTACAATCGCCTCATTTTGTTGGCATTTTGTAATGTAGGCATGCATTGACAATGAGTCCACTAGATCATTCCATCCTGTTTCTAGACGTATGCAATCACCTACTTCATGTAGAATCTCTTTTGTAAGCTTTCCCTTTTTAGCTAATTGCATGAAATTTGGCCAAATTTGACCATGATGGTCACTCGCCTCTTCATCATTAAGGTGCTCAATTTTTACTCCATAAGTAGCTGCCTCAACTGAAGAGGTGGCATGGTTAGTTTCCATATCTTCAACTAAGGTTTGCATTCCCCCCTTCCCAAAGTTAGTTCTCAAGGGTAGACCTGTCTCTCTTAAGTGGATTTTACCATCCTTAAAAAAGACAACATCTTTTGACAAAGAATCACTAAAATCATCACAATCCCTTCTTACATGGTCTGTACTATCACACCAAATACATCTATTAACAAACCCTTGTTTGGGTTGTTGTCTTTGCCTAGGAAGTGGCCCTGATGGTTGACCTTTTTCTTCAAGCTTTGCAAGCTTCACCTTCAAGTCACGCATTCCCTTCACAAGCTCATCTAGTATGGACTCATCAAACTTAGGAGTGATAAAAGTAGTCTTTACCATTTTGTCAGAAGTTGAGGTGGAAGGACTTGTAGTGTTTACTACCATCTTGTCCCTTCTTCTTTGTCGTTTGGCAAGCAGTGAGACAGAACCTTCAACCTCATTCCAGTCGGTCTTTAGTCCTTGCTCAGCATATTTATCTTCAAGAATAAGCTCCAAATTTTCTTGAAACTCTTTACCTGCAGCTTGTAAGAAAAGATTTTTCTTCTCTGCATCTAGTGTGGCCCTTTCTGTCCTTGTGAGTTGTGCATAGCGCCGCTCAAATTCGCTAAGTAGCTCTGTTATTGATAGTCCTTGCTTTGGCTTGACTACCCATTCTAAGAATGTCCTTTTGGTCACTCTCTCAGAGTCCTCCATGTAATATTCCTCCTTTAAAGCTACTTTGAGTTCTTCCCAATTTCTCCCATGCCCATCTTTAATTCCCCTAACATGTTCTCTAATTTCTGGAGCAACAACTAGCTCAAAGGTTTGAATCATCTGACCTTCTGACACGCGATGCAGTTCCATCTCATTCATATACTCGCGTAAGTACTTGGTTACATCTTTTCCATTGAACTGATCCATTGTGTTCACAACCGCTTGTATGGCCTTTGTTGCTGAAATCTCCCTTCTTTCAGTAGAATATTGTTGTTGCATGAACATTGCATATGCTTGAAACATTTGCATTGTTGCTTCATCAAAATTCATACCCTGTTGCTCAACATGATCACCCATGGTTACCCACAAACTCTCACCCTGGCTGTTTCACGTCGGGCTCACCAAAAATATGTCAAAAAGAAGGTGGCCTTGCCAAGAAGGCACCGGGCCTCTTGCTGTGAGAGTTTGTGAGGAAGCTCAAGGGTTATGAGAAGGAGCTAAGATGTAGATAACATAGCTTCTAGAGCTAAAGAAGAAATGTAGCCAAAGAAGCCGCTCACTTTCCCTTACAAACACATACGTGATGGAGAGAACTCATGAAAGATAGTCAAAACAAAACAAAAATGAAAACATCGAGATTACGATCATATCGTATCATGGGTAGGATAAAAGGGTTAATGGATGAGTTAATGATATTTAATCTTTGTTGTCCAAATAAGCTACGGATTTCTCTTTGGAACTGTAGCTTTGTGCTTACTGTAATGTATATGTTTTGTCTAGCGATGGGGATTAGTTGTGAGTACAAATCCTCTTGATTCATAATAAAATAACCACACTCACATCAGAAGAGAAGTTATAGTCAATAATATGTAGTATGATGGGATCTGGTGAGAGAAGTATTTCGTTGAGCCTTTTAGGACCAAATAGAAACACTATGCGTTGTTGAAAGTGAATCTTTCGACTAATCCAAATGTTGACCCTAATAGATTGCAAAGAATGGAAATGAAAGAAATCGCCTCTATGTGGATTATGGTTATTCATCAATGATATACTTAGTATGTTCAAAGATAAAGGTGTGAAAGAAGTGAAAGGAGAAGAAGAAGAGAGTTTCTCTCCCAAGCCCTATTGTTGCCCTTAGGCAATAAGGATACTGCGGGCAGAGAAGTACCTGTAGCAAGGAGATTTTAGAGTTTGTGGAAGATAATGAGAACCTTAAGAGAGAGAGATGCTTGTGGAAGATGAAGATATGGTTACTAACCTTGTGCTCATAATTGTTTTCCGCAAGAAGGTTGTACTCATTACATTGACAAGGTTGCTGCTTGAATACCTTCCAATGAAACAATTAGGACACAACAAGAGAGATCAAAGGAGGAGTAAGATAGAATTAGAGATAGATATAAGTGTGGTGGTGGTATTAAAGATAGATAATGAGAGATAGAGTTAGACACAAGTATTGGACTAGATATGCAAATGAAAGTAAAACTAGCAACATATATCTTACACGAGAGCAATTCCCACCACCTTAATGGAGAGAGAAGATGAGGCAAGACTTCAGCCTTTCTTCAAGAGAAAGTGTGGCACTAAGATGAGTGTGTGACTATGGAATTGAGCTATTTTCACTCACTCATAACTTGCCCCAATGAAGAGAAGGTTGCCCTTTTTATAGGTGAGGGAGCCATGTTTTACATAATCACTTGATTAGGCTAAAGAGTTAGCCCAAATCAAATGTTCTTTAGATATTTCTTAAAATGGGAAGTATTAGGACTCAAAATATCATGAAATTCAGCATCTTTGGTCCTTGAGGCTCCATGTGGGTGCATGATGTATGTGGGCCCACCTAGGCATCTTCTGTGTGGCTCCAGCAGGGGGTCCCAACTTGTGTGTCTTGTCCTTCAAGGCATCTTTGAGGTGTCACATTCACATGCTTGTGTCTTTTATCCTCCAAATATCTTATTTTATGGAAAAAGACCAAGATTACCTCTTTTCACTTGATTCACCTGTTTACCATCTCTTGTTGCAGTGTAGTTGTGAGAGGATTTTTCACTCTTTTCCCTGTAACTCGGATTGACATGCTTCAAAAGGCAAAATTGGCCTACTAAAAGATCTTGACTTGTTTTTGGCCTTTTCTCCACACCCTTAGGTTGGGATTTTCAAATTGGGATGGTCCAAGAAGCTTTGGATCTTCCTTTTCATAAAGTCTTGTAGTAGGCCCTTCACTCTTGTATGTATGCAAGAAGTTATGCATTATTGAAGGGTTATATTATTAAATAAATGTGAAAAGAAGAAAATAATTTATATATGGTAGGGTATAGCTGAGATATTAGAAGAAATATACAAATGCTTTTCCCCTAGACAAAAAGAGGCACAATCATTGATACTTGCTTGGAGTACTTTTTAATAGTAATGTACAATTATATTACTTCAAAGGTAAATACTAAGGTATGGTAGAAAGATTTTATTTATGCATATGAGTATTATATGAGATATACTTATGCGTCAAAAAGTCATAAGATAAATCGTTTAATGCCCATTCCCACTATATACGTGCCACAGCACGACAACGTCAGTTAACAAAAGCTACTAAAGACCAAAGACGTATGGATGCACGTCGAGGATGAATGCAAAGAAGAAGTAAAGATTGGAGTTACACATTTTCCATGTTTTTCCAAAATAGTCACGTATTGTAATTTCCCAATATATTTCAAGCCATTGAAATATTTTAATGTGCTACGGGCTCAATGGGAGTTCCAAGTTGTAAAGAATAGGTCACTTATTGTGCCTAGGTTGCAGATTCAATAAGTGGTGAGCCCTAAAGGCCTTGGACGCTCGGACATTGCATATTTTTACCTTAGGTATATAAGGTAGTGTGTAAAAGTAATTAGGGTTCTCAAGTCATCTGTTGAGAGCACTCTTTGGTGAGAGCTCTTGAGGTGTGTGGCTATGGAGTCCTTGAGATTGTCTGTGCTCATGAGACTTGATTAACACTAAAAAATGATTCATTCTCTCTCACTATGCCTCTCTCTTACTTCTTATGATTGTCTATGATGCTTAGATTAGCTAGATCTATACTAATTAGTGGTTAATCCCTCTCTAATCTTGTGTGATTGCCCTCTTTTGCTTGTGTGTGCATGTAGGTTTGATTGGAGTGTGGTGCTCAATAGATCTATGTGTGTGTGCTTGCCATTAGTGTGTTGCATGATAGGATTAGTGTTGTGTGCGTCTTACAATTGTAGTGTGTGTGATTGGGTTGATTAGAGGTGAAGAGAAGTGAATATGGAGATTTCCCTTCATTGCGTCTTCGCTCCTCCATAGGCCGAGAAGGTCACCTCATAGAGTTAACCATTTGTGGTTCTACAATTAGCTCACTAACCGTGTGAGTGTTTCCATGACCTAGCCGGGTAGCTCATCCCTCCGGATTGATAATTTTGTTGGTCACTGGAGCTATTGCAATGATGGGACCCCCAAAGTTTGGCACCGGTGCCGGGGACGATGGCCTAAGCTAGTGTAATTATGGCATAAACAAATGTGTTCCCTCACTAATTTCACTTGTGTGTTTATGTTTTTGTGGACTTTGAATGTGTGTGAATGAAGCACTGTGTTCATAATTCCCTAATGTGTGACCATATCTTGCCAATTGTGTGTTTACACACACTAATTTCTCACTAACCCTTTGCTACTCTGACTAATTTTTGCTAACTTACTAATGCGCTATGAAGGATTGGAGCAATCGACCATCCAATTGATCTTCAACGGAAAGGTAATTAAGGTGGTATTCTCAACCTCCCTAGAATTTAGAGATGTGTCGAATTGTGTAGAGATCCCACCATGATGCAATGTAATGTGATGCAATGTAATGCTATGCTATGTTGATGCAATGCAATGTTGATGTTAGGGATGGAAAATTTTACGATTTCTCATTTTCACGTTGTCGGTATGCCGAAATTTTTAAGAATTGGCAGTGCATGAATTTGATAAGTTTCAATTGCTAATTGATGAATGTGTGTTGCTAATTGGGTGACTAATCGAGTTAATTGCATGCTTGGATGGTCAATTTTAGGTGTGTGTGCATGCTAATTCTAGGTGCATTAGGAAATTTCGGAGGTCATTTGGAGGGCCTTCTAAGAAAATGTATTTTTTGCACTCTCTCTCTAGAAAATATGGCGAATAATAGAGGTGGGTCTTTCATGGAAAAAGTTCAAAAAGTGTACTTTAAGTAGATTCTTTACTCTTCTGAACATTCATTCGTAATGATTGAGGGATAATCTTCTTTTCAGATGCATTGAATGAACCTCGTCAACATGGAGGAAATGAGGCTAACATGGAGGGACGAAGGCACAGCCGCCTATTCACTTTCCATTAAACCTGCACATTTGGCTAATGACGCACTCCTCAAATGGCACAAATGTTACGCATAAATGAGCCAAATATCACCTTCACATTGATTTGGACGATGAGTACCAACCATTGATTAAGCGTAGTAAAGCAAACACACATATACCTCCCGCATGCATAGACACGCTCAGAGCTCAAGGAACTAAACACATAGATATCTGGACGAGAGGCTCTCTCTATCCTAAGAATCCAATGACTAATGCGTCTCCATCGTTTTTCAATCCTACAAGCTTATTGACCTTTGCTGGTGATGGAGAAAAGAGCCTTCTGGGTTATTGTAAATCTCTTACAAGGGAAGCTGAAACTTATAAGGGCATTCTTCAAGCTCAACAATGTGAGATTGTTCGTCTTTCACATTTACATTCTACAGATCAGGTTACCATTTTGCAACACAAACAAAGATACAGGAACTGAAAGGAAAGGTATGAAGTTGTCAAATGAAGGACACTATCTAGGGTGGTCGTATCCGAAAGAAGAAATTGCGCAATCTTGAAACATTGCAGGTTGCATCCGGAGGTCTCAAGAAAAGAATCCGAGCATTAAGATGATGCTTCTTGGTTGGCTAAATTTTCTTAGTTAAGTTTTTTTTTTGTTTTTTCTTGTTATGCATTGTTTCATGTGCCTAAATAGTGTTAGTGAAGTAAAATTTTCTGTTATTTACTTATGCATTGTCTTCATGTAGAGATTCAATCTATCTTGACAAGGAAAACATTGACCCCAAAGCCAATATAGGAAATATATTGAAGCCACTTGTAAGTAGAAGCCTTGTAGCAGATATAGTACATGACAAGAAGTTTAAGGTCCTACAACGAAATGTAGTGGACCGCTTTATTTCAGAGAACTCAGTGTCTGCAAAAGAGATACAAGGCACACTAGATTCACTTGGTGTAAGCAAAAGAGGATATTCGGCTATACAAAAATCTATCTCATCCATCTTTGTTAAGAAGGGTATAAAATCCAAACTTTTACCATCAACCTCAAGTGTTTGGAAAGAGAGGCTTCAACTTAACGACGCACGAGGAGAATATCTTGGACAGCCCTTTCATATCAAAGCAACTTACAGTGGCCATGGAGCAAACATGGCATATGATGAGTTTAATAATATTTTTATGGACTTGCTCATGTTGCAGAAGAGAATGGTGGAGTTTTACAACATCACATTTGAAGAGTCACGAGGGGTATTACATTTTGTGTTAAAACTGGATGAGTGGGAGCCTGTTAAAGAGAAAAAGCTAGAGCGTGTTACTATTACTTTAATGAATAGAGCCCTTCTCAAAGTGTCCCAATGATGATCCTTTGTATTTTAGTGTTCAATTAGAATCTAACATATGGTGGCTTGGTGCGTTTGAGGTAAGCGAGATTCTCAGCTAAGATCAAATGTTCACATCTACTTAAGTCTCATTTATTTTGTGTTGCACGTAAAGAAATAAGATAATGAGATTCTATATTGGGTGTTCCATCAAACTAATGTTCCGGAGGTGATTGATCGACAGACTAACCAGGGAGAGGTACTACGTCTAGATGGAAGGGGAGACTTTCAAGTTCAGTGGCATCTTGCAGGTGACCTCAAAACATTAAAGTGCATGTATAATTGTGGAATGGGTGCAATGGAAAAGTCGCCGTGTTTGTTCTGCATGGAGCTTGCAAAGGTCATGGACCCAAAGTGGTGGAGAAAAGCTCCAACACGTCACATTGAGGACCCTGCTTTTCGACCGGTTTTGAAAATACCACTTGTGAATGTCCACATCTGTACAATGCATGCCCTTTGTAGAATTGTGGAGAAATTGGTCTACTTATATATCGGGTTTTCTTGGAAAATCAAGAACCTAGCAAAGCGACAAGTGGCCCTGCGGTGCTTAGAATTGGTACTATCGGATATGGGGCTTCATGGTGGCAATGTAAAAATCCAGCGGGATGAAAAGAGATCAACTGCTGAGAAGCATGTCCCATGCAAACCATCCATCGGTGGGGTGAAGGCACGGAGGTTTTTATCTAAACCCCAAGGAATACGAGATCCGAAGCTAACAAAACATGGAAAAATATATAATACATCTTATGTTAGCAAGGTAGAGTATCAGAGCTGGAAAAAGCTACATATTGCAGTCAAAGATCAAGAACCAACTACTCCTAACGTGAAGGCTGAGGTTTGGCGATCAATAGACATCCTATTTTTTATGTGGATTATCAGAGCTGGAAAAAGCTACATATTGCAGTCAAAGATCAAGAACCAACTACTCCTAACGCGAAGGCTGAGTTTTGGCGATCAATAGACATCCTATTTTTGATGTGCGACAAAGATGACTGGTCACAAGGTGATTTGAACAAGTTCAAGGAGAATCTCAACCTTCTAAAAAAATCATTCAAGACAGCATGGACAGACACTCAGATTACTCACTACATGGTATTAATGTGTATTTGATTCTCTTTTATGTGTAACTATGTGAGTGTAAAACATTCTAAGTAATCTGTTTTCATATCCAGCACATCATTTTCAATCATTTACCATATTTTATACAAAAGTATGGAAACCCAGCAATATGGAATACCCAAGGGATGGAAAAGTCTCATTACATGGCGAGAAATGCTTATTTCAGGCACACACGACATGGTGGCTCTCGAATCAAGGCTAACAGTTTGAGAGAACTATTTGAATGGTTCTATCATAGAATCATTCATCGAATGCAGGAGCACAAGCCATCAGACATTTACAACAAAAAAAATTTAAAAGATCAATGGCATACAACAACTCCGGTGCTCGTGAAGGTCAACGAAGGTGGAGAGAGACAATGGTGTATATGAACCACAAGTGGAGAAAGATACTCTAAGTGGATGACATTGTACAAAATTTTTGTAATACATGATCTTATACAATTGCTACTTGAAGTGTATCAAGATTTTGAAGGTTCAATTTTGTTTTTTGGCACATCACCCTTGTAACGGATCATGAGATGTTTGCCATACTCTAAAATTTCATCCGGGTTTTGTCTGCAAAGAGCTAGTGCCATTGCTGTGTAAGTGTAGTAATACGCTACCTGACCACCTGTATAGCCCGGGCAGTAACCAAAACAATCTCTGGCAAACACTTTGTCCACAAGAATGACTTTATCTGCACTTTTGGGCAGCACGGGTCCACCCAAGAAGCGTGGTAGTGTCTTTAATGTGTAAGTTGCTATTGAATCCTCTTGTGACATTTCATTGTGAAAAACTACTATCAACGACTCGTAAAGCTTTGAAAGGTAGTGTGCTAGGGCCGCATCCCTTCCACAATACTCTCGAGTCCGCCGTCGAAGGAAGTCATCCTTGTGAGCAATCCAAGAGTGCACATATCATGTTTGAGTAAGTGACACACACACACCCACAAAGAGAGAGAGAGAGAGAGAGAGAGAGAGAGAGAGAGAGAGAGAGAGAGAGAGAGAGAGAGAGAGAGAGAGAGAGTTACCATGAAGCTCTCATCCTTTAGAAAGAGGTTTTCCTGCCACAGGTCTATAGATGTAGTTGACCCCTAACCTGAATGCTTAAACCAATCCTCCACTTCTTTGTGACTTGTTGATGGTCTTAGGCTTTGTCTTATTGCTTGGAAGGTGGCTTCATCCGGTAGTGTCTCCTTGTATTTTTCAGCTTTCTCAAAGCATCTTCGGAGGCATTCCATTGGACTGTTGGATGTTTCCATTGCCTCATCATCACTCCTATCCTCTGAAACAAATCCACTCCTCTCGGACTCTGGAAATGATAGCCAGGGAGAAGTCCTCCCTTAAATAAAATGCTTTGCACATCATGTAAAAAGATATAGGTCCTGTCTCCAATCTGAAGTCAGGCACAGTAGGCAGCATCATCTGAGCATGCTTCTCAGTGAAGTTACTGGCATCCAAGGGTAGTTTGATTTCTGTTGTTTTCACAGAGAGCATCTTACTTCTTTGTACTTCAATTGCCTCAACCTCAAGGTCGACTGTATCTTCAACCTCCTCGACTTCGTGTATATGTGTTGTCTCCTCGCATTCTTCGTCTGGTGCTGCATCCTGCCCCTCTAACACCTCATCAGGATTTTGCATGAGGAATCCAGACAGGCTGTTCAGGTAAATCATAAAGCCAAAGGATTCCTGAATAAGTTTGCACTCTTTTTGGTGCAAAGGGTAGGCTGAATGTCGGCAAGAGGGTGGTAATTCCCTATACTTCTTCAGTCCCTGTCCTTTTCCACCACAGTCATTTAAATGAACGACATTCATACTGGGCAGAATAACCCTCCCTACTTGCACCATCAGTTCAAATTTATCTATGTAGGAATGCAAGAATTCACTGTGCTGAGCTAAAAGGTCTTCAATATCAAAATTTGGGTTAAACATAGAATGAACTAGATCATATTTGTCTCCAGCACCACAAGATGCTGCAAAATCGAACAGCCTCTCATCAGTTACAGCTGGGTCTTCTAGAGAAGGCACATCCTCTTTGGCTTTACCTTTACTTGCACAAGGACTACTTGCTGGGAGATCTGCATCATCTGCGAAGTCTATATTTCTCTTTCTTGTATTTTTCTTGACAATATTGTAGAGAATGAGGGACCCTTGTAGGGTGAGGGATCCTCTTGGCATGCTAACCTCTCTGACTCATCTTCACAAATGGACTCTTCTTGATCAATGTCCTGAAAAAAGTCAACAATTCTTTTGGCAGAAAAGCTTAGCAATTGAGCCTGGAAAGGCTAGAATCCTGGCACAAGCTCTGGGTCTGGGTTTAGCCTCTTCTGCCTAATGGACCTTAATCCTATTCATCAGGAAACATGTCAAGTCTTTGTTCTCTCTCGCTCTCTCTGACTCTCTCTCTCTCTCTCTCTCTCTCTCTCTCTCTCCAAAGCACACCAAAAAACACACATAGAATCTCTCTCTCTCTCTCTCTCTCTCTCTCTCTCTCTCTCTCTCTCCAAAGCACACCAAAAAACACACATAGACTCTCTCTCTCTCTCTCTCTCTCTCTCTCTCTCTCTTTCTCTCCAAATCACACCAAAAAACACACAGACACACCGTGTGTGTGTGTGTGTGTGTCCAAAACACACACACATACACTCTCTCTCTCTCTCTCTCTCTCTCTCTCTCTCCAAAACACACACACACACACACTCTCTCTTGCTCTCTATCCCTCTCTCCAACACAGACACACAGACTCTCTCTCTCTCTCTCTCTCTCTCTCTCTCTCTCTCTCTCTCTCTCTCTCTCTCTCTCTCTCTTTGTACTAAAGGCGTGTGGAGACATCCACCTCCGATTTGGATGTCTGTTTGCGCGCCTTTAGTAATGTGGAAACGCAAGTAGAACGAGTGAGAGAGAGGGAGTGAATCTTGGTGTGTGTGTGTGTGTGTGTGTGTGTGTGTGTGTGTGCTCTGAGAGAGAGAGAGAGAGAGAGAGAGAGAGAGAGAGAGAGAGAGAGAGAGAGAGAGAGAGAGAGAGAGAGTCTGTGTGTGTATGGGTTTGTGTTATAGAGAGAGGAAGGAATAGTGGAGAGACTGGGGAAGGGAGAGAGAGAGAGAGAGAGAGAGAGAGAGAGAGAGAGAGAGAGAGAGATAGTAATGGGATAAGTTTTGTGTGTGTGTGTGTGTGTGTGTGTGTGTGTGTGTGTGTGTGTGTGTGTGTGTGTGTGAGAGAGAGAGAGAGAGAGAGAGAGAGAGAGAGAGAGAGAGAGAGAGAGAGAGAGATTTTGCGTGGAGGTGTATTTTGGGGTCAAAATATCTTTCACGCGCGTCGTTAGTAATGGGATAAGTTTTGGTGAGAGAGAGAGAGAGAGAGAGAGAGAAAGAGAGAGAGAGAGAGAGACTCTTCGAATTTTTATACAGTGGAATGGCTAGAACAAAGGCCACTGTAAGGAAGGCAGGCAAGGGACCAGGGTTAGTGGCTAAGGCAAGTAGCAGATCTGCAACCCCAAAGAAGAGACCTGGAAAACCAAATAAAATTTTGAAAGGTCCAAGGGTGAAGAAGTTATAGAGCTGCATGGGACTTTTCAGAGAAATCAGGAAGGCACAAAAATGTGTTGATTTGTGCATACCAAAGCTTCCCTTTCAGAGGATGGTGAGGTCGATTTGTGAAGAAGCTACCTGGGGCACTAAAAGGTGGAAAGTGGTTGTATTGATGGCTCTACAGGAAGCAGCAGAGGACTTCCTACTTGAGTAGTTCAGTGACATGACCATTGTAGCAACCCATATGGGCCCATAGGGTGACTGTAATGGACAAAGATAGTGAGACACTAAAAAGGGTAAGGTGGAGGTATGACAAACTTTTGGTCCCCAATGTCTGCAGGGATAAGAAAATGAGGGAAATTTTGCTATACCCCCCTGAGCTATTGCCACAAGTCACAGTTGTAGATGTCACACATGATGTGAATACAAGGGCAAGGGCAGAGACGGTTGCTCGCCAAACAGAGGACATGAGGAAAGCAGAGCTTAAGGAGAAAGAAAAAGTAGCAGTGGATTCCCAGAGGCAAACAGAATGCAATGTGACCCTGTCCATAGAGGCAAGCAACAAAGAAACTCTACTTTCAATGAAGGATGGTTTGCTTGCAGAGATACCATTTATAGATGGAGCCAGAAAGCTGGCTCTGGAAAAAGTGGACATTAATATATTGCTGAATCCAGATGCTCAGATCTCAGATACAATTATCTATGCTTGTCTTAAGTAAGTGTTACTATCTTGCTAACTTTGAAAACTCAGATCATAGGTGTACTAACTCAGGTACACTCCCTGCAGTTTGATCAAAAGTCAACTTCCACCGCACACCCACACGAAGGTGTTTCTTCTTGATCCACAAATGTCAGTGATTATTAGATAGAAGAACAGTCCATCTGGCACATTTGAGAGTTGGTTTCTCCACTGTGCTATGTTGGAAGTAATTGTCATCATCTTTCCATATGAGAACAACCATCATTGGAGTCTCATATGCCTTGATGTTGAGCAGCCAACCAACAGTGTGGGTGTTCAATTCAATAAAAGGAACCCACCCTGAAATTAGGCTGTAAGTGTTATGTATCAGAATGTGTTTCTTATAGATATCCATGTAAATTTGAAAGCCTCAAGTTAACATCTTGATACTCCTTTGTGCAGTTGTATAAAGAGGTTGTTGCTTGCTTATGGCAAGCTATGTGGAAGGTATGAACTATACAAGGCCCCAATCAAAGATGTACCTGTACCAAATCAAACCGATGGAAATTCTTGCGGCTGGAGATGTCTTCTCCATGCAGAATATGTCCCGCAAAGCTACTTTTCATTAAAACCTTTCATGACTAAGGTAACCATTTGGAAATGCATTCCGTCTGTTTTGGTTTTCTTTATACAAGACTTCTCACCATGTGGTCTTTCAATTTTGCAGAGTACTGTGCAAAACTACACATATGATTATTTGCAAAGATATCGGGTAAGTCTAATACAACACCTGCTTACTATGTCAAAGCCTAGAGAACCTAAAGATAGCGGCTTGGACGACCGCACAATTGATATGACAATACATGACGAGCCACCATGACAAACCCCTGCATCAGATACAGTGGAATCACAATGAGCCGAGGGGGTCATATCACCTGAAGATGAAAGAGTCGAGGATGAAGAAAGGTCAAATGAGCATATGGAAGGTGCTAGTGTACAAGCAGAGGGGCTATGGAGGAGACAATGAAAGAGCCAAATAGGCCAGTGGAGGAGCCAAAAGAGCCCATGGATGAAACCCTTGATGAGGAAAGCAGGCCTCCGGATGAGCAAAAGGATATGGATGAGGCAAGGATGGATAAGGAAAGCAGGCCTACGGATGAGAAAAAGGATATGGATGATGCAAGCCGTCCAATGGAGGTAGAGGAAAAGACCTTGGAGGAAACCCTGAATGAGGCAGAAAGAGCCATGGGGGAGACCCTTGATGAAGATGAGAATGATGACTATGACGATGAAGCTAAAGCAGAGGATAGCAACAATGACAACAACACTATACAGACCTAGTATGGACCCTTGCTACCTGTAGATACGGTTGTTCTGGTAATGTCTATTCAAGTATGGAAAAATATGTTCAACTTCTAACTACTTATATGTACTTGTCAACTTTTACAGAGGTTGATTATCTTGGACATCAATGGATTGTTGCTGATGCGCGTGCCTTTGGGTATAGCAGACCCCTTCGAGGATTTGCAAATATTTCAAATGGGAACTTGTCGAGTCGTGGTTCGTCCAGGAACCAAAGAATTTATTCAGTTTCTTCTTCCGCGCTTCAGAGTTGCCGTATGGTCTTCAATGCAAAGGCAAAACTTGTCGCCACTAGTTACAATAGTTTGCGGTGTATGCGGCGCTCACACGTCAGATTTTGCCTTTTTGTATGATCAAAGAAAATGTGTTACCGTCGAGGGCCACTACCACCCTAAAAACCCACACTTACCTCTTTTGTACAAACCATTTAGCCAAATCGATGTACCCTTAGATGCAAATAATACACTACTAATTAATGATACTCCTGAAAAGGGAGAACTAAATCCACCAGGAACAACTATCTCACCACCCTCTTTTGAGGGGCATACCTTTGATTTTTACCTTGAAGACATTTTGATTCCATACTTACAGAAATTGTATCTCAGTCCATTGTTCACGAACGAGTTTGTACTTTCTAATGAACTAGATGACTCTTCTATCATGTCTTTGTCTTGCCTAACATTAAGAGAGAGAGAGAGAGAGAGAGAGAGAGAGGTAGCAATGGCTAAAGAAATGTATTTCAAGAAAACTTATATTCACAGAGCACAATTGACAAATGAGCTCAAAAAAACTTCATGTATTGAAAGTCATTCGTATACACTTGGTTCACAAGAATCTCTGTTACATTGACACTATTTCAACGCGACCATCAAACTCTTTGCACAAAATATCTTTTTCCCTACGCCGCATTAGCTTATGACCAGCTAGGAAAAAGGAAAAAACTTGAAAGGTCCCTGTCCATTGACTCTTCAATTATGTCGTGCCGCAACTGCAGAAGACTACATAGCTCCCTTATTGTAACCACCAACATTAGGCCTTGATCTTTATCAATCACTTCCACATCCACAGCAGGATTATCTTCCAAACCTGCAGAAACCTGGTCCATAGGAATGTACTTACCTCTGAGCATTTGTAATCGCATATACCAAAAGGAGACTAACAGTGATTGTCTTGGAATCATGTACTTGACAAATAGAGTGTCAAGCGCAACCTCGCACCGTATGCCAATCTCTTCTTTTACATACCATCCTATGTCAAGAAGTTTGTCACAGGATGACTGCTGAAATGACTTGCACATGAACATAGTTTTCGTAACACGTATATTGTAGTTATGAAACAACTCTATGAACAGTGCAGCAGGACAAAAGTTTGCAATTCTAACCTGTTTGGTGGGAATAGAGCTACGTAGAGATCTCTGTATATCCTTGTAGAGCCTACTTCGCATTGCCTCCACCACTGTTTCCTCAGGAACTGGCCAGTCCACAGTGTTCCAGTTGGTTGGTAGAGGCACTTTCACCAACATGCCATTCTTATTCCCTTGGCAGAGTTGGTAGAAGTGGTCATAGAAAAATATTCCTTCATCAGCCAGGCTTTTGTTGCTTCTCCTTGAATACTGTAGAGAACCAATGTGGACATGAACAACAAGGAAGAGGCCTATTATGCACTCCACACGCTCCCATTGCTCATAAGGAGAGGGATAAACATTTGCAAAATATATAACAAGAGTTAAACTAAGAGTATCAATAAGTCAAAATGACAAATCTAATGTACTTGAGATGTGAAGAATGGAGACATTGCTCATAAGAAGAGGGATAAACATTGAAAAATATATAAGAAAAGTTATAATGAGAGTATCAATAAGTGAAATGACAAATCAAATGCAGTTCAGATGTCAAGAATACTTACAATTGCAACGTGGTTGATGTATATCTAACACATTTTCACCGTTTGCTATCACGTCTGGATGGGTAAACACATGCTGAACAAGAACTTCCTTTACAGATCTTTTGCCGATTTCAACTTTGAAATCCAACACTCTGGCCTTCCATGCTGAGTGGTAAACATTGATAGCACTAGACCTCTTGGCTCTTCTTGGTTGCATGAGGACCCATGAACCATTGTTTATCCTTTGTCCAACCCATTGGTTCTCTGCACTTATTGAAATTGATATTGTAATTGAGGATATGATACTACTTGGCCTTGTAGGCAAAGTACAGGTGTTGGTAGTTGGTGTGAGAGACCATAAACACCTAGAGCTTCTTGGGCGAGAAGACGTGGAAGCCATAGCTCTGAGAGAAAAGCTTTAGTGGAGGGAGATTCACTTTGAAAGCATTCTAATGGAGGAAAAGTGTTTTAGAATTCCAATATCTTGTGCAGGGTTAATGGTCACCCTCCAATACATTAATGACCATAAGAGAATATGAGCAGTGGGACCACACACGCACCTAACAGCTCGGTAAAAGCAAAGAAGTTACGATGCCACAATCCTAGATTCGTGAAAGTTTTTAGGATATTTTCCTATTTTTTGAGTCTTTCTACGTATTTTCCTACGTAACGTAGCCCTCCTGCTCATTGGACGCGCTCTATTTTCTCTCTCCTTCATATGGCTCTCCGAATGACCTCTGAAATTTCCTAATGTGTGTGCACTATTTTGCCTATGTTTGAGCACCTAGAAATCAATGTGTGCGTTTTGATTTCTGAATTGTGATGATTGATGTGTATTGTGATCATGCCTAGCTATTGATTTGTGAAGTCACATTGCATATCCGACAAGTTTAACCCTTTTGTGCGCGCACCTAAAGATTGGTAAAAACTGCCAATTTTTTAGTGTGTGTGTGCCTAAAAAGTGTGTAACTTGCATGATTGATTCATATTTTGATTGCATAAATGATGTGTGTAATGATGAAATGCTGCATTTTTGTGCTCAAAACAGGCAATTACACACTCTAATTGCGTCAATTTTTGACCTATATTTGTCAGTAATTTTGCCGGTTTAATTGCTTGATCTTGATTTTATTGATAAATTGTTTGGCAATCGAATTGATGTGATTTTGGCAATCTAATTTGGCTGCACAATTCCCCAATGTGTGGAGAATTCGTAGAAATTTTTTGGGTATTTTTCAGATAATTTTTGTAAAATTTTCGCAATTTTTTTTCTAATTTTTGGATAATTCCATAAAAATTTGATTTTGCGATCTTTACTAGCTATTTTGTGTGTGCATATTTATGGCATCGTTTTGTTCGCATTTGTGCCCTCTGTGGTCAAGTTTTGAGCGTTTTGCTATTTTCGGGGGTCGGGTTGATATTTGTGTAGTAAATTGCGTTTTCCGTAAAATCTACTATTTTCGGTGTGCTTTTACGTGTCAAAAATGCTATGTTGTGAATGATGATAATTTTCTACGATTCCTAGAATTTTTCGATAAACTTTTTGGACTTTTTTGGCAAATTTTGGGATTTTCTTACGGATTTTTGGAATTTTCGGCTAATTTTTCACCATTTTTGGCATTTTTTGGATGTTTTTTTAAAAAAAAAGCGAGTTTTGTCCGCTCCTTCTCTCTCTTGCCTCTTTCCCGGAGCGTGTCCTAGTGTTCGGGGAAATTCATTCTACCAATTAGAGAAAAGTCCCTTCTTGAAATTTTTCGAGAGGAAATTTTAGAAAATTAGGTTTATTTTTCGAGCTTTTTCTCTATTGTGGGAGGGAATTTCTCCTCTCCCCCTTGCCTTGAACCGACATTTTTGAAATTGAAAACGGCATGATATTAAGCTGAGGCACATTTTCCCGAACACCGCCACTTATTCTCTCTGTCGCCTTGCCCATGCGTGAACCCTCCTTTTATCTCTCTCTCTCTCTTTAACATTCTCTCTCTCTCTCTCTCTCTCTCTCTCTCTCTCTCTCTCTCTCTCTCTCTCTCTCTCTCTCTCTCGCTCGCGTGCACCTTCCCTTTCTCTCTCTCTCTCTCTAAATCTCTCACTTTCTCTCTCCTCCCCTCGCTTTGTCGTGTATCCAGGAGTATAGAGGTCTTCACTCGGCCCGCCTTCACTCTCTCCAACTGCCCGTACGGCGCGCGCACGTGCTCCCTCTGCTCCGCTGACTGCACGCGCTAAGCATCGCCAGGCCACGCCAAACGGAGTCAGCCTCTGTAGAACGCGCCAGGTAACTTGCATGTAAATGGGGTGAGAGTATTCCTTTTATTCTTTATTTTTTAAGGCTATTTTTGTCAATTTCAAATAATTAAAAAAAGAAAGAGGATAAAATCCACAAAATAAAAATATAAAAAAACAACAAAAAACATAAAAGGAATTTAAAATTCAAAAAATCCAAAAATTAAACCAAAAAAGCCGCCCAAAAAAAAACTCATAAAAAGGAATTAAAAAAAGAGAATAAGAAATCCCATTTTTTTTTTAAAAAAAAGCAGAAAAATCATTAAAAGGGATTAAAATTATGTTTTTTTAATTAAAAAAACATTAAAAGCTCACAAATAAATAAAAATTCACAGAAAAAGAGAAAAACATAAAAAGAAAAATATAAAAAAAATACAAAACACATAGAAAATCATAAAAAATCCAAAAATTCCACGGAAAAATCACGAAAAGAGTTAAAAATTCAAAAATGGATGAGAAAAAATCCCAATAACACAAAAAATTCTTTTTAAAAAAATTTCACAGTAAAAACCATAAAACAAGTAAAAAACCTCAAAAAATTCATGAAAAATCCTAAAATTCACAAAAAATAGAAAAATTCACAGAAAATAAAAAGCACATAGAAAAATGATAAAAATTTCAAAAACTCACAAAAAAATTTAGAAAATTCACAGGAAATTCTTTAAAAATCAAAAGTTTTCCTAAAAAAATCATTAAAAATACCAAAAATTTTAGAAATTTCAAAATTTCACAAATAATTAGGAAAAATAAAAAGATAGTCGCAGAAGGTGCCACAAAAGCCATAAAAAATCAGTAAAAGACAGAAAATCCTAGAACAAGCATGAAAAAGGTCAAAAATAGCCGCAAACAGAGCAAACACCGCACATCGAGTAGCTATGCCAAAGCGAATCGGAATAGCCTGAAAAAGATGAAAACTATCAACTCGAAGCCGGGGGGGACAAACAAAATTTTAAATTTGTCAAAATTAAGCTGAAAATTGACAAATCACGGTGGATTGCAGATTAATCTGTTAGAGGCCAAGTTTTTCATCGTTTCAAAAGGTTGCAATTACTTTTGACACAGTCAAGCTAGAGTTAATCAACTCTTGTGAGTCTGAAGAGTAGTCAACTGCAAAAACGCTTTGACTAAAGCAGTTATATCAAGCCAGACAGAAGAAATTCTGCTAATCAATACCAGAATCTGCCAATTGACAGTTTTTACAAACCAGTCAACATGGACTCAAATCAATTGGACAATTCAAGTACAACCGAGCAAGGTAGTAGCGGTGGCAACACATGCACAACACATGGACTCAAATCAATCGGACAATTCACGTACAACCGAGCAAGGTAGTAACAGTGGAAACACATGCACAACTGCACAAGACCAGATTTTACAACTATATGGCTACAATGGAGTCAAAGTCTTATATGCAGATACAGAAGGTCATAGGTATCTTATGAGCGGTAAAAGCAGCACAGGAGCCAAGATCCTATTGATCAGAGTAAAGCCAGATTCAGAGAACTCCCATATGTTCACAGACTTCAGTGGAGCCAGGTATTGCAAACTTAAAGATGAAGTGCAGATAGAGGTTCAAAAAATCAACCCAAGTGGTTATCTAGAAATCTGCACAAGTCCGCGAAGCATCCATTTAGTGCATATGCAATCAGGGTCATTGTACATGGATTACAGTGGTCAGATCTATAATCGGGAGCCAGAATTGCAAGATCCAACAGATCAACCAATAGAAGCCATTCTAGCTGGAGAAACAAGTCAAAGACGGTACAAAGGCCAAGATGGAGCAGTCTACAGCTTGATGCTCAGTGTTCTAAAAGAAGATGCCGACAACTTGGCAAGTACAGAAGCTGAAACTTCTCAGCAAGAGCTTGACATGCCAAAACCAAATGAAATACCACCAGTCATGGCATATTGCTCAGATTGTGGAAGAAAAGGTGGAAATTTTCCTAAAGATTGTCTAAGAAACCGAGACAACAAGGACACATCAACCACCAAGCAAGGTACAGAGCAAATTGGAAATGCGAATCTCGATGTAAGTGCATTTAACTCGTCACTTTTAATGCAATCGAATGATTCTGCATTACCATTAGAAGCATCAGTAAAAACACTACAAGTACAAAATGAGCATAAAGATGCACAGGCACCTGAAAAGCTTAAAACTGATTCTTTGAACAACAAATTCTTGCATGAATTTAGTCAAGGTGTCGAGATATGACCAAAGGTTGAAAAGACTATTAAATTTGCAAATGATTTAGCATCCAATTCCACAAGTGTGCAATCATTCACGATTCTAAGGGACACATCAAACAGAATGATGTTAGTTTTGTATGGTACAGATCATTTATATGCACACTATGTCGACCAAAAAGGGAAACTGTACAAAAAGGATCAACCAGCGTTTGAACGGCCCACATACCAGGTCATAGAAGTGCGTCCAGTGATAGATCAGAAAGGATGGTCCATTTCAAAGGAAATAATCTACTATAGCCCATCCTCTCTAGAGCTGAAGGATGTTACCCAAGTGAACTCAGAAATCTGTTCAGAGCCAAACTCTCCTCCATTGGAAATCAAGCTTCGATGTTGTGACCAAACGAGCATATACTTTGATCAAAACAATCGTAGATATAGATGGGATTCTAGCATCTATGATGCATTGGGTCATGAAACCACAGAAGCTCATATCATAGGAGACCCATGGGATAGACATGGGGAATAGCTTGACTTGGGGAATAGTTTGTCATGTTTCATAAAGATACATAGGAAACTATGTAGAAGGGTTACAGATGCAAAATTCCAATAATGCTACCCAAAGTGTACCTTCATAGTCCCAAAAGGTGAGACTAAATCAGAGCCAAAAAAATTTGAACTCTTACAATGAAGTAGGTTATAGTGACCACCCTAGAAAGGGGGGAGCTGCAAATACATCAAGCTCAGCTCATGTACCAAGAAATGCTACACCATCTAGAAGCCCTAGAGCCTCTAGTCAGTAGACCTCTTCAAGACAAAAACCATTGAAAGATCATATGGTTATTGGAAGTTTCCAATTGACCCAGATTCCATTAGAATATATAGACAAATGTGTATATGAAGATCATCAAGGACAGAAGTTTCAGCTGATCTCCACAAGTCAGAATCAAAAGCTGACAAATCCAATAGTGTTCAAACAGTTACATGTGACCAAGCTCACATATGCATATCAGGATGCACATGTTAATGAATATCAGCAAGGTCATGACCTTGTACAAACTTCTACTAATGGCCCGACTGAAGTCAAAGACTATCTGAAGATGATTCAAAGCCTCAAGCTTCCAGAAAGGTGATAAAAAAGTCAAAGTCAATGGGAGCTAAAGTTCAGAAAGCTACACAAAGGTCACCACCGAAATCTCCTCCGAAGAGACAAATCTTGCCAGAAAGTACAGTGGATCTTTTAAGATCAAGAGTGACTCAAATGCACGTAGATAATGCTCATTAGTTGCGAAAAGGTACAGTATCACAGCCAATGGAGCCAACACCGATTGAAGCAGGTGGTCAAAGCAAAGAAAATGCAGATAAAGTCTAACCAAAGGATGTTGGCATAGCAAAAGAAGTAAATTCAGACAACACAGATCCTGAGAAGATCGAGTGCAACATAGTTGGTGAACATGAAGAAAAACTATCAAGCGAAGTAAAGCTAGATTTTGAGTTAGATAAGAACCTCATGTCTTTTTGCACTTGGAAAAGATGTGGCCAACCACAATTGAAAAATGCTCCTGAATTTGTGAACATATCAAGAAACAAACAAGCAGAATGCTGGGGAATCATCTCCACCACCATTGAAGTAAGTTCACAGATCATCATAGCTCAATTCTATATGATCACAGCAAAGGATATGCCAGACGACATCATAATGGTAATGCCAATGGCCCAGGAGATGCTAGAGATACAAAGTTCAAACATAACGGACTCATCACAGACAACAAAGAATGAAGAACAAGACTAGTCACCGCAGATGACATCACAAAGTCCTCAAGCACATTTAAAATGGAGACTTATATCAAAGGAGATCTTATTGAAAATGATTCATCTCCATTAATCAGAACTTCAGAAGATCTTGAAGCGAATCAGGCAATATCAAGTGCAGATCAAACAAAGCAAAGACCAACCACGGAAGCTATTGAGCAGAGAATTCCACTAAAGCCACAAGTTAAGAAGAACGGGGTTGTAGACAACCAAGAAGAAATAGGAAGCTCAAAGATCAATCAGACAATGCCAATCGAATCAGCAGACAAAGGTAAGGCTAAAGTGGAACATCCACCGACTAGCAAAGAAGATGTGATAGCATATGCCTCTACATCAAAGGACCCTCATGGATTAGCCTCTTCAAGCAAGTCAAGCTTTCAAATATTCAAATCAATTGCTGACCCAACAAAAACCTCTAAGAAGACACCCAGAAAAGCAGAGACATTTCAGCCAAAGTACTCAAGAAAGCAAATGAAAATCAAGCAAGTGTTTGTTCCGAGCAGTTTAGTCAAAGTCAATGATCCAGTTTGGATTAAGGACAGGAAAGCAACATAGAAAGAAAAACACATGGGATGGATAGAATCACAATGGAGCTTAAAAGAACAGGAGTACTATGAAGGTAACAAACACATATGGGTACCAAAACTGCAGGTTAGAGCATATGAAGTAATGTCAACTCTCTCCCAAGAAAGAAGGCCCACAAGGTATCAACATCGACAATATCATAGGATACCTAAGAAGTAGGTATACAAGAGAACAATGTTGAAAGATGCTAAAGTCAACCACTACTCTCAAGAGGATACAGAACAAAGATGGCTCTCAAAGAATCTTCCTCTTAGACAAGGATTCTATACAGGTTATACAAAGATTTGGCTACCAGTCAGCGGAAAGCCAGCTGCAACTACACCAGACTTGCATGAAGATCTCAAGAGCTCAACAAGACCTAGAGCTAAACAAAGTCAACAATGGAGTTACAAAGGTCCTCAAACGGTTTGGATTCCTAAGTCTTCCAATGCTCCTAGTCAAAAGTCAAATGTCAACGATCAATAGAGGCCTACAACAACATCAAACATTCCTATCCACAGGCCTAATTGGAGAATCAAACAAATAATGGAGTCTTCACAGTCAAACAAGGACAACCCAACCAACACGAATGCAAATTCCAAGATGATAAAATAGGTATGGCAAAATACACCTTCAATGCCAACTTGGTCCTTCATTAGTCCTCTTTTTGAGGATTCAAGATTACTTTTACCTGAAGAAATGTTTGTAGTAAGCTCAAGAATGTAAAAAGTCAAGTCTCTAGGGTGCAAAAAACACTCTTTGGCATAGTCAGAGTCAGGTTGTTGAGCCATGAAATAAGCAAAGCATTAGTCCCAAAGCTTCAAGTCATATTAAACTCTGTGCCAAGAGTCGTAGTTACTAGGCTTACGCTCAAGCTGGAAGAGCTGAGCATATCTAAGTCCTGTCGCTCATGCTGGATGAGATGAGCATAAGACCCGAAGTCTATTAACTTACAATTGGTGGAGAGTCGTAGAGTCCAACACTCACGCAGTGTACAGTAAGATGAGAGCACATATCCTCGTCAACTAAAACCATTCTTAAAGAGGTGCTAGCTTGCAAAGCCATGTCATATGCTTTTATAGCTACACCATCTTTCTGAATAACCGCTCAAAATCTTTCTTGCACACCATATTGTTTTCCATTCATTTCTGTGTATGCATAAATAGGATGTCCCATCATCGGACATATACATTAGACACTCTTTTTTGCTTCCACCTATGCACCTTGAGTGGACTACAACAGGCAAACCAATGTTCCATCATGCTACCCTTTAATATTTGCTGCCTTTTGAATTCCATGTCTATTAGCAAATAATCTCTTGAGTACTTTATTAATATTTCCCATGCTAATAAGTACTCCAATAATGAGCTTATCCCAAAGGCACTTTTTTCCCAATGGGTTTTTTCCCTCTAGTAATCCAGGTATTAGACCCTAATTTAGAACCTCATCATTCTGCTTCCCTTGTACATACTTTCCCTAAAAAAACAACAGCCTCATCATTATGCTATTACATCGACAAATGCAACATCATCTCTCACATCAGACATATTCGGACCAATGAAGATGCTACAGCAAATTGAACCTCGTCAAAAAATTCAACGATTAATGAAGACGATCAACCCATCAACCCATCAACAACCAATCACCTTCCACAGCCTCCAAGGACACTTTTCAACAGTGCCCGAGGACGGGCACTAAAATAGGAAGGGTGGAATGTTAACTAAGTCAACGTCAGTTAACAAAAGCTGCTAAAGACCAAAGACGTATGGATGCACATCAAGGATGAATGCGAAGAAGCAGTAAAGATTGGAGTTACACATTTTCCAAGTTTTCCCAAAATGGTCACGTATTGTAATTTCTCGATTTATTTCAAGCCATTGTAATATTTTAATGTGCTGCGAGCTCAATGGGAGTTCCAAGTTGTAAAGAATAGGTCACTTACTGTTCCTAGGTTGCAGATTCAATAAGTGGTGAGCCCTAAAGGCCTTGGGAGCCCGAACATTGCATATTTTTACCCTAGGTATATAAGGCAGTGTGTAAAAGAACTTAGGATTTTCAAGTCATTTGTTGAGAGCACTCTTTGGTGAGAGCTCTTGAGGTGTGTGGCTATGGAGTCCTTGAGCTTCTCCTTGCTCATGAGACGTGATTAACACTAATCAATGATTCATTCTCTCTCACTATGCATCTCTCTTACTTCTTATGATTGTCTATGATGCTTAGATTAGCTAGATCTACACTAATTAGTGGTTAATCCCTCTCTAATGTTGTGTGATTTCCCTCTTTTTCTTGTGTGTGCATGTAGGTTTGATTGGAGTGTGGTGCTCAATAGATCTATGTGTGTGTGCTTGCCATTAGTGTGTTGCATGATAGTATTAGTGTTGTGTGCTTCTTGCAATCGTAGTGTGTGTGATTCGGTTGATTAGACGTTGTTGGGAAACAAGAAAACTGAAACACCTCTATAGCGATGTCACCCAAGAGCGTTGAAAGAGCACAAAAAGAACACCAAAATCTTTGGGAAAATCCTTTGAAACACCACTAGTCCAACAAGAGTAGTCCCCTTGGGAATTTACTGGTCGTCGCCCACCCAAGAGACTATGTCACATAGGAGCAAAACCCTGCCAAAGCATGGATTTACAGCACACGCCGACCAATGCATATGAAGACAAGAGCCTCTCCTTTCACAATCAAACATCACAAACCCACAACTTCAACATCAATTCCACAATTCATAGATACATGCCCTCCGAATCTGTCTACCCACAATTTGCCACTAGGCTGCCATAGCCATAACCCTGCAGAGAACTAGTCGTAACCTGATGAGCACAAATCCAATTGGGGCACTTTAAAGCTTGAGAGAAAGCTTGAACAATGACTGGAGAGAAAGCTGAAGATGACTAAAATTGATTCCATACGCCCCCATGAGCAAAATTGACGCGAATAGAGAGCTGTCCCAGCACGACTACACGTAGAGAAGGCTAGTCGGGGCAAAAAAACTGCATCCAAGAGCACCAAGGAGATAGAACGAGCTCAAACCTGAAAATTTCTGATATTTTGCTGAACTTTTTTTAGTTTGTACATGAGTTTAAGTTATATACAAGGTTCACTTCAGAAAACTCACTCACGGGCACTTACAGTAGCCCGACAGCTGTCACTAAACTAGCAACTTGCAGTGCATGTACATGTGCTTGCTAAAGCAAGCTAGAAAACCCACAAAAAGAAATCCCACACACCCTTTTGACATCGGGCATCATGTCCATATGTACAAATTTACAAAAAACATGGTGTCAGAAATGCGCCCAACATAGTTTGCCACACCCCAGCCTGCTAGATCATTCATGATCAGCAGCACAAAAGAGATCCGGTAAACCAGATGAGGGAGTTTTCACCTCATCTTCATCATTAACCACATGATCAGAAAATTCTTCAAAAGAAGGCTCATCCTCAATCACAGTCATTAACCTTGCAATATACTTCTTCAACCTGTAGCCATTCACACGTGCTTTATGCGGGGTACCATCCAAGTTAGCAAGCTGATATGTGCCATTCGGAAACCTGTTTAAGACCAAGAAAGGACCTTGCCACTTGATTTGAAATTTCTTTTGAAAAGTGCTATCAAGCTTACTATTGTAACGAAGCACCATGTCACCCTTCTTGATGTCCTTGTTCTTTACCTTCTCATTGGCCTTTGCTTGATTCTTCTTCAAGACCTGCTCATAATGCTCAAAAGCTAACACCCTATCCAATTGTACACATTGTAAATATAAAAGTCTTTCCTTGAATGCATCCTTGGGCTCTTCTTCAAGCTTTAGCATCATCTTCAAGGATCGTATCTCCACCTCAATAGGAAGTAAAGCCTCTTTGCCAAAAACTAGATGGAAGGGAGAAAAACCAGTACCTGATTTGATGGCAGTCCTATAAGCCCATAGAGCACAAGGTAGCTCTAAATCCCAAGTCTTCACATTGTTTCTTGTCATCTTTGTAAGCATCCTTATGAGCTCTTCATTAAACCTTTCATTCATTCCATTGCATTGGGGATAATATGGAGTAGTAAACTTGCGATGCACATGAAGCTTCTCACATAGATAATCCACCAACTCTCCCCTGAAACCTGGACCCTTGTCAGAAAGCAACTCCAATGGCATGCCAAATTTGCAGCAAATATCTTCATATATGAATAAGAAAACATCTTTACTCGTGATGTGCTTAACAGTTTTGGCTTCGGCCCACCTGCATAGATAGTCAACAGTAGTAAGTATGTAACATTTGCCTCTAGCTGTCATAGGTAGAGGACCTATTGCATCAATACCCCACTTCTCAAACACATCATAAGCCACAATGGTGCCTCTAATTTCTGATTTAAGAACCCTATTTTCCATACTTTGACACTCTTTACAAGACTTGCACCAATGATGAACATCACGTTGAACACTTGGCCACACATAACCCTCCTGCAAGACTTTATACAAAGTGATCTTTGAAGCAAAGTGACCACCACAAGAACCCTCATGATTCTCCTCTAAAATTTTGTAAATTTCCTCTTTCCAAGGCACTTTTCTCATCACAAGATCAGCCCCCTTCATATACAAGGCATCACGAAGTAGCACATACCTTTTGGCACGACGTAGGAAGGCGTACTTTTTTGGCTTTTCCAACTCTGATGGAAGCATACCTGTTTGTAGAAAATCTTCCTCCTTCTCTAAAGCTTCCCTTCCCAAATAAAGAGGATAATCAGCCCTTATCACATACAATTGCCCAATTGAAGCTTGCGCTGCACCATGTGCTTCTTCATTTTGAGACCTGTCCACATTCCTTAAACTCCAAGCTTCAAAATGCTTAAGCAAATTCTTCACTTGAAAACACATATTTTTCAGCCTTGGATTCTTACTTTGCCACACCCCAAGTACTTGCTTAACCACCAAAAGAGCATCACCTCTTACCCTCACACGACGGATGCCAAGCTCAAGACAAAGGTTGAGACCTTTCTCCAAAGTAGCATACTCCGCTTCATTGTTGCTTTGTGCGGTAAGCTTCAAACTCCTTTTAGTTACCAAAGCACCTTGAGGATCATAAAATACCACACCTCCTGAAGCTTCACCATGCGCTTTCCTGTAATAGCCATCAAAAAACAATAGATAGGCATTGTCTATGTCAGTAGCTTCCATGTGTTGCTTCTTCACTGCATCCTCCTTAAGAAGAGGAGGGCTTTCCTTATAGGTAAGCAAATCAGCAAATGTAGTCCTTGTACTCTCCTCAACAAGAAAAGAGAATTGGAATTCCTGTAGCTCCACAATCCACTTCATGATCCTCTTTGACAAAGTAGGGCTATTCACCAATTGAGGTAGAAGAGTGTAGCTAGTGAGGAATGTGAATGGTTTAGGGAGAAGGTAGTGCCTAAACCTTCTACATGCATAAATCACGCTTACCATAATGAGATCCACCTCAGTATAGCCTCTTTCCACCTCTAGCTTCACCCTGCTAGCACAATAGATAGGCTTCATGTAGTGAGAATTGTTACCTCGTTGAAGAAGCATAGCTCCAATAGCATCCTCACCTACTGATGGATTCACATAAAACTCCTTATCCCAATTAGGAGCTTGCATAGCAAGAAGAGAACCAAGAACCTCTTTGATACCTTGGAAAACCTCTTCACATTCATTTGTCCATTGTAGAGGATCCAACCTTGCTACTTGTTGTAGAGGATAAAGAAGTTGAGAGGACAAAGGAATGAACCTTGCCATATACTTCACCTTTTGAATAAAAGTAGAAAGTTGCTTTGTATCTTTAGGTGATGGGAGGAGCACCAAAGCCTTCACTTTGTCAGGATCCGCTTCAATCCCATTCTCTGAGATCATATGCCCCAAAAACTTCACTCTTGGTTGAGCAAGATGACACTTCTTTGGGTTGAGTTGACCTCCACTTTCATCATATTGCTTCAATTTCATCCCAAGATTTGCACAATGATCCTTTCTAGAGCTATAAACACAAAAGTCATCAATAAGATCCTTCACAAACTTGCCAAGAAAGGGAGAGAACACCTTGTTGACGCGCTTTTGATACCACGCACAGCCATTCATAAGACCAAAAGGAAGCACACAATAACAAAAGCATCCCCATGGTGTGATAAATTTGGTCTTCTTTTGATCTTCTAAAGCCAAGGTGAGCTGAAAATATCCAGAGAATCCATCACATACGCTATACCTCTCATGCCCTGCAATAGAATCAAGTATGTCATCTATGAAAGGAAGAGGGTATGGATCCCTCCTCATGGCTGCTTTTAGAGGCTTAAAATCAACACATATCCTCCACTTTCCATCCTTCTTGGGTGTGACAACAACAGGACTGACCCAGTCTGCAGTGCTCACAGGACATATGAAACCTGCTTCAAGGAGCTTGTCTACCTTTTCCTTTAAAGCATTAAGTTGTACCTGTCCCATTCTCCTTAGCTGTTGGCGTACGGGCTGAGCTGCTTCCTTGATTGGAATGTGGATTTCCTCTCCCTTAAAGCCTCTAATTTCCTCATAAGAAGTGATGAATAAATGGGGAAATTGTTGTATCATATGTAGGTACTCACTCTTCTCATGACTAGTCAAGTCAGGAGACAACATACCTTGTATCAGCTCCTGTTTGACATTAGGTTGAACTTTGGGTTGCATCAACTCTTCAATTTTCTCATAAGGACCAGAGATATCCTCATTCTCCATAAGGCTAAGAAATATTTGTTTCTCATCATGCTGTTCTTCAAGAAACAAGGAGGAAACATCTAGATCACTATCGATGCTATCTTCCACTTCACTGCCCTCATCCCCATTGTCTTCTTCTTCACTTGAGTACTCTTCTTCATCACTTTTCTCATAAAAATCAGCATCCAAAGATTGCTTTCTAGCCATGTAAAACCTCTTCTTATCACCCCTTCTATTGTAGAGAGTGATGGTACCATGTCCCCAATCCTGTATAGCTTTGGTTGCCTGTAGCCATGGTCTTCCAAGGATGAGAGGGAAAACACCAATACCCGCGGGCATAACATGGAAATTGACCAGCACTTTAACATCAAATACATCCACCTCCAAGTCCTTTACAACTCCCAAGCACCTCACCCTTGATTGGTTGGCAAGCTTTATGCGAAAACCTGAATTCTTCACCATGTTGAGTCCCAACTTTGATACACAAGCTTGAGTAATAACACATACTTGTGTACCTCCATCAATATAAGCCTCTCCAATGCACTTCCTCTTATGCCATGCATCCATAGTAGGGCATATATCAGGTAGCTCATTCAAAGATAGGACTCTTACTGACCCCCTTGTAGGCTCCTTCTTGATGGGATTGACTACGTGCTTCCATTGCCTCTTTAATTTGGGACACATCTCCATGAGTTGCCCAAAGGTAACATTCGCCTTTCTACCCACCAAATCAGCCCTTAAACTATAATTTGGCTGCCCTTCTCCCAAAGGAAAGTCGGATGCATTGAAATGTTTCCTGGGCTTTCTCTTCTTCTTCTCTTTACCTGTACCTGTTTCAACCTGTTTCCCTCTTTTATGGTTGGGACTTGCATCACTCATGTCATGATCTCTTGTAACCCTCTTACCTACAGGCATGACCATAGCTCCCAAATCATCCTCTTTCTTCTCCAAACGGATTATGGTTACCACTTTTGTTTTGCCCTTCTCTTCTGCTGTCAATCCACTTGGTCCTGCTTCCCCTTTAATCTCAATACCATAATCTTGAGCTCGAGAAGGAATTTGTGGAGGAAGAGGAAACATGTCGCCACCCATTCTCTTTGGCTTGTCACATTGAGGGCTTTTATGAGCCCATTCACCACAACTGTAGCATTGAAACATATCCCCTCTTCCAGCCATGCCTCTTCCTCTACCACCTGTATAACCCTCATTGCTTCCATAACCACGTCCATATCCATAACTCTGACCTCTTCCACCTCCCATCATATGCACACTAAGATTCTTCATAAGACCTACAACCTCTTGCATCTCCTTGCGAAAGGCATTCACATCATGAGAATCTTGTTGATCATAACTTGGCTCCCTGATGAGGACCCTTGGTTGCTCTACTGCTTTCACTTCAATCTTTGGCTCGACATTGATTCCAAGTTGATGAAGATGCTCTGCTTTCCACTCTTTATTCTTTGCAATTTCAACTGCCTCCTCAAAGGTCCTTGGCTGCTTAAGCTCTACCTTCAAGCGTAGGTTACTCCTCAAGCTTGCAAGAAACCTGTCCTTCTTCAACATGGATGGAGGAATTTCAGCCCCCAAAGATGTACACCACTTTGCCCATAACGCATTGAATGCCTTGACAAAGTCTTCTATGGTTTGGCCTTCATCCTGTACTAAGCCTTGAATAGACTGCCATACCTTTTGTGGGTCTTCCACCTGTTGAAAGTGTGTAAGAAAAGTATGCCTTACCATTTCATAAGTCATAAATTGAGGAGTTTGGGCTGATTGTAGATCCTTTTCGTAGCCTTCCAACCATTCCCTAGCATCTCCCTTCAAAAACAAGTAGAAGATTCGTAGCACCAACACTGGGTCTTGCTTGTCAGCAAGAAGGCAAGCAAACTCCATTCTCTTAATGAAAGCTTTGGAACTTTCATTTTATTGCCCACTAAACTCCGGAAAATTAAACTCCATGTCTTCAAAACCTGTAAACTGAAGGTAACTTGAAGCGATTCCTCGGTGGCGGGCACCAAAACACTGTTGGGAAACAAGCAAACTGAAACACCTCTATAGCAATGTCACCCAAGAGCATTGAAAGAGCACAAAAAGAACACCAAAAGCTTTGGGAAAATCCTTTGAAACACCACTAGTCCAACAAGAGTAGTCCCCTTGGGAATTTACTGGTCATCGCCCACCCAAGAGACTATGTCACATAGAAGCAAAACCCTGCCAAAGCATGGATTTACAGCACACGCCGACCAATGCATATGAAGACAAGAGCCTCTCCTTTCACAATCAAACATAACAAACCCACAACTTCAACATCAATTCCACAATTCATAGATACATGCCCTCCGAATCTGTCTACCCACAATTTTCCACTAGGCTGCCATAGCCATAACCCTGCAGAGAACTAGTCGTAACCTGATGAGCACAACTCCAATTGGGGCACTTTAAAGCTTGGGAGAAATCTTGAAAAATGACTGGCGAGAAATCTGAAGATGACTAAAATTGATTCCATATGCCCCCATGAGAAAAATTGACGCGAACAGAGAGCTGTCCCAGCACGACTACACGTAGAGAAGGCTAGTCGGGGCAAAAAAACTGCATCCAAGAGCACCAAGGAGACAGAACGAGATAAAACCTGCAAATTTCTGATCTTTTTCTGAACGTTTTTTAGTTTGTACATGAGTTTAAGTTATATACAAGGCTCACTTCAAAAAACTCACTCACGGGCACTTACAGTAGCCCGACAGCTGTCACTAGACTAGCGACTTGCAGTGCATGTACATGTGCTTGCTAAAGCAAGCTAAAAAACCCACAAAAAGAAAGCCCACACGCCCTTTTGACATCGGGCGTCATGTCCATATGTACAAATTTACAAAAAACGGGGTGTCAGAAATGCGCCCAACAACGTGAAGAGAAGTGGATGTGGAGATTGCCCTTCATTGCGGCTTCGCTCCTCCAAAGGCCGAGAAGCTCACCTCATACAGTTAACCATTTGTGTTGCCACAATTAGCTCACTAATGTGTGAGTGTTTCCATTCCCTATCTGCATAGCTCATCTCTCCGGATTGATAATTTTGTTGGGCATTGGAGCTATTGCAACGATGGGACCCCCAACAATTATACAAAAGGATGTGAGTCTTTTCAACAAACCAACATACGGGATGAGATACCCTTACGGCCAATGGTGGGAGCCAGAGATTTTTCCAAGTGAGGAATAGACTTTTTTGGACCAATCTCACCCCCTGCTTACAAAGCACATGCCCAGTACATCATCTTAGCCACATATTATCACACCAAATTGGTAGAAGCTAAAGCTACACAAAAGGCTAATGCCAGGACTACTGTACAATTTCTATACGAAAATTTCTTTGTTAGATATGGTCTACCTATAGAAATTGTCAGTGATCGAGGCACGCATTTCATAAATGAGATAATCAGAAATCTTCTTGAAGACTTCATGATAGTTCATAAGAAGTCATCTCCCTACCACCCACAAGATAATGGCCAAGCAAAAGGCTACAAATAAGACTCTATGCACAATCTTAACTAAGATAGTATTAGAGTCTTGAATGGATTGGGATCAGAAGCTACATTCAACTTTATGGGCGTATAGGATTTCTTACAAAACCTTGATAGGAACAACAGCGTACAACATGATGTTTGGACTCAATGCTATACTGCCTATGGAATTCTTAATCCCAATACTAAGAGTAGCAAAATTTCTAGGGTGGATAGATCATGAAATTGATTTGGGAATTGATGACCTTAAAAATTTAGATGAGCTTCACTTGAAAGCAGTATCTTCTATCTACGCACAATAAAGAAGGCAAAATGAATTTTTTGATAAGCATGTACGCTCCAAAAAATTCAAAACAGGCCATTATGTCTTGGTTTACACGTTAAAACAACTTGCAAAGAAACTTAAAAAGCAAGGGACAAGACTCTTTGTGATCAAAGACTTATCGCCAAGTGGGGTTGTCAATCTTGCTACATAGAATGGGAAAGAAATGCCTAACTGGATTAGTGGTTGTGGACTAAAAGGATTCATCTACCGGTAACTCCAAATATGCTCCAACAGATCCATCACGTAAAGAAACGGATGCATGCAAAAGAGAAAAATGTTGCAGAAGCTCAAACAGAGGCCAAGAAAAGGATAGCAAAAAGGAAGCTTCTTCTACGACAACAACAACATGGATTACCTATGAATATAAATGCCATTCACGTAAGAGACTTTGACAATGAGACACAATAGGACACAATCAAGTGAAGGCCATGATGATGGTTGATTCGGGAGCTTAAGGCAACTTGATCTCCTACAACCTTTACAACAAACTTCAACTTCACAACCAATTACACGAGACGAAACACAAACTCTACAGTTATTCAGAACATTTGATTAAGGTATTGGGATGGACAGTGCTCATAGTACAAGGTCAACCAACATATCTATCCGCATAAATTTTATGTGGTAGAAGATGCGCACACACAACATGCTGAGGCGGTCCGGGGCGGGCAACAAGAGAGGCGACCTCTAAACACCCCTCAAGGCTCCCGTGCTGCTCAATTGGGGCTGGGGCAACCACAAGCACAACACAACAACAAACCCACAGCCAAACCCAAACAAGATAGGGGCACCACCTAGTTATGGTATGCAAACTAGGACAAAAGAGAGATTTTGGCACAACCAAGAAGATGCACCACACAACACACACAAGCAGCCTCACACCAAGACACACATGAAATGGACCAGAGAGAGCTAGAGAAAAGGGAAGAGAGAGAGGAAAGGATCTTGCGTAATACCTTATTTGTGACTTGCAAATGGAGATGGTTCATTATGATGCTATCGTAGAACTTGTATAAAACTCACTCAATCCTTAGTGATTGCTAAACACTGCCAAAACACACACACACTGTCTTAGGGTGTGGGAGACCTCTCACCACAATACCCTCTTACAATGGACAAAAAACTGGCAATGAAAAACACACTAAAACACTTTCTAAATCAAGATCAACCGATAAAAACTCAAAATACACAAGTCACCTTGAATTCACCAAACCGTATTGCACAAATGGGAGGACGAAGATTTGAACGTCGAATCACGCCTTTGATGCACCAAACCTCAATTTATTGAGGATGAAGGAGCATATACAATAGTGGTTTTGAGATTTGTGGAACTCACGCTCTCTCACTTGCAATGTGTAGCTTGAAGGCTTCTCTCACACCAAGAGTGAAGCTCACAAGTGGTTGCTACACCTAAGTCTCTCCTCATGCATAGAGTGTTGGGGTGCTATGTGAGCTATTGGAGGTTGTTTTACAAGAAGGAGAGGGGCCTATTTATAGGTTGGAGACCCCTCATTAAGATTATTGGAAATCCTAATTTACAAGCTAACAAATCAGGATTATGATTTTTTTGAATATCAAAACATTGCGGGCCTTCTTTGTCTGCTTGAGTCATGGGTGTGGGATCAAAAGAGAGCATTATTGATGGTAGATAAGGTGAAAGTAAAGTTTTAAGTAAGGAGAGAGAGAGAGTTAATTTGTACATGTCTTGAGGTGAGGTGTCTTTTATGGTTTGGTCAATGCTATTTTGTGTTAGTATGTTAGTGGTTAGTGTTAGTAATCACTAGAAAGTTAATGTTACATTTACAATGGGTAGAATGAGCTGGATGGTTGAAGTAAGATGGTTGAATGAAGTGAGCAAATCCTTGTGATGGTGAAGCTTGAAGAAGTTTTGGACTTACTTGTGTAGGTTCTCAAAATGACTATCGATCTTCTTCTTCGTCTTCTCTTCTTTACGCCACCGCCGCCAAGGTTGATTATCACGATGAAAACGGTAATTCCATTGATGAGATCCCTTGATTTGCAGAGGTTAAGCATGGTACACATACTGAATTTTTGTATATATATAAGGGGTAAGATGGAATTGTACTTTGGAGATAGTAGAGAGAGGCATAGAGATGGTGTATGTACATGGAGAGCTCATATGAGAGCTATGGGAGTAAGTGGGGAGGTTAAGAGTGAAGAAGGTGAGAGAAACCATTGAAGGTTGCAGGTTTGAGTGAGGGATTGAGAGGAATGTGTGTGTGTGTGTGTGTAGAAGTGTGGAAAGAGGCGAGAGAAGACTATGGGCTACTTGTGAGAAAAGTGGACTGGGGTCCACTCAAAAAATCATAGCTCACTGGTGGTTACTCCAAAAATCATGAAAAACATTGAGGTGATTATTCAAAGCGTGGGCTACATTTTCTCTTTTGACCACCGCTCCAAATTCGGAGTGGCAATAGGTGCCAAAATTCTCACCTTCCTTGATACCTTCCTTGACAAGGTTGCGATTGAACTTCTTTCGTTTCTTCTCTGCCTGGGCTGCATAGTACTTCACTGCTGACTCTCTATCTAGCCCTAACCTCTCCAAATCGATGATTCTTCCTTCCACCTGCTTCTCTTGACTATCCTCTTGATGTGCTTTTAGAACTCGGAGGCTCGCTAGCTCCACTTCTATAGGCAATAGTGCTTCTTGCCCGTAAACCAAGTGAAAAGGTGTATTACCCAAGGATGTTTTAAAGGATGTTCTGTAGGCCCAAAGTGCTGCATCTATGTGTTTGTCCCATGTCTTAGGATGTAAATGCACTTTCTTAGTGATGATTTTACATATAAGACCATTTACCTTTTCCACAAGACCATTGCACTGAGGGTAGTATGGTGTAGAGTGCCTGCGCTTGATTTTTAACTTGCTCATCAATTGCCCGACTAAATCAGCTCGAAATCCCGGTCCCCTATCCGAGAGAATCTCCAAAGGTGTGCCAAAACGGCAACAAAGGCATTCAAAAATGAAATCACTCACGTCCTTGGCTGTGATGCGCTTTGTGGGACGAGCTTCTGCCCATCTAGTCATGTACTCCACCCCCATAATGATGTATTCCTTCCCTGATTGAGTGCAAGGTAGTGGCCCTATTGCATCTATCCCCCATTTTTCTAATGGCCCATAGGTTTTGATTGGATGCTGAGTTTCATGGGTAAGACGCCTTGGTCCAGCTTTTTGGCAAACTTCACATGTGCGGCACCAATGTTGTACATCTCGATGGAGGCTTGGCCACGTGAACCCTGCTTGTAAAATCTTTCTGCTAGTAATCTCTTATGCAAAGTGGCCACCACACACACCTTCATGACAACTAAACAAAATATCCTTTATCTCTTGGGATGCAGGAACTCTCCTTAAGACAACATCTTTCCCTCTACAATACAAGTCCTCATTCACTAAGCTATAGCTGGTAGCCTTTTTTGCCAACCACCTACGTTCACTTTTACTCATACCAGAGGGTGCTTCACAATGCTCAAGAAAGTAAAGTAAATCATGCAGCTCCTCCTTTCCCTGGTATAAAGGACTTTTCACAAGGATAGCACCTACTATGAGAGTTTGTAGTTCTTCACCTGCTAAGGCATCTGCTTCTCGATTTTGATCTCTAGGTACAAAGTGCACTCGAACTTCTTTAAAACCCTTCAACAAGGCCTTTGCTTCCCTCATCTTAACAGACAATTTGTCATTTTTACAGACCCATACCCCAACCATTTGCTTAACAATCAACATGGAGTCACCAAAAACATTTAGCTTTGTGATGCCCTGAGAAAGACAACATTGCAACCCTAAAACAAGGGCATGGTACTCTGCCTCATTGTTAGAATGAACCTCTTTTAGATGAAACCCTTTTGCAAAGATCTTCTCCTTCTCTGGACCTAATATTACTATGCCTGATGATGCCTTGTCTTTGGTCCTCTTGTAAGCCCCATCAAAATACAGACTGTGTGCTCCCAGTAGAACTTCAAGCTCCGGGATAGGCGGTACCTTACTAGGTGCCTCTTTCTTGGCCTTCTCATAACACCTTTGTGTGAGGACATCTGCCAAACAAGCACGGGTGGAATCCTCTACTTGTAGTGTGTAGTCAAACTCTTGAAGCTGCACCACCCACTTTGCTATTCTTTGAGACAATTCCATGTGTTGTAGGGCATATGGAAAAACCTCCTCAGTTGTGATCACCACAAATTGTCTCGGAAGTAAGTAAGCCCGAAACTTCTCCACTGCAAACTTAAGAGCTAGCACCAATTGCTCAGTTGCGCTGAAACCCTTTTCAGCAGCTGTCATCGCTCTACTAGAGAAGTAGACTGGTCTCATGAGAGATGTCTTTGGGTCTTTTTGCATCAAGACAGCTCCTAGAGCTTCTGGACCTACACTAGGATTTACATAGAATAATTCACCCCATGTGGGTTGTAGGACGACAGGCAATGAGCTCAAAATGGTTTTAACTTCTTGAAAGCACCTTTCACCCTCCTCACTCCATGTCAATGTAGTGTGTTTAGTGAGCTACTGCAAAGGATAGATTGCCTGAGAAAGGAGATGTATGAATCGTCCCATGTAGCGAACCTTTTGAATGAAGGAGACTAGTTGCTTCACGTTTGAAGGAGTAGGTAAAGCTAACAATGTCTTTACCTTTTCAGGGTCAGCCTCAATACCATCTTGAGACACAACATGGCCTAGTAGAGTGACCTTGCTCTCACCTATGTGGCACTTGTCTTTATTCAATTGCCCACCCAATTGGGCCAGACGGGTGAAACCTTCATCAACCTTGGACAGATGTACTTCCCTAGAGCTGTAAATGCAAAAATCATCAATGAAGACTCGTATGGACTTACCAAAGTAAGGTTGAAACACCAAGTTCATAAACCTCTAGAAAGTAGCTGGGGCATTAGTTAAACCAAAAGGCATAACTCTATAAGCAAAACACCCCCAAGGTGTTATGAAGGTAGTCTTTCTTTGGTCCTCATCTGCAATTCTAATTTGGAAGTAGCCTGAGTACCCATCACACACTGTGTACCTTTCATGACCAGCCACTTCATTTAGTATTTCATCTTGAAAAGGCAAAGGAAAATGGTCCCTTTTTGTGGCTGCGTTTAGAGGCTTGTAATCCACACATACCCTCCACTTCCCATTTTTCTTTGGTGCTACCACAACTAGAGACACCCACTCTGAATCTTCCACTGGGTAGATAAATCGTGCCTTGAGTAATATTTTTACTTCTTTTAAGAGTGCATCTTGTTGCACTAGCCCTAATCTCCTTAGCCTTTGCACCACTGGTTTGGCACCTTCCTTTAATTGGATATGGTGTTGGGTTACCGTCACTCCTTTAATGTGCTCGTAACTAGTTATAAAGAGGCTAGCATGCTTCTTTAGTACTTGCAAATAGGGTTCTCTCTCTTCTTCTAGTAGATCCTTAGCTAGCATCTCCTCTAAGCCTGTGGCTTCTTCCTTTTTTAGAGAGTCTTGACCACCTTCTCCTTCTGGGTTTCGCAGTATTATACCCATGACTTCCAAAGAGCTAGCATCCTCCTCAGATGACTCGTCCTCAGATGAAGAGCAACTACTTGTGCTCCATTCATCCATAGAAGTCTCCATCTCTAGGTCTTGTTGTCTACCCTGCTTCATGTCATACACAATTTTTTGTTGCTTGCCACCTACCTTATGATTTGGTCGCAACTCAAGGGAACCTGTCTCCCAATCTTGCCTAGCTTTCATAGCCATAAGCCAAGGTCTTCCAAGGATTAGCGGATAGCCCTCCCCCTTAGTTGGGATCACATAAGCATCAATTGAGATTGCAACACCAAAAGCTGAAACCTTCATTCCATTAACCTTTCCCACACAAGCCACCCTTACATTATTTTCCATCTTAGCTTGTAAGGAAGTTTGCTCGTTTACTTCCAAACCCAACCTGTGCATTAATTTCTCTGTCATAACACAAATCTCGGCTCCACCATCTACGTACACATTGGAGACTCGCTGACTCTTAATCTCTGCATCAATGACTGACACGATATCCTTCATGCCTCTTGCACTAATAGACCCAACTGACTTTGCCTTAGCCCTCCTGGTACTGACCATCTTAGACCAGGTTCTATGCATCTTTGGGGAAAGGTGGAGAAGTTGCTGCCATTAAATCTTTGGTCCTTGCTTACTCACATCTGCTACCAGGTCGTAAGGTATGGATCCTACCCCAAGTGGAAAGTCTTCTACTCCTATGTGCCTCCTTGACCTACTCTTCCTTTTCTTGTCTCCTATCACTTGGGAGGAACCCTCATTCCCTTTATCCGGCTCTAAAGCTTCCATTTCATCAGTTCTTTGTCTCCTAACTCTCTTTATTGGCATGGCAACAGCTTCCTCCATTTTTTCTTTCCCTTTATCCTTACCATTGTCAAGACTTATGACAGAGACAGCCCTGTCCTCCCCTCCCGATGGTATTGGAGGGATCTCTGCTGGTGCTTGTGGTGGTGGAGGAGGGGGTCTCAATATTTGGATTGGTGGAGCCACGTGTACATTTTGTCCATTTAGTGGCCTAGCTCGAGGAGGAGTGACTTGCTGGCGAGGAGGCCGTCTTTGATTACCATTTCCTTGATAGCGTCGTGGATGGGGGCAATAATACATGCCGTGAACTACCTCTCCACAGTTGTAGCTAATGTACTCACGTGCTTGCCTTTGTCCTTCTTGTCTATTTCGTTCATTTCCTGGCTGGGGAGCCCTTACACCTTGAACCAGATTGATGGACAGGCTCTCTAGTTGATTGGTGATTTGTTGAAGTAATTCTTGTTGAGAGGACTCTTGGTCTGTTGCTCCTGTCCCTGCTACTACCCTTGCCGTAGGTTGAGCTAGTGGTGGAGGCTCCATTCCCCCTTGTAGTTGAGCTTGGAATTTTAACTTCCTATCCTTCTCCCTTGCATAAGTCATAGCTTTATCAAAGGTATCTGAGAATTTACCTTTTACCTTTTCTCGAAGGATGGGGTAAAGCCCTGCGAGGAAACAGTCCTTCTTTAGGCATTCTGGCGCCCTTTCTCCTTCACCTAGTGATGCACACCATTTCTCCCGCAGGTTGAAAAACTTTCCTTCATAGCTTCTATAGTCATTGGGTGATGTTTGACGTAGCTCTAAGAGATGTCTCCATATCTCCTCTGGAGGCTCATGGCGGCGAAATTCTTTGATGAAGGCCATCTTTAAGGACTCCCAGTCTCTTCTTTCTTCAGGTGCCAAAGTTTGATACCATAATTTTGCACCTTCCCTCAAGACCAAAGGAAAGGCCCTTAACTTAGTAGCTTCGTCATCCCTTCCCGATACCAGAAAGGCCATTTTCAAATTATCCAAAAAGTCTGGAGCAACCTCCCCAGGCTTACCATAAAAATTAGGGAAGGCCATAAGTGAGAGAGTAAACAATTACACAAACAGCTCCAATTTATTTTAAAATAGAGTATGGTAATTACAATTTGGAGCTTTAGCACAACTTAGCTCAAAATAGGATGAAGATCGACACATCAAAGGAATGGTAATAGTCTAGTAAGGGTAGAATGACAGGATGAGGAGAGCGCAAGATTTCCCCAAGTCTCTCGGCTCCAAACAACAGAGCTATTCTTTGCTGATAAAAGATTTTTCTATCAATACAAATATTCACACGGATATGACGCACAAAATGGAAAGGAAACATGCGGGGATCATCATTCTCATTATTGGCATCCATACTTACACACCAGAGCCTAGCTTAGTTGCACCACCTTGGGACCAATGAGCCTGATCAGCCACAGAAGGTCAACACCTCGGATCACTTCGACTCTTCCTGATGCATCTGTGAAGACGTAAGGCGTGATGGCAACACTTTGTACAATGCTGAGCCTTTTAGCAAGCAAAAATTGGATGATATTACCATAATCAGCATGACGAATGAAAGTGACACCATTAATGTGCAGCACATCATCAACTAAGATAGTTTCCTTAGATTGAGATAACTTCTTGAAAATTAGCAGCAAAGGTAGGGCAGGGAGGCTTTTCACCCGGTCTCCAAAGCACTTTGGACAATATCCAAAGTGATCTTCACGCGGACAGGAGGTTGGCTTGGGATTGGTGGTGTCTGGATTCACAAAGTGCACTCGGAGCACTCGCAGACGGGCGGCAATCTTGTAGGCAAGCCTTCGCCTCTTTGCTTCAGGAGGATTTAGAGGTGAGAGTCGTGGTTGCAAGTTGGAGGTTGAAGTTGGTTGCTCACTAGCCGTTTTCTTGCCTGTAGTGGTCATGTAATCCCTTATTAATGAGATTAATCCAAATGTTACCTTACGCTTGAGCACGCGTTGCGGCCTTGGGCCACTTAGGTGTAGAGGTGATCTTCCTCCTCTTAGTCGGCTCCTCAGGAAAGAGAGTTCTGGTGATGCTTTCTCTTCGCTTAATGTGTCATAGTACCTTCGTGTATGTTGATGTAGAATATTTCAATCTCGTGTGCGTTGGAGGTTTCTGGAGCACTCATAGGTTGAGAGGAGAGGTATATCAAGCTCTTCTTCTCACTCTCCTTCGTTGGCGACGATCATGAACAAGGCATGTAGAAGAACTTACTTCTTGAATTTCAATGACACTGCAACCTGGTAACAAGACCTCGATGAAAGATTTTAAGGCCTCTAAAGCCTCCTCCTCTTCTATTTTCCAATTTGCAAACTCCTCACGCCATTCGTCCATGTTGTAGATTGCACATCTTCATTGCTTGTAAACTGAAGGTCTTGAGTTCGATCCTCAGTGGGGGCACCAAAATGATAGCGGGAAAAAGAGCAGTGCAATCGGGTGGCCTCTGTACTCGTGCACACTCCACAAACCACGCCTCATGCAAACAAGCAAAGAACAAAACAAAGGGGGCACCACCCTAAATTAAGAGGTTTAGGGACCTCACACATAGTGCACATAGGCAAGTGAGACTTCTGGCATTATGATGGCATCAAAACATATGGCAAAACACATAGAAACGAATCTTAGGGACCTTATGTAGCATATATATACACAAGACATCAGCTTAACAATACAACGGCATTTGATCATACATAACAAGGATATAGAGAAGCAAGCCAAGGATTGCATAACCCCTAGTAAAAAACAATCAACCCAGCAAGTAGGTATGATCCTACTAGCAACACATCAATACCTTAGAGAATGATGGCGAGGATGGTGGCCATGGAGCATGAGAGAAGACTCCTTATTTAGGTTTTAGGGCTAGTAATGTAGCATACTAGAGGGAGAGAGAGAGAGAGGGAGAGAGAGTAGAGCTCCATCCACAGCTCCTCATTGTGAGCAATGTCGTCATAGCTTCATTGCTTGGTGAAGTGGGTGAAGTGTTGGTTTTGAGTGAGAGAAGGCCTCCTTATATAGGTTTCTGAGAGGGTTTAGGATTAGGGATAAACATGCTTAAATCCGCTGATTGGGGTTACTTTTTTCTTAGGGTGGTCAACAGATTGAGGTCACCTGATATGTCACCATCAAGATATATCTCTAGAGTGATGTGAGAGGGGAGGGTAAATGCTGATTTTTCTGATTGTGACACATGGGGATAAGGCCTTGACCAGCATTTAAGAGTAGGTAAGGTGGCTGTTGAAACTGGAGGTAGAAGCACATGTCAGGGGGGGACCTGCTGGGTCCTCCTGAATATCAAATTCTCAAAAAATCCTCAACCATGGCTTCTTTTGACATGTGTTCTTTGAAAAAATCAGCATGTCTCTTTTCAACTCAAAAGTCTTTATCCCTGTTGACTCACCTTTACCATAAGATTTTCCCCTTTTCTCCTCCTGTAACTGCATTGTTGATGCCCAATCACTGCTTCTAGTAACAGTGAACTGTTACCTACCAAATACTTATGGTGTAGTAAAAAATATTTACCATGTGTAAAAAAAGTTACTGTAGGTAAAAAGTGATTTGTATTTACCATGTAGGTGAAAAATATTTACTGTAGGTTAAAAATTTTACTGTGGTAAAAAATATTTACTGTCGGTAAAAAGGTGAAAACGGAGTATGCTGTGTTGTGAGTCCACACGAACATCCTCGTGTAAATTTCACTAGAAATTCACACCTAGAATGGACTATTCTGTAAGATATAGGTTGTAGGCATGCATAAGAGCTCGTTCCCACGTATCTTCTGTCCATGGCACTTTTTACTCTTTGGTGCTTGTGAAGCAGATTTTTCTTCTCTTTCGAGATCCCTTGGACTAGAGTATCCTCATCTCCCCAACAACTGACTGTGTCTTTATTGCATCTTCAGAAGGGGTCCTAAAAACCATGCATCACCTCCTTGCCTATGTCATCCATTGATAGAGCTTTATGGGCTGAAATAATCTTTGGGTTGACGGCTCGCGAGACTGTCTATTAGTGCATGGAGTGCCTTCTTATATCGGATCTTTCTTTCTTTTTCTGTAACCTGCAAGAATTGCATGGTGATCTTGTTTTTTAGCTCAATGGCTGAGTAGCCTATGAATGTGGAGGTTAGGTTGTTGATCACTGGCCCAAAAATCTTCATTTTCCAAGTGAAAAACCCTGTATAGAATGCTTCCTCAAATGCCAAAATATTGTGAGATAGTAAGAACATGCATCGGGCATAGAATCCATAAAGGACTTCTTCGGAAGGTTGGCCGCTTAGTTTGTAGCAAAGACCCTTATTGCCCTCGAGGAATGACATCCACAGTGCCTCTCCTTGCTCTCGCTCTTAAAACTCTTCAATGCAGGTGAGGAGCATTTGGCAAATTTTGTAGAGCATAGCACATGAGAGATCAGGGAGACTTTTGAAGAATGTCATGGCGCCCATTAGGGATTTCACCATGTATTCCTCTGTTGGTGTGCCCTTTTTTGGAGTTGGAAATCTTGGATAATTCAGCCATGGAGGCCGCTTCTTTTTCATTGCTTCATGTGCTTGCCATGTCCTTACCCTTCATACATGACAAAAGGTTGGGTCTTTTGAAGTGTTGTAGCTGCTCATGTGATGAACATAATCAAGTATCTGGGTTTCTTGTTTAGCCAGTTATTTCTCCACTTGGGGTGGATTTCCTCTACTCCTTTTGCGTGCATGTCTTTGTATAATCTTTCCTTAACCTCGGAGCTCTACCTTGATCAAGGGATATGGAAGTGGTTGTTAATGCCATTGTGCATTGATTTGGTTGGGAGTGAGTTGAGTAACGTTGACTGAATGGAGAACTCTCAACTCTCAATCCATCACTGCTTTCCATTGTTCATTTGTTTCTTGAGCGACCTGCTCCTTAAGTGCGTCTTCTTTAGATTTAGATAGCTGGACCATTTGCACTTGATCAGAATCTGGTACCTGAAAGTCTTCTTCTTGTCCTAGCCCTTAACCAGCTGTGTTTCCATCTCAACAAAAGAGACTGAGGGAATGTCAATGCGTGGTTGCTCTGATGTACCAGCTTCTTCTTGTATCTCTTGCTGACTGTCTCACAATAGCTGATTAACTCGCTTGAGCTCTGATATCTCCTTGAGTAGTTGTTCTTCTATTTTTATCCGCATCAATGCAAGATCTCTCTCTGTTGTGACTACTCTCGCTTTAGATCAAGTTCAAGATCGTTTTTCTTCTTTTCTAAAGCTTTCTATACTTCATATGTTCCTTTGATCGAGGCAACTCGGGATTTTCCCTTATTTGTCGCAGAAAGATTTCCTGACTATTCATCCTTTGCTATGAGTATTGCAGTGAATCATTCACTACGTCAAGCTACACATGGATCTTTTGTACTAACAGAGTTGTAGTTAAGAGTTCATTGGTAACCTCTATCAGTTGTTCGTCTTTGGTCTTACAGGCATCTATTAACTTCGTGAGAAGTTCAACCAATTCCTCCATTTCCTTATGCTGCTTCTCTCTGGCTAGTTGTTGTTGTTCAGCTTTAGCTCTCAGCTCTTGGATTTGTCTTTGCAGTTTAGTGATGACAGTCATTCTATCCTCTAGCTCTCCTTGGAGAGTGTCAATGACCATCTCCATCTATCTAGCCTTAGCACTACGGCTAAGTGCTGTTGTTTGGATTTTATTTATCATCTCCTACATCTGCTTGGCATATTTGTTTACTTATAGAATAACTTCATCATTTGTCTGCGAGTCTTTAGGTTCTATAGCCTAACTAGATGTTTCAATCGTTTCTGTGTGTTTCTTGGGTTGTTCAAAATTGGCAGTCTCTTGTGGTTTAGGACTTGCTGCCACTTGCGGTGTAGCCTTCTTTTCTTTGGGTGCTTCTTTTCTAACTATTGATGAAGGTGGAGGGCTTCGAATGGGGTGGCTTTCCTATTCTGTATACGGTGATGATGGTCTGGGAGACAACTTACCCTGTTCTTGTTGGGCTTCACTTTGTTGGGTTGATTCAGCTTGTCTCTGCTGCTCCACCGCATCTTCCTTTGCTTTTCTTTTGGCTTCTTGAGCTTCTTTTAGTTTTAACAATTCTACTTCCACGTACATGCATTCAAGATAGTGAGGGAGTTGGGGAGAGATAGTGAAACTTTTTGGTCCTATGCATGGCGGGCCAAGGGAGAGAGAGAGAGAGAGATATTTTATGAGCTAACTAGGCTGGTTACATAGAGAGTGAGAGAGCAAGAGGGAGTGTGAGTAAGAGAGAGAGACTAGCTTGAATAATAAGTGAGAGGGAGAGAGAGAACTGTCCCATGCATGGAGGCCCCTTGTGGGTTGACAAACGAGAGGGAGAGAGTGGGATTCCGGCTGCATGTGTTAATGAAGGAGTGAGAGGGGAAATGATGGAGGAGAGGGGGGAGGGTGGTGCCAAGGGACGGGCGGCCCACTACGGGCGTATGCATGGGAGGGAAGAGAGGGGCAGGGCGTCAGGCTTAATTTGTTTTTTCTTCGTTACTTATTATTAGGCTCTCTTCCAAGTGGGGTTGGTTCTCATGGCCGCAGTTTCAAAAACCGGTTGTCAATGTGCTCCCATTCTAGTGGCTCTAGTACTTCTTCAGTAAATGGTTTTGGTGGATGTGGTTCCCTTCGCATGGTGCAATTTCCAAGGAAAACGCAACACACAAGACCCCCTCCCCGTGATGGTGATGGTGTCTATCCCTCCTACTACACTCTACCCAATGCTTGGTTTCACATAAGTTGCCCCCCCCCCCCCGACTGATAGTGACCTCTCAGTGCCAATTTATAGGTGTTGGCTGCTTGGATTATGGTGATAGCCGTTTTTCGGCTCTCTGTAATTGCCATAGTGAGTTATCTCACCCTATCAAATCACTCAAACACTGTGGTTACCCTCACCCTTTCACTGTATATAGGCGCGTGTGAGTTAGGGGACTTTTCCCATATCTCCTTACTGAAATAAAAAACCCTAAATTAGCTAGTCGTTGGGCTAGTTGAGCCAAAAATATAAAAAATATAAGTATATTATGGCTCATGCGTATGTAAATATTTCTTTGTATATAGGGCCTAAATAAAAGATTTTTTCATAATTATTTTGGTATTTATTTAAATATTTCTACCTAGGTGTGTGTTATTTATGCTCTGTACATTGCCTCACCATTACCACAATTTTTCTTACCATTTTTCATACTCTTTATTCCATATAGAAATATTTTCATGTAAGCTTCTCTTATATTTGGTGTAACTCCACCCCAACAAAAATCCAAAAAAACTAGTTTTATTTATGTGTATATTTTTTCACTATTGTGATTTTTCCCTTCCTACATCTATTTTGTTTTTTTTCTAAAAAATTATAACACCAAAAATATTTATCTTTTTATGGGAGCCTCATAATGAGAGAGATTTCTTTTGAGCCCTTTATATTTTTTCCACTTATATTATTTATATTTGACATGTACATATTTTTTAGACCCCTCAATATTTGATTTTCTTAGTTGTACTATTCACTTATATCATGATCTCAACAATATCTTCAATTATAGACCTACCAAATAAGGTCAAGGGTAGGTGGCATGCATACATGTACTATGGAGGGCTCACTCTTGGAGGTATTCAAAAGAATCATCCAAAGAAGAACCCCACAAGGACTTTCTGCAGTGGAAAAAAACAGTCGGTTTTGCTGAATTTTTAAAGTTCACTTGCTCTCTGAATTTTTAAAGACATGAGAGGTAAGGGTCCTGATATTTCATGTCCTCAATTTCTTGCATTATGTCCACAAGTTAGGAGGGATTTAACAAGGGCAGTTAGCACTAGGAGAAAGGTAAAAGAGAGTGTGCCTGTTGTAAAAATTGCACAAGCTGAAATGAATGAGGACATTACACCGGTGCTAGACTGTTACATCAAAGGAAGATTGGTTAGGAAAGGTCTAGTGGATGGGGGTGCACAAATTTTCATCATGACAGAGGGACTCATGCAAAGACTAGGCATGCACATCCATGAGACACCTGAAATCAAAGTCAAGATGGCAAACAATAGGAAGGCTAGGTGTGTAGGCATTTGTAAAAATGTCTTTGTAGAGGCCTTTGGCATTAAGAAAGCGGTGGATTTTTATGTTATGTCGACCAAGGGAAGTGGTTATCCATTTATCCTAGGAAGACCATGGATAATGAAAATGCGAGCTTTGCAGGATTGGAAGAGTGGGAAATTAATTTGCAGGAATGACAATCATAAGAAGGTTGTCTTTGACATGAAGGAGCAACGCCAAGAGGAGCTCCATGAAGAATCATCTCAAAGTGAGACGGAAGAAGGTTGGACCGATAGCACTTCAGAAGAAGAAAGTAGCGGCATCATTACTGAAGAGGAGTCTTCCATCGAAGTCATGGGGGTAAGGTTTAAGCCAAGCAACCAAGAGACCTCTTGTCAAGGCTTGGAGGAGGTAGGTCCTCAAGAGAACGAAGGTGTTCAAGATGAAGGGATGCTGGAAGGTATGCTATCAACAACACTTACAAAGGATGAAAGAGAGGAGTTCAAATGTGTGCTAAGGAAGTTTCCTAGGCTTTTTGCTAAAGACTACACCGACGTGCATGGGGTAGATGTTGTTCAACACAAGATTGAGTTAAAGCCTGAGGCCACACCTAAAGCTCAGAAGCTACGAAGGCTAGGAGTTATAAAGGAGCAGGTCTACTCAAGGAGGTAAGAAAGCTTCTAGCAGCAGGTTTCATTTATCTAGTGGAGAATTCAGAGTGGGTCTCTCGTGTTGTTGTCACTCCTAAGATAAATGGCAAGTGGAGGGTGTGTGTGGATTACCGTCCCCTCAATGAGGCAACAAAAAGAGATCACTTTCCCCTCCCATTCCAGGATGAGATACTAAATGAGGTAGCTGGTCATGAGAAGTACACTGTGTGCGATGGTTACTCAGGTTACTTTCAAATAGGGATTGCATTGGAGGATCAATTGAAAACAACCTTTATCACTCCTTGGGGTTGTTATGCTTTTAGAGTCATGCCATTTGGTCTGACAAATGCTCCTGCAACATTCCAACGTTTCATGAATATGGTGTTTCAAGCATTCTTTGGAAAGTCAATTAGGGTGTTTATTGATGATTTCTTTATTTATATCTCAAAATCATTGCATCTACAAAGGGTACAAGAAGGTTTAAAGAAGCTCTACGACATGGAAGGTCAACTCAACCCTGACAAGTGCCATATAGGTGAGGATGAAGTAATCTTGCTTGGTCATAAAGTTTCTTACAAAGGCATTGAAGTGGATCCTTCAAAGGCAAAGGCTCTTATTGAGCTACCATCACCCAAGAGTCTTAAGGAGGTCATCTCATTCATTCAAAAGGTGAAGTATATGTCACGCTTCATTCACTTAGCCTCGGAGTTACTTCACCCTTTGCAAAAGTTGACACAACAAGTAGAATTTGCATGGTCTGATGAGCTTGAAGAGTACTTTTGTAACATTAAAGCCATTTTGTCAGAGCTACCAACACTCATGCCTCCTTGTTGTGAGTACACATTCTTTGTTAGCTCTAGTGCTGGGAAAGAAACAATTGGTGCAGTTTTGCTACAACAAGATCCCTATAGTACCAGGATGCGGCCCATCTACTTTGCTAGTAGGGTCATGAATGCTTTAGAGAGAGGCTACACGGAGGCAGAACTCATGATGCTTTCTCTCATGTTTGCGATAAGGAAGTTTAGATCCTACTTGCTCCCAAAACCTTTTGTAATCCTCACCGCAGAGAATTTGTTCCCTTGGGTGTCATCTCAAATGAATCTTAGTACTAGGATCTCAAAGTGGATTATGGAGTTGCAAGAGTTTCAATACTCTTTCAAGGTAGAAGATAGTGTGCATGCACAATTGGCAGGGATTCTCACTTATAGGGTGCATGAAAAGGAGATTAAGGTGCTTGAAGTAAAGACCCTACCATTGCAACCACCAAAAAGTATTCCTAATGCTTTTACCTTGTTCTTTGATGGAGCTTTTCGTCGAGCCACAGGAAAAGCAGGGGGAGGGCTAGTGTTGCTCAACCCAAGTGGAGAGGTGGTCATGAAAGAGAAGTTCAATCTACCAAGTTCAGCTAGCAACAATGAAGCAGAATATGACACACTACTTCATGGTTTAAAAATATGAATTGGCCATGGTATACAACGTCTCATGGTAAAAGGGGATGCACTTCTCATTGTGAAGCAGATTTTAGGCATTTGGGCATGAAAAAATGAAAGACTAAGGGCCAAAGTTCATACCATCCGTAGGCTATTTAATCAATTTGAGGAGGTGCAATTATATCATATTCCTAGGAAACAAAATGAAGATGCTGATTTACTTGCACAACAACCGTTGAATGTGTAAAGAAAGAAGTGCAGGTCATCATGGTGGCGGCTGCTGTGAAGCAACCGAGGTACAGGGATTGGAGTCATTGGCTCCCATCATTGGCTACATTTTGGAGGGTGACTTTCCACCAGACTTCACAAAAGCTCGGAAGAGGAGACTCATGAAGAAGGAAAGCATGTATCTCTTCCTAGAAGGCTCCCTCTATCAAAGAGGGAAGGATAAAGTGTGCAGAAGAGTACCAACTATCGCGGAAATTCCAGCCATTCTAAAAGGTTTGCATGAAGAGGCATGTGGTGGTCATTTTTCCCAAGAATTAACTGTGAAGAAGATTTTGCTTGAGGGGTATGTTTGGCCAAGTCTGCATGTGGATGTCCAACATTGGTGTAAAAGTTGTCACAATTGTCAGGTAAATGGGAATAGAAGATTGATTTATGGTCCAAGGCAAATCGTGCTTGCAAATGGACCCTTTGAAAAGTGGGGCATTGATGCTATGGGTCCTCTGCCTAGGACAAAAAATGGTAAACTCTACATTCTAGTGGCTGTAGACTATATGACTAGGTGGGTGGAAGCACAAAGTGTGGCAAAGGTAAATGAGAGGAAAGTGAGCAAATTCGTCTACACTCACATTTGTTGTAGATTTGGCACACCTTTGGAGATTGTTTCTGATAATGGTCCAGGGTTTAGAAAGGGATTGCTCACAGAATTCTGTGAAGAACTTCACATTCTACATCGTCACAGTACACCCTACTATCCCCAATCAAATGGTTTGGTAGAAAAAGCTAATGGTGTCATTGCAGGCATCATTAGAAAGATGGTGAAAAACAAGACAAAGTTGTGGGATGACTTCTTGGATGGTGCCTTGTGGGCGTATCGAACCACATATAGGGAAGCCACGGAGTTCACACCATTTCACTTGGTCTATGGTCAAGAGGCTTTACAGCCAATTGAGCTAAACATTCCAACAATGCGACTTCATGGCAAATCAGCACAAGATGATCAAGAAGCATGGATGGATCGACTTCTTACCTTAGCTGAGCTTGAGGAAAAGAGAAGCAGCATACGAGTGCTATAAGAGGAAAGCCACACAGACAAAGGAGAAGCTTGACAAGAAACTGAAGGACAAAGGCATCAATGAAGGAGATCTTGTGCTAAGGTATGACAATCGACTCGATAATCGTTTTGATGCCAAATTTAAAACAAGATGGCAGGGGCCATACATAGTCAAGAAGGCTTTCAATTCAAGTTACTATCAACTTATGGACTTGAATGGGAAAGAGCACTCCAGGAAGGTAAACAGCTATCGCTTGAAGCCTTACTTGAGTCGCCTTCTACCAAAGGATCTACCAGAGCAAAAGGTAACTATCTCATGTAAGTATTGTTCCATGAAGCATGAGTGTAACACAAACCAAAATTCCAAGGGGCCAAACAATGAAGATCTTGTCAAGGACTCTGAAGCACTCTCTTTGGAAAAGATTCTTTATGATGTTACATGAATATATCATCATCCTAGGGGAGGGCTAATGATAGACGTTTTTCGGCTCTCTGTAATTGCCATAGTGAGTTATCTCACCCAATCAAATCACTCAAACACTGTGGTTATCCTCACCCTTTCACTGTATATAGGCGTGTGTGAGTTAGGGGACTTTTCCCATATCTCCTTATTGAAATAAAAAACCCTAAATTAGCTAGTCATTGGACTAGTTGAGCCAAAAATATAAAAAATATAAGTATATTATGGCCCATGCGTATGTAAATATTTCTTTGTATATAGGGCCTAAATAAAAGATTTTTTCATAATTATTTTGGTATTTATTTAAATATTTCTACCTAGGTGTGTGTTATTTATGCTCTGTACATTGCCTCACCATTACCATAATTTTTCTTACCATTTTTCATACTCTTTATTCCATATAGAAATATTTTCATGTAAGCTTCTCTTATATTTGGTGTAACTCCACCCCAACAAAAATCCAAAAACCTAGTTTTATTTATGTGTATATTTTTTCACTATTGTGATTTTTCCCTTCCTACATCTATTTTGTTTTTTTTCTAAAAAATTAGAACACCAAAAATATTTATCTTTTTATGGTAGCCTCATAATGAGAGAGATTTCTTTTGACCCCTTTATATTTTTTTCACTTATATTATTTATATTTGACATGTACATATTTTTTAGACCCCTCAATATTTGATTGGCTTAGTTGTACTATTCACTTATATCATGATCTCAACAATATCTTCAATTATAGACCTACCAAATAAGGTCAAGGGTAGGTGGCATGCATACATGTACTATGGAGGGCTCACTCTTGGAGGTATTCAAAAGAATCATCCAAAGAAGGACCCCACAAGGACTTTGTGCAGTGGAAAACAACAGCCGATTTTGCTGAATTCTTAAAGTTCACTTGCTCTCCGAATTTGAAAAGGTGATACAAACAAAAGTTGTAGCTCGTGGGCTGAACTTTTGCCTCAAATTTTTTCATATTTTTTTGAGCTACGAGCTGTGAGCTATGATTTTATTAGTGGACACCAGTTTTTCCATGCTATGCAACCACACTCTCTCTTCCACTTTATTATTTTCCTCTTTCACACACACTTCTCCACTCATCATCCCCACCTCTCTCACCACTCCTCTCTGCACCCTACTCACCTTCTCCTCAACCTTGAAGAATAAGAGAAACCATGGTGAACTCATACCTCCCACACACAATTCCATTCCAAAATTGACCACCTAGTCTCATTTTTCCTCCTCCAAATTACCCATATCTATCAAAAAACCACAAAATTCCGCCTCTTCTCTTAAAAGACAGCATCATGGTGGTTGATTACTCAGCTTTAATTACCTTGTCTCTCAAGGAAGGTCAAGAGTGGAGAAAAAATGTACCGTCAAAGCTAGTGGACCGTCAACAAGCGTCAAAATTGGCCCTACTCAAGACACTTGGAGCATCAACCTTGTAAGAAATCCACCTTTTCTTACCTCTTAAGAGTTTTTCTTCCTTATTTGTATCCTACATGGATACTCCCATTGTAAATATCCAATTCCATTTGTAAATTAATACTAACTCTACTAACACTAACCCACTATGAAAAGTCCTATCACCTCCATTTCTCTCCTCTCTCTTTCCCCACCAACTTCTTGATAATTCCAAGCAAAAGAAATTAGGTAAATTGCTGAAAATCTAACCCAACCATGGTTAGAGGAGTAACCCTAGCCTTCAAAATTGCTATAAAAGGAGGGTGTAGCTAGCACAAAAGGGAGAGAAGAAAGAGCACTATGCTATAGCTTGAGAAGCCAAGCTCAACCTCTTGAGAAGGAGCTCTTGAGTGGAATCTCATTGGCATTAGGCATATGTATGTGTTGGATTAGGGGTGATTAGCAAGGGAACTCTATGCCATTGTAAGAGAGAGGGATCATTAATTGAGGGTAGGAAATCTATCATTTCTCCTACTAGTGTAAGCCCAACATTTGCTGAATCAAGGAGGGTGAATTTGGACTAAGCATGGATACCTTGTCTGCCTTCCAACGTGAAGTCATGGACAATAATGATGTGCAAGTGTCTTGGTGTTTTATTTAAGTTCTTGATAGCTTGTCTCCGGGTATTGTTATCAATTTAGCCATAAATCCCATATGCTGTAAGAGGGCGACAGGGTGGAGAGGACTCCCCTGGTCTTAAGACAGTGATTGGGGTGGCTTTTTTCTTGTGATGTGTTGTGGTGTAATGTACTCAGGCTATGTTGAACAAATACTAATCTCACTTTGATTGGTCATGATAGGTTTGTAAGAAGGCATTAGTGCAACAAGCACCCCCTTCCCCCTTCTCTCTCTTTCTTACATATATATATTTTTGTTTGCTTGATCATTAACGATACACTTCAAAGCAGCCCGAGCACCATCTTTCTCTCTCTCTCTCTCTCTCTCTCTCTCTCTCTCCCTCTCTCTCTCGTGTTTTAGTGTGTGAGAGTGTTCCAATGGTGTTAGGGTTAGTGTAAATTCCTTGCTTGTTTGTGGGTTGCTCTAACGATTCTCCTCTTTTGCGTCTTAGTTCTCTCTTAAACTAGGTGGTGCCCCTTGTGTAGTTGGGATTTGGCTGGGGGTTTGTTGTTTTGGTTTGTGTTGTGTTGTGCCCCAGCCCCATTGAGCAGCACGGGAGCCTTGAAGGGTGTCTAGAGGTTGCTCTTCTTGTTGCCCACCCCGGACCGCTTCAATGGTAATCCCAGTGTGGTTAGGGTAATCCTAATCGGGGAGACAAAGCAAGTGGTGGGCCCGGTGTGGTTGACCCTTGCTTTGTTTTGGGGAAGGTTATTAAAAGATGGGAATCTCTAGGTGGGCCTTTGTCACCATCACCTAGAGAGAGGATATTTACAAAATTGAAATTTACAATGGCTCGGGTGAAAACTGAAGATAATGGTAAAATAACCTAAAATTACTGGGATGGCGTCGTGGTTGCGTGTTGTCGGCGAATGGCGTGCTGCCAATGCGTCGGTGTCGAGTGTACTTCTTTTCGGAGTCGGCTGGGGCATGCCGTTGGCGCATTTCTATTTTTTGTTGTTGGTGGCGCGTGCTTTGGATCCTTCTTCTTTTTTTTTGTTGATGTCGTAGCATTTTCATTTGTACTGCGGTGCGGTGCGTATATACGTGTGTGTGTATTTGTGCATGAGGCGGGTGTGTGTGTGTTTTGTATAGGTATTTGTGTGCGAAAGCGTGCGTGGGAAGGGGGGATATATATATATATATATATAATTTTTATTTTATTTTTTCCTTCTGTGGATGGCCGGCGGCTTACTCTTCTGCGCAAGGCGGAAAGGGGGGGGGGGGGTAGGATAGGGGGTGTGAGTGTGTTTGGGTGGATGAGTGTGTGTGTATCGAATGCAGCGCGTGGTGTACAACGCATGGGAGAGAGAGAGGAGAGGGGGGGGTGTTTTGGGGTGTGTGTGTGAGTGAGAGGGACTGTGTGTGTGTGTGTGACTGTAGCGCTGCCCGAGAGAGAGAGAGAGAGAGAGAGAGAGAGAGAGAGAGAGAGAGAGAGAGAGAGAGAGAGAGAGAGAGAGAGAGCTTGGCGTGGCCGTGAGAGGGAGAATGAGGGAGAGGGGGAGGGGATAGGGGTGAGGGGATAAGAGATAGAGGGAGTGTGTGAGGGAGAGTGAGGGGAGAGGGGGAATGGCGGGGTATGGGAGATGTGTGGGTGAGACGGAGAGAGGGGGGTGGTGTTGTCTTGCATGGGGCTTGAGGACGAAGGGGAAATAAGTCAATGGGGGGGGTGTAAGGGAATATATCTGCGGACCAAAGAGGGGGGTGTGAATGAGTCGAGGGAGGGTGAGGCGAGCGGTGAGCGGAAGAGGGAGGAGGGGTTGGGGGAGGGAATATTGGCGGGCCAAAGAGAGGGGGGGGGGGGGGGGGGGAAATGAGGGTAGAGGGTAATGGGAGAGGGGATAGGGTGAGTGTAAGAGTGAGGGTGGGGGGTTCTCACGTGGCTCACACCGAGGGAGCACGAGAGAGGAGTTGGGGTTTCCTTCTCTGAGTTTCTGCCTGGCCGGGGAGGGTAAATCGGGAGGAGAGAGATATTAGGAAAGGGGGTATGTAGGGAAAATGGGGGGGAGAGAGTGCGAGGGTTTTATCCGATGCCCGTAGGGCGGGAGGGGAAAAAACATAAGTTACAGTGGGGGGGGGGGGTGAAATGAGTTTTTTCTCCTTTTTTTTTACTTGATTTCCGAAATTCGTCTATCATTAGCCCTCTCTCTTTTGGCTAGAGGCATTCATGCTTCTAGCCCTTCTTCAGTTTCTTCAGCTGTAGAGTTAGAGGGTTCTCCCTCTTTTGGAATGTCTAGCACTAATTCTGGGTCAATCCTAAGGAAATACCTCTTCAGTATCCATCCATTGACTCTAGTCTTGTGAAGTCTCCCATCTGTTTCCATCAGCTTATAGCTGCCGTTGTCGTAGCGCTTCTTGATGATGAATGGCCCTTCCCATCTGGGTTGAAATTTCTTATCCTTCCTGGTATCAAATATGTTGTCGTACCATAGCACTAGCATGCCTTTTTCCAGTCCTTTCTCTTTAAGCCCTTGATTGAAAGTGAGTCGGCGTCATTCTGCCTATGGTGCATAGTGATTGATTGCTTCTTCCCTATCCAGTTGGAGTCTCTCTAGATCCAAGATGTGGTTTCGAAGGTTTACGATTGGACGGTGGGTCTGGCTGGGCAAGACTCGTAAGCTGACTATTTGTACCTCAATGGGTAGAATTGCCTCCTTCCCATAAACTAGATGGAAAGGGGTGAAACCTAGTGATGTTCGGAACGTTGTTCTGTAGGCCCAAAGAGCTGCCATGAGATGTTTATCCCAATCTCCTGTATGGTTGTTCACCTGTTGTGTTTTGATCTTGCAAATCATTCCATTTACCTTCTCTACCAGACCATTGCATTGTGGATAGTATGGTGTGGAATGCCGACGTGTGATGCCTAACTTCTTCATCAATTCTCCTACCACATCACCTCTGAATCTTGGTCCTCTATCTGATATTATCTCAAGAGGAGTGCCAAAACGGCAAACGATATGCTCAAAAATGAACTTTGCCACCTCTTGGGCTATAATGCAGGTGGTGGCCATTGCTTCTGCCCATCACGTCATGTAGTCTACACCCACTATGATGTATAGTTTACTTGATTGGGCCCTTGGTAAGGGACCAATTGCATCTATTCCCCATTTCTCAAACGGACCATATGAAATGATAGGGGTTTGTGGCTCATAGGTTAGCGTACGATCACTCGCCACTTGACAAGCCCTACCTGTTTTACACCAATGGTGTACATCTCTGTTCAAACTAGGCCAAAAGTATCCTGCTTGTAGAATCTCCCTACTAGTGATATCTAGAGCAAAATGACCACCGCAGACGCCGTCATGGCAGCTTGAAATCACCTCTGTGATTTCACTAGAGGTTGGCACCCGCCTGAGAATTTGATCCTTGCCCTTACAATACAAGTGGTCGTCTATAAGGCGGTACCTAGTAGCCTTCCTTACCAGCCATTGTTTTTGGCTTTTAGTGTGTCCTATTGGACATTCCCCTGTATTCAGAAAGCTACTGATATCAGGCATAGCGTCACTGCCTTGGAAGAGGGGTAGTTTTAATTTGATTGCTCCTATGGTAACATCTTGTATTCTTTCTTTAGCTAGTGCATCTGCCTCCTGATTTTCTTCTCTAGGAATATGGAAGATTTTTAGTGCTTCAAACTTATGTAGAAGGTCCTTAACTTGGCGGAGTTGACCAAGTAAAACTTGATTTTTGCACTCCCAGGTGCCATTATCTGCCTAATCAAAAGCAAACCGTCGCCGAACACATTCAAGCGCTGAATTTTTTTTGAAATACATTGTTCCAGCCCAAGGATTAGGGAAGCATATTCTGCCTCATTGTTAGAGTGGGAGTGTAGTAACTACCCCATGGAGAATACTCTTTCCTGCTGTTCATTGAAAATGACCATGCCTGCTGCAGACTGATCCATTGTTCTCTTGTATGCTCCGTCAAAGAAAAGAGAGTGAGCTCTCCCTAGCTTAGGGATCTCTTTATCTGGTATTCCTTCCTTTGCTTCCATGTTGACCTTCAGCTTCTTCTCGTAGTGGCGATGAGTGAGAATTCCTGCTAGACTAGCCCTGGTGGAGTTTTCTACTTGTATGGTGTAATCAAACTCTTGTAGTCTAATTAACACTTTGAGATCCTAGATGAGACATCATGTGTCGCATGACATATGGGAAAACCTCTTCCATTGTCAGGATTACAAATGGTCTAGGAAAGAGATAGGAGGGAATTCGTGGTGGCAAACATTAGTGCCATAACCATGTGTTCTACTTTGGTGAATCCCTTTTCTGATGGGGTCATGACTCAACTAGAGAAGTAAAAGGGGCATGAAAGAAGTTTGGGATCTTTGCATTAGCATGCTCAGAGTATCATTTCCCACATAGGGTTCACATGAATGGTTTGTCCCACTTAGGAGGTGAAATAGTGGGAAGCTTAGATAGGACTTTCTTTACCTGAGTAAACTGCTGCTCATTCTCTTCACTCCATGAGAAAACATCCCTTTGGGTGAGTTGTTGTAGGGGAAGGACCACTTGAGATAGCAGGTGAATGAACCTGCTTAAATATATTACCTTCTGAAGGAAAGAAACCAACTGCTTGGCGGTGGTGGGAGATGATAAAGATACCAGAGCTTGAATTTTGCTAGGGTCGGCCTCGATTCCTTTTGCTGAAATTACATGACCAAGGAGAGTGACCTTGCTCTCACCAATGTGACACTTGTCCATGTTGAGTTGGCCACCCAGGATTTGTAGCCTGGTTAAGCCGTCATAGACTTTGCTTAGATGAAGGGCTCGTGAGCTATAGATGCAAAAATCATCTATGAAAACCCGTATTGATGTTCCAAAGTAGGGTTGGAAAACAAATATCACATAGCGTTGAAATGTGTCTGGGACGTTGTTGAGGCCAAATGGCATCACTCTGTAAGAAAAACATCCCCAAGGTGTGATGAAGGTTGTCTTCTTCTGATCCTCCTCCGCAATGCTAATCTGGAAGTATCCTGAGTAGCCATCGCATACTGTGTAGCGTTCGTGACCTGCCACTTCATTGAGTATTTCATCCTGGAATGGGAGGGGAAAATGGTCCCTCTTCGCGGCTGCATTGAGAGGTTTATAATCCACACAGACTCTCCATTTACCATTTTTTTTTGGTGTGACTACTACTGGGGAGACCCATTCTGAGTCTTCGACAGGGTAGATGAAACGTGCTTGTAGCAAACTCCTTACTTCTTTAAGCAATGCCTCTTGTTGGATTACTCCAAGTCTTCTGAGCTTCTGTACTACGGGTTTACTGCCTTCCTTGAGCTTTATGTGGTGTTGCACTACTGTAATTCCTGTGATCTTATCATAGCCATCAATGAACAAAGTAGTGAAGTTGCTTAACATGGAGACATACTCCTTCCTTTCTTCATTGGTTAACTCATTTGAGAGCATTTTTTGTAGCTTACTTGCATCCTCCAATGACTGCTTACCTGATGGTCCCTCTTGGTTTGCTGAGGTTGCTTCAGATTGTGTTAATCTGTTTGGGTCTTTAAGAATGACTCCCATTACTTCGATGCTACTGTCACTCTCGTCGGTGGTGGTTGTGTCTTCTCCTGAGGTAGACGAGGAGTCGCTGGTGGACTTGTCTTCTGAAGCCTCCAAGATCATATTGCGCTGCTTTCCAGTCCTCATGTCATAGAATATGGACTTCCCTTTAGCATCCTTCATCTGGATCATCCCGGTGCTCCAGCCTTGTTTGGCTTCCATGGCCATAAGCCAAGGCCTTCCAAGAATGATGGGGTAGCCCTCCCCTTTGTGTGGCATGACAAAGATGTCTACTTCCACTTCCGTATTGAATGCTTTTACTTTGACCACATTTACAATGCCTAGGCATTTCACTCTTACATTGTTTGCCATCTTGGCTCGGCAGGGTGCCGACCTACTTACCTCTAGACCTAGGTGGTGCATCATCTTCTCACTTGTTAGGAAATAAGACGTAGCTAAATAGATAATTGAGTAGATTAGTAGAGAGAGAGAGAGAGAGAGAGAGAGAGAGTACACACGATATACGTGGTTCACCAATGTGGGCTACGTCCCACGGGAAAGCAGCCACTCAATGGCTTTAGTACTTCAAAACAAGAAGTAGTTTACAAAGGGATTATACCCTTAATGGAGCTCCCGCCTTGCTTCACTCTCACCACTTCACACTCACCCTGTTGCATCAACTTCACACTATGAAATGTGTGTAGATATGCCCTCTTTTATAGGCCAAAAGGGTTTCCCTCTCTTATGAGAGGACAGCCATGTGTAGCCGCCCTTGTGCGAATAAGTCCAAATCGGACCCTCCAATCAGCCCATGTGTGGCGGCCCTTGAGAAGACAAGTCCGCTTTTGAATTCAGCCACCGGCCACCGGCCATTGACTTCCGACCACCGGCCACCAGCCATTGACTTCCGACCACCGGCCATCGGCCATTAACTACCGGCCACCGACCAACCGACCGGTTGTTTTCCGACCACTTTCCGGCTGCCGTCCCCGGCCATAATATTCCGGCGAAAAAAAAGTCTCAGGGGCCTCCGCCCCCGAGGCCTCTAAAGTTGCCCCTGATTCTTGTCCGTGAAAATTTTGGTTTCCGGTGAGTGATTTTCCTTCACGCACAATGGATTCTCCTCATAATGGGGGCCTTACAAATGTGCGCTTTTACCACAAAAAATTACAAGGGTAAATCAGGCTCCATACTTAACATCACTCATGACGCATATTTGTGCGCCACCATCTATGTAGACGTTTGAAATCCGCTGCCCTTTGATGGGAGCGTCCATGGTTGGCAAGATGTCATCGAGATCCCTCCCAGAGATAGCCCCAGCTATCCGTGGTTTTGATTTCCTGGTACTTACCATTTTTGTCCATTGCCTCCTCATTCTGGGTGCAAGGTGGAGTAATTGGGGCCAAGTTATCTTCGGGCCCTGCATTAACACATCTTGAACTAAACCATAGGGTTGTGCTTCCTCACCTAGTGAGAAGTCTACGATGTCTATCTTCCGCCGCGGTTTAGCTGCTTGCTTGCTAGACTCGGCTTTCCTTGTCCATTGCCTCCTCATTCTGGGTGCAAGGTGGAGTAATTGGGCCAAGTTATCTTCGGGCCCTGCATTAACACATCTTGAACTAAACCATAGGGTTGTGCTTCCTCACCTAGTGAGAAGTCTACGATGTCTATCTTCCCGCCGCTTTTAGCTGCTTGCTTGCTAGACTCGGCTTTCCCCTTTCATCTTCTCTTCTTTTTGAGATTCCTCCTCGTTCCTCGCATGCTTCACTCACATAGCATCCACTTCTTCTACCTTCTCTTTTCCTTTGTGCTTCTCTCGAGCTGACTCTTCTACCTTCGCCTTCCCTTTAGCCTCTAAGCTAATGACACTCATCGCTTGGTTCACCATAGGTGGTGGGGGTAGTGGCGGAATGAGAGGTTGGGGTGGTGGTTGCTGTTGTATAGGTGGTCGCAGGATTTGGATTGCAGGGATTGGTCCTGGATGCCTTGGTGGTGGTCTTACTCTTGGCGGAGAGATATGATTCTGTCTCCCCCCTCTATTGAAATTCTGCCTTCTTGGGTGTGGGCAGTAGTACATTCCATGGCCGTCTTCCCCGCAGTTGTAACAGTGGTATTCTGGGTTCTGCCTTCGTTGTCCTCTTCCTTGTTCTGTATTTCTACCAGATGCATGCCTTTGCTGCACCAGATGCACAGATAAACTCTCTAGCTAGGTGGTGATGCGACTCAGCAGGTCTTGCTGTTCCTCTGCTGTCTCCTGTGGTTGGACTCTATCATTGGTTGTTGCAGCCATTGGGGTTGTTTGGGCCGAGCTTGTTTCCTCTGACTCGTTTACTCTTGCTTGCATGCGTAGCTTCTTGTCTTTAAGGCGGGTTACTTCGACTACCAACTCATATGTTGTAGCTAACCTTCCCTTCACCTTCTCTCTAAGCGGCGACCATAGACCAACAATGAAACGGTCCTTCTTCAAGAAATTAGGCACTCCTTTGCCTTCCTCCAGTGTGGCAACCCACTTCTCCCATAAGTCCACAAACTTTGACTCGTAGGTGGCATACTCCAGCATGCCTTCCTTCTTTAATTCTGTCAATAGCTGCCATATCTTCTCCGAGGTTGTGCCTCCACCAAACCTCTTTACAAAAGCAGCCCTTAACACATCCCATGCATTCTTCGTAGCCTGGGGCAATGCATTATACCAGGACTTGGCCTCTACTTTCATTAGTAGAGGAAAAATTCTGAGTCGTGAAGCATCATCATCTTTGTTGGAGACGACACAAGAAATGTCAAAATCGTCCAAAAAATCAGTGGTGAGATCCTCACCCTTCTTTCCACTGAACGTGGGGAAAGAAACACTTGCCATGGTGGTGACTCGGGAAATTAAAAACCTTCGTTTTTTTTTCTTTTTTTTTTTACATCAACAGCAACGGCTCATAGCGGCTTTACAGGGGCGAACGGATAGGCTTAAATAGGATAAAAATAGAGACATTAAAGGAATGATGGTAATCTAGTATGGGGAGAATGATAGGGTTCGGGGAATTGAGGATTTCTCCTAGTACTGCCGCACCGAATAGGTAAACGATCTTCTGTTGGTAGAAGACTTTCCTATCTACATAGATATTCACATGCATATGCTGCAGGAATCTGAACGGGAATGCCGTCGGCCCGTTTTCCATCATGCACAAAGGGTGAAATACTTACTTATACTCTTACCGTGCCAGTGTTGATGAGTCGGCACATCCACAAGAGGTCGACACCTTTCATGGGCTCTACCCTTCCTTCGTTGCTTAGCACGTACGGGGTGATGGCGACGCGTCTGACCACTCCCAGTCTCTTGGCTAATAGCAATTGTAGGTAATTTTCGTAATCGGTGTGTGGCATGAATTCTACTCCATTCAGATGCAGCTCATCTCCAGCCCACTCGGTCTCTCCCGTGGTAGAGAGCTTCTTCAAGATAAGTTGTACAGGGAGGGGAGGAAGGTCCTCCACTCGCTTCCCAAAACAGCGAGAGCAGTAGCCAAACCACTCTTCTCTAGCACATGGGAATCTTCTCACCACTTCTTCTTCTGGATTGTCGAAGTGGATTGGTAGCACTCGCATGCGTCGTGCAAATCGGTAGGCGACCTTCCGCCGCTTAGCTTTGGATGACTTCTTCTTTGACAAAGTGGGTACAACCCCGCTCTCTCTGAGCTTGAAGAACTTGCTTGGCCAGATGATTCTCCCTTCGGGATCATGTGTTTCCAGGCTAGCCTATCTTCTCCTTGCCCTTGGCTCGAGCAGCCCCTTTAGGCCACTTTGGGGTTTTATCTTTGACTGCAGTTTCTTTAGGTAAAAGAGGCCTCACCGTCTGCTTTCCTTCCTTGACGTGAATGACCTCCTTGCGATGAATGTCAATGTAGAAGACTTCAGCCCTTCCGCTGCCTTCGTTGCTGGCACTCATCGACCGTGTGCCTTGGTTGACAACAGTGATGTCACCTCACCAATCTCCCACCTGATGCTTTCGATTTATAGTTAGAACGAACGACACGAGATGGAGAATTTACCTCTTGAATGTTGATGACACTGCAGCCTGGTAGTAGCACCTCAATGAAGGCAGCTAGGGCCTCCTTCGTCTCTTCTTCTTCCGTCCTCCAGTTAGAAAATTCCTTTAGCCACTCGTCCATGATTGATAGTGGGCGTCACTTTCAGCATTGTAAACTGAAGGGTCTTAGAAAAGCCCTCCTCCGTGGGGGCACCAAATGACGGACGCAAAGCAGACCCCGAAGCCCGATGGCCTCTCAAACGCCGGGGGCCGAATGGCTCGCCTCAAGCCTGCCACGGTAAAGCGAATAGGGGGCACGACCTAGCTTTGAGCGGCTAGGACGCAAAGCCCACGGTGATATGAACACTGCAAGCCTACACAGAGAGAGAGAGAGAGAGAGAGAGAGAGAGAGAGAGAGAGAGAGAGAGAGAGAGAGAGAGAGAGAGAGAGAGAGAGAGAGAGAGAGAGAGAGAGAGAGAATACTTGCAATTGATGAAAACAACCTCGGGGGTGTGAGGGTGAGTTATTTCTACAATATTTACAAGGTGGCATGCCGTGATGGTAGAGAGGTAGGGAGAGGAGATGGTGCAACCTACTTGGTGCGTTCTCTAGGGCGACTCAATGACGGTGAATACTCATTGCCAAGAGCGTGCATACGTGTGTGCATCGACCATTGGAGTCGAGAGGTGGATGTGGTTCCCTTCGCATGGTGCAATTTCCAAGGCAAACCCAACACACAAGACCCCCTCCCTGTGATGGTGATGGTGTCAATCCCTCCTAGTACACTCTACCCAATGCTTGGTTCCACATAAGTTGCCCCCCCCCCCGACTGATAGTGACCTCTCAGTGCCAATTTATAGGTGCCGGATGCTTGGATTATGGTAATCCCAGTGTGGTTAGGGTAATCTTAATCAGGGAGACAAAGCAAGTGGTGGGCCCGGTGTGGTTGACCCTTGCTTTGTTTTGGGGAAGGTTATTAAAAGATGGGAATCTCTAGGTGGGCCTTTGTCACCATCACCTAGAGAGAGGATATTTACAAAATGGAAATTTACAATGGCTCGGGTGAAAAATGAAGATAATGGTAAAATAACCTAAAATTACTGGGATGGCGTCGTGGTTGCGTGTTGTCGGCGAATGGCGTGCTGCCGGTGCGTCGGTGTCGAGCGTACATCTTTTCGGAGTCGGCCGGGGCATGCCTTTGGCTCATTTCTGTTTTTTGTTGTTGGCAGCGCGTGCTTTGGATCCTTCTGCTTTTTGTTTGTTGATGTTGTAGCCTTTTCCTTCATACTACGGTGCGGTGCGTATATACGTGTGTGTATGTATTTGTGCATGAGGCGGGTGTGTGTGTTTTTTGTATAGGTATGTGTGTGCGAAAGCGTGCGTGGGAAGGGGGGCTATATATATATATAATGTATAATATATAATTTTTTATTTTTATTTTTCCTTCTGCGGATGGCCGGCGGCTTTCTCTTCTGCGCAAGGCGGAAAGGGAGGGGGGGGTAGGATAGGGGGTGTGAGTGTGTTTGGGTGGTGTGTGTGTGTGTGTGTGTGTGTGTGTGTGTGTGTTGTGTTGGCATATTTGCTGCTGCCCACATGGCGTGTGTGTGTGTGTGTGTGTGATCGAATGCAGCGCGCGGCGCACAGCGCATGTGGAGAGAGAGGAGAGGGGGGGGGGGTGGTTGTGGGTGTGTGTGTGTGGGCTGCAGCACTACCCGAGAGAGAGAGAGAGAGAGAGAGAGAGAGAGAGAGAGAGAGAGAGAGAGAGAGAGAGAGAGAGAGAGAGAGAGAGAGAGAGAGAGAGCTTTGGCTGGCCTGGCCGCATCCGGATTAGAGAGAGAGAGAGAGAGAGGAGAGAGAGAGAGAGAGAGAGAGAGAGAGGAGAGAGATCTTGGCGTGGCCGTGAGAGGGAGAATGAGGGAGAGGGGGAGGGGGGGGACTGGGAGAGAGAGGGGGTGTGAGATGAGTCTGAGGGAGGGTGAGGCAGCGGGTGAGCGGAAGAGGAGGAGGGGGTTGGGGGGAGGGAATATATTGCGGACCAAAGAGGGGGGGGTGGGAGGGGGGGGGCGGGGGGGGGGGGGGGGGGGGGGGGGGGGGGGGGGGGGGGGGGGGGGGAAATGAGGGTAGAGGGTAATGGGAGAGGGAGATAGGGTGAGTGTAAAGAGTGAGGGTGGGGGGTTTCTCACGTGGCTCACACCGAGGGAGCACGAGAGAGGAGTTGGGGTTTCCTTCTCTGAGTTTCTGCCTGGCCGGGGAGGGTAAATCGGAGGAGAGAGATATTAGGAAAGGGGTATGTAGGTAAAATGGGGGGGAGAGAGTGCGAGGGTTTTATCCGATGCCTGTAGGGCGGGAGGGGAAAAAAATAAGGTACGGTGGGGGGGGGTGAAATGAGTTTTTTTTCTTTTTTTTTTTCCTTGATTTCCGAAAGTCGGCTATCAATGTACTCTAACCACTCCAAGTCTCAGTTGGAAGTTTTGACTTCAAATTTGGGGCTTGAGACATCATATGCGTATAATGTCCTTTGTGCCAGATTGAAGTGATTTTATCCTCGTGAATCTTTATCACTCAAGCAACTCTCAGCAACTTCCAGAATTCAATTTAAACACTTTTGTGTAAGTTATGGTCATTACAAGCAAAACATTGTCCAATTTCTATCTTTTGGTCCTTGGAAGCTCTAATGTTCTCCAAATTCAACTTGTTTTATGCATTGGGACACTAATGTATACTCAAATGTCTGATTCGACCCAAATTTGGCAAGTAAAACATCATACGCATATGATATGTTTTTTCTCATATTTCACTTATGCTTCTACCCAAGGTACTCCTTGATGCATACAACAAGAATACGTGATCACCACAAATTTTGGATGTCAAAACTACTCACAGTCACTACTTTTTCACCTTTGCCTTCTTGTATCTGCAAAATTCTCTTTAAATGAAAAAATGTGTGTCAAATGAGATGAAAATTTTCAAGCAAGCTTAATTCATCATTTCCTAACCCCCTGTGTGGTCAAAAGTGCAATTGGATTGTCAGATCTAGCCTTGAGACATCATACGTGTATGATGTCTGTGTGCTCAAAATTGGCCCAAACTTGGTATGTAAGCTTGTCTTGTTGTTCTTAACACCCTCGTACTCTCATATTTCAATTTTGGTCCCTAAAAGTTCTCTTTAGAAATCATACATGTATGATGTTTAAATGGTCAGTTTGAAGTGAATCTCACTCCAAAGGTTCCTCACACTAGAAACTCAGAGCAAGTTTTAGAATTTAAATCCAACACTTTTTGTGCAAGATATGATCAATTCAAGCCTTTACTTTTCCTAGATCCATATGTGGTATTTGCAAGCCCAACAATGCTTCAACTTTGATGAAATTTGGGCCTATAAGCTTCCTAAATTCTCTAGATCACAAGGGAGCACTCTGTTGTAACTTTTGACCTCAGATTTGGCCTCTAAGACATCATACATGTATGATGGTGGTCAAAATTCAATTTTATTTCTAGCAGAGGTGCCCCTTGGTATGTAGAACAACAATATGTGCTCACATCAAATTTTGGGTGTCAAAACTGGACAAAATCACCACTTTTTGACAAGGAAATCCCCTAAAGAGTAATGTCCCCTTAACTATCAATCTATAAGCCCAAATCAAATGAAACTTGGTGTATGTGCTCAACAAAATATGCAAAAGATGGGTATAATGTCAAAAGTTCAAACTTGCTTGCCAAAATCACCCCTTAGACATCATACGCATATGATTTTTGCTGATGAACTTTTGGACAAAATTCATTCATAGGCATCCCCAAGTCTCTCTAGCACTGGTTTTGAAGCACTTCTATCAATTTTCATGCAAAAATGTGCTCAGAATCACAATTTTTTTCTAATTTCTATTTTAGACACTCTCGTGTTTTTCCTTTTGGGTGTTAAGAGTTGGTCAAAAATCTAGTCTCAAGGTGTACTTAGGGTAAAACCCCCCTTTTGAACACTCTAATGTAGTCGGATTTTTCAAATTTGGTCTCCAGATGCCATTTGAGAGATCATACGCGTATGATGTTGAAGTTCACATAATTTCAATTTTAGTACATAAAACTCTTGCACATGCCCTCTTATATGCTCAACACCAATCAGCCATGGGAAAATTTCAACATAACTCTTTTTATTGCATTTTTTCCTCAAAAGCAATCTTTTTAGAGATCATGAATGCAAACAAGCACTTTAGAAAATAGATCAATGATGAATACCTTTAGATTAAAATCATATAACTTACATAAATCTACTCCTACACATCATATAGGGTTTTGCATTAATGAGTAGAAAAGCGCTTCAATGCCACACACGAACTAGAAAATGCTTTTATCACCTCACAAAGCACTCGACTAACAAGAACTACTCTAATCTACAAAACTAATACTACCTAGTCGCAGACCCTCAGAAGACACACTCTTCTTGGCTATCCACTTGATCTTGGAATAACATCTTCCAGATCCACTTAAGAACAAATATTTCTTTAGAAAAAACTAAAGCAAGAAACCATCACACGAGTGTTAGTAGGAATACCTACCTAGGCGCTTGTATCTCGGCAGCATCACAAATGTTGTAGCTGCGAATCACAACACCTATAAAGTGCATGCAGCACAACCTAGATCAACATAATTTCAATTGAGGACATAGATGACACGATAGGCACACGGAGGCAATCTCTTTAGCTTGTGAAGATGAGACCATCCCATGCATACAACACTCTGAAAGGCTAACTAAACCATAATCTACAATCTCACTACTCACAACTGCACCATCCAATCCACATACACACATACAAAAGGAAACTCACCAAATCATGCCAGAATCATACGAAACTTGAAACACCATTCCTCACTAAGATACACATGTCCCTAAACCTCTACACTCAAAATACTTGCTCTAAACCCATCCGTGGAAAATGCATATGAGGACAAGGAAAATTTGTGAAAGTGCCCAAAACTAAAATCTATGTGTATCTTATGTCGCCATGATTCCAATGACTACTTTCAAGAAGAAAAGAGACATTGTTTGATACACATATGACCACAAAGGGCTGCCTAGCACAATGGTCCAATTGAATATCCAATGTGATGAACAAGCAGGGAGTAGTCTCAAGATGAAGCTCACGCTCTCTCTCTTCCTCCCTCACACACAATCGGTGGCAGCTTAAAACTTGATTATGATAAAATTTCTCATTACAAAATGACTTAGGTAACTTATATATTAAGGCTACCACATGTTAAACCTAAAATAGAGTTCAGGGGGTAAAGTGGCTTGGTATTTACAATCTGGAATTGCCATTTCACCCCGGCTTCTGCAACTAGAGGAGATACTCATTACAAATGATGTTTATAACCATAATCTGTAGCATTTTCTAGCTCTTGAAATATAATACTTTGGTGTGAACATTGAGTTATGTCGTGCTATTGACCCAAAGATCAATAGTGCCTTCCCCAAACCTCTTCAAAAAGGCATCACGTAATAAGTCCCATGCATCCTTGGCAGCTTTTAGTAAAGCATTGTACCAAGACTTAGCTTTCACTTTCATTAGCAGAGGGAAAATTTGTAGTCGCGTGAGGTTTCATTAAAGATCACACATGCAATTTCAAGATTATCAAGAAAGTCGATGGTGGTGTCTTACCACACAAATAATTTCAACATTATTAAGAAATTCAATAGTGGTGTCTACTCCCTTCTTGCAACTCAATGTGGGGAAGGATATACCTTCATGGTAGCATATTTGATGATGAAAAATCACAAACTTTGTGAGTACACGGTTTATACAAGGATGCATATACAATCTTCAAAAGAAACCTGGTGATGGATGAGGGGTAAGATGAATGGTTGATCAAAAGCATTAGTTTCTTGCATCCGCTCACCACCTAACATGGTTGTGATCATTTGTTGATAATGCATATTTTAATCAAGAATTACAAGAATGGATTGGATGTGTTACAAAGAATAGGGTTCTCCTTGATTAGATGGTTGATTTGGTAACATTATTGAAGGTACTGTTGGGTTTCATGCCTATGGCCGGTTATGGCCGGCGGGCGGGCGATCGCCCACTTATTCTTTGGTTCAAAGAAAATAAGGAGGAGAGAGATATTACTCTTCATGCTCCACCAAAAATAGTTTGTGTACTTTGCATCCCCTTTCCCCTTTCTCCTTCCCTCTTTTGCACTCACCTATCAACACCATCAATCCGTATCGGAGCATAGGGGCACCCGAGCCCCGACACCTCCCCTCTCCTACCTTGTGTGCAGCTCCCCTTGGCCGAAATCTTGAGGGCATTTGTAGTAGAACATATAGGGTTTGCTTGAGTTCCTTGAATCAGGGTTTGTAGCAAAAAGTTGTGAGCAAGAGCTTGCAACAAATCCAAGCCTTGAAGGATTAATTGCAAGGAAATTGAATGCAGACAGGCATTTCCATGAGCACTGTGCAGGGTGGGACCAAGAAGGCTTGAGAGCGTGTGAGCAAGGGGCAGCGGACCATCGGAAAGAGAGTCAAGAAGGGACTTAAAGGCCGCAATTTGGCAGTAGGCAAGCTCAAAATCCAAGAAAGGCAGGAGCGGATAGAGCAAGAATTGAGCAGTCTAGCCGAAGTAGAGAAAATTGAGATCTTCTTGGTAGTGTTCCTGGACAAGAAGAAGAGGCTTCAAATCCGTAGCATCTCGTGACCTCACAGGCAGGGAGAGATACAAGCATTGCACACCAGATGCAAGTCAAAATCGGGGCAGCCATAGCGCTGGTCAAAACTCCTGCATGCCTTGTTAGTGCAGTAGCTTTAGAATTGATTTGTTTTAGCACTAAGGTTGAAACCTTGCTTAGATTATGCATGGTGTAGTATGATGTGCTCATGCTATCAGCATGTAGCAAAAAGGTGTGTGTTGATGGTGATACGGAGGTAGGGTGTTGCTTGGCAAATGCAGCTAGCCACACCTTCTCTAATCCCAAAATTTTGATGTAACGCATACCATTCTTCACAAAAAACCTTGTATAAAAGACATTGTGATTTTGAGCCGCATTCTAATATTCAAAGATGTATTGTTTTATCGGTATCCCAAAAGCCTTGTAAGCCGGCCATTGGCCATATTCAAAGACCTAAGTATAAAGCTTTAAAAACCTTAGTTTGAAAGGACATTGTAACATTATCCAAGATCTTTTGTACATACGATTGTGAGCATCTACTTTGCAGCAACTTGTAGTTGATTTTTTTTTTAATTTGATAATCAAAACTATATACCAAGAATTACATTGTGTCTCTTGTCTCTTGCTCTTTCAGTCAAGTATAATCACTCTCAATTTTTTTGTGGTTTGTGACTAATTGTTTGTGAGCTAAATCCGCGGGGGTACATCTTTAAGAAACTATTCATTTAGAGTGCGTACAAAGGGTATTTAAAAAGTCCTTTACTTATATTCTTAAGGTAATAAAATGATCCTTTTCTCTCAAGAACTTACCAGTTTTTCTCTAAAGATGATCAAAAAGTCCCCTTTATTATGTAATCCTATTAAAATTTTAAAATTTTGGCAAACAATTAAGGAACTCATTCATTTGAGATCACGTGCTAACTTGCAGGTCTAAGAGGTAAACCCCTTGAGGCTAAATCAATAGTTTTGAATTCTAAAATGGTTGTTTTTTAATATTTTTACCATAGAGGAGTGTCCCTAAACCCTAGGGCAACCTATCTGGATTGTTCTTTTGTAGTTTAAAGGACTTGGTCCATGGTGGATTGGAGTTTGGGTACCTTGTTGGATGAACTCCAAAAATTTTAGATTAGTTCCCTTAGGTCTAATACGCCTTCCCCAAGTTCTGTTGCAATCCGAGTTCATTTGGTGGATGAAATGGCGTGATGAGCTAGAGAGGTGAGATAGGACATATGCAAATTTCCTAGATTAGAAAGTGTTAGTTTGTTGGTTGTATTGACAACTTAGTTCACTAGGTTCACTTCTTGAGGATTGACAACCTCAAAGAATGTTCATGCCCTCTCTGAGTCACCTCCTTGGGTATTGACATTATGCTAGTGCCAAACAACTATGTTGTAGACCTTTGATCATCGGGACCTACTAACATTTGTAGTGTTGCCAGGGATATGATATTTAGGTGGTGAGTGACCTAGTCGTATTTGCAGCCTTCTTTTCTAGATATTTTGTTACCCATTCCATTTACACCTTAGCAATGAAGTAGCTAGACTAGGGGTTTAATGCTTAGTAGAGACTAGCAATTAAGAAATTGCTAGATCTACTCTTGAGAGTAAGAGAGAGTTGTGCATGAGACATAAAAAGCATTTTATTCTTCAATTTTCATTTCACCGCGTCAAATTGCATTAATTTGTATGTTTCCATTCATAGATTCATTTCAATACTAGGAGCTGGGTAATTACAAACTACCACCATCAAATTGGTCTGAAAGTTCAAGGAAAAAACTATTAAAAACCATAACTTCAAAAAAAAATAAAAAAATTCGATGACCAAAGCATAAAAATTGGTCAAAACGCAAAACTTTGGTGTAAAGGGATATCATCAAACTCATAGGAGGGAAACTGAGAATTTTTATCCACTTTTTGTGGAGAAACATGGATCATGATCCATGTACCTCTGAGGGTGTTTGAACAAAAAATGAAACCATTTGATAGAGGGTACTTCCTGACACACTCAAAACAAAGAAATTGGACAAAACCTGTAAAATATTGGGAAATTGATTAAAATTTTGGATTTTTCAACTTTTAGTAATCCAAATTCGAAAGAATTTGGGAATTAGCGTCTACAGGGAATAGACAACCAATTGCCTAATTTCATGCCAAAATGTTGTCAAACATAGATCACTATTCATGTACCTTTTCATGATTTTTGACTAAGATCTTAGAAGCAGGTAGATGAGACCATTTGGAACATCTTTCCCAAAAGGCACATTAGAAAAAAATTGGCCAAAAGAGAAAGACATAAGAAGCTAGTCAAAAGAAACACCTTCAAAAGCTAGGAAGCCAAAAGAGTTTTGAAAGTAGGTCAAAAGGGGCAAAAACACTTTAAGGCCAAAAAATGCCAAGGTTGACCTTTCATTGACTTAAACTAGTCCAAATCACAGAAAAATCATATACCTAGGGTCAAGGTACCAAGGGTAAGCTATATGTTGAGTTTCATCACATTCTTCCATAAAGGTACAAGGACTGTGATCCATGTTTCTTTGTCACAGATCAAGACTAGTCTTGCACCATAGCTAAAATAGTCACAAGGATCCTAGTAGTATTTTCAAAAGTGAATTTGGACTTGATTTGAGGATTTTGCAAGCAAAATTTAATTTTTTTCCAAAAGAGCAATAAAATTTTGTCGACTTTAGATTTTGATTAACAGAGTGGCTGTAAACTTATAGCCACCTAGTGTATTTTGTACAGATTGCAAGGGCTAGAGTGTGTAGCTTAAAGCGGTTTCAATTCAAGGACTTGGAAGCAACTGAATAGGTAACAAGTGAGGGTTTTGCAATAGTGTTCCTTGATGTATTTGCGATCGGGCAAATTATCTCAAAGTAGAAATTTTGTTGTAGGAGATCAGATTAGCCACATTTTTGTAAAAGAGAGTGTAAAAATTAGAATTCACTGATGACCTTCAATCCAATTCTTGAGAAAATTATATATGATAGTTCTTCAGCGACGTCTTATACCTACATGGCTGACGGTTTCAAGAGTGTGAGTTTCAAAGAGGGAACAAATATGGGGTTAGGACCATCCCAACCCACACCAACAATGAAACTATTACACTTGAAATATCAATTTGAAAATGAACAAAGTGAAAAAATTTACAATTATGGTATGATCTCTATTGCATAAAGTTATAAGAAAGACCTAGTGAGTTCAAGGACATAGTGCCTATGGAATATAATGTGATCAATAATTTGATGACGAGGGTTCAATGCATTTAGTTGTGAAAAAATCCTACATTGTGGACAAATGGAGATTAACATGCACCAAAGATAATTTTGATGGCAAGCCTAAAGACAAGCCACCAAAGCTAGACATTCATAATGTGAAGTTAAGGTGAGTAAACAAGGAGACTCAATTCAGCATGGACACCACTCATGTGGGGTTGTATAAATACAACAACATATAGAAGACTCTATTATAAATGCAACAAGACCTACATGGAAGAGTTAAAAGAGCAAAAATGCTTGTATGCCTTCATATACATGGAAGGCAGAGATACCCATATAATCGTTCTTGATAAGTATGGGCAATGATACTCTTTTATAGGCCGTAAGGAGCTAGAGAGATATACCTACTTTAGGAGACCACTCCACTAGTATTATGTCACTCCCAACAATTTTAGACCTACTATCTCAAAAATAGGGACGTTAAAAAAAAGTGAATCCTGCTAGAACAAGGGTGAAAGACTCATTCAGCCGACCAAAAATTTTTGTACCTGGACCAATGGGATCCTTGAGTTTGAGGTAGCTCATAACTCCCTCGTAAAATATTTGTTTGCAGTTTTGTCTGTTTCATTGGGGTCAAAGGTGAAATCTCTTTGCAACATTGTGATTTTCTCACAATAAAACTGTGTTTTTTTTATTTCTCACCTACTCCCTAGTCTCCTCCTAACTTAGGATCTACTTAACAAAATTCATTTCATGCATAGGAGGGGTGTTAAGGCATAATTCCTAAGCTCAAGGGTGCATTCGGGGTGAAAACTGGTTTGGTCAAATCAACCATGTAGATAATAAGTGCAATTCTGGCAAGTGGTCAAAAGGGGGATTTGAGGGCATAGGCATGTGTCTTTAGATGTTTTCTACCCATCATATAAGTTTTTTCTTTTTTGAAATTTGTTTTCTTGGTGAATTGACAAGATTTGCTTACGGTGTCGTAGTTAGTATTTTCTTCCTGGCATGTAGTAGAGTGTAGATTTGAGTAAAACAGGGATTGAATGTGTTTTCTAAGGATTTACAACCTCTCGTAGCATTCATGCACTAGTCTAGCCGACTTCGTCCCACGATGGTGTAAGCACAGTTTGTTTGTATAGAAAGTGGTGATGTGCATAATTAGAGATGCTGATAAGTTCAAGGGAAAGAATTGAAGCAGGTATATGACTTTATACTTGCCTATGGGTACCCAATGGCACATCTAGTGGGTTCTTAAGGATTTTAGATATCCTTGGCTCACTTGTGACATTGGGTAATGTAAGCTCGATGAGAAATCTTTGAAGGATCACAATATGATGCCAGCAAGACACATCCTATAATGAAGCTACTATTAAAGCTTGAAGGACATGATAACTCTAATTTGTCGAAGGGTGCGACAAGGTAGAAACTAAAAAGGAATGCATAAATACACAGAAGAAGTGAAAAGGACCAAACATATCAAACTAAGAAGGGAATGGCCCTAAAGTCGGTAGCCTCCTGGAAGCCAAAACCCATATAAGAAGATCAAGCAGAGGATCCCCAAACTCAACATCAACTTTAGATGACAGTGTAGGGACACAACTAAGTATGGGAACCTTAGCATCAAAACCATCTAGATGTCAATTTGATAAGGATGCCACTATTGCTACAAATCTAAACAAAAAAGGGTAATCAGGACATGATCCATAAATATTCATTACTATCTATTTGTGGATGTTTTGTCAGATTGAGTTCAGCCTATGAAGTGAGATCAGGCAATCTAGAAAATCAAGAAGCCTTTGAATTTGAAAGGTCAAAGTTCAAAATTGGAGCTCTAAGAAACCAACAGGTATTATGATCAAAATCAAAATGATACTAGTAGATACTAGTTCTTTGGCCTTTGAGCTCATGCATTGATTTGGGATGTTTACGTTGCCATGAATATATCGTTTTTTTTTGTTATGCTTCTACATGTAGGTGCAACAACCACTTTCACAAATTATTCAGTACCTTAAGCACCATACAATACCTTATTTGATACCTCTCTAGAAATGCCCTCAGGCAGTCAATGAAACCTCACCCCCCCACAACGCGCCATTTGTGTTTATTTATATAACTAGATTCTACTTCTTTTTTTCAATAATAATACCATGGTTCTGTTTGAAAGGTTGGATAGATGGATGAAGGAGGCAAGAATATTTTAAATCTAAGTGCATAGCTAAGTAAAGAAACCTGGTTTTGTGAAATGACTTGGATGGCTTTAAGCCCAAATGTGTTGTACATTAAAAAGCACCAAAAGTGCTCGAGGAGGCTCGTCTTTGAGTAAATCCTTTGACACACACTAATTGAACAATATTCCCAACAAGGGTACCCCCAAAAACCTATCGAATGCTTTTAATGGATACAAAGCAAGGGCGGGAGGAAATACTTAGTTAGGGGATGTTGGAAAGAAACCTAGTATTTGGAAATTCCTTGGATGACTTGTATACCAAATTTGGTGTACATTAGAAAGTAGTCTCTTGACATACATTGATTGCAAGGTATGCCCAACAAGGGTAATACCAAGAAGTTATGGGCTGCTTTCAATGGATCCAAATTGAGGGGTGGGCATATGATGTAGTTAGTTAGGTATAGTTGAAAAGAAATCTATCGCTTAACAATTCCTTGAACGACTTGTATATCAAATGTGGTGTACATCCAAAAACACAAAAGATTCTTGAGGATATTTGTCTTTGGGATGCCATATATTGATACACATTGATTGCGAGATATGTTCAACAAAGGTACGACCAAAAAGCTATTGGATGCTTTCAATGGACTCAAAGAGATGGCATCTCTCCAGTTGCAACAATCAGCTATGCTAGCATCTTGAAGGCATGTTTGACTACAAAAGATGTTTATTGTAAGGTCTCTACTTTCAAATTTCACACAAGTTCTATTACGCATTTGAATTTTTCTTAACCATCACTCATTATTTAAGATATTCAAGTTCAAATTATGAATCGTAGGTTGAGATAACCTAGAATTTAAAATTTACGCTACAAAATTCTGACATGTTTAGCTATATGAATCACTAATTAACTTATTGTAAGACTTATTTACTGATTGTAGAATTTTCTTTTACTACTGTAAAGTTAATATAAGACTGTAAAGTTTAACTTAAAAATGTAAAGTAAATTATCATTAAGGAAATAAATAAAATAATTATAAAGACAAAAGAATACAGAGGGATGACAAATGAAGGCACATGGATCACATAGGAGGGGACAAAGTGGGACACACTGTCACATGAAAAAGGAGAGGCTACTCTTGACTAATCTTAATGAGGGGGAACTTGTGTGGCCTTATCTTTTGATGATAATGACAAAGTGGTCAAGCTCATGGGTACCACGAGGGTACCAAAAACGCGGGTATGATTTTTGGAAAAAAAAAATAAACAAATATTTTTTTATAAAAAAAAAGTTAAAAAAATATTTTTTTTGAAAAAAAAAGTTGAACGTTTTTCTTTCTGCTATAAATAGAGCATCCATGCTCACACTTTAGACATAGAGATTGCCTCTATAGCGCTCACGAAGTGCTGCCACTTCTCTTAGAGAGAAGATGTCCACAAACCACTAAGAGAGCAAAAACTCTAGTGGACTAATAAGGTGTGTATTAATTGAGCATTCAATTAGTTTTAAGAAGGATATGTGTGTATGTGTGCTATCTCCTACTCTAATCTCTCTAATAGATTAGTAAGATTCAATTAGATATGTGTGTGTGTGTGTGCTATCTTTTACTCTAATCTCTCTAATAGATTAGTAAGATTCAATTAGATATGTGTGTGTGTGTGCTATCTATTACTCTAATCTCTAATAGATTAGTAAGATTCAATTATCTTTAAGAAGGTTATGTGTGTGTGTGTGTGCTATCTCTTACTCTAATCTCTCTAATAGATTAGTAAGATTCAATTAGTTTTAATAAGGATATGTGTGTATGTGTGTTATCTCTTATTCTAATCTCTCTAATAGATTAGTAAGATTCAATTAGTTATGTGTGTGTGTGTGCTATCTATTACTCTAATCTTCTAATAGATTAGTAAGATTCAATTAGCTTTAAGAAGGATGTGTGTGTGTGTGTGTGTGTTATCTTTTACTCTAATCTTCTAATAGATTAGTAAGATTCAATTAGCTTTAAGAAGGATATGTGTGTGTGTGTGTGTGTGTGTGCTATCTTTTACTATAATCTTCTAATAGATTAGTAAGATTCAATTAGCTTTAAGAAGGATATGTGTGTGTGTGTGTGTGTGTGTGTTATCTTTTACTCTAATCTCTCTAATAGATTGGTGAGATTCAATTAGCTTTAGAAAAGTATGTGTGTGTGTTCTCTTTTACTCTAATCTTTCTAATGGATAGTAAGATTCAATTAACTTTAGAAAAGATGTGTGTGTATGTTTTCTCTTACGCTAATCTCTCTAAGTATACCTACTCTCTCTAGTTAGTACATCTTCACTATTAACTTATATATTGTTAATTGAAAGTTAATACATAAGAGAACTCATCATATTCTTATTATACATGATGAAATTCTCATTCACTAATGTTATTGTCAATTAGGTAAAATAGAAGTTTGAATAATACTAAAAATTGATTTAGTTGAAGTATAGAATTGAAGTTAGAATTGGATTAGAAATGTCATGCATAAAAGTAATGCATTCCTAAACTTTCACTCGTAATTTACACACTTAATTTTTTATTAATTAAGACTAGCAAATATTTGATGTATAGAAATTAGATGTAGAACAACAACACTAAGGGTGAATCCGAGTTGGCGAAGGTTCAAATTACAGACTCTTTTTGGAAACAAGAGATTACTAGGGAAATTGACCAATTTAAAGTTCTAAGTGTATAACATAAGTGTAGTACAAAAAAATGACTCCAAAGCGTGCTCGAACCCAAGGCGCTAATGACCATGAAGCCGGTACAAGTAACGGGGGAACTCCTGCGGAACATGCTATGTCTCCACCAATCAGACCAATTGGAGCTACGGTACAGGTTAGTATTGCAGTTTCAAGTTATGCATCATTGCATATGCGAGACCATAGGAATATATTATTTACCTTATGAAAAGAAAACATGGACCGAAACCACGGGGCTTAACCCCAAGAAACTCGTCATATGTTTGACAAGTAGGAAAGATTGTCTGGTTAAACTGGTTGCTATAGGAAAGAATGTTTGTCCAAAACCTTCGGTATGGTTTCTCTCAAGTCTCTCTACTTATTAGCGTTGGTATTATGTGGCAGTTGCCGAGGCGTGAGATGACGCCCAGGATGGCACCATTGATGCTGTGGTGCGAGTACACCCAGATTAGCCCAGCTGGATACTACAGTTTTGTTTTGCCGTGGCGTGAGGATGACGCCCAGATTGGCACCGTTGTTGCTGTGACGGGAGTACGTCCAGATTAGCACAATGAGTACTTGTCGAGCGGTATGGGATGCTCATAAGGACAAGGGTTTTTATAAATAATGTATATAACGATCGGACATAATAGGGCCAGTAGAGATTCTTGAGTGAACCTAATCCAAGGGTTGTTGGTTTAAAATTGGACGACTTCTTGTTTGACTATTGTTTGTAATACTGTTTGAAGGGCTATTTTAACGAACTAGTATCATAAATAAAGTAAAGGAACATGTATGTTTAAACAGTGTGGTACTAATTAGATAACAAAAGAAGGGTGAGTGTGGTGTGGAAAGTGAGAGAATGATACCCCGACGGTATCATTCTATGGACGGGTGGACCCGATGAGTCGGGTAACTTTCCAATGCTAGAATTTTTTTTTATTAGTCATAAATCTTAAAAGAGACAAACCTTGGCGGCTGTGCTTCTGAAACATGGGGAAAAAAGCGCACAGGTTGGTTACTCTAAGATTTATACTTTTAGGTATAATTGATTATAGATTGTTCTTAGATAGGGTTATGGTGGTCACGCTCCGCCATAGCGAGATAGGACCAATCCTTCACTAACGGTTCATGCCCGTGGCTATGTAGTAGCTAAGGCAATGTCCGTTGGTTTTTCTTTCTCAGGATTGGAGACCTATCAAAGGTACTCCGCTCCTCTCAACAAGGGGCAAGGACCTCACACTGGTATCAGAGCCTAGGTTAAAGCTTGGGGAGATTTTTAGATTGATGTTTGGATGTTGAAGGATGCGAATGTTTGAAATAATAGAAGAACCTAGAAAATTTGTTTTGAGTTTTTATATGGTATTGAAGACTGAACTTTCTTGGTACACGAAAATGTTCATTCAGCCTACCATAAATTCCAGGTGTTCACCATCATATTTGAAAATGCATGCCAATCACCAAATTATCAGCTTCGAAAAAGGGTGATGATGATTTTGGATAGGGTGTTTGCACCACCTATTCCAAGGGTGCATAGAGTATGGGGCATCAACTGGAGTCCATCTGGAGGAATCTATACCATCAATGCTGACAAGATATGGTGCATGGATACCAATCTCAAGAAACTTCGTTGGGCAGAGGAGTTAAAAGTCATCGAAGTTTATCTTTTCATTGGTACTAAGAATCCGGATGCTACCATTACATTGGGAGGAGAAAAGATATCTCAGACTCAATGGGTCTATAACCAAGTTACAAAAGTTATCCATGGTGGTAGGATTCGACCCATATGTGTATCTCGTAGCTTTCAAGGGTCAAAAGAAACTTATTATTTTGATCCTTTAGCCTATCCTTTTGTAGTCACTAAACTCAAAATATAGAGACATTACAATCCTTGTACCTAAAGACTACCAACCTTGGTAGCAAATAATATGTGTATAAATAAAGTTTGGATTAATATTATCTTTTGTTTGTATTATTGTCTGATCAAGTCTTGCCTTAAAGAAGATTAAAGTTAGAGTATCCAATAAAGTTTCACTTAATCTATATTGCACAGAGTGCGGTGTACACATCTCTTCAAGAGAAAAAGCTACTTCTCAAGCAAGCTAAACTTCCCTCTTTCAAAGGGGAAGGAGCCCTAGTTGAGCGCGATGCTGAAGTGTGGCTCGAAGAGATGGAGGATTATTTTGCTGGTGCTAGTACTACTCCCGATAACCAGGCAATGTTGGCTATGTTTCGTCTCACGGGGGATGCCAAGCTTTGGTGGAAACAACACTGCAAAGATAATCAAGTAGCTCAAAACACTCAAACTTGTGAAGACATTAAGTATGCTGTCAAAGGACGTTATCTTCCACCTGCACACGAATCCCTTAAGATGAATGAATTCTTCAACTTACGTCAGTTTCATCTTACAGTGGAAGAATACTACTCCAAATTTGTAACTCTTAGGCGCTATGGTCCGCCAATGACCACAGATCAAGAAGTAGCCCGTTTCTGCCAAGGGCTAAATTCTCCTTTAAATACTCGTCTAGAAGCCATGAGGCCTGTAAATTTTCAAGATGCTCTTTTAAGAGCTAAACCCTTAGCTAAAGAGATGTCAAACTCTCAAAGGGTACGAAACGGAAATTTAAGGAATGCTGGAAGGAGAGGACGGTCTATGATGTGGAACAAAAGGCAAGTTCACCCAGTTCACCAAACTCATCCAATAGTTGCAGCTTCAGCAAATGGAGCTCAAAATGCAGATCTTAGATGCTATGAATGCAACGAGCTAGGACATTTCAGGAATGTATGTCCTAGGCGAGTCTCCGCAACAAATACACCTAATCGAGCTAGAGGACGAGGCCAAATAATAAATCGTGAAGGAAGAAATGGAGGACGAGGTCGAGGGTGCGGAATGGCTGCCAGAGTCAATGCTATCATAGGAGAACCAACATTGGGAGAAGAACAAGAGGAAAGAGCAACTCTACATGCTGCAATTGATAACCCAAGAGCAAGACAACAATATGCTGTCATTCAAACACCTGCAAATCACCAAGGTGAAAAATTTGAGCTTCTTATTGATTGTGGTAGTACTCATTCTTTCTTGTCACCTAAATGTTTAAGGACGTTAGGACTTAATCAACATCCTACAAGAAAGATGAGAGTTGAATTAGCCAATGGAAAGGAGGTGTTATCTCAGTATACTGTGGGAAAAATAGATTTCAAGTTGGGAGAATACTCTACTTCTACTACTTTTTGAACCTTACCCATAGGAATCTATGACGGAATTCTTGGAATGGATTGGTTAGCCAGTCATAATGCCAATATCCATTGTGCCCAAGGAAGTGTTACTTTTGTGGACAACCTAGGTCAAGAAGTCACTATTCAAGGCCAGAATGGACGACCAAAAGCTTACTTGGTCAAAGCTAATCGTCTTTTGAAAGGGTTACTCAAGGGTCAACAAATTTTTGTAGTCAAGCTAAACAAAGTAGAAAAATCTTCTTCCAACCCTGAACCAATGTGGCTAGAAGAATTTTCGGATGTTTTCCCCAGTGAACTTTCTGAACTACCACCACCTAGGGAGGTAGACCCTCAGGACTATATAACACATAGCATTTAAAGAGGGGGGGTAAGGGGATCAATGGCAGGGAACTGGAATGGGGCTTATCGAGGGGATCCAGACCGTGCATACCTGTAAAAACTAAACCTAGACAGCGGGGGGCGGGGGGGGGGGGCTGGGCAGGCTGGCCAAATTCAAGCGGGATAAGGCTGAGGGAAGTGCCATGTCATCAGGGTGGAAATTTGAATTTGGGACGCTTTTCAGGGGGGTCGACAGGCGGGGAGGCCACGTTGTTGGGGTTTGGGCAGAGAGGCCACGCATTATCTCTGAGAGGCAGGAGGGTAGAGGGAAGAAGCCACAACAGGTATGGAGAGCAGACAAATGCTGGACCTCAATGTACCTTGGGAGGCAAAAAAAGTTATGCAGTCCATTGACCTAAACGTAACCTGGAAGGCAGAGGGAGATCGAGGGATGCTGGGCAGGATGGAGGCACGATTGGATGCTTTCGAGGATGGGGAGAAACAAAAGCAATATCGTATGTTTGATTTGAATGACGAGTTGGAGGAAGGCAACTCGTCATCAACAAGCTCAAGTAGTGCTTCCATGGAATCAGGATCCCATTCTAGTGGTGGTGACCAAGTAAAGGAGTTTACTGAATTCCCTTCAACCTTCCTTGCAGATTCAATCCATAGGAGGAAACCCGTGACCCAATCTTTTGACCCAGAGTTGCATGCTTCTCACCATTTCTTTAGCTTTTCTCGGGAGAGCTATGACCTTATGCTATTAGATCTTCAAAGGATTTGTAAGCCAACATTGGGTATGCTGTACAATGTCGGCATGCATGATGTAGAACGGTGGAACAAGATGAAGGACAATCTTGTGATCCGAGGATCCCATCGGCATGGATCAGTTAGGATCTTCTTGAAGGGTCTCCCTCCCAGAGCCATTGCACCAAAGGAGGAGTGGACAACCATTACAAAACAATGTCATGTTGACCAGCAAGGGGCTCATTTGAGCATGTTGGAAACTATGAATCAGATGAAAACTGCATGGTGCACAGATATCAAAAGGCATGGCATACCTACTTCATTCATTAGAGATGCGGTCAGAAATTGTCAGGTATGTAAGAAGGATCCTATCCTCCAATCTAAATCGCTTATGTTTCAGAAGGTTGGAGGGAAGGGCAATGCCGGTGAGAAAACTCCAAGTGAAAAAATTATTACAGATAGATTTCATGTGTGTGATGTGTTGGAGAGTATTATGATAAACCATAAAGTCAGGCTTGTTAAGATAAGATCAGCCAAGGTAGGCGAAGGACTACTATGTCTGTCATCGTGGTGGTTCAAGAAGGCATCATGGAGAAAACAAGCGTAGAGAGAGGAAAACGAAGAAGTGCAGTTGTCCTTTCAAGGCACAGGTGCAATTCAGTGAGGGAGTTCATGAGGTCACGATTTTGCTTTGTGCTACGCATGAGGGCCATGTTCCTGGCTCTCGGGCTGACTTATATCATCTACCTGTTCATCCAAGTGTGCTTCAATGTTGCATGGAGGATTATTTTGATGTTGGAACATGTCGCCATGTTGCCAAAATGTCAGTTTCAAAAGAAAACTTCCACAAGCAACGAGCATCCTTGTTAGATCGCACAACTTTTTGATTCTTCATGATCTCAAAGTAGGTCCAACAGTTGGCATATAGCCTACGGCATGAAGGTAGCAAGATAATTTTATTTTCCTGTCACCCCTTTAATTACTTAACCATTTTGTTTTCTCTAGGTCGTGCATCTGGGAATGATTGGTCTACAATGTACATGGAGGCTCTAAAGTTACAAGCCACAGGGAAGGTACTTTGGAGTGCCCTATCTTCATTTTTATGTTTTCCTTTTTCTTATGTCCTTATTTAGTTGCTTATTTCTTTTGAAAGGTCTCATATGTGCAGCCATACAACCCAAATGCTTTGCAAGACGTCAACAAGCCGTTTATCGTCATCATTCAAGATGATTGGATGCTTCAGATGTGTATTCGATTCTCACAACATAATGCATGGGCCGTGGACAGCACATTCAAGACAAACGTTTATGGGTTGCCATTGTATGCAGCTGTTTTGCCAAATCAAAATGGTACAGGGATTCCTTTGTGATTGATGATGTGCACAAGTGATCCTGGGACATGTCAGGAGAGCGTTGCCCTTGAATTGACCATCCGGATGATATTCTCAAGAATGGGCAGCATACGACCGAATGCAATTGTGATAGACAAATGTCCCCAAGAATTGAATTCCATCTTGAGTGCCGTCAAAGATGATCCTGCTTGTTGGGCTGAACACAGTGAAGGACAACGAGTCCAAGTAGCATGTCATGTCCTGGTTTGTTGGTTTCATGTCAAAAAGGCTTGGGTGGAGAACCTTTTTCCGCAAGTGCCAAGACACATGCAAGACCATGTTTATTCTTCAATGTGTAACTTGATGCAGCACTCCAGCTCCGAGGACGACTTTGAAGATCACTTTCAGCGCCTCTTGCTGGACTACTCCAATCATGCAAATATTCAGCGTTATGTCTCCAATGGATGGTGCTCGAAGTCATGCGTATAGCGTGAACGCTGGTCGAAGTTTGGATGTCTTTTTCCCCATGGCAATGTGGACACAACTAATTTGGTGGAAAGACTATGACAATATGTCAAGTATACTCTCTTAGATGCGAGGATAAATAGGCTAGCCTTGGATCTACTACATGCACTTGTTGGCAATGCGAGGAGTGGAAGCTGGATGGGAGGAACTCTCTTGGAGTTCTTCAAGCAAAAGCAAGAGCTAGGTGAGCTATTGTCCCACTCCTTGGACTTTCTCTTCGATCTAACTCTTAGTAAAGTTCATGGCATGTTCATTGACAGCGGATTCTGGACGATTTGCTGTGTATGGTTCAAGCAAGAGTGCAACAAAGGCACTAGCTGTTGGGGAGAAGCTATGTCAACGATACAAGACTAATCCTGAAACTCTTCAGGTGGTGAACGAATCTACATTACTCTTCAAGATTCAAAGCATGACATTAGGCTCTTGGTACCATGTGAGCATGCAATCCTTGTACTGTGATTGCCCAGATTGGTCCTCCCAATGCAAGCATCTATATGGGCTTCGGTTAATACTTCAAAGCTATTTTCCAATGCTTCATGCAATTTTACCTATTGTGGATAGCGTGCATGCAATTGCTGACCTTGCAACCAGCGATGGAATGCAACAATGTGCCCAAGTCTTTGAAACAGGGAGTGGATGTGATGACAAAGCACTGGATACTAATATGAATGGCGTTGGACCATACTTGCAACACGTTGACATGGAGATAGTCAATTTTATCGACAAATCTAGGGAGTTCTTGCGACAATTGGCTGATGTATTACCACAGTGGACATTGCAGCAAAAGGAGGTTGCTATGAAGAAATTAAAGATCTCTATGGAGAACTTGGAGAATCTCCATGAGCCGGAGGAGATCAGCTTGCCAAGAAATGGTAGCATCAAACAAATCCAGGAAAATGTCACACAAACACGGCTTGGGCATGGCAAGCTATCGTGTATCATTGATGGCATAGGTGAGGCAGTTGAAGGTTGTCCAGAACCAGCAAAAAAAACCAGAAACACAGGTTCCTTTAAACGTAAGCACCAGCAAGGGCGAAATCAAGTGCACTTTGAGAAATGGCGACGTGTTAATTGCCGGCATTGTTGTAGCAAAACCCTTCTTGTTGATGGCTCAAATATAGTATGTTTCCATACATGCCATGCTTTGCTCCCTCTATCTCAGAAGCACTTGTCTGCAAATTCAACTTCCCAGATCATGAACCACCTTGTACAGTTATGGGATGGTGAGAACCCGGCCAATGGTTCTATCATAGCATGTGACCACGAGGTATCTCATATTGATTGTGAACGACATCTCACTGTGAAGCTTGATGATGGACGGATATATGAGAAGATCTATGCCTCGTAGACACGAATTAATTTTATATGACTTGCGTGCGGTTTAGGGTCATCCTCATATGTCATGCCTCATTGGAACTTTGCAAGCTATGTATGTTTTGTGAACATGACTTGGACAATTGCAATATATTTGTTTTTGGAACAATTAGATTGATATGATGTGGTCCCCAAGAAGCTAGACTAGTTTGTAGATATCCTAAAGTTCATTTGGGTTGTCTTAATCTGGTTGTTTGTTCTTTATCACTCGTAAGTGGTTGCAACAATGAAGTGTTGTCTCTTTGATATCACCAGCAAAATGAAACCATAATGCATCAACACAAGCCTTTTGCCAAGTGGTTGACAACAAGCTCATGGGCCGAGTTTTCTCTGGCTTTTCCCAGGTCTTGCATCTCTATATAGGGCTATAGGTTGAGCCCAAAAGGGTCATGCTTCAGCTGATCTTGATGGAGATTTTGCTAGGTTTAGGATGCGTGCACATCAGCCATGTAAATATGCTTTTACCAATTCTGGGATTCTGATTTTTGCTCTCGCTCTTGCTAGGTCTTGCATCTTCCAGATCAGCCTTAGAAGAAGGTCCTTATAGTTTCCATCCATACACAATGGGACCTTGCCATAATCTCGGACATGACCATAAACTGATTGCCAAAAGCTCACACACCCACCATGACTTCACCATATACACACACACATTCAGCATGACACTAAAAACAAACCTCACCATAATGCCCTAGACGTAGGGTCGGCACAAACACCACCAATCGGACCTCGCCATAATCTCGGACATGACCATAAATTGATTGGCAAAATCTCACACACACCCAGCATGACACTAAAAACAAACCTCTCCATAATGCCATAAACGTAGGGTCGGCACAAACACCAATCGAACCTCGCCATACTCTGGGACATGACACACACAAAAACAAATCTCGCCATAATGCCATAATGTAGAGTCAACACAAACCATAACATCAAATTGATCGAGCCGGTTTAGGGTTACATGATCAGTTATAGGAGACTCGAAATGGATTGCAACGGCACAAACACCAATCGGACCTCGCCATAATGCCATAAACCTATAGTCACCATAACATCAAATTGATCGAGCCATTTGTATTACATGATCACTAATATACACATAAACATTGGCTTATCAGAGAGTACATATAATAACTAAACCCGGACGAAGCCTAAACCTGCATACAGAAATAAACATGGCCGTTGAACATACATCCGATCACTAAACCCAAACGAAGCCATAAACCTGCATACAGAAATAAACATGGCCCAACAACCACATCCGATCACTAAACCCGGACGAAGCCATAAACCTGCATATAGAAATAAACATGGCCCAACAACCATACACCATCGAAACTCGCCATAATGCCATAAACCTAGAGTCAGCACAAACCATAACATCAAATTGATCGAGCCATTTGTGCTACATGACAGTTATAGGAGACTCGAAATGGACTTCAACCTTATTAAACAAAAGACTAAACCTTGATTGTAGGAACTCGCCATAAGTCATATATACATGAGTACCAGATAACAAGGATAAATTGTGGTCAGAATGCATCAGTATAACAAAAGGTTGTTGGACCACTAATATACACATAAACATTGTCTTATCAAAGAGTACATATAATAACTAAACCCGTACAAAGCCATAAACCTACATACAGCAATAAACATGGCCGTTGACCATACATCCGATCACTAAACCCGGACGAAGCCATAAACCTGCATACAGAAATAAAAATGGCCCAACAACCATACATTTGATCACTAAACCCGGATGAAGCCATAACCCTGCATACAGAAATAAACATGGCCGTTGATCACATCCGATCACTAAACCCGGACCTTGCCATAAACCTGCATACAGAAAGAAAATGAGCCCAGAACTGAGCACCTAAAACATACATGGATCTCAGACATAGCCATAAACCAACCCAAAACCGAGCACCTATTATAGATCTAGATATAAACGTGAAACATTGCACCAAAAGCTCGTCACAAAGGACAATGCACCACAAACTGGGAACACATTACAAAACCTCGCCATAAACAAAAGAGTCGCCATAGACATACATAATCGGGGAGTCGCCTTAGACAGAATCGGACCTTGCCATAAATTTTACTCAACAGGAAATAAAAATCAAACATCACCATAAATAATAATTTATCTGGACTAGATGCATGTCCAGAAATGGATGAGGAATCGGGGTTCGATCGAGCTCAAGCATAAAACTCCGATACAGCCCGCTTACACCATAAACACTGGCCACACCTAAACCCAGACGTGGAAATAAACCTGCAAACATAAACAAACATGGCCACTAGCCCCACATGGAACTAAACCCGGACGTAGCCAAAAACCTGCTTGTATACATAAACATGGCCACTTCCCACATACATCAAACATAGTCCTGAACCTGCACATAGACAAAATATGGATCTCGGATGTGGCTAGCCGCCATAAACAAGCCCACATAAACATAGTCAGTAGCCAATGATTTGCTTTCTTTGAACGAATATTGCAGCATATAACTCGCCATACATACTTTATCGACACAAACCCTGGACATTACATGTAGGCTGATACAAAACCATTGTGCATAGACTGACACAAAACCTCGCCCTAAACCCGATCATACATAAAGTGTCATGGGTTGTTTTACAAAACGGCCATAGACCTGGCTCCCTTTAGCGCAAAATGCAACACATATGGTGACCAGCCATAATCTCATTCCCCCCCCACTATATCTAAGCACCAACTATGGAGGCTTTGCCTCAATGCCAACACATCATCGTGTATGAACCATGTCTTCTTCACCTGCACAACATCGACAAACACAAGAGGATTGAAGGAAATTAGAAAGGAGATTAATATCCAGATGCATATGGTAGAAAGCTAGCACTCGACACACACTCTAAGCATACCCAGCTTTTGCTCTTCTTTTGCAAGCAATACTAAATTATGTAGCGAATGGCAGCCATGACATAAAACCCACATTCAATCGCATTTGGTTGAATTGGTCCCTGCAGCATCAAACCATTAACATGACTAACATGCCCTAAATTTTCCAAGCATGAGAGAGCACAAGGAGACATACTTTCAACACTTTTAACTCAAATTTGGTGGCAGGTTCAAGCAATGCATGTTGGACATCATGAGCTTTTACTCCTTGGGCCATCGCCTCCATAGCACTGCATATTCATAACAAGCAAGATAAAAAACCATTCATAGCCATATCAACTTATTTCATATACCGACCTCCCCAAGCTATGATGAACAAAGTCAACCCATGTACCTGTGCAAAACAGGTACAATATCCATCATGGTCGTCCACCCAAGTGGGTCATAGTAGAGAATGTGGTTCTTTCTCCTACGTAGCCCATCAATCTTTTCATGTGTGGCAAGATACATAACACAACATGTCCAATGCTCCCTGTTGCAAAGAGAGACAACATCAGCATGTCAATGAGAAGCCACAATGTAGCATACCTAGCAGTCTTTGTCCTCTCCTTACAAACCACCTGTAAATGATTGGAAAAAATGTAAGCACGCATTCACCAAAGTCCCTCTCCCCGAAGAAGTTATGTAAGACCCGCATGGAATCTTGCTTGCCCAAAGTCACATCCACAACAGAATACCACATAGAGTCCACAAGCATCACTTGCATGAGGACATCTGAGCCTAGTGTGTACTCCATCCACCTGTAAAAGTGAGTATGTTAAGCACATGTTTGCTCACCATAATGCATACCACTCAATAACAAAAACATGGCGGTGATTACATTGCAAATAGATTCATCGTGCGCGTGGATGCTTTATTTGATAAGATGAAGCGTAGAGCCTGATCATCAATGTCCACTCGTAGGCCAAAGCGAAGAGAGTTGAGCGACATAGGCACATGTGAAGAGAATCTACATCTACCATGCCACAATCATGAACATAGTGAGTATCAAAGAATTAGAAAACTGTGAACATAGGGATGGTTGACAAAAGCCACTTGTACAAGGCCCGATTACTACATGTCGAAGTGGCAGGGCTGATTTCATGGCCTATTTTTTCAACTGTCAGCTGGTTATTACCGACATAAAATAGGAGAGCCGACAAAGATGCATCATCAGGAGAGTCTATTTCAATAGCTTTCTCTTGTGTCTTCCCTCTTTGAATCGGAAGCTTTTTCTTTGTTGGAGTTGCAAGCAATGTAGGCTAGAAAGGAATGCACATTTATTAGAACACATCAGCATGCTGGATTTTTTTTCACCGCTCTTAACACCTAAACAAAATTACTTATGCACAAAAAATCAAAAGTTACAAATCCTAGACACATACATCCTCATCGAGCTTAAGATTGCTTAATGTCTCTGCAAGTCCTGGGCCCTCTTCTCTCTTGTCTTCATAATTCTCATTGTCGTCCTCTCCTTCGGGAGCATACTGGAAAGGGTCCTCATTGTCAGTGTCCTCCAAGGCTGCCTCAAGCCAAGGAGGAATATCATGCATCCTCTTCTGTGAATGTCCATAGCATGGTAGTTAGAGAATTAGTAGAAATGAATGAACTAATCAAACATGGTGTGCAAACATACTATGAAAATTGATGACAAAAGAAAATCAAATTAGACAAATCGGAAACTTACATGTGTGTTGTAACCTTCATCAATGCGCTTTTGAATTTTTGCCAGCCGGAGAGCCTTGACTGCCATGTAGTCTCGCATCTTCCCAGCCACAAATTCCTCAATAAAAGTGGCCTCTGACATGTGCTTGTACTGATTTCCGAGGTCCTTCCATACTTGGTGAGCCCATATGCGCGTGATGCGTTGATACCTTTTACAATTTTGCCTAAACTTCCTATTCTTGTCGCCAAATCTCTTTAAAGCTACTTTATGCCAAGCTTTCACTTCCGGATTAGGCATGAGGTTTGCTCTTCTCTCAGCTTCTTTGTGGAGGGGGCGACTTCCAGGGCGCTTTTCAATCTCTACAGTGATTCCATGGAAATTCTTGAGGTGAGACATCATCCGTAGTCTTTTGAAGATGAAGGCCGATCGCTTTGGGCAATCAGCACTTGCGCGGCATCAGCGTGCTAGCCGTCCATCAGGGAGCTCAATCTCTAAATAGACTTTTGGATCTTGGATTCTGCCTGCCTCTTCTTGCTTTGGAAGATCCTCAAATACCTCCTGTGCTTCTCCCTTTGCTACATCCTCTGTCTCAACTCCACATTCCCTTGAGCCCACCAACTTCTTTCGCGGACGGATGTTTAGGCTCGAGGGTGTGCCCATCTCATGCAAGGTGTGCTTCCGTGGACTTCTCCTTGGTTGAGAAGTAGCCCCTTCTACATGAGGAGATGTGGGAGGAGTAGTGAAGCTCTCCTCATGACAGAAGGGTCCCTCTTCTTGCTCTTTAGCTATGTCCACCTTCTCGGACTTCTCCGTAGGCTGGACCTCCTCCCCATTCTTTGCTTCTGGTGAGACATTGGCCTTTCCTCTTGTGATGCGAGAGAAACCACCCCTTTGCCATGTTCTCTTCCCCTTTCTAGCAGGTGAACGAGCCATCCCCTAGCCACAACCTCAAGCCAAATTAGCTCATGAAAAGCATGACAATAATTCCCTCTATTTCTTTCTCTCACACAGACACACACAGTCAGCCACACAACGCACTCCCTTTCTTCACATGGACAAGCTCGTGCATAACCCCATGGTCGAGCCCTGAGATGCTTGCACAAAGCATGCATGGAACTCACGCATCCAACCCTTCAGCGAGAACAAAAATTGTGCTCACCTTCAATGCTTCCCACACAGAACGCATGCATCCCAACCTTCACAGCCAGCGAGAAAAGGAGATGCCCTCACCCCACTTGCTGCTCCTCCGCTTGGCCCTCAAACGATGCTAGGCTAGAGCAATGAACGGATAGCGATGATGGGATTATCCACCAGTAGCGCAAAATCTTGTAAGGACCCTCCCCCCACAAAACCCCCGTATCCCCCCACTCGCGGGCTCACCATGCAACCAATCAGAAGTCGCCACGCGTCCCATGGCCCATGTTTTGAATTTGGCCAGCCTGCCCAGCCCCCCCTCGCTGTCTAGGTTTAGTTTTTACAGGTATGCACGGTCCAGATCCCCTCGATAAGCCCCATTCCAGTTCGCTGCCATTGATCCCCTTACCCCCCCTCTTTAAATGCTATGTGTTATATAGTTCTGAGGGAGGTAGACCATGAAATCAAAATTTTTCCAGGTAGTGAACCAGTCTCAAGAGCGCCGTACAAGATGTCACTTCCAGAGGCTATAGAACTCAAGGATCAGCTCAAACAGTTGATTGAGAAAGGGTTTATCCGACCTAGTACATCTCCATGGGGTGCACCTGTTCTCTTCCAAAAGAAAAAGGATGGCTCTCTTCGACTTTGCATAGATTATAGAGGCTTAAATCAAGTTACCATCAAGAATAAATATCCAATTCCTCGTATTGATGAGATGCTGGACAGATTACATGGAGCCAAAATATTCACAAAGATCGATCTTTGATCTGGCTACCATCAAATTCCAATCCAGGAGGCTGATATCTCCAAAACAGCTTTCACCACTCGTTATGGTCATTACGAATTTACAGTGATGGCTTTCAGACTTACGAATGCTCCTGCAACTTTCAATCGTCTGATGCACGATATCTTAAGAGAATTCTTGGATGATTTTGTCCTAGTATTCTTTGACGATATCTTAATTTATTCCAAATTAGAGGAAGAGCATGAAGGACATGTTAGGAAAGTGTTAGAGCTTTTACGCCGAAATAAGCTGTATGCAAAGAAAAGAAAATGTACCTTCTTTACCCCTAAGGTCTGTTACTTAGGGTTTATCATTTCACCTGAAGGAGTCTCTGTTGACTGTGACAAAGTCAAAGATATTGTGGAATGGCCTCAACCCACTTCACAAACCGAAGTCAGAGGGTTCTTAGGTATCACAGGCTAGCACAGGATCTTTGTAAAGGACTATGCTCTTAAAGCTGCACCACTAACGGATTTGCTAAAGAAAGGAGCAACGATACTTTGGGAAGAAAAACATGAATCTTGCTTCAAACAGCTTAAGGAGTATCTTGCTTCATACCTCTCTTAAAACTTCCAGATTTCACCGAAGAATTCGAGGTGATCACAGATGCTAGTAACCTTGCATTAGGAGGAGTCCTTACTCAAGAAGGAAGGCCTGTAGCTTATACTTCTCGGAAGCTTAGGATTCATGAAGTGAATTATGCTACACATGATTTAGAATTGCTAGCAGTTATTCATGCTCTCAAGCTATGGAGACATTATCTATTGGGACGCAAATTCCAGTTAGTAACAGATCACAAGAGCCTTAAGTGGATTTTTACCCAACCTAACCTTAACATGATACAGAGGAGATGGATAGAGCTCATGCACGAATATGATTTTGATATTAAATTTACACCAGGTAAGGATAATGTTGTGGAAGATTACCTAAGCCGTAAAGCTTTTCTCGGGGCAATTTCCATGGCTAACAACCCTATTTTAGACAAGGTCTCCTATGCTGCTGTCAGAGATACAGATTACCAGATGCTTGCTAGTATCCTACGTGAAGAGAGGGTATCATCAAATCAGCCTAAACCTCTACATTACTCCTTAGAATATGGGAAAATTTACTATAGGAATCAATTATGCATACCTAAGGATTCTACCCTAAGGAATGCTATCCTATATGAAGCACATGATGGCCCAACTTCAGGACATCCAGGTTATGCCAAAACCATCAATGCAATTGGCAGAAGTTATTATTCGCAAGGTATGAAGGGTGATGTCCTTCGCTATGTCAAGCAGTGTTTGTCTTGTCAAAGGATTAAGGTAGAGAGACTAAAGATGCCAGGTAAATTACATCCTTTAGATATTCCCCAAATAAAATGGGAATGTATTAGCATGGACTTTATCACCGGGTTTCCTTCTGTCCAAGCTGGATATGATTCAATCATGGTCATAGTCGACTTGCTTACTAAAGTGGCTCACTTAATCCTAGTCAAGACAACCTTTACAGCTTCAGATATTGCTCGTCTGTTTGTGAAGGAGTTTTTCAGAATTCATGGTTTACCCAAGATGATTGTCAGTGATCGTGATGCCAAGTTTACTTCAAAGTTTTGGGTATCATTGTTTCAAGCTATTGGAACCCAATTATGTTTTAGTCCTGCTTATCATCCTCAAACCGATGGCCAAACTGAAAGAGTTAATCAAGTAATTGAAGACATCCTTAGAGCCTACTGCAATAGAGAACCTCGCAAGTGGATTCAATACCTACCCTTGGTAGAGTATGCATACAATTCCTCTACTCATAGAAGTATTGGAATGACACCTTTTAATGCTCTTTATGGTCAAGAATTTTTATCACCTCTTAACTTTTCTGACCCCACTATAAGGGTAGAAGCCTCAAAGAAAATGCTTGAAGAAATGGAAGCTCAAACCAAAGCTATTCGAAGGGATATTCAAGCGGCTCAAGATCGACAAAAGAAGTATGCCGACTTACAAAGATCTGATCGGATTTTCAAAGAATGTGACAAAGTTTTCTTACGAGTAAAACCCAAAAAGAGCAATCTATCTCTCGGAAGGTATAAGAAGCTTAGAAACCGATATTGTGGACCTTACGAAATAATCAAGGTTGTAAGTGATCAAGCTTATAGACTAAAACTCCCTTCTCATTTGCATGTGCATGATGTATTTCATGTAAGTCTGTTAAAACCTTATGTATATAACCCTGACCATGTCCTTGATGATGAGAAAATCATTTTACCTGCTCAAGATGTTCTACAACTCCAACCTGATACTATCCTAGAAACTCGAGAGAGAAAGATTAGGAATAGATCCATCAAAGAACATCTTATCTTATGGAAGGATTTCCCTATAGAAGATGCTACTTGGGAAGATGAGACATCCCTTCTTAAGGATTACCCTTCACTGTTCTTGAGATGAGGACATCTCAAATTCTAAGTTGGGGAGATTGTAAGGTCTCTACTTTCAAATTTCACACAAGTTCTATTACGCATTTGAATTTTTTTAAACCATTACTCATTATTTAAGATATTCAACTTCAAATTATGAATCGTAGGTTGAGAAAACCTAGAATTTAAAATTTACGCTACAAAATTCTGACATGTTTAGCTATATGAATCACTAATTAACTTATTGTAAGACTTATTTACTGATTGTAGAATTTTCTTTTACTACTATAAAGTTAATATAAGACTGTAAAGTTTAACTAAAAAATGTAAAGTAAATTATCATTAAGGAAATAAATAAAATAATTATAAAGACAAAAGAATACACAGGGATGACAAATGAAGGCACATGGATCACATAGGAGGGGACAAAGTGGGACACACTGTCACATGAAAAAGAGAGGCTACTCTTGACTAATCTTAATGAGGGGGGGCTTGTGTGGCCTTATCTTTTGATGATAATGACAAAGTGGTCAAGCTCATGGGTACCACAAGGGTACCAAAAACGCGGGTATGATTTTTGGAAAAAAATAAAAAAATAAACAAATTTTCTTTTTATTAAAAAAAATATTTTTTTGAAAAAAAAAGTTGGACGTTTTTCTTTCTGCTATAAATAGAGCACCCATGCTGACACTTTAGACATAGAGATTGCTTCTATAGCACTCACGAAGTGCTGCCACTTCTCTTAGAGAGAAGACGTCCACAAACCACTAAGAAAGCAAAAACTCTAGTGGACTAATAAGGTGTGTATTAATTGAGCATTCAATTAGTTTTAAGAAGGATATGTGTGTATGTGTGCTATCTCCTACTCTAATCTCTTTAATAGATTAGTAAGATTCAATTAGATATGTGTGTGTGTGTGTGCTATCTTTTACTCTAATCTCTCTAATAGATTAGTAAGATTCAATTAGATATGTGTGTGTGTGTGCTATCTATTACTCTAATCTCTAATAGATTAGTAAGATTCAATTAGCTTTAAGAAGGTTATGTGTGTGTGTGTGTGCTATCTCTTACTCTAATCTCTCTAATAGATTAGTAAGATTCAATTAGTTTTAAGAAGGATATGTGTGTATGTGTGCTATCTCTTACTCTAATCTCTCTAATAGATTAGTAAGATTCAATTAGTTATGTGTGTGTGTGTGTGCTATCTATTACTCTAATCTTCTAATAGATTAGTAAGATTTAATTAGCTTTAAGAAGGATATGTGTGTGTGTGTGTTATCTTTTACTCTAATCTTCTAATAGATTAGTAAGATTCAATTAGATTTAAGAAGGATATGTGTGTGTCTGTTCTATCTTTTACTCTAATCTTCTAATAGATTAGTAAGATTCAATTAGCTTTAAGAAAGATATGTGTGTGTGTGTTATCTTTTACTCTAATCTCTCTAATAGATTGGTGAGATTCAATTAGCTTTGAAAAAGTATGTGTGTGTGTTCTCTTTTACTCTACTCTGTCTAATGGATAGTAAGGTTCAATTAACTTTAGAAAAGATGTATGTGTATGTTTTCTCTTACTCTAATCTCTCTAAGTATACCTACTCTCTCTAGTTAGTACATCTTCACTATTAACTTATATATTGTTAATTGAAAGTTAATACATAAGAGAACTCATCATATTCTTATTATACATGATGAAATTCTCATTGACTAATGTTATTGTCAATTAGGTTAAATAGAAGTTTGAATAATACTAAAAATTGATTTAGTTGAAGTATAGAATTGAAGTTAGAATTGGATTAGAAATGTCATGAATAAAAATAATGTATTCCTAAACTTTCACTCGTAATTTACACACTTAATTTTTTATTAATTAAGATTAGCAAATATTTGATGTATAGAAATTAGATGTAGAACAACAACACTAAGAGTGAATCCGAGTTGGCGAAGGTTCAAATTAGAGACTCTTTTTGGAAACAAGAGATTACAAGGGAAATTGACCAATTTAAAGTTCTAAGTGTATAACATAAGTGTAGTACAAAAAAATGGCTTCAAAGCGTGCTCGAATCCAAGGCGCTAATGACCATGAAGCCGGTACAAGTAACGGGGGAACTCCTGCGGAACATGCTATGTCTCCACCAATCGGACCAATCGGAGCTATGGTACAGGTTAGTATTGCAGTTTCAAGTTATGCATCATTGCATATGCGAGACCATAGGAATGTATTATTTACCTTATGAAAAGAAAACATGGACCGAAACCACGGGGCTTAACCCCAAGAAACTCGTCATATGTTTGACAAGTAGGAAAGATTGTCTGGTTAAACTGGTTGCTATAGGAAAGAATGTTTGTCCAAAACCTTCGGTATGGTTTCTCTCAAGTCTCTCTACTTATTAGCGCTGGTATTATGTGGCAGTTGCCGAGGCGTGAGATGACGCCCAGGATGGCACCACTGATGCTGTGGTGGGAGTACACCCAGATTAGCCCAGCTGGATATTGCAGTTTTGTTTTTCCGTGGCGTGCGGATGACGCCCAGATTGGCACCGTTATTGCTGTGACGGGAGTACGTCTAGATTAGCACAATGAGTACTTGTCGAGCGGTATGGGACGCTCATGAGGACAAGGGTTTTTATAAATAATGTATATACCGATCGGACATAATAGCGCCAGTAGAGATTCTTGAGTGAACCTAATGCAAGGGTTGTTGGTTTCAAATTGGACGACTTCTTGTTTGACTATTGTTTGTAATACTGTTTGAAGGGCTATTTTAACGAACCAGTATCATAAATAAATTAAAGGAACATGTATATTTAAACAGTGTGGTAGTAATTAGATAACAAAAGAAGGGTGAGTGTGGTGTGGAAAGTGAGAGAATGATACCCCGACGGTATCATTCTATGGACGGGTGGACCCGATGAGTCGGGTAACTTCCCAACGCTAGAATTTTTTTTTATTAGTCATAAATCTTAAAAGAGACAAACCTTGGCGGCTGTGCTTCTGAAACATGGGGAAAAAAGCGCACAGGTTGGTCACTCTAAGATTTATACTTTTAGGTATAATTGATGATAGATAGTTTTTAGACAGGGTTATGGTGGTCACGCTCCGCCATAGCGAGATAGGACCAATCCTTCACTAACAGTTCATGCCCGTGGCTACGTAGTAGCTAAGGCAATGTCCGTTGGTTTTTCTTTCTCAGGATTGGAGACCTATCAAAGGTACTCCGCTCCTCTCGACAAGGGGCAGGGACCTCACATTTATTTAGGCACAAGAATTTAGGATGTTTTTAGTAAGGGGTTATTGGTATATACATATCATATTGCTACTTGGAATCTAGCTGGTTTGTGGTTTCTTGAGTAGATTTGTTAAGTTACTTTGGGATGGTAGATGTGCTGTTTGGTATTCTTTAGAATATGATGTTCAATCAAAATTAATTAGAAATGGTGCTTTTCTAAAGTTAAATTTTAGTTTAATAAGAGATGTGCATGAGCGTACACTCCCACAAGCAAAGACATGCATGCATCTTACATTTGATTGTTTGGTGATTAAAGGAATACAAAATCTATTATAGATTTTTCTCATGCCACACTAATATTTGAAGATATCATTAATGTAACATGAGATTTTAAAAGCTAAAAAATAATGTTCAATTGCAAAATCTGAAAGATGAAATCTCAAAATGAAATCTCACAAATATATAATTCTTTATCAAACCCGAAAAGGGTGAAATAGGGCATGGGAACACCATGCACAACCTATCCATGCCAAGAAAATACAAAAAAGATGAAAACAATGCCACAGTAGATAAGAAGCCCTCTTGTTATCTACTGATGAAAAATGAGTCCAATTTTGCAAAACTTTGTTCCCATCAGCTTTATCATTGTAAGGTTTCCAGTTTCTGAAACCTCAGAAATTGTACAAATCCTGATCAAATTAACTTGGTTGTTAAGAAAAAACTCTAGAATGATCCAACTATGGCAAATGTTGGTATTTTTGGAACCGTAACCAGAGCTTTACTATCGTTAGAATTTTTCAGAACAGAATTCCAATAAAATCTGGAAAAGTTACGGGCTCTAAAAGGTTACACTATGAATTTAATTAGTTAAGTAAAATTGAAAGGTTTCAATAATTATTACTGCTAAAGACTTTTTGTCCTAAAGTTCTAGAAATTGAAGATATTTCCAAGTTTAATCATTAAAAGTCAAGAAAAATAGAAGAAATCAATTCTGGAAGCTGGGGGAACTGTGTGGGGCTGTGATGAGCTGACCAAGACAAATTTAGTAGCAGGTGGTGCTAGTTGGAAGCTGGGGGCTTGCTTGAGGTGCCAGAACTTGCCATAAACAGCTCAGGGCCCCTAAAAAGCTATAAATAGACCCCCCTTCTTCAAAAAAAATTATACTCGAAGGCTTGGCAAATTCTCTCTCATCTAGAGGGATCCCTGCTCAAAAATCACTAGAGAGCAAAGCTCTAGTTGGTTAATCAACGGTAATTAGCACTAACCCTTTTTAATTAGCAAAACTATGTTAACCTATTTACGTTTTCTTGATTAACTCAATTAATTAAGAAGATTTAACCTATTTATACTCTAAAATTCTCTCCTATTCTGAATTCTCTACTGATTATTGAGATTAAGCTTAGGGATACTAATCTAATTAATTATTATATTATACTAGGATTGAAATTACTCATTTTAACCATAAATTAATGATAATTATACTAATTAAACTTAAATTAAGATGAAATAATTATCAGAGCTATGTTAAGCTTTCAATATACTTGAAAAGTTATCTTTTAATTTTTTGAATAATTTTTATAATTATCTAAGCAGAATTACATTGTCTTAAAGAGAAAAGTAAAGGAAAAAATGATCAAATTAATCCAAATATCTTTGAGGTAATTATCAAAGGTAGATATCATCTTAAAATACCTGTGATAATTATGTTACCTATAGATAATTAGCTTAACTAATTATCTCAGCAGAAAAACACTATTTTTATGAGAAAATAAAAGGGGGAAAATAGAAACATAATCCAAAACATTCTGAGATAATTACCAGAGGTAAAAATTATCTTAATAAACTCGTGATAAATATATTCACTATAGATAATTATTTTAACTAATTATCTCAGCAAAAAAACATTGTTTTTATGGGAAACTAAATAGGGTAAAATAGCAAATTAATCCAAAAATCTTTGAGATAATTGTGAGAGGTAAAATGTATCTTATTAAACCCGTGATAAATATCTTTACTACAGATAATTAATTTAATTAATTATCTCATTAGAAAAATAGTGTTTTCATGAAAAACTAAAAAGGGGAAAATAGCAAATTAATCCAAAAAGCTTTGAGATAATTATTAGAGGTAAAATGCATCTTACAAAATCCATGAAAATTATCTTAATTACAATTAATTAATTTAGCTTATTATCGTAGCAATAAAACATTGTTTTTATGGGAAACTAAAAGGGAAAAAATAACAAATTAATCCAAAAAGGCTTTGAAATAATTATCAGAGGTAAAACTTACCTTAAAAAACCCGTGATAATTATTTTAACTATAGATAATTAGGCTAACTAATTATCTCAGTAGAAAAACATTGTTTCTAGAAGAAAATAAAGGGGGGAAAATAGCAAATTAATCCAAAAAGTTTTGAGATAATTATCAAAGGTAAAAAACATCTTAGAAACCCAAGATAGCTATCTTAACCACAGATAATTAGTTCACCTAATTATCTCAGTATAAAAACATTGTTTTTAAGGAAAAATTGAAAGAGGAAAATAACAAATTAAACTAAAAAAGATTTGAGATAATTATCAGAAGTAAAAAACATCCTAAGAAACCTGTGATAATTATATTAATCACAGATATTTAGTTTACCTAATTATCTCAATAGAAAAACACTATTTTTAAGGGAAAATTAGCAAATTAAACTAAAAAGATTTGAAAAATTATTAAAATAGCTCCAATAATTATAAGATAATTATGGGAGAATACTAATAGTACCAGGAAGTTACATAAGAAATATCTCATCCAATATTTAACAAGGATACCTATTTACTCCAAAAATCCTTATTTTTGGATAAAAGGAAGAAAAGAGATTATGCATTTAATTCTCTAATTGATTAAGTCCTTTTATAAAGGCTACCAATATGGCTCCAAAAAGAACGAGAGAAAATCCTCTATTCGATGAAGAGGATACAATCAATAAAAGAAATAGAGCAACTCTTGACCATGAGGCTAGACCTACTCATAGGCCTACGGAGGAAAGTCTGCAGGCGCTAGCGCAACAGCAAATGGCTGACCAGTCTCACAGGTGGATTTCCATTTTGTTCACTTGAGTCTTTAATTAGATTAAAGTTCAGTTATAAATTAACATTGTATACGTAAGGACTAGGAAGGATTAATTGGCCGTAAATGAAAGGTAACTTCCAAGAAACCAACGAGCAATGGTTTTAAATAGGATAGAAATGATTGGGTATGACTCATTGACCTAAGAAAGAAATGTTTGATCATCCTTAAGACAGCTTGTCTCCAGACACCTCTGATTCCTTGGAATATTTTACTGCAGGTAATGAGTAATGATGGCGACTCCGCCATGGATGAGTTGGTTTCCTCAGTGCCCATGGAGTCTTTACCATGCACTTGTTTGTTCTTGTGGATATTACTTAGGATATCGAGTTATTCCTAGAGGAACCGCCCGGTTTTATCGGCAATCGGTTGGCGTATGGGCGCCCAGACTATGGGTGATGGCTTTTTCCACCCCGGTTTTTATAAATAAGGAATGGGTGTCGTTTTTCACCCCTGTATAGGTGATCTTGAGACAAGCCAGTACTGGTCAGAGTTACTCCTGAATGACAGTACCTTGTATTAAGTCTAAAGACGTCTGTTTGCTTAAAGAATGTTTTCAATACTGTTTTCAAGGGCTGTTTTAATGAAATTCAGTTATGAAAGTTAAAAGACATCAATGTTTTAATTGTGACAAGAATGTGGTAGTAATTAAATAAGAAAGCAACATGTGTGAGTGCGGCAGGGTGGTAAGTGGGGATTGACTAAGGTTGTCAATCATAGACGGGTGGACCTGATTAGTCAGGTAACTATCCATTCCCGCACACTCAAAGTGTCTAGAAACTTCTCCACTTGGAAGAGGAGTCCACCAACGGCGGCTGTTCCCTCACATATGTTAGGGGGAAAACAGCGTTGGCTAAGGAATCCTTAATCCGAATGATGGAAGTTATAGGGCCGGAATAGTTTTTTTTTAATTCAACAAGTTGTCTCGTTTCCACTGCGAGACAGGACTAGGTCTCCTTCTAGGGCTATAAACCTAAACCATTATTAATGGTAAGGGTGAATTCCTGGATTCTTCTTGTTTAGGGACTCAGATTTTATTAGGCCTAGCGACCTGTGAAGGATGCCATCCCGCTTTTTGTGTGTCGGCAGGTTTAAGGACCTCATGAGTGGTATCAGAGCATGGTTTAACAAGGTCCTAACCCTAGGATGAAAACTTGACAAAATAGGCACAATAAGTTATTTTGCATTTTTAACTATAGTATATCGTGAGATGAGAATTTCTCTATCAATACAGAAAAATGTCCGCCAAGCTTACCGGAAGTTTATGATCTTCAAAATCATGTTCGAGGTTGCTTGCAACTCCAGTAAATTCTTATTTCTCAAGAGCATCATGCAATTATTGGATGAAATGTTTTCCCCTCCTCCTACATGTGGAATCAATTGGTCACAGTTTGGCGGAATTTTCGTGATTGATGCGCGAGAGATAGAAGGTTTGGCACCAAATTTGAAGAGACTCAAATGAGCAGAAACACTTCAGACCATTGAAGTTTTCTTTTTCAGTGGGATTGAAGATCAGGATCATACTATTATTATATATGGGATAGAGGTCTCTCAGAATCAGTGGGTGTTTGATCAGGTAGCTAAAGTAATATACCCAGGTAGGATCAGACCCATGAGGGTAGGCCCTAAGTTTAGAGGACCAAAAGATGTTATATTTTTTGATGCCCTGTCTGAACCACCAATGGTTAAGAAGATTTTGGTAAAGAGAGTTACATCTTGTATATAGTATGAGTCCATCTTGTACATAGTATGAGTCAGTGATTGTATTAACTCTTGTATATACCATGGTTTTATGAGAAGGGCATACTTTGTCTAATTTAAATGGGATGGTTATAGTAATTGTTGAATTTCTGTTTTCATTCAAAGTTTTGAAAATATATAGATTAGCAAAATTGCATGACAACACAAAATAACTTGTCATCCCTAAAAGATCTTCATTAATTAAAAACCAAGGGTAATGTAAAAAGCCTTTACACTCCCACCCAGGAGAACAAACTACTAGTAAAACAGGTTCAACTCCCAACTTTCAAGGGAGAGGGAACCAACTTATAACGTGATGCCGAAGCCTGGCTCGACATCATGGATGATTATTTCTTGGCAGCAGGAACTGCTTCAAAAAATCAGGCAATGCTAGGAATGTTCCAACTCATTGGAGATGCTAAACTCTGGTGGAAACAGTACTGTAGAGATAATCCTTCCATTAGTCCATCCTGGGAAAGAATGAAACAGGTAGTGAAAGAAAGATATCTTCCTCCGGCTCATCAAGCTATTTAAATGAATGAATATTTCACCCTGAGACAGTTATGGCTTACTTTGGAAGAATACTACACCAAATATGTGTCTTTACGGCGTTATGCACCACCAATGACATTGGAACAACAGATTGCTTGTTTCTGCCAGGGCCTAAACAAACCTTTAAGTACCCGTTTAGAAGCTATGAGACCCACATCTATTCAAGATGCTCTTCTCAGAGCTAAACCGCTTGCGGCTGAAGGAAACCCCCCTGCAAGGAACTATTATAACTACAATAACTTTAGAGGAAGAACAAGGGGGAATTTCAACCAAGGAAATCAACGAAGGGTAGTGACAGTTGCAGCTACTATAGAACATATTTTTCCAAATATCAGATGTTATGGGGATGCAATTGAATGGGGCACTATAGAAGCCGATGCCCCGAGGAGCAAAATCCCCGAGTTGTTGCTGGAACCACTCCTCAGACTTAGATAGGCCAAGGAAATAATCAAAGAGGTGGAAGAAATAGAGGATGAGGAAGAGGAAGAGGTAGAGGGTCCAGAGCTTATGCTGCAGTAGGAGAACCAACCTTGATGGATGAAGAAGATGAAAGATCTACTCTTTTTTCCGCCATTGATAACCCTAGAGCTCGGCAACAGTATGCTGTCATCCAAACCACTACAAACAGAGAAGGTGAAAAATTATAGATTGTGGCAACACACACTCTTTTCTCTCCCCTAAATGCTTAAGGAAACTTAAATTAAACCAATATCCCATCAAGAAATTAGTGGTAGAACTAGCAAATGGGAAAGAGGTTCTATCTCAGTTTAAAGCCGGGGAAGTTGAGTTTGAACTGGGAGGAACCCTTCATCTTACTTTCGACTCTACTAGTAGGAATCTATGACGGTATTCTAGGAATGGATAGGTTAATAAAAAATAAAGCCCATATTTAATGTGCTCAAGGGAACCTATCCTTCAAAAATCACTTAGGTGAAGAAACATTAGTACAAGGATCAAATGGGAAGCCTAGGGCTCATTTAGTTAAAACTAGTAGACTTTTGAAAGGGTTACGCAAAGGGCAACAGATCTTTGTAGTAAAACTCAATAAGGCGAATGACTCAAAGTACAACCCAACTCCAAAATGGCTTATGAAATTTTCGGATATATTTCCGAAAGATCTCTCAAATTTACCTCCCCCAAGGGACATAGACCATGAAATAGAAACCTTTCCAGGTAGTGAACCAATTTCAAAAAGACCCTACAAAAGGTTCCTCCATGAATCTATTCAATTAAAAGAATAGGTTCGTCAACTTATTGAACAAGGATTCATAAGACCAAGCATTTCACCCCGGGGAGCCCCTGTTCTATTCCAAAAGAAAAAGGATGATCTTTACGTCTCTACATCGATTGTAGGGGACTTAACCAAGTATCAGTAAAGAATAAGTATCCTGTTCCTCACATCGATGAATTACGTGATAGATTACATGGAGCCAAGGTATTCAAAAAAATTGATCTCAAATCCAGTTACCATCAAATGCAGATTAAGGAAGCAGATATTTATAAAACTGCATTCAACACCCAATATGGGCATTATGAGTTCATCGTGATGCCTTTCGGTCTTACGAATGCTCCAGCTACTTTTAGCCGTCTCATGCAAGATATATTCAGAGAATATCTGGATGATTTTGTGTTGGTATTTTTCGACGATATCTTGGTATATTCCAAAGATGAAAAAGAGCATGAAGGCAATGTACGTAAAGTACTTCATCTTCTACGCCAACATCAGCTGTATGCCAAGATGAGTAAATATGTGTTCTTCACGCCCGAAGTTAGCTATCTTGGATTTATAATAAACCCTGAAGGAATCTCTGTAGACCCCGCAAAGATTAAGGACATAATAGATTGGCCACAACCCAAGACGGTCAGTGAGATTCGAGGACTCTTGGGAATTACAGGATGGTATAGAATCTTCATCAAAGATTATGCAGTCATCACCGCACCCTTGACGCAGCTACTTAAAAAGACAACCAAACTTACATGGGAAAAAGAACAGGAGGACTATTTCCTCAAAATAAAACAAAATCTCACATCAGCCCCTGTACTCAAACTCCCTGACTTCACTCAAGAGTTTGAAGTAGTAACCGATGCCAACGGTCTTGCTATAGGATGAGTCTTAAACCAAGAAGGCAGACCAGTTGCCTTTACCTCTCAAAAATTAAGAACCCATGAGTTGAATTATCCAACTCATGATCTGGAACTCCTAGCCATCATCCATGCTCTTAAGCTCTGGAGGCACTATCTTCTATGAGGAAATTTTCAGTTAATCAACACTGATCATCAAAGTCTAAAATGGATTTTTTCACAAGAAACACTCAACATGAGGCAGCGAAGACGAATATAACTCTTACAGGAATATGATTTTGAAATAAAATATAAACTAGGAAAGGAGAATGTGGTTGCTGATGCCCTTAGCCGTAAGGTTTTTCTTGGGGCCATTTCCACAGTCGACAATCCAATCCTATATAAGGTTAAAGAAGCCTCCCTCAACTCATGATCTGGAACTCCTAGCCATCATCCATGCTCTTAAGCTCTGGAGGCACTATCTTCTACGAGTAAAGTTTCAGTTAATCACTGATTATCAAAGTCTAAAATGGATTTTTTCACAAGCAACACTCAACATGAGGCAGCGAGGATGGATAGAACTCTTACAGGAATATGATTTTGAAATAAAATATAAACCAAGAAAGGAGAATGTGGTTGCTGATTTCCTTAGTTGTAAGGTTTTTCTTGGGGCCATTTCCGCAGTCGAAAATCCAATCCTAAACAAGGTTGAGGAAGCCTCCCTGGAAACCTCTTCACATCCCACAAATGAAGTGAGAACTCCTTAGCATGGACTTTGTAACAGGCCTTCCTGCCGTTCAAGGGGGTTACGAATCCATTATGGTGGTAGTGGACATGCTGACTAAAGTGTCTCATTTGATGCCTGTGAAAACAACTTACACTGCATCAGACATAAGCCGTTTATTTATTAAAGAGATCTTTAGATTACACGGACTTCCTAAGAGAATAGTTAGTGACAGGGATGCAAAATTTACTTCAAAATTTTGGAAAGCTTTATTTGAATCCTTAGATACCCAGCTATGTTTCAGTACAGCCTATCACCCTCAGAAGGACGGCCAAACGGAAAGAGTGAATCAAGTTATTGAAGACATCCTTAGAGCCTACTATAGTAGAGAACCCCAAAAATGGATACAATTTCTTCCTCTAGTGGAAATCGCCTATAATTCCTCATTCCATAAAAGCATTGGGATGTCACCGTTTAATGCATTTTATGCGCATGAGTGATATCACCCCTAAACTTTTTTGACCCTACTACAAGAGTAGAAGCTTCAAAAAAATTGATGGAGGAGATGGATGTTGTTTGCGGGTTGCCGTGCAACGAACGTCCATAGCATAGATCTCAAGCATCAACATACAATTATCGATAGAGGGGAAGCGACTCGGATGAGGCATGGAAACTCATTAGGATGTCAACCCTAATGAAGTGAACTCGAAGAGATGCAACTACTACTCTACAAGCACATCAAACGCACTAAAGCCAAGTAATTTGCCTATGTCCTTCTACACAGCTCTACAGTCATCACGTCCATTTACCATGAAAATCATATCGGAATCGCATGAAATTTGAAGGGAAGCTACAGGGGACTATCAGGAACATATCCTGTCACTATCACAGCATTCTGGAGAGGTACAGATATCGCAATCGTTCGTCTCAAAGTCAGCAAAAACAACTAACAGTTGATCCTAATGGGTTGTTTTAGGGTCCCTAAAGCCCCTCCTAGGGTCAAAACAACATAAAACACGCATATAGACAATCAAAACAACGATTTAAGGCCTCAAACCCGTGGTTGAAAACCTACACCGAATTTTGAATGATTACACTTGAATGGAAGAGCAAGGTAAGAGGAACACAATGCAATGAACAAATCTGAATTTGGATTACCGTAGCCTCAATGGCGAAAATTACAAGTTGGAGCATGAAGGAGCTCTCAAACGTACGCTGTCTTCTTAGTTTTCCATCAAAAAGATGATGTTCAAACTTACAAAAAAATTACCTTTATAGTTTAGGTCTTTACAAATGGCTTGTCCGGCCAAAAGCTCCTAACCTTCTAACTGGCTCTCTAATATACAATTGCTCCCAGAAGAATAATCATAAATCCTTTGACAAGTTCTCGGCTTAGATATGCTTTCTTACAAAAGAATTTTACAATGGTTTCTCATAAAAATATGATCCTTCTCTGGAAATGGCCGCTTGTTGCTTCGTCTGCCAAACACTCCCCCCTTCCTTATCCTTGCACGCCCTCGTGCATGTTTAGTGCTTTGGCCGTTGATGTGGCTCCAATGAAGCAAGTGTTTCTGAAAAGATTCTTGTTTGAAGGACAACTTCCAAGGCTTCTTGATGCTGTCTGAATGGATTTTCAGTCAACGTGTGTTGGTATGCCATGTACCATGCCTTGAGGTCCTTCGCTATAGGATGGAAAATCCTTGAGTCAATTTCGAAGAATCCTGTGGACGAAGGCCTCTTCGAATGTCTGCAAATAGTGTGACGGCAGGTACATTAGCCTGGAGTACATTGCCATCAAAATGGGTCATGGCGGTGAATCCTCGAGATTCTAGCAGATCCCTCTGTGCCCTTCCAAGAATAGATTCCACGGATGATCGTTGCCTTCAGTGTCTTTAAACAGCCGAATGCAGGTGATGATCATCCAGGCTATCTTTACTAGCATTTCACACGCCACGTCGGGGACATCCCGTAGCAAGGTGATTGTCGAATTCAGTTTGTTGATCATGTAGGCTACTGTAGGGGGCTGCTAAGCTGTCAAGATTGGGTAATTCAGTTTTTGCGGCCTCGAGTCTTTCCATGTGGCGAAATCCTTCCATGTGCGTCTTCTAGGGACTGGGCAGAAAGTAGGATCTATTTGTATATGATGAATAGCGTTGTGGTAGTTAGCTAGATCCTATGGCAGTTTGTCCAATCACTTCTGTCTCCACTTTGGGTGGTCGTCGAAAAGCATCTGGGCTTCTTTTGCTGTTAGTGCAATGCCTTCGTAACCTCCATCTTTGTTTCGTGGTAGGGCTGGCCGCATCTTTTCCTTCCACAAAATTGCTTCATGGCATAGCAGAGGAAATGGAGGTACTCATGGACAATCCCTTCCACCTGCTCTTCTAGTTGTAAGTAGGCAAGGGCCGCTGACTCCATTATCTTCTTTTCATAGAGCATGTACTCCTTTGATGGCCCCTCTTGCATGTCCTTAATGCTATCATTGAGCTCATCTCTAATATCCAGATCTGGCTCAGCAAATTCATGCTCTTGTTGCCCTTGGTGTGATGTTTCAGGCAAATTAGGCACTTGTTGTCCGGGCAGCAATTGCGGTTGACTCTGGGCTTTGTCTGCTCTGATTTGTTGTTGAAAAATCAGATCTTCTTTTTCCTTTAGCATCGTGTCACCGATCTGCTTCTGAGTCTGTAATTCGGTGCTTGCTTGAGCTAGTTGCTACTCCACTTCTTTTAGCTTTCGCTCATTTGCCGCCATCTAGGCCACCATTCCTGATACAAGCAGCTTTCTTTGAATCTTTTCTTGCTCTAGCTCTGATTTCAGTGCCGCTATAGTGTCCACTGCTGTGGCATTGTCAGATGTGGAGACCAATGCTCCAGCAGGTTCCTGATTCTCCATCAAGGTTGTCAGAGTGCTTTTGACTGTGTTGTATGAACTGTTAAGTCTCTGAAATCTTGCGCTCTCGTAATCAAGCTGCTCCGTTGCTTTTTGTACTCTTTCCGTCAACCCTTGGCATTCCTTTTCTTTGGCGGTCAAATATGTCATGACGTCCACCAAATCTTTGATCAGAGACTGAGCCTGCTTTCGCTCAAGGTCTCTATCCTCCGTTGTGAGTTCTAGTCGCGCCCTCAGGCTCTCTAGCTCCTCTTGCCCAGATGCTTGATTTTGTTGGGCCTCCTATACCTGCCTTTCCTTTTCACTCAGCACCACGTGCTGACACTGGAACTGTCTTTCTAATTGCTTTAAGGTTTGCTTGTAATCAAAACCAGCAACTTACTGGCAGGCTTCGTGGTATCCGATTGCTTCTGTAGGAGGTATAAACTCCTTTTGCGAGGTTGAAGGAGGAGGAGGTGGTTGTTTTTTGTTCGATGGAGAAGGGGGAAGAGGAGGAGATTTCGGCAAGGGAGGAGATCATGATTTGGGCGAGGGAGGAGACGGGCTTGCTTCTTCTCGTACATGCCTCTTTTTGGAAGCATCTTCCCCTCGTTGCGAAGTAGATGCTTTCGCTTTTCTTTTCTTTAAAATCTTGATGATTCTTTGGCAGGTCAGATCCACCGCTCGTCGCGCTTCCACATTCCTCTCTCTTTGGATCTTCTTTAGCTGCTCTGCTTGGTTTGTTTCATCAGTCGCATCTTTCTCCTTCGTTCCCTCAGTGGACTGCGAAGAAATGTCCACTTCTGCAGCCTTTTGCTCTCCTTCTAACCTTCGCTTCTCAGCCCGTATGCGAGTTGCATTTTCTATTCTTTCTTGCCTTTCCTTCTCGAATCTTCTTTTTTGTGTTTGTTGTGTTGCAGCTGCTCTAGCCTGTCTGTCAGCCTGTAACTTGGTTCTTCTTTCCTCGACTCTTTGTTGAGCTTCTCCATATGCTTTTTGAAGGTCCGACTGCGGTACTGCACTTCTCTCCCTCCTTTTTCTCTCGAGCAGCTTTGTGGAGTCTTCCTCCTCACCTTCTTCAAACTCCGATGGCCCTTTGTCTTTCGACTCTTGAGATTTTCCTTCTTCATCTGTCTCCGTTTTTTCTTCATCACTCGAGCTTTTGTTGGAGGCCTTTGCTGAGCGCGATGATGTCGCGCCATTCTGGTTAGCATCGGCCCTGCGTTCATGTAGCTTTTGTTTTTTGCCGAGCTTTTCAAATTTGCTTCGACCAAGTTTTCCAAAATGTAAGAACCGTAGTCGCAGCGAATGGTTCTATTTTCAGCTATCGCTAGAGCCATGACCACGAGAATGTGCAGGATTGGCTCGGTGTAGCGAGGAGTATTTTGTACTCTGAAATGCTGAGAGATCAATCCTATCGGCAATTCCAACTCTCCGTATATCATGTCACTATATTTGTATTTGTTTCCTTTTGCTTTGACGAATGCCTTCTCATTATCTAGTGACTTTGTCTTCGCCAGCAAATCGTGTTGCCCTGGGAGGAAATGCAACGCTTCGTTGATGATTTCTTTCGTGATCTTTACTTTCACCTTCGATCCATCCTTGTCCGTGAGCATTGCCTGCCCATCATATTGTATCGATCTCATGAGCTTGTGTGCCCTCATGTAATATGTTCCCCATGGCTGTAATCTGAAAAATTGCTCCAAGTGCACAGCTCGCACTGCCTCTATTACCTCCGGCCTTCGGTGGAGGTTCCATATCTCTCGTGGCATGATAGTTGTCTTTACCATGTCACCATCAACATCCTTAAACTTCGAGATGAATATGTGGGCAGGGATCTGAGCTAGTATTTCATCCGAGATGTGAGCCTTTTCATTTGTAGCGAGCTCCTCCACTTCATATGGTGCTGCTGTCCATTGCATTTCTTTCTTTTGGCGAGGCATTTTGTGTCAGGAGAATCACAAGCTCTCAGGATTTTCCTTTCGCCATCAATCGCATTTAGACTTTTAGTAAAAAACAGATCAAAAATTAAAACTGATCGTAACTCGAACAAATTTCATCCATTCTTGTCCATATTTCACCAGTGAGACTAGGAAGACTAGAGCTATGAATGATTAAAATCTGAGCCAATTCTGGACCTGAGGTACACCGATCGCGATCGTAGTACAGAGGCCAAAATTAGATTTGATCACATGAGTGGGTTGCTGATAGTTGGAGGGTCATTTTGGTCCACTCTGTGTTTCATTTGAACCACTTTGAGTTTATAGGTCCCAATTTTGGCTTACGAGGGAGTTTTGGACTAGACTTTGTCTTTTCACGAGTTTTTTTATGTCCAAATGGCTTGAAACCTGGTTGGTGACTTGAACAAGATGTATACAAGGGATCTGTTAGGTTTTGGTCAAAATCTGATGCTGAGGTACACCGATCACGATCGTAGTACCTGAGATTTTTTTGGTGAAAACTAAATGGTCATGGACCCCTATGCCTGCCTAGCCCACTGATGATTTATTTCCAAGTTTGGACTTAAAATGAACAAATTAGAGCAATTTTCCACTGTTTGACCTTATTTTACTAAGTCTAACCATATTGGGTTTTCTTGATGAACTTTGGTTGGAGCCTGGAGTTAGTTGAAGTTAGTTTTAGAGCTTCCACTGCTTCCATGATGTGCTGCTACGAGTAGCCTACTCCACTGTGTGATGTTGACTTGATCAGGCACTTTATACCCTGTCTTTGGAGATTTTCCAGACTTGTGCATTTTTCAGGCATTCCTTGGATACCCATGTGATATTTGAGCATCTTTAAGTCACCTTTTGGTCTTTGGCATTGGTTCGGCCCCAATTCTCCCTTTGTGTGGTCATTCAAGACTGAAATGATTATATCTGTACTTGTAGGAGATTCTGAGATCCATTCGAGGTTTTCTACAACTGTTCTGACTCTTAGTTGGACAGGTATGCCCTTCAAACTATCCATCATTATTTTTAACCGGATTTTGGTAGTTGTAGGTCAAATTTTCCCGTTTCGGTTGTGTTTGACAAATTAGACCCATTCCATGAGTAAAATTTGTGCATTTTCCTTGAAAATTCAAGAGAGTGTATTTTTATTGAGTTCCAAGCCTGGGCCTAATCAAAAGTTGCCAAATCTTCATCTGGGGGCACCGATCGCGATCGCACCACAGAGGCCAAAATTAATTTTCACACCTGCAGATTGTAGGCGAGGCTGAGGGGAGGTTTTTTGCATGCTCTGTCCCAAATTTTTTCAGTGAGGTACACCGATCACGATCGGTGTACCACCACCAAACTGTGAATTGATCATATGGCTTTGTTCCTCACCTTGTGGGGAGCACATTGATGTGTTCTGTGCTTGGAAAAAGTTTTGTTTGGATGCCTCTAAGGGCCCTTGACCTATTTGACTCGATCCGACTTTGATTTGATCCCTTCGCCCATTTGTGCAATGATTCTCCCTTGACCTATTTGACTCGATCCGACTTTGATTTGATCCCTTCGCCCGTTTGTGCAATGATTCGCGCTTGCATGCGTAATAGACTTGATCTTTATACCTGTGAAATCTGGTATGAAATGCTGGCTCTGACCATCCGTACGGGGTAGAAATGTGGCAGCTAGCTCTAGGTCAAGAAGCTCTCTTCTTCTCTCTCAAAATGTGAAAATGAACAATGAGTTAGTAGAATTTGGCCTACCTGACCTATATCTTCCCGAGATTTTCGTGACATAGGGCTGATTTTCCTCACCTTTGATCCCGATATAATCTGCATACCACCTTTGGGTCGAACCGCTTGTCATTCCGGCGTTGTATGACCATTTGATGCGATTTTGGCAAAATGTAGTCATGATCATTAAGGCTGAAATTTGACATCTTCAGATTAGCTTCATATCTTCCATGCTTGATAACCTTATCATGATACTTCGGCGTTTCCTTCCAAAACTTGATTCCGACACTTATGAGCGATATTTTTTAATTTTTGATTTTTTATTAACGAAAATCAAAGAAAATAAATTAAAAATACTTATTAAGTGGAAAAAATTATCCAAAATTATTATACTCACCCCTAAGCATATATTTTCTCTAGAAGCATCCCAATGCTCCGGATTTTGTCATTACAGCTCATTATTATGCGGGTCGGATGATACAAAACGCTAAAAATGCCAGGTTTTGATCGAATATGTTCGAAATTGAACTCTAAATAATGAAAAAACACACACATTATGTACATATATACACGTTGGACCCCTTAATATCCCTGACTATTGCTAGATTCATCAATTACTCCCCCCTTCCTTGTCTGAGTTGTCCCGGACGAAGTTTGGGTGCATGTGCATGGGTTTTGGAATCTCTGTCTATGCATGGCCGCGTATGGAACAGAAGAGCTTGCAGTCGAATTGCTCTTTCCCTGATTGTTGGTGTTGTGATGGCAACTATTTTTGGAACCCATTTGTATGCGGTTTGTTGCATCTTTAGAGATTCTATTTAGTTTTCACAGGTTTCCAGTGCCATTTTGGAGGTTTAGGCTTCTTGTTTTGAGTTTTGGGTTTCCTTTCGAGCTCTATCGCTGAATCTTTAGTTTTCTCCAGTTTTGGTTGCCATTTCCACTCTGGAGTAACTCTTGAAGGTCTTTGAGATAATGCTGCTTTTGTCTGGAGTTTGTCCTTAGGTAGCCATATCTTGCTCGATTTGTTGGGCATCAATCTTTTCTTTATCCATACTCTCCGAATAACCTTTTGTGGTGTTTTTGGCTGATGAGCCGGTTGCTTTTTGTCGATGGGGATACTCAACCACAAGTGATCTGTTTTGGCGAATGGAGTCATGTACGTGTTAGAGTTGTGTGTGTACATTAACGCATGTTCTGACCATTCAATGACTGCATTGTACGTTATCATCCATGGAACTCCAAGAATAGTGATTCTCTGATTTCTCCGTCTTTCATTACGAAAAATTGATGAGGACAACTATTTCCATCAATATTGATTAGTAAGTTTACTATCCCCAATGTTGGCATTGTTGCTTCGTTTGCGGCTTGTAAATCACGTGTGGATTGCACTAGGGGTTCATCTGTAAGCATCCTGTAATAAGTGGAGAATTTGACCACATTGACTCTTGCTCCTGTGTCAATCAATGCTCGTTGGTATCTGCCATGCGAAAGTCTGACATTGATACAAACATCGATTCCTGTTTCCCATTGCTCATTAGTTTGAATTATAGAAAAAGGAATTTGAGTCGTATCTGCTGGTTGAGGAAGTCTTTATTGTTGTAAGTTTTGTTTTTGTTTTAAAATTCTAACTTTGGTCTCCTCCTACGCTTGAGCTTTTGTCTCCTTTGCTTTGTTCTTGCGCTCCTTCGCAGCGTGTATTTTGGCAAGCATCTCTGAGGTCAGTGGTAGGCTGTATTTCTTTAGTCTGCAACCACTAATCCAGTTAGGCATTTTCCTCCCCCTCTAATGTTGCAAGTTTAATGGCACCGCTAGATGATATGTCATGAATCACATAGGGTCCATTGCCTCACTTTTTGAATTTCCGGGAATGTTGTTTTAGGGTATACATTAAGATGTAATCCCCTGTAGCAAATTCCTTGTTGCTGATAACATGTTGATCAAAGAATGATTTCATGTTTTGTTTTTGCACGTAGATTGATGCAACGGCTCTCAATCTAGTTTCATCCAATTTTTCCAGCACATCTACCTGATTGGATAATTCATGGCTCGTCCATTCTAATTGTTTAGCAACCCGAAGCGTTGGGATAAGAAATTCAAGTGGCAAAATTGCTTGAATTCCATAAACCATGCTGAACGGAGTCGTTCCGATTGATGTTTTGTAAGCTACTCTATATGCCCATAAAGATGAATGTAGCTTTTGATCCTAGTCAGATCTTGATTCGCCAACAGTTTTGATGAGAATTGTCACGAAAATCTTATTTGTACTTTATGCTTGGCCGTTAGCTTGTGGGTGATAGGGAGCTGAATTCCTGTGAACTACCATGAATTCATCCAATAGGAGTTCAATCACTTCATTGATGAAGTGAGTTCCTCTATCGCTCACTAGCTCTATTGGTAAGCCATATCTGGTGAAAATGTTCTCATACAAAAACTGTGTTGTTGTTTTTGCATCATTTCTGGTTGTTGCTTTAGCTTCCACCCATTTTGTTAGATAATCTGTTGCCACAATAATGTATTGAGCGTGCGTTTTATATCCTGAAGGCGTTCTCGGTCCTACAAAATCTATTCTCCATTTCTCAAATGCTCTTTCCCCCATCATTGGCCTCAAGGGCATATCATCTCGTGCTCTAGGGATTTTTGTTTTCTGGAAATCGTCACATCGTTTCATGAACTCTTCAGCGTGCATGAATAGTGTAGGCCACCATATGCCTGCAATAAGAATTGCTTTGGACGTTTTGTCTGAGAAATGTCCACCAGCTTGTCCGCCGTGTGCTTGCTCTAAGATAGGAATGTATTCCTCTTCAGTCGCGCACATTCTCAATTGATTGTCTTTTCCCCTCTTGTAAAGATTGTCCTCAATCAGTACATAGTTCTCTGCCTCTTTCGTGATTGTTTTGATACGTGATCTACTCATTCCTTCAGGCAGTATCCTGGTGGTGAGGTATTCAACAATGTAGTTACTCCATCCGGGTGCTACAGATAATCTGAATAGAGTTGCGTGCTCTATTGGCTTTTGAAGCGTGCATCTAACGCATGATTTGATATTTGTATGAACACTATGTTGCATTTTTGGCAAATACACACCCATTCTCATCAATCTTTGATACATATGTGCATGCCCATTGTGAATCCCCGTTGTTTGTACATGAGCTTGGTTTAGGTACAATTCCCGTTCACTTGATTCAACACAAAGCCTAAGGATTTGATCCGATCCCTGTTTGTATAACCTGCCCGCCAACATTACCAATGATCTAGATGATACAATGGTAGATGGTTGTCATGTCACATTCAATGACCTGATAGTCAGCAAAGGAATTACATCCTCGCTCCATCTTGGAACCATTTCTATGTTGAAAAGATATGCATCTGGAAAATCATCATCAACCCCTACTGGGTTTTCTCCATGCATCATTCTAGATAAATGATCCGCTCTTTGGTGTGTAGTTCCTTTTTTGACTACTACCATGAAGTTAAACTCAAGTAGTATGATGAACCATCAAACAATCCTTCCCGTACTACAAGGTTTGTTTACTAAGTACAACAGTGCTTGGTGATCAACGAAGAATACAAATTTATTGGAAAGTAAGTAGTGTCTAAAATTTTTCACCGCATAGACCATAACCAAACCCTCCCTCTCAGTTGTTGTGTAATTCTTCTCTGAATTGTTCAGTTGTCTACTGGAGTAACTTATTGGAAAATCCATGTTGTTCTCTCCGGGTTGTGCAAGTATGCATCCTATTGCATACGCTGATGCATCTACGTGGATGTTGAATATCTTTTCCCAATCCGGAGCCTTCAAAATTGGAGTGGAAATTAACCTTTGCTTCAAAGTTTGAAAAGCTTTCTCACCCTCATCCATGCATTCAAATTTAGTTATCAGTGCGTAAAGTGGTTTTGCAATTATAGCGTATGAGTAGATAAATCTGCGATAATATCCAGAATGGCCCATAAATGCTTGTATCTCCTTTACCTTTACTAATCGTGGTAGATCAACGATGACACTGACCTTCTCCATGTCTGTCGAAATACCGTTTTTGGACACTATATGTCCCAATATTTTTCCCTGTCTTACCATGAAGACACATTTCTATGGATTCAAGCAAATCCGATATAGTCTGCATTTTTCGAACACCTTGTCAAGTGCTCTATGTGTTCCAATCTTACAAGAGAGTGAACGCACAAGTCATCCATGTAGATTTCTAAGAACTGTCTTAGATATTCTTTAAAAGCATGACCCATCAGCCTCTGAAATGTGGCTGGTGCATTTGTTAAGCCAAAAGCCATTACCTGGAATGCAAAAATACCCCATTGATTTGTGACAGCCGTTTTGTGCTGATCCTCTGGCTTTATTGCGAGTTGGTTGTAACCCAAAAAGCCATCTAAGAAACTATAAGCCTCTTTTCTTGCCACTCTTTCTATTACATGATCAGTAATGGGTAGGGGATAGTTGTCTCGAATTGTAGCAGTGTTTACTTTCTTGAGATTGACGCACACTCTTAACTTTCCATTTTTCTTCGGGACCACCACAATCGGTGAAACCCAATCAATGTGCTCAATTTCGTAAATAAACTCTGCCTCTTTAAGTTTATCTATCTCCTCCTTGATCTTTTTTGCAAAAGTCTCATTGTAAGTATAGGGACATTGTCTGCTGGGTTTGGCATCATTCTTAAGGGGTATTGTGTGTTGATAGATACTTGGATCCACCCCCTTAAGATCTTTGTATGACCATGCAAACACATCTCTATATTGTTTAAGAGTAACTACCAAAAGCCTTTCCTCTTCTTCAGTAAGATCCATGGCAATATATGCAGGTTTTGGATCTTCTCCCCGCTCCGCTAGATCTATTCGTTTGGCTTTCTTAGGACCGTCGTACGATGTACCCGGTTCCTTCAATTCCCTTATTGATTGTTGCACTATGATTTTCCTATCTTGTATGGTATACTTCTTATAATGGGACGGTGCATCCATCTTGTCAAAATTCGTGTCCTCATTTGTTTCCAAGTCAGTCGTCCATATGTCTCTGAGGGTTCACTTGAGCTTACTGTACTCTATTTTCCTCTCTGTTTTGGTCATTCTAGACCCTGTTTTCCCCCCTTTATGTGACTTAGTCGTTCGCTTTTCGTGTCTATTCTTCTTGTTGTTTTTCCATGGTTTAGTTTTGATAAACCGGCCAGTGACCTCGTCTTTGACACAATCATCAGCTTTGAAAAGCTTTAGGTATCCCGTTCTGTCATTGACAAGAGGCATCAGATTATGCTTATTCGCCCTTGATTTTCTTGTTCTCTTGGATTTATACCGCTCTTGTCGATTAGGTTTTTGGTTAGGAAACTCATAAAACCTATCCTGTCTAGACCTGTATTTCCTATTCGTCTCTGATCCACTTGATCTTTCATCATTCATCAGCCTCTATCATTTGGATTTCATCATCCAGTGATGGAAGGTCACCGCTTAGTGAATCCGTGAATTCCTCCTCGATTCGATTCCTATCGCTCACTACAGATATCTCATCAATTATTCTTTTACACTCGGTCTCACGTGGTGGTTCTTCTTGCTCCTCGCTCTCCGATCTTGACTCAAGGATGACGCTAGCCATTTGCAACATTACTAGGTCGTATCCTTCTTCGTCACAAAATTTTGTAGGCATGCATTCGTTAATACATACGTCCAAGGTTGACAATATTTGAGTCCACCCAAATGGCTCAAATAAATGTTCAGGGAAAGGTTCTGGGAGATAAGCCTCGTCTTCCACGGATCTTTCCAATACGCATTCCTCTTTGATTATGTCTCCACAATCAGATGCTCCACACATCTAGACATGCGCTTTTGTTTGCATCCATGCAGGTATTTCTTTTTCATTTACAGTGGTTGAATTAAATTCTTGCATTGGTGTTTTTGAAACGTCTCTATAGATGTGATCCTTCATGTTGATTTTCGTTATTAGCTCTTCCTACCTTAGGTAAATTTGGTCGTACCCCCAATCTTGTATCATTTTAAGTTGACGCATAAAAGGTTGTCCCAAAATAATGTCGAAGTTGTTCGTTTTCCCGAAATCCACCACAGCAAAGGTGTGCTCATAGTTAATTCCACACGAAGTTACAACTATTTGGTTCAGGATTCCCAATGGTCTCTCTACATACCCATCTGTGAGTTGCAGTTTCATTCTCGTTTTTCGGAGAGCTGGATGGCCCCATTTATCCCAGATTTGCTTTGTAGCAATTGCCACTCCCGCTCCACTGTCTAGGATAGCTATCATTTTTATATCCTGATATTCAACAGGTAAGGTCGTATTACTCTCCTCGCCTTCACAGTAATCTCCGACCTTGTTAATGGGCACTGGTTGGGCTTTGGGTTGACCCTCCCGTTTGTTTTCTTCTCCCGTAGGGTTTTTCTGAAGAGGAACCTTTACTCCTTTGTGCTCCAAATGTTTTCCCATGTCTTCCCATAAGTGTGGTCTGACTCTCAAGAGTTCTGACAGCGTGATTGTGCATGTTATAGGTGTCGACAGCATCTCTTGAAGACTTTTTGAGTCAACAATTTGTGAAAAAGTTCTCATCTGGGATGGAACTAACCTTATCTCTGATTGTGCCTCGTGTTCACTATAAATGAAGGCAGGGTTTTCAAGGATTGAGCTTTGCTCTCCATTGAAACCTCTGTTCTCGCATCCCCATACAGCGATTGTATATCGGCTGGATAAAATCCGTTATCCAGGTTTATCTCAGGAATTGGAGAAGACTGTAACGTCGCGCTTTCGTTCTTTCTGTTTCTAATGGTTTCCCATAAGTGTTGTGGCCATTGTTCTTCAACTTCTGGAATTGGCATTATCGCCATTGATTTAGCGTCATCAGTGGTGTTCGGCACCACTCGATGATCCAATGACAATATTGTTTCAGGCCTGGGTCCGTTTACTTGTTTTGGTTCGTCGATTTTTAGTTTTTCTCGCTCTTTGTGAATCAGCACTTCTTGTTCTGGGGTTCTAACCACCTTAGGTTCCATCAACGCCTGGGCTGTTTCAATGAGGTGTTTACACATTTCCAAACGCTTCGTTTCCACCTCTGGTTGAGGATAAGTTAACCTTGTCTGCTCTAAGGTTTGGTTTGTTTTTAGCCTTTCTTCGTACGCTTGTAATAGAGCATCGAAAGGCTCTAGCACTTTCTCAACCAAGACTGATCCCCCTGAGGACGCTTTTCTCGGCTTGTTGTTACCCTTAGCAGTTTTACTCTCTCTCTCTCTCTCTCTCTCTTGTTTCAGTTGCTTCTTTATTTCATGTAATTTGTTTTGCATGGCAATTTGGGTTTTCAACCTTCTTGTTTTCATCCTGTCTCGTTGTGCCTTCTAGGATTTTCGCTGGGTTCTCACGGATAAACTCTCATTTTCTATGGGTATCCACAACTCGACCTTTTCCTCCAAGGGCTCGTTTTTCCCTAAGTCCTTGGCTTGGCATCACCGGATTTGATCTCATATGTTGTTGAATTCTCTTTGTTACCTCCTCTATCATTTGGTCAGCTGTCAGCATCAAGGATGCCTGAGCATCTTTCTTGGTAGAGGGTTCGCTTTTAATCGATGAAGAACCACTGGTTACTGAATCAGTATCCTCTGACACTTCCCCATATGCTTTTCAGTTATCGATAAGATATAATGCTTCCCTTGTGACCTGTTGAAATGTGCTACAGGTCTTCAAGTGAAGGTCCTTTTTCAAGGCTTCATTCCTAAGTCCTCCAACAAAGAGCACAGACAATATCTTGTCCTACGGTAATTCCCTCCTTGGGCACCTCTCAATGTATTGCTTGAATCTCAAGGTTGCTTCCTTTACTTTTTCATTCTCCCTTTGTTTAAAAGCATATATCTGCGATACAGTATTATGCTTTATACCCCGTTTTGAGAATTATTCCGCGAACTCGTACAATACATGTTCAATATTTGGACAAGTTTCAGGGTTTAAAGGTTGAAACCATGTTAAGGCCGTCATGGATGTCGTGGCTTGCTCTCGTTGGCTCCCCTGCCCCGAATCTACTACTAGGAGGAAAATGTGACGGGGTGGCTGCAAATGTCGGACCTACTGCCGTATGTGTAGAGATAGAAACCGCACTACCTCGATTCGTAGCCATTGATTCTCTAGAATGTAACGTTCCCATGGGGCTTGGCATCGAATAATGAGGTCAACTGAAAGAATCAGCTATATGAGTCCTCTCTCCACATGTGGTCACTGGTTCTGGCACGAGAGTTGTAGGTGCTGGTCTTCGTGGGCTTGGAATGACATAATACTGGTGAAGTGTTCCCCCAAAGTACGTATATCCTTCCAACTCTTTTTTATCAATTGCTGCATATCGTCTTCCATACTTGTCGTATGCGGCAATTTTCGTTTCCGCTCCCTCTGTGTAGGTGAAGACATAAAGTCTTTTCCGCTCAGTTATCTCTCCGACATAGGGTTCCTCGCATCTATAATAGAGATCTTGCTCTCCATTATTATACTTGTATAACCCCAAGTAGACGTTATCCGTGTTGACTCTCAACGTTTCGTTTTCTCGCCTTAACCTCGCATTAGGTAAGCTCATTGTTGGTGCCTTTTCCTCATGTTCCTCGTCTATTTTGGCTTTTGTGCCCATCAATCCCCACTTATATACAATGTTAGGATTCAGGACTACCAAGTACATGATATCCTCCTCATCTAGGTACCTATCTCCGCTATAGCTCACAGGCACTAAGTTTTTGAACTCACTTTGTCTATCTTCTATTTTCACACAGTAGCGGTCCATTCCATCTTTGTATATCTTGGCACCTTGCTTGTTGTCATATTGATACTTGATGAACAATAGCTTTAATGTGGCCGAGGGGTCTGATGGTCCTGCTACCATGTTTTCTCTTCCGTTTAGTTTTAATTATCCCAAGTATTCTGTGAAATACTCAGAATATCTCTCTGAAGAAGTATCGGAGATGCCTTCTTCAAGGATCGGCTCTAACGGTCGTACTATCCCTTGGTTTACACTCTCCTCCGTTGATACGACACTTGCTTGATCCGCTAAATTTAGGTGTCTGGTGTTGATTTGTTTTCCCGATCTCAAAAACATGAAGAAAGTGGGATTTATTGAGTGAATCCAAACCTCTTACCTGGAGATGGATTGATCTTTCAACTCCTGCGACTGCATGGATTGTTACTTGATCGGTCTCTGCAATTGAATACACTTGATGGCTATGAGATCACTGTATCATCCAACTGTCAGCAGATTCAACACTTTCACAATGATTTCAACACAGTTTTGCTTGCAGATTATTGACAGTATGTCCAATTTGAGTTTTGACAACTCTTGATATCTTAAATAGTCTAGGTCTATGAACAGGTCAAAAATGAGTTAGATCTGGACTAGAGGTACACCGATCGCGATCGTACTTCTAGGCCCAAATTTGACCAAACTTCATCAGCTTGTTCATTAGGCTATTTTAAGGCTGGTAACCAGACTCTAAAAAGTCAAGCTTGTACCAGTTCTTGGTTGGAAGTGTCCGTTTCCCAGAATCTGTCAGTTTGATCTGATTTTAGTGCTTGATTAGGGATTTGGAAGCTATCTGGGATTGTCTTGTGTTCAGGCTATCCCTCTGTATGTATGGTTCCTTCCCAGTTTTGATGTGTTTTGGTCTACTGAAAGTCAATTTCTAAGCCAGTTTAGCAGTTTTTGACTTGGATCTGTATTCAGATGGTTTGACAAGTACTTTGAGGTTTCTGGCTCTAGGTCCTTTAGACTTTTATATTTGTATACACCTGGGGATCCCACATATGAAATCTGGTCAAAATCTGGCACTTAGGTACACCGATCGCGATCGTAGTTCTGAGCCCAAATTAGACCAAATTTGATATACTTGTAGACACTGATGTTTTAAGGCTATCCCCCAAGTATTTTTGCATTTGGATCACCAAAAGCCAAGATTTTGCACTTTCTGGGTCTGTCAGGCTAGTTTTACCCAAGTGGCCTGATTTCCTTGATTTTTGATGTTTTTGGGTGTGGTTGCTTTATACAAACTTGTTTAGAATCTTATCAGGAAGGCACATGTCAAATCTTGTACAAATCAAACACTGAGGTACACACATCGCGATCGTAGTACTTGGGCCAAATATGATGAAATTTTGTCTGCTCCCTCTGACAAGTGTTTCCTAGTGTTCTGTGCTACCACTTTGTGATTTGAATCAATATCAACCTTGTTTGGTCAGATTTTCAAAATTTCAGAGTCTTATGGCTTTTTTGGCCAAAGTTATGGTTTCCTGGTTTCTCGACTCTAACTTTTGCCCCTAATCTGATTGGAATGTGATTTGCTTATCCTACTCCTAAGTACAAAAATGAAAAAACATTAGGAAATGAATCAAACAAAACACACACGACGGATTTCGGGTGAGATTTCAGTACTCAATCGAATTAGAGAAATTGAAGAGCAAAAATGATTTAACACTCTCACTCACAGCTCCCTAAATTTGCTAAGAGAGGATCTAGCCGGTCCCCTGGCTCTAGACTCCACTAAGCTCTAAACCCTCGTCTAGCAACCTAACTGAGGTGTAAAATGGATTTGTGGATTGATCTTTTTTTTAAAGGAATCTAACTACGCACTTGGTCACTCATTACCTACGGTGCATTCCCCGGCAACGGCGCCAATGTTTGCTGGTCGCCGCGATGGACGTCCATAGCATAACTCTCAAGCATCAACATACAATTATCAGTACAGGGGAAGCGACTCGGATGAGGCATGGACACTCATTAGGATGTCAACCCTAATGAAGTGAACTTGAAGAGATGCAACTACTACTCTACAAGCACATCAAACGCACTAATGCCAAGTAATCTGCCTATGTCCTTCTATAGAGCTCTACAGTCATCACGTCGGTTTACCATGCAAATCATATCGGAATCGCACGAAACTTGAAGGGAAGCTACAGGGGACTATGAGGAACATATCCTATCACTGTCACAACATTCTGGAGAGGTACAAAGATCGCGATCCTTCATCCCAAAGTCAGCAAAAACAACAAACAGATGATCCTAATGGGTCGTTTTAGGGTCCCTAAAGCCCCTCCTACGGTCAAAACACGCATATAGACACGCAAAATAGCGATTTAATGCCTCAAACTCGTAGTTGAAAACCTACACCGAATCTCAAATGATTACACTTGAATGGAAGAGCAAGGTAAGAGGAACACAATGCAATGAACAAATCTGAATTTGGATTACCGCAGCCTCAATGGCGAAGATTACAAGTTGGAGCAGGAAGGAGCTCTCAAGCGTACGCTGTCTTCTTAGTTTTCCATCAAAAAGATCATGTTCTAACTTACAAAAAAATGACCTTTATAGTTTTGGTCTTTACAAATGGCTTGTCTGGCCAAAAGCTCCTAAACTTCTAACTGGCTCTCTAATGTACAATTGCTCCCAGAAGAATAATCATAAATCCTTTGACAAGTTCTCGGCTTAGAGATGCTTCCTTACAAAATAATTTTACAATGGTTTCTCATAAAAATATGATCCTTCTCTGAAAACGACCGCTTGTTGCTTCGGCCGCCGCCAAACAGATGCCCAAACCAAAGCCATATGACAGGACATTCAAGCAGCTAAGGACCGCCAAAAACAATATGTTGATAAAAAATGGTTTGATCGATTTTTCAAACAAGGGGATAAAGTATTCCGTAGGGTACGGCCATGGAGAAGCAATTTATCCTTGGGAAAATTCAAAAAACTAAGACCTAGATATTGTGGACCTTATGAAGTGATAAAAGTAATCAGTGATCAAGCTTACAAATTAAAGCTACTTGAACACCTCAAGGTCCATAATGTATTTCATATCAGTCTTCTAAAACCCTATATTCCAAATCCCAATCACACTTTAGACGACGACAGATTGTGATGCAGAAGCAAGGAATTCTTGAACTCCAACTAGATTGTATTTTCGATACTAGGGAAAGAAGTCTACGAAACAGAGTAATCAGAGAACATTTAGTAAAATGGAAGGACTACCCCACTGAAGACGCCACATGGGAGGACGAAGTATCACTTCTCAAAGATTTCCCCAAATTCGGTTGAGCTGAGGACATCTCAATTCCTTAAGTTGGGGTGATTGTAAGGTTTTCAGTTTCTGAAACCTTAGAAATTGTACAAAGCCTAATCAATTAACTTTGCTACAAGGGACTCACGCCCTTGCGATGCTTAAGGTGAGGCCACCCCATGGTACATATACCCCACATTCCCTACTTTCACGTGTGCATGTGGGCTCACTCCTCACCACATGGCGGCTCATAAGGCTCCCCTCTCCTTAGTCCTCCAAGGCTAAAATTGCCCACTATAAAAACTCCATTTTGCCTCGACTTCATACACTTGCCACTTTATGCAAGTCCCAATCCTTCGCTTGAGCATGTGCAGACCTTGCAATCTTTTGACTTTCCCGGGCACTCCAATGAAGCACGCCAAAACTGAAAAAAAGCATCTCACCGCAATCACACTCCAATTTCAAATTGCTGTAACTTGCATATTCTGGCTCCATTTGATGCACTTGAACTTCCTGTAGCCTTCACCTGCCGCATAGAATACATGCAGTCCTTGGCCGAGCTCCAAAACCCTCATATGGCTCCTCTTCCAAGGCGGCCAACCTAGCCCTCGACAAAACTTTGAATGGCCGTATCTTGGCCTCCATGACTAAAATGGCTGATCTAAAAAGATCAAAACTCTCCATAAATCAAGCACTACACACCCATAGCTCCAAACTGGTTTGGAACACCTAGCATCACTTGGCATTTTCGTCTGAGATTTGGAACCACCTCCAACTTTAAACTCAAATATCTTGCAGCCTATAGCTCCATTTGACAAGCCGTTTGGACCTGTCCCATAATCACTTCAAGCTCTACACTTCTAGGTTAAAGACCATCACCTTGGACATTGTTCACCTGTCACCCTATCACGCCTTATCTGGAACCCTTTTGGCCTAAAAAACCACATAAAGCATACATCGTCGCTGCCACTTGCTTGGTCAGGCTCTTCCCATCTGTTGTAGCCCTTTGCCATGCATCTATAAGCATACACATCACTACCTATGCCCTCTGCTAGGGTCGACACACTTTGGCTGCACCAACGTGTTGTTGTCGCTATGTTTCTCCACTTTTTGGGAAGTTTTCATATCAAGAGTAGTATTTGTCATGGCTGACAACAGCACATATGTGTTCAAGATGTTTGTTGTGCTAATGGATGGAGAGAGTTACCCTATGTGGGTTTGCATGATGAAACATGTCCTAGTGTCAAATGGTGTTTGAAAATTTGTGCAAGGCATTGGTGTACATCCTGGTTTTGAGGATGTAGGTGATGTTGAGGATGTTGTAGGTTTTGTTGGCAGGGTTGCTATTGCCAGAGCTATTTTGCCTACGGCTGAGCAAGCTTGCTCGGATGTAAAAGATGTGCAGGCTCATGCATTGATTGCATTGTCCATGAATTCTATTAATCCTCACATTCGTTCATCAAAATATGCATAACAGGCTTGGGATATTCTAGCTGGTCTGTATGCAAGTCACAATGAGGCAAAAATGGCATTGTTGCGTAAAGAGCTGGAGGGTCAAAGAGTATGTGTGAGGAAGATGACATGCACACTTACCTTGCTGGTGTCAAGGATATCATTGAGCAACTTATTTCTGCAGGTGAAATCATTCTAGACAACTCCCTTGTGCAGACTGTTCTTGATGCCTTGCCATATTTTTAGTAGACTTTTGCTAGTATTTAGAGACGCATAACCCAAGGAAATGCAGAAGTTGTCAAGTTTGATGCATTATGCATATTGCTGTTGCAGGAGTCACTTTCTAGGAAAAACAGGACTAGATAGCGTGCAATTGAACATGCCTTTATTGCTGCTCAAAGAAAAGGTGGTAACAAGAATGCAACCACTTCTCATTGTTCTTTTGCGAGTAGTAAATCGCCTATTCCTAATGCTTCTACTGGCAAAAAATTTATGTGGGTATTCTGGTGATAAGGGAAAAAGAAGACGTGTTACCTTTATTGTAAAGATAATGATCATTTGATCAAGAAATGTCCTAAGTTGAAGGCCAAAGACATTGGTTCCACTACTAATGTTGGCTCCACTACAAATGCAACTATTATTGGGTGTTCTGTGAAAGGAGACTATGATGCTGATGTTGATGTAGAATGGGCTTTTAGTGTCGAGTGGCTAGATAATGTATTACTTAACCCTAAAAGTCCTTTGGTGGTCCCCTTTGAGTAGCCTTCTATGTTGCTTTAGAGTGGGAGCTCCCTATGTGTGTTACGACATGACATTGAGTGTTTGAAAATATTTATCATCACCATATTTTTTAGAACTTTGAAAATGGGGATTGAAGTTTGAAAACAAAAGCTAGTGTGAATAAAACATTTGGTAGGAGTGCATTATGATATTTACATGGAGAAATCAAATATATTTAGGAGAATATCATCAAAAAACTAAGAATATTTAATATAGTGGAAAATATTTTCTTATGATTTTAGGGTTAAAAGAAATTAGATAAACAATTTCTTTATTTATATACACCCAAGTTTATTATCATAAATTTCATTTTATTGAAAAAAGTAAATTGCCTATTCCTAATGCTTCTACTGGCAAAAAAATTATTTGGGTATTCTGGTAATAAGGGAAAAAAGAAGATGTGTTGCCTTTATTGTAAAGATAATGATCATTTGATCCAGCAATGTCCTAAGTTGAAGGCCAAAGACATTGGTTCCACTACTAATGCTTGCTCCACTACAAATGCAACTATTGGGTGTTCTCTGAAAGGAGACTATGATGTTGATGTTGATGTAGAATGGGCTTTTAGTGCCGAGTGGCTAAATAATGTATTGCTTTAACCCTAAAAGTCCTTTGGTGGTCCCCTTTGAGTAGACTTTTATGTTGCTTTTAAGTAAGAGCTCCCTACGTGTGTGACGACATGACATTGAGTGATATTTATCATCACCATGTTTTTTAGAACTTTGAAAACGGGGATTGAAGTTTGAAAATAAAAGCTAGTGTGAATAAAACATTCGTAGGAGTGCATTATGATATTTACATGGAGAAATCAAATATATTTAGGAGAATATCATCAAAAAACTAAGAATATTTAATATAGTGGAAAATATTTTCTTATGATTTTAGGGTTAAAAGAAATTAGATAAACAATTTCTTTATTTATATACACCCTAGTTTATTATCATAAATTTTATTTTATTGAAAAAAAGTAAAAAAGTTCAACTCATCTTGTAGAAACATTTTGTGAAATAAAACAATATTGGGGGAGAGGGGGTTCCCATGCTCAAAAAGGAAATGATTACCTCATTAGCCCTCCCCTTGAGGCTAGATGTATTCATGCCTCTAGCTCAAACTCCCAATCTTGCAAGATGTGAGATGAGGGAGTATCCCCCTCAAATCTTTAGAAATCTCTATAATTGGTACAACATAAAATCTTTATAAGCAGGATTTTTGAGCCTCTAGCCATCTACCATGGTCTTATGAACCTTTCCACTAACATCTTGTACCTACCATTGGTATATATTTTCAATCCTTTAAATGGACTTTCTATCTTTCCTTGTGTCAAAGTAGTTGGTGTCTCCATACTAGCATACCTTTTTGAAGATATTTGGCCTTCATCTTCTTATTGAATTGGAGGTGTCTATGGTCATCAACTTGTGCAACATAGTCATTGATAGCTTCTATTTTATCTAGTTCTAGTTTCTTTACATCTAAAATTTGTTGTTGTAGGTGCTCCTTAGGATTCTCTATACCTCTAGATAGCACTTTAAGACTGGCTATCTGCACTTATATAAGCAAAATGGCTTCTTTACAACATACCAAGTGAAATGGAGTGTATCCTAGTGATGTCCTAAAGGAATTTCTAAAAGACCTTAATGCTATTGATAAATTCTTATCCTAGTTATTTTGTTAGTTTTGCACCTGCTTTTTGATGATTTTACAAATCATACCACTGATTCCATGCCAAGCCATTGCATTGAGGGTAGTATGGGGTTGAATGGCGTCAAGAAATCCCCAGTTTATACATCAGCTCCCCAATAAGGTCTCCTCTAAAGCCTCGACCTTTGTCCAAAATAATTTCAAGGAGGGTACCAAACCTACAACAATTGTGTTAAAAAATGAGCTTAGCTACTTCCTAAGTTGTAATCCATGTAATTTTTGGTGTTTCTTTTGCCCATCTAGTCATGTATTCCACTCCCATGCTTAGATATTGTTTTCTAGATTAAGTTGAAGGGACGAGTCCAATGACATCTATCCCCCACTTTCTGAATGGACCGTAGGAGATGATAAGAGTTTGTGTCTTATAGGTCAGTCATTGATCCGTAGCCTTTTGACACCTTGCATCAGTAGTTGCTGGTAGATGGACTAGACGGGCGCCCTCCTAGTGGACCCCTTCATCATGTGCCTAAAAATTTTGATACCCCACCACTATTTTTTGGAATAACTTTGTAGCTATATGAGAGTCTATGATTTTAGCCAAATGATTTTTGAGTCATTTTATGTAAAATACAAGGTGTAAAGTCTAAAACTGATTCTAAGCCTTGTAAAGTTGGCCAGTGCCAAGAAAGCCTTAGGTATAAAGCCTAATTTTTCTAAGTGAGAAAGGAGAATTTATCGTTATCAAGGTTTTTTGAGTTTTGAAGTGGTTCTTTTGACTGCTTTAATGGTTGGTTTTTGACACTGCGACCATAAAAGAGTGTTCCTAGACCATAGGAAGACCTTTTTGGTATGTCCTGTTGAAGTTTTCAAGACCTTGATCATGATGGATCGTGATTTTGGTACCTTGTCATATTGCAACCAAACTTGGTAAGATAGTTCCCCTAGGTTTCTTAGCCCACTTCCTGAAGTTTTGATGCATTTTGAGCTTGTTTGAGTGCCAAAATGGCATGTCGACTGGGAGTGGTGACATAGGAAATAGACAATTGGCTAGATTTGAGAATGATAGATTTGCAAGTGCAAGAGATAGCTTTGTTGTGTAGGTTCACTTCTTGAGGTTGACACCCTCAAAGAGTCTCTATGCCCCATCCAAGTTTCTTCCATAAGCATTGACATCATTTTAGTGCTAGATAGCTATGGTACAGACGTCCATCTTGCAGTGGCCCGCAAATATTGGCGCCGTTGCTCGGATAGTGATTCTTAGGTGGTGAGTGACCTAATCATAACTTTTACTTAGAGACCCCTGATTTTGATTTTCATTCCATTTACACTTTAACAATGAGGAAACTAGATTCGGGGATTAGTGTCTGGTAGAGGCTAGAAGTCAAGGACTTGCTAGATCTACTCTTGACAGGCATAGGGAGTTGTGAATGAGATACAAAAGGATTTCATATTGCATATTTTTCAATTCTTTGAAAGTAACTATTTCATCATCCATTTTTCTTCCAAATTTTTTTTATTTTTTTTTTGTTCATAGGATTCATTTCAGTACTTAGGAATAGGTTAAGTAATATCCAAAACCATCAAATTGGGCTGAAAGAATTGAAGAGAAAACTTACAAAACCATTTTTTGATAGCAAAGAACATAAATTCAAATTTTTTGAAAATTTGATGGTGGTCAGAACTCAAAAGTTGATACAAACCTAAAAATAAGCACAAAAAGGTGTAAACCAAATCCAAAATAGTCAAGTTGGAAAGTTTCATGCCATTTGATGCAAGAACATGGATCGTGATCTATGACCCCCTATGACATTTTGAGTAGAAGCTGATACTAGAGGGTCCAGTGTGGGTCCAGATCATTGGATATACACTTTTGGTAAAAACATGAGACACAAAACTTATTTAGATGAGAGAAATTGCAATCCTTCAAAATCCTTCAAAATTGGTCAAATTTGGGCCTTTTTTGCTTTTTGGAACCCAAATCCAAAAATAAGTGAAAATCTAATCTCTACAGGGTACATCATACAATTGACCAAATTTCATGTTCCGATGTGGTCAAACATGGATCGCAATCATGTATCCCTTGATCATCTATAACTGAGATTTGAGTAATGAGTAGTTGACACCATTTGGGAAAACTTTTGTAACGAGCACCATAGGAAAAAACAACAAAAAGTTGATCAAATCACCAAAGTACTAGTTGCAAGGAAAAAAACCGTAGGGCAGACACAAAAATTTTCTTTTGATAAAAGAAAAGTTTTTAAAATGTAAAAGTTCGGTGGAGTGGGCTACAGAGAGTGCAAGTAAACACCAAGCCATGTTTGGGGTCCATAATTGATGGAACATGGATCACCTCCATGTTCCTTTGCTGATTTTTTTGGATAGGAACCATACAAAGTTGTAACAGAGACCAATACAACAAAATACCAAAATCTAGGGGTACCAAAAAACTTCAAGAAGAGGGTCAAAGCAAAAAAAAAGTCATTCAAGACCAAAAACTATCAACCATACAAACAAATGGTTTGACTTTTGGGCGTCCTAAAGTGATCCAAGCTACATAAAAACCGCATACGAGGGATCAAAGAACCAAGAGAGACTTGTGTGCCATGTTTCAATGCATTTTGACACAGGGGTATATGGATCATAATCCATGACCCCTTATCACAGATGGAGCCCATATCCACATCACAGCTAGCACTAGTCCCAAGAAGCATTGTGGTATTTTCAAAACTCAATACGATTTTGTGTTGAAAGTACAATGAAATTTTGATGGGAGCAAATTTTGACTAACAAGGTGGCTATAAACTCATAATCACCAAGTGATTTTTGTACAGGTTGTGGAAATCAAATTTGCAACAACTCAAATTGCTATTGATTGGGAGGTTGGATGCACCATAAAATGTGACAGATTAGGGTTTGCAAGCGTAATTTTTGTGACATATTTGTGATCGGGTAGATTATATAAGAATAGAAATCCTACTGCTAGAGACAATGTTAGTCGTCTTTCCACTAAAGAGAGTATCAATTAATGAACCTTACCAACCATAGAGATTATTTTAGAGGAGACTCTTCCTAATACCTCTTTACGAGACTAGAGTGATGAGTATGATTGCAAAAACGAAAAGGACGCGAACTTCTCAAGTGGTAAAGTGTGTGCCCAAGAAGTACAATAGATTAGGAGATCCATATGCATATGTCTCCATACTTAAACAAGTATTACAAGTGGAACAAGTCGTAAATTTCCATACACAGTTTCAACCATTGAATAGAAGAGATTTCCCAAACATTGATCGACTCTTGAGAGAGTTTGCCAAGGAATTCGTCAAACAAGGAAATCAAGCACAACGTGGTTTCCCAAATCTATATTTTTAAGCAAAAGGAGAATGAAAAGGTGAATCAATCTTCACTTTGCTTCACAATATATTGATAAATGTCCAATACGAGAGTTATCACAAGAGGATCGACTGTCAATTTCTTCATAGAGGGCATGAGACATGAAACTCTGAAAAAGGACTTGCACTTGAAATCATGCACAACATTCAAACAAGTCACTAGAGAAGCATTGTATCTAGTTGAAAATTGCTAGTCATATAGAGAGGTAATTGTAAGGACATAGGTCCTACCGAAAAGGCCACTAGCACGACCAGACAATTTGTATGCTAGAGGGAGGCTATAAGATAGCATGGTTGGGTGGAGACTAGCACATGGGATTACTCTCCTCCTTTTAGTGGTTTACCATCGGGTTTACCCCCTACACGTTGTTGGGTGGGTGCATTTTTGACACACGTTTTTTGTAAATTTGTACATATGGACATGAAGCCCGATGTCAAAAGGGTGTGTGGGCTTTCTTTTTGTGGGTTTTTTAGCTTGATTTAGCAAGCACATGTACATGCAGGGAAAGTCACTAGTATAGCGCCAGCTGTCGAGCTACTGTAAGTACCCGTGAGTGGGAAGTGACACCTGTATATAACTAAAAATCATGTGAAAACTTGTCAAATTTCCGCCAAAATCCAAAAAATTGCATATTTGTTCTCGTTGAGCCTCCTTGATGACTTTTGTTGCAGTTGTTGCCCCCACCTTGCGTACACTACGTTGTCGTGCTGTGACACGTACATAGTGGGAACGCATGCTACAAGATCTATCTTGTAATTTTTTAGATACATAATTATCTTTCCTATAATGTACATATGCATATTTAAGTATAATAATAAGCCTTATATCTCATCCTATTATTTTTCTCAAGGGTAACCTATTCTTACTTTACCATTAGAAAATACTACGGGAAAAGCATCAAAAGCTCCGCCTCTTTAACTTGGGGAAAAAAGCATTGATTCTTTATTTCTACTATCTCATTAACATCTCACACCCTAGTTAGATCCTATATCTAGGGTAAACTCCAATATATATATATATATTCTATGTATTTTTCTTATATTTCTTTTTAAATAGCTACTAGGAGGGAATCAAATCCTAGTGGGACACTAGGTGGCATGATTTCAAAGATACACTTATTTTAATGCATTATTGCAAGCATGATTACAAAACTTTGTCAAAGAGCAATGTCATGCTTTCATATGGCATGAGGTGTCCTTTGGAATCAAATGAAAGTATAGGCTAAGGGGACCACAGGAAGACTTTTGCTGCCAGAAATGGACCCTATTTTGATGAATTTTTACACAAAGTTCCAATCTGAATTGGAAAATGATTTTAAAATGAAAATCATGGCTAATGAGCTGAAGTTTCTTCTCATATTTTTACTTTTTTATTTGGAGCCACGGTTGAGGAGATATGATCAAAATACTGGACCCCAGTCTGCCCACATCATGCAGGGACAGCTCATTTCCAACTTTTCCAATTCCTGTTCACACTGGCTCCTCTCTTCTTGTGTAAACCCTTGGGGGTTCCCTTCACCTATAAAAGGGAACCTCTTCTTCCTTGAAAATAACTCAAGCATTCAAGCCATTGATGAGAGGAATTCTTGAGGGAGTGAGTAGTAATGCCTAATTGTACTTAGCCATTAACATAAGCCTAAGCCTACACTTTCTCCTAGAAGAACACTAGACATTCTTGCAACATGCTAACCTTGGAAGATCAATTCTAATCAAAGAAGGTCTTGCACTTGATGTGTCAATCAAAGTGGAATTATCCACTCTTCTTCTCTCTCCATCAATAATGGTGCCGAAGGGTTTGTCAAGTAAGATGTGTTCTACATTGATGTTTTCTTGATTTCTTGTTGTTTTCATTTTCATCTCTAATCCAAAATATATATATATGTATCTAATCTCATCTCCTTAACCAAACCTATCTCTCTCACTCTTAGTAATTCATCCTCTCTACAAATTTTAGGTTCTCCTTGCTACACGTACATCTCTCCCCGCAGTATCCTTATTGCCTACGAGCAAGAATAGGGCTTGGGAGGGAAACTTCTCATCTCTTCACTTCTCTCATATCTACATTTTTCTCATATCTACATTTCTCACATACTATCCAAGATGAATAACCCACATGATGATCATTTCTATCGCTTTCACTCTGTATGATCTATTAGAATTAACGTATGGATTAGCCGTAAAATACACTTTCAACAACGTATAGTGTTTCTCTTCGGCCCTGAAAGGCTCAATGTAATACTTCTATCACCGGATCCCATCATACTACCTCTCATAGACTATAATTTTTCTTTTGAAGTAAGCGTAGTTATCTTGCTATGAACCAAGAGGATTTGTATACACAATTAATCCCAATCACTAGACAAAATATATATATTATGGTAAGCACAAAACTACAATTCCAAAGAGCAATTCGTAGCCTATTTGGTCAGCCAAGATTGAATGCCATTAACTCATCTATTAAACCTTTCATATTACCCATGATACGATATGACCATAGCCTTGATGTTTTCATCTTCGTATTGTTTTGACATTCTCTTTTGTGTTCTTTCTTTGTGTGTGTGAGTGAGTCTTCTTTGATTGCACTTCTTTCCAAACCCTAGTCTTCATGGCATCTATGGTTTAACTCCTTCATATAGTTTTTGTTGAGTTCTCTCACAAACTCTCACAGCCATAAGCCCGGTGCTTCCCTGGCAAGACCGGAAATTTCTCGACATATTTTTGGTGAACCCAACACGAATCTTCTAGGGTGAGAGTTTGTGGGTAACCATGGGTGATCATGTTGAGCAACAGGGTATGAATTTTGACCCAGCAACAATGCAAATGTTTCAAGCATTTGCAATGTTCATGCAACAACAACATGCTACTGACAGAAAGGAGATTTCAACAACGAAGGCCATACAAGCGGTCTTCAACAGAATGGATCAGTTCAATGGCAAAGATGTAATTAACCAAGTACTTATGCAAGTATGTGAAGGAGATGGAGCTGCATCGCGTGTCAGAAGGTGAGATGAATCAAAGCTTTGAGCTAGTTGTTGCTCCAGAAATTAGGGAGCATATTAGGGCAATTAAAGATGGGCATGGGAGAAATTGGGAAGAACTCAAAGTAGCTTTAAAGGAGGAATATTTCATGGAGGACTCGGAGAGAGTGACCAAAAGGACATTCTTAGAATGGGTAGTCAAGCCAAAGCAAGGACTATCAATAACAGAGCTACTTAGGGAATTTGAGCGGCGCTATGCACAACTCACTAGGACAGAAAGGGCCACACTAGATGCAGAGAAGACAGATCTTTTCTTACAAGCTGTAGGTAAAGAGTTTCAAGAAAATTTGGAGCTTCTTCTTGAAGATAAAGATGTTGAGCAAGGACTAAAGACCGACTGGAATGAGGTTGAAGGTGCTGTTTCACTGCTTGCCAAACGACAAAGAAGAAGGGCCAAGATGGTAGTAAACTCTCCAAGTCCTTCCACCTCAACTTCTGACAAAATGGTAAAGCCTACTTTTATCGCTCCTAAGTTTGATGAGTCCATGCTAGATGAGCTTGTGAAGGGAATGCGTGACTTGAAGGTGAAGTTTGCAAAGCTTGAAGAAAAAGGCCAACCATCAGGGCCACTTCCTAGGCAAAGACAACAGCCCAAAGAAGGGTTTGTTAATAGATGTATTTGGTGTGATAGTATAGACCATGTAAGAAGGGATTGTGATGATTTTAATGATGCTTTGTCAAAAGATGTTGTCTTTTTTAAGGATGGTAAAATCCACTTAAGAGAGACAGGTCTACCCTTGAGAACTAACTTTGGGAAGGGAGGAATGCAAACCTTAGTTGAAGATATGGCAACCAAGCATGCCGCCTCTTCAGTTGAGGCAGCTACTTATGGAGTAAAAATTGAACATTTTTGTGATGAAGAGGTGAGTGACCATCATGGTCAAATTTGGCCAAATGTCATGCAATTAGCTAAAAAGGGAAATCTTACAAAAGAGATTCTACATGAAGCAGGTGATTGCATACGTCTAGAAACAGGATGGAATGATCCAGTGGACTCATTGTCAGTGCATGCCTACATTACAAAATGCCAACAAAATGAGGCGATTGTAGAAGAGAAGCGTAGACGTGAGAATGCTGATGAAGGACCATCAAAAAGAGCTTCTAGAGTTCAGGGAAGAAGCGACTCAATGCCTTCTCAAACACCCTCAACACAAGGAGCATCTCCACATGAAGTACTCATGGAGGAGTCTACAACAGGAAAGAAGAAAGAGCCAACAAAAGGTAAGACAAAAGTCCCAACTTATAAACTACAATCTGACATTGAGGTTGCTACAGATCTAAAGAAAGTCTTGGAGGAAAGGATCTTGAATAGCAAGATTGAGTTTACTCTGGGAGAAGTTCTTGGCATTGCAAAGCGTGAATTCCATGAGGAGATCATTGACATCATCAAGAGGAAGAGGCAAACCCTTGTTGAAGTTTCTCGTCCACATGTTGAAGGGGAAAACTCAAAGACACAAGGGATGCAACTGCAAAATAAGGAGAATGATGGAGCTGTGGTAGGATGCTACCAATCTAGTGGGAGAGTGAAGCAAGTGCATTTCTCAAATGATGATAAAGAAGTTGAATATATTCCTAGGAGTTACTATTCACGAAGTCATTCGGCAAGGGCTACTACAGAAACTTTGGTCAAGTTAGGTGATCTTGAAGAGCCATTTGTTGCCTTGATTGACCATGGTTCAAAAATAAACATAATGTCAAAGAGTCTCTACAACAAGTGAAAATGGCCGATGGACACAGATCATGGCTGGATGGTAAAAGTGGCAAACAATTCATCCGGTGAATTGTATGCAGCATGTCCAGGTGTGAAGGTAACAATAGGTGATGTAAAGATTGACCAAAACTTCTTTGTACAGGATACATCTTCATATCATCTCATCCTTGGACAATCCTACATTGTGGGAGTCGAATGGAAACAAAGGTAATGGATGATGGTTCAGCATATGCTAGGATACGTAGCAAAGATGGTAAACGAGCTGTCCAATTTCTCATAGTTTGTGTAAACCATGAAAGAAATCGTGACAACCTCAGAGGACATCCTCTACCAAAGGTGAGCAAAGAGTTTCATGATCATAGGGAAATGATGGGTTTTGGCCAAGTACCATTGTAAAGCGGGATTGCAGTGGTACAGAAAGGAAAAGGGTCTCGCCTGATCCAAAAATAGGTGAAGCTTTTTCAACGAGCTCCTTGGTAACAAATAATGGATCAGCATGTTTTACAAAACTTGAAGATTTGAAGAGATGTGCGAGGCAATATGTGCATAATGTACAAATAGGCATGAAAAAGAGTGGGTTGCTAGAGCCTACTAAAAATGTTTTGGGTTTGTGTGAACAAGTTTCTTTTGTAGATACTATGGGTGACCTTGATGCTATAATGGGGTCTAGTTTGCATCTTGAAAATGAAGTTGTGGAAGTTTTCTCTATGGAAATGTATCAAGTAATAGAAGCCTTTAAAGAAAGCCAAACAGTTGACCCAGAAGTCCATGTTGAAACTAAATACAACAGTGTAGCAAAGAAGGTGAAACCAGTAGCTTCACCCTTACCACCCAACAACAGGGAAAATATTGAGCAGGCTTCTTTACAACCAAGTTTGAGGAATCCTAAAAAGATTGGGCATACCTTCACAAAGGAGTCTTTCCAAGAGTTGCAGATTGGTCGCGAGGAGTTTCTAACACAGCAGGAGACAAAGTGCTTCAAAGAAATGCTTTCAAAGCATGGTAAGGCTTTTGCATTTGAGACACATGAGATAGGATGTTTTGATCCTTCTATTGTAGCTCCTATGGTAATTTTTACAATACCTCATGTGCCTTGGAATCTGCGGCCTATTCCGGTTCCAAAGGCTCATTTGCCAAAGTTAGTAGAGCTACTGAATGAGAAAATCAAAATGGGAATCTTGGAGCCTTCTTGTGATCCATACTCAAACAGGTGGTTCACAGTTCCGAAGAAGAATGGTTCTCTACGCTTCATCCAAGATATGCAACCAGTGAACAAGGTGACAATTAGAAATGTAGGTACATGTCCAATTGTGGATGAGTTTGCAGAGGCATTTGCAGGGAGGGCAATCTACTCAATGGGGGATCTCTACTCAGGGTATGATCAATTTCAGCTTGCAATCGAAAGCACAGACTTGACAACCATGAGGACACCTTTGGGTTTGGTAAGGATGTGTACCTTGCCACAGGGAGCAACCAACTCGGTTGCACATATGATGAATGGGATGAATAAGGTCTTACGTGACTTTATTCCTCAAATCACAATGCCTTTCATTGATGATTTGCCTATCAAAGGATGTGAAGAAAGTGACAAAGATGAAGCTTTGGATCTCAAGAGATGCCGCAGGTTTGTGGTAAATCACATAAATGATTGTGATAAAAATTTTTCTAGGTTGGAAGAAGTGAATCTTACATTGTCAGGGAAAAAGTCTATGTTTGGTGTCAATGAAGTGCTTATTGTGGGGCACATGTGCGGGCCATATGGTAGGAAACCTTGTCCATCAAAGGTAGATGCCATCCAAAGAATGAAAGAAACATGCACTAGCATCAGTGAGGCTAGAAGGTTTCTGGGAGCATGTGTCTTGTATGTTATTTGGATTCCACATTATGCACATGTAGCTGATGCTCTTTATCAACTGCTTAGAAAGAATCAGAAGTTGAAATGGATAGAAGCACATGTAAAATCCATGAAAAAGCTAAAGGAGCTGCTCCAGTCAGCAACAACTTCGAGAAAGGTAGACTATGAGTGTCAAAGGCCAGTAATTCTGACAGTAGACACCAGCCCTACAGGGATTGGATGGGCAATAGGGCAAGATGACAAAGAAGGACACATGTATGTGGTAAGATTTGGAGCAAAGGTGCTAAGTGCTCGGCAAAGAAACTATCCACAGATAAAGAGAGAGTTATGGGGTATGGTTATAGCCTTGAAAAGTGGGAAAGAGCACCTAATTAGTGCATGTGTGGTTGTAGAAACAGATTGTCTACCACTTCTTGGGATGATTACAAGCTGCTCAACACCAGACATTGAGATGTTGCGGTGGATTGCCTACATTAAGTCCTTAAATCCTGAGTTTAAGCACATTGTAGGTAAAGACAATACAGTAGCAGTTATGCTATCAAGGGCAAGGTATGAAGATGAGTCACAAATGATTGACGAGGGAGATGATGTAGGCACAAAGTTCTATTCTATCTCTCATGTCAAAGGTAACAATGTATGCATGACTAATCTATTTGAATCATTCTTGAAAGAGCTTTATGAAGGTGATTGGCTTCTTATTGGAAGCTACTTGAGTACTCTAACAAAACGGGATGATTGTTCTGAACAAGAATTCAAGAGGATACGAAGGAAAGCATATGGGTACTTTTTGAGGGATGGTTACTTGTGGAAGCATCTTAAACAAAAGGGTGCTACACCACAACGAGTTATATGTAAAAAAGAGACTCAAGTAAAGGTCATGCAAGAGTTTCATGAGAGTCTATGGGCTGTACACAGGGGTGTGTGGGAAACCTTCTCCAAGTTGAAAGAAAAATATTGGTGGAAGGGTATGTATAAAGATGTATCTCAATTTGTAGAGTCATGTGTAACTTGTCAAATGTATTCAAATGTCCGACATCGTGATGGATTGCACCCTACATATCCACTAGCCATGCACTATAAATGGGTTGTGGATCTAGTCACAATGCCTTTAGGACTCTGGCAGATGAGATACTTGGTTCTTGCACGAGAAGACCTAACTAATCAGGTTGAAGGAAGAGCATTAAGAGCTAAAACCACAAAAGCTGTGTGCAAATTCCTTCTTGATGAGGTGATTTGCCGTTATGTTTGTGTGGGAAAAATCATTGCAGATAGAGGTGAACTGGATGCCGAAGAAGCAAGGGAGTTCTTTTCTAGATTAGGAATCAAGCTTTCTCTTACTACAACTTACAACCCTGAAGGAAATGGAAAGAGTGAAAGAGGGCATCCTCCTATCATCAAAGCTTTGGCCAAGGCTTGTGAAGGAAGAGTTGGTGAGTGGCCAAAACTGTCACCATATGCTTTATGGGCTGATCGTACAACACATAGCTCAGTAACTGGCTACATGCCTGCGGAGCTAATGTATGGTCAAAAGCCAGTGATGCCGATTGAAGATACAATTCCCACATGGAATGTACTATCTTGGCAAGAGGGGCTTAGCAGGGAAGATCTCCTTGCACTGCGTATAAGGCAGCTAGAGAGAAGACCTGGAGACATTGAAGCTGCAAAAGAACGACTCAAAAATTCAAGGTTGAAAAACAAGGACTACTTTGATAAGCAACATCGACTCAGGAGCAAAGCAATTGACCAAGGTGACTGGGTTTTGGTGTATGATAGTAGCCTTGATAACCAGCACACAGTCATGCGTAAGTTTTAAAAAAGATGGTTTGGACCGTATGTTGTAAAGCATGTGCATGAAAATGCTACTTACAGCTTGTCTTAACTAGATGGTACAGAAGTAAAGATTCCCATTGTAGGAAAAAGGATCAAAATGTTTAAGAGAAGAGGAGACAATGATCCAGAAGATGTTGATGAGGAAGAAGACAAAACCATAGGTAAAGATCAAAGTGAAGAATAAGCTTTAGAATCATCCAGTGAAGAAGAAAGCAAGGAAGATGTACAAGAGGGCTGATCTTAAAAAGAAATAATGTGGCACATAACGGAGGATGTGCAGGTTTAGAGGGGGTGGATGTCGTGCTGTGACACGTACATAGTGGGAACGCATGCTACAAGATCTATCTTGTAATTTTTTAGATACATAATTATCTTTCCTATAATGTACATATGCATATTTAAGTATAATAATAAGCCTTCTATCTCATCCTATTATTTTTCTCAAGGGTAACCTATTCTTACTTTACCATCAGAAAATACTACGGGAAAAGCATCAATAGCTCCGCCTCTTTAACTTGGGGCAAAAAGCATTGATTCTTTATTTCTACTATCTCATTAACATCTCACACCCTATTTAGATCCTATATCTAGGGTAAACTCCAATATATATATATTCTATGTATTTTTCATATTTTTCTTATATTTCTTTTTAAATAGCTACTAGGAGGGAATCAAATCCTAATGGGACACTAGGTGGCATGATTTCAAAGATACACTTATTTTAATGCATTATTGCAAGCATGATTACAAAACTTTGTCAAAGAGCAATTTCATGCTTTCATATGGCATGAGGTGTCCTTTCGAATCAAATGAAAGTATAGGCTAAGGGGACCACAAGAAGACTTTTGCTGCAAGAAATGGACCCTATTTTAAATGAATTTTTTACACAAGGTTCCAATCTGAATTGAAAAATGATTTTAAAATGAAAATCGTAGCTAATGAGCTGAAGTTTTTGCCCATATTTTTACTTTTTTATTTGGAGCCACGGTTGAGGAGATATGATCAAAATATTGGACCCCAGTCTGCCCACATCATGCAGGGACAGCTCATTTCCAACTTTTCCAATTCCTGTTCACACTGGCTCCTCTCTTCTTGTGTAAACCCTTGGGGGTTTCCTTCACCTATAAAAGGGGACCTCTTCTTCCTTGAAAAGAACTCAAGAATTCAAGCCACTGATGAGAGGAATTCTTGAGGGAGTGAGTAGTAATGCCTAATTGTACTTAGCCATTAACATAAGCCTAAGTCTACACTTTCTCCTAGAAGAAGACTAGCCATTCTTGCAACAAGCTAATCTTGGAAGATCAATTCTAATCAAATAAGTTCTTGCACTTGATGTGTCAATCAAAGTGGAATTATCCACTCTTTTTCTCTCTCCATCAATAATGGTGCCGAAGGGTTTCTCAAGTAAGATGTGTTCTACATTGATGTTTTCTTGATTTCTTGTTGTTTTCATTTTCATCTCTAATCCAAAATATATATATATGTATCTAATATCATCTCCTTAACCCAACCTATCTCTCTCACTCTTAGTAATTCATCCTCTCTACAAATTTTAGGTTCTCCTTGCTACAGGTACATCTCTCCCCGCAGTATCCTTATTGCCTACGGGCAAGAATAGGGCTTGGGAGGGAAACTTCTCATCTCTTCACTTCTCTCATATCTACATTTCTCACATACTATCCAAGATGAATAATCCACATGATGATCATTTCTATCGCTTTCACTATGTACGATCTATTAGAATTAACGTATGGATTAGCCGTAAAATACACTTTCAACAACGTATAGTGTTTCTCTTCGGCCCTGAAAGGCTCAATGAAATACTTCTATCACCGGATCCCATCATACTACCTCTCATAGATTATAATTTTTCTTTTGATGTAAGCGTAGTTATCTTGCTATGAACCAAGAGGATTTGTACACACAATTAATCCCAATCACTAGACAAAATATATATATTATGGTAAGCACAAAACTACAATTCCAAAGAGCAATTCGTAGCCTATTTGGTTAGCCAAGATTGAATGCCATTAACTCATCTATTAACCCTTTCATATTACCCATGATAGGATATGACCATAGCCTTGATGTTTTCATCTTCGTATTGTTTTGACATTCTCTTTTGTGTTCTTTCTTTGTGTGTGTGAGTGCACGAGAGAAAGAGTGAGTCTTCTTTGATTGCACTTCTTTCCAAACCCTAGTCTTCATGGCATCTATGGTTTAACTCCTTCATATAGTTTTTGTTGAGTTCTCTCACAAACTCTCACAGCCATAAGCCCGATGCTTCCTTGGCAAGACCGCAAATTTCTCGACAACGTGTAGTCGTGTTGGGACAACTCCCTGTTTGTATCAATTTTTCATTTAGCGGCATTTAGATTCAAATTTGGTCATCTTCAACTTTCTTGCCAGAGTTATTTTTCAAGATTTTTTTCAAGCTTTAAAGTGACACAATTGGAGTTGTGCTATTCAGGTTACGACTAGTTCTCTGCAGGGTTATGGCTATAGCAACCTAGTGACAAATTGTGTGCAGACAAACTCGGAAGGCATGTATCTATGAATTATGGAATTTATGTTGAAGTTATGGGTTTTTTATGCTGAATTGTGAAAGGGAAAGTCCTTGTATTCATATGCATTGGTCGGCGTGTGCTAGAAATCCGTTCTTTGACACAGTTTTTCTCCTATGTGGTCCTTTGGGTAAGCGTGTGCTGGTAGATTCCCAAGGGAGCATAGGATTTCTCGGTTGGGGTTTACTAAAACTTTTTGGGGTATACTTGTTGGTTCTAAGGTTGAAGTTTGAGCACCCTTGGGACATATAGCTATAGAGTGTCCCACTTTTTCTTTTGCCCAACAGTATTTTGGTGCCTGCATCTGAGGAATCGCTTCAAGTTACCTTCAATTTACAGGTTTTGGAAGACATGGAGTTTAGTTTTCTGAAGTCTAGCGGAAAATCAAATGAAAGTGCCAAAGGTTTCATTGAGCGAATGGAGTTTTCTTGCCTTCTTGCTGACATGCAAGACCCAGTGTTGGTGCTACGAATCTTCTACTTCTGTTTGAAGGGAGATTCTAGGGAATGGTTGGAAGGCTACAAAAAGGAGCTACAATTAGCCCAACCTTCTCAAGTTATGACTGATGAAATGGTAAGACATGATTTTCTTTCACACTTTCACTTGGTGGAAGACCCACAAAAGGTATGGAAGTCTATTCAAGGCTTGGCATAGGGTGAAGGCCAAACCGTAGAAGACTTTGTGAAGGCATTCAATGCGTTGTGGACAAAGTGGTGTACATTTTTGGGGACTGAAATTCCTCCAGTAATGTTGAAGAAGGATAGGTTTCTTGCAAGCTTGAGGAGTAACCTACGCTTGAAGGTAGAGCTGAAGCAGCCAAGGTCCTTTGAAGAGGTAGTTGAAATTGCAAGGAATAAAGAGTGGAAAGGAGAGCGTCTTCATCAACTTGGAATCAATGTTGAGCCAAAGGTTGAAGTGAAAGGTGTAGAGCAACCAAGGGTCCTTATCAAGGGGCCGAGTTATGATCAACAAGCTTCTCACGATGTGAATGCTTTTCGCAAGGAGATGCAAGAGGTTGTAAGTCTTATGAAGAATCTTAGTGTGCATATGATGGGACATCATAATCATGGGAGGTGAAAGAGGTTAAAGCTATGGATATGGACGTGGCTATGGAATCAATGAGGGGTTTAGAGGTGGTAGAGGAAGAGGCATGGCTGGAAGAGGGGATATGTTTCAATGTTACAATTGTGGTGAATGGGGTCATAAAAGCCCTCAATATGAGAAGCCAAGGAGAATGGATGGTGACATGTTTCCTCTTCCTCCACAAGTTCCTTCTCGAGCTCAAGATTATGTTATTGAGATTAAAGGGGAAGCAGGGCCAAGTGGTTTAATAGTAGAAGATAAGGGAAACAAAAAGGTGGTAAGCATAATATGTTGGGAGAAGAAAGAGGATGATTTAGTATTAGGCAAAATTTGGACTCACAAAGGGGCCCTTTAAGGAGTTTGACTTTACCTCTCTCTACCAAAACGGGCGCATGGATAAATTTTTTCAAACAAACTCCAATGTTGGTGGAGGTTTGACAGTTAGAATGTCCTCTTCAAGCTCTATCTACTGATATATAGCACGCTATGAGATTCCTCATATTTTAGAAGATTCTTTTTTTGATTCACTTAGATTCCGATAGAGTTGTCACATCATAGGTGAATAGAAAAAGAATCTTCTAAAATATGAGGAATCTCATGGTGTGCTATATATCAGTAGATAGAGCTTGAAGAGTACATTCTAACTGTCAAACCTCCGCCAACTTTGGAGTTTGTTTGCAAAAATTTATCCATGCGCCCGTTTCGGTAGAGAGAGGTAAAGTCAAACTCCTTAAAGGGCTCCTTTGTGAGTCCAAATTTTGCCTAATGGAGCTATGGTAATGCATGTAGGTAACAAGGTTACAAGAGATCATGACATGAGTGATGCAAGTCCCAACCATAAAAGAGTGAAACAGGTTAAAATAGGTACAGGTAAAGAGAAGAAGAAGAGAAAACCAAGCAACATTACAATGCATCCAGATTTCCTTTGGGAGAAGTGAAACCAAATTATTGTTTTCTTACGGGTTGATTTGGTGAGTAGAAAGGCTGATGTTACCTTTGGGAAATTCATGGATATGTGTCCTAGTTTGAAGAGGTAGTGGAAGCATGTAGTCAACCCCATGAAGAAGGAGCCTGCAAGGGGGTCAATGAAGGTCCTGTCTTGAATGAGCTACCTGATATATGCCCTACTATGGATGCATGGCATAAGAGGAAGTACATTGGAGAGGCTTATATTATTGGAGGTGCATAGATATGTGTTATTACTCAAGCTTGTGTATCAAAGTTTGGACTCAACATGGTGAAGAATTCAAGTTTTTTCATAAAGCTTGCCAACCAGTTAAGGGTGAGGTGTTTGGGAGTTATAAAGATCTTGGAGGTGGATGCATTTGATGTTAAAATGTTGGTCAATTGTCATGTTATGCTCATGGATATTGGGGCTTTCCCTCTCATCCTTGAAAGACCATGGTTACAAGAAACCAAAGTTGTACATGATTAAGGACATGGTACCATCACTCTCTACAATAGAAGGGGTGATAAGAAGAGGTTTTACATGGCTATTAAGAAATATTTGGATGCTGATTTGGATGATAAAAGTGATGAAGAAGAGTACTCAGTGAAGAAGAAGACAATGGGGATAATGGCAGTGAAGCGGAAGATAGCAGTGATAGCGATCTAGATGTTTCCTCCTTGTTTCTTAAAGAAGAGCATGATGAGAAAAAAAGATTTCTTGGCCTTTTAAAAAATGAGGATATCTCGGGTTATGAGAAAATTGAAGAGATGATGCAACCCAACCTAATGTCAAACAAGAGCTGATACAAGGTATGTTGTCTCCCGACTTGACTAGTCATGAGAAGGGTGAGTACCTACATATGATACAACAATTTCCCCATTTATTCATCACTTCTTAAGAGGAAATTAGAGGCTTCAAGGGAGTGGAAATTCACATTCCAATAAAGGAAAGAGCTCAATCTATATGCCAAATGTTGAGCTATATATAGTATCTCTATATATAGCACCCTGGTCCCCTCTATATAAACACATCTCATGTGGTCAGTAGATACACTTTGGGTTTTGCATATGATGGTGTCGTCTCTCTCTCTCTCTCTCTCTCTCTCTCTCTCTCTCTCTCTCTCTCTCTCTCTCTCTCTTCTCATCTACCTACGCCTTCTGTTCAACATGGTATCAGAGCCGACCTTCCAAGGCAGGGTTTGATGTGCAAGATATCCAAGGCCAGGCTCAGTGTCCTGTGATGAAACTTCATGACACAATAATCAAATGTGGTGTGCAACACAAGGCCAAAGATAAGTCATGTTATCTCTCGAAGTTTATTTTTTTCCTATATAGTTGTCTTGTAGTCGTATGTAGAACGTGCTACACTTGTTGTGAGGCTGTAAGGCAGTTACAAGCATTGTGGGCATGAAGTTGCAAGGGTGCAGCCTGTTGTAGTGCATGCCGGCTTCACAATAACATTTCTATATTTGTAGTGCAACCTGTTATAATTAGGTCTGTAGCGCAGGTTGCAGCATGTTATTAGGTTTATTGTAGGTGTCATGTATGCTTTATGGGGTGTCTAGCGATGTCAAAGACAACCTGAATTGTGTTTTGTGAAGCTACTGCAGCAGTGCCTCGCTACGGCTACAACCACCGGTCCAAGTAAGAAACATATTCTAAGAACATATTGCATTATTTTAAGAATCACGAAGCTATACATATAATGCTTTTGGGAGTTTACAAGAGCGAGAAGGAGTTTCCAGCAACGCGTAGACCTAGGCCGCGATGACCATAGATACTTATAAAGCTTTATAACATTTCCTGCAATAAACCAAAAGAGGCGAGCAAAGGTGGTGGCAAAAGCAGAACCTGAGTTTTGTGCATCTCTAATCAACTCTTGAGTGATGCGTCAGCTTCCTAGCGACCCTATCTTGGGATTATTAGTGCAGTGATGTACTCAGATAGCTCTACGCACAGGTGGTTTAGGAGGTGAATTTCATGCGCCAGAGGAGGATATAGGTTGTAGAAAGCGCCAGCTCTCATGAAATCTCTACAAGCACGCCTTCTTTTCTCTCGCAAGATTTACGAGCCAGTGCAAAATAGAATTACCATATACTTCTATTTTTTATGTAGATTGGTTTGAGCACTTTCAGGAAATCTCTACGAGCACGACTTCTTTTCTCTCTCTAGCTTTACGAGCCAGTGCGAAATAGAGTTACCATATACTTCTTTCTTTTATGTAGCCCATGAATGCTCTCTGAAAGGTCTGACGTGTTGTTAGTAGCAAGCTAACCCGGATACCATTTTTCGGAGCTCTCATTGTAAAAACATTTATTATTTTGATGAATCAAAAATATTATAACTCCTATTTGCCAGATAAACTTTGTAATTCATGAGCCGGGGCTACAAGCTTCCAGATTGTATCAACATGTCTTTAGTTAGAGCTCCCAGATTATTAGTTTTGACCACCAAAAACCTTGGCTAAGGTATAAAAGATATTTTTTTAAAGTTTATTATTAAGTTTTGGATAGCGAAATACACAGTGTGAGCTAATGGCGCTCACCTCTCTCCTTCTCGTGCTTCCTACTCCCTCCCTGGTTGTCACTTTGCAGTCGTGTCTGTTGCATTGCAACCGCATGTAAGATCTCTACGCATTGACGTAAGCATTTCACGGTATTTTGTAGCTCTTGGCTTCGTCTACCCACAGCCTACTAATTTTCTCATAAGTAGGAATTTACACTTAAAAATAAAAAACTAAGTATAGCCGGGGTATTAGGACATCATTGCTAAGCATTTAGATGCATTTTGGGTCGAAAACAACTAGGTCAAAAATCCACTACTGTTAATAATCATGATTTTTGCACTCGACCTAAAGTGAGATTTAATACTATAAGCATGTGATCTTAGGTCTTATAAACATGTCCTAGAAGTTTTGTTACGTTTGATGTTGTAACGGATGTGATTTGTTTGCCGATGAGCGATTGGCTTTTCGTGATTTCAATCACTTGAGTGTAGCCTGAGTTAGATACGAGTTGTTTATTGTTTTCAAGAGATTGAAGCCTCTTGTAGCCTCTATGCACTAGTCGAGTCGGCTTCATCCCATGGATTGACAATTTATTCATGGTTCTCGATATGTCTGCAATAAGATAGGAGCGAGGTTAGACACCCGTCCCACATTTAGTGTCGTTGCCGGGGATCAAAGAGACCTCAACTAGGAAAAAACATGAGCCTTTTGTGAAGTTATCCTTTAACTTCCTCTAAGTTCACCTACGTATAGCTTAAGATTGTTGTCTTTTGCTATGTTGAAGTAGCTTGGGAGTAATCGTACTTGCTGAGTGCCTTTAGGATTGTAAGATTGTAGAATTAGATTCCCGGGGAGGTCACCTAATAAAAATATAGTCTATCACGTGAGTTCAACAGAAGGGTATTTAAAGTTCTTAAAATTTATAGAAATATAAATACAGAAGAGCATTATTTTTTCAAATTTTAAAAAAACTTACAGATTTTAAAAGAAAAGGGTACATTATATTCTTACCAAAATCATAGATAAGGGGGTTTACAAACATGTCTTGAACGCACGTGATATGGTAGTTTTACACATAGTGAACCCCCCGAGATTAGATTAGGATTTTGAGAATGATTGAGGGACGAGAAAAGTCTTAAGATCAAGGCTCAAAAAACCATAAAAAACAAGAAAATGAGTGTTTGTGTACACATTCCACAACCCCATTGCAGTAGAACCTAGGAGTAAGGTAAGTAGAATCCGAGATGGATTTTAGAACATTGCTCTCTCCAAAAGAATCAATTGTGAGTTGTTATGTGAAGTTGCAGAATTTCAGGTCCACAGCTAGAGATAGCACCAAAAGACGACCAACCACTCAATCCGACTGGAGAGTATGCTTTAAAACTTGTATGAACCAGTGGGTAAGCTCATGGACGCATTGGGGTAAAAACTTCAAGAGTTTGCAAAAACTCAGATTATTTACTTTTTCTTGACATTTTAGGCCAAATTAAGTTTTGACTTGTCTCAGAGGCTTAAAATAGCTCATGAAAAGACCGTCTAGTGAAAAAGTTCAAAAAAGTGTTCATTTTGGGCCTAAAGTAAATAATCACAATTATTTACTTTCAGCTCAAAACATACCAAGGTTGATGCCAGAGACTCTATACATGTGTACAAACAACTTTTGTAAAGGCACATAGGATTTGGATCCCCAAACTGACAAAAAACTGGGTAAAAACTAAATTTTGTACTAAATTTTGTAAAGTAAATAATCACAATTATTTACTTTCAGCTCAAAACATACCAAGGTTGATGCCAGAGACTCTATACATGTGTACAAACAAGTTTTGTAAAGGCACATAGGATTTGGATCCCCAAACTGACAAAATATTGGGTAAAAACTAAATTTTGTACTGAAAATTGAGAAGCACTCGAGTGTAAATTGAGAAAATTTTGTTTAAACTCAAGTAAACTATACCCATAGGCTTATATTGATGTGATGAACATGTGTACATGCTTAGCTGACCAAAAAGATACAAAATTTTGCCAGGAGTAAATAATCGCGATTATTTACATCTAACCCATTTTTCAACCTTTTGACCAAGTCTGCATACCACCAGCTTTATCATGTTATAATAAGCCCACAAACCAAGTTTGGTAAGATTTGGATCGTTGGATTGGAAATTGTGACCAGATTTACAAAGTGAGTCTCTAGATACAAAACTGCTGACCATTTGAACAAAAATTGTCCAAACTTGACGAAACTTGGCTAGGGAGCTTAAGTTGAGATACTTAACAAATATGTGTCAAGATTGGGACAAAAACTTGCAAAAAAATAGATGGAGTAAATAATCGCGATTATTTACATCTGCTACAAAAATTGATAATCTTGCACATTTTGAGTATACCACAAGATCAAGCATATCAAGTAGACCATAGAAATCAATTTTGGTGAAATTTGCATCACAAAAGTTATACTTAAGACAGATTCTTAAAAACTGAGTCTATGGACACGAAACAGATGATAACTTGAACAGATTTTATCCAAATTTAGTGAAACTTGTCCAGAGACCTTAACAGGTTATATACATGGAAAATTAAGCCAAAAATGGAAAAAACTGAGAAAAGTAAATAATCATGACTATTTACTATTGCTACACAGAGACACCACTTTTACTTTTGAACTTGTACAGTGTTAGATCAACATAAGACAAGGCCACCGGGAAATTTTGGGTTCAATCGGATCCAAATTGGTACATGTTCACTTAGATTCTAGGTTGCAAATTAGCCCTTTGGCTTTTTGCAAAAGTGGAATGGGAAAGTCTTAACTGTTGACTTACTTAGCTCGATTTGAAGTGATACACATAGACCAGTCACAATAGTTAGCAAGAATTGTATAGTCTTTGCGAAAGAATAGCTAACTTGATTAAAATTGATAAAAGAGTCAGGTTGTAGACAAGGAATTCACAGCTGGATAGAAGTTGCAATCAAGTCAAGTGAAAGAAATTGACAACAAGTCAATCCGACGGTAAGTACTCTATCTAGGGCTTCACAAGTCTATATGAACCTTAGACCTGGTTGTATACTAGCTCAAGGCATATTTGGAGAGACAGCAAGTAGAGTATCCACCGAAGAAAGTGTGAATCAAGGCAATCCCTTATACACTATCCTTGAAGAAGTCTCAGACACTTTTTCAGATTCAACATCTAAAATGTCTTCCTATTTGACTCATTAAGAAACCGGAACGACAATGCGCTATAAGCATATACTCTCTTTTTATAAGACTAATTTTCATGGTTTATCTGGATCCTAATGAAGAGTATACATTGATGACCATGGTATTGAATTCAAAGAGAAAATCAGGGCCGACAAACAAGAAAAAATGTACATGGATAGAAACGGAACTTAGTATTTACAAGTTGAAAACCCTGACGTGATAGACAAATGGGGGTTAGAGGTAAATACCATAACTCCAGATATGGTAGCAAAATAAGGACCACCAACTTTAGAATTTTGAGGGATACTATCAAGTTGACTTGAAGCCTTTGAAACGGCTTAGTATGGATAATCCTAGTATTGGAGTCTGTTGTTGGGAGGATAGAAACGTAAAAGATCTTCTTTGGAATTCTCATACCAAATTAGGATAGCTAACGTCCATGAAGATCATTTTTATCTACAAAATCAAGGACAAGGGATCAACAGATCTACCAACCTACCTGTATAGGGATTTCTATAATAATAACTTTGTTATGATGACTCCTGAGGAGGTGGAACAAACCAAATACCAAGGGTACTTCATAAGGGATTGGATATTAGGCCAAGGACCAGAAACCGTTCCAAGAGATGAACACCATGAGAGATCTTTTGAGAGTAATGTTAAGAAACCAGAAACCACCTCATCAGGAAGAAAACCGGGTGACACTAAGGCCAGTCCAGGGCTACACGAGTTACTATTTCCAACAGACTGGTTTGAAGGACTTGGAATAGGACCAACTGGCAGGAGACCGAGAGTTGAACCAAATAGACGCGTCAGACCAACTGATTTCAGAAATGGTTAAAAAAATACACTGGATCGGGGGATCCATATGACCACTTAGCAAAGCTTTAAGCAAGTGCTAAGAGCAAAACACATATTTGATTTCCATACTCAATTCGAGGGGTTTGGAACGACAGTAGAAGGAAAAGCACTGACATGGTTTCAAAAAATTCCCCCAAGGTCAATCATGGACTTAAATACATTAGCTCAAAGATTTGTAGTTGCATGTTCCAAAACGGGGATCATACATAATATTGTGGCTCCAATCTATAGCTCTAAACAAAAACAAGGTGAGTTTGTTAGCGATTGTGTAACTCAAATGAAACAATACACTGCAAGATGCCGAGAGCTAGAGATACCTACAAAAGAACAAATAGTATCATTGTTTCTAGAGGGACTACTAAACAAAGAACTTCATGCTATATTGTATAGTAAGAATCATACGACCCTAGAAGAGTGCATGTCAGATGCTATTGACTTAGGAGACAGTTGTGATATTTTTAACAAAGAAGATATCCCTAAGGATAACCAAAGCGAGAAAACAGCATCCACCAAACCAGCACACTTGGGAACGGCTGCTGCAGCACCGCTTTCAGCCATAGAAGACATTCTCAAAAGTATGAATGACATAATGAATAACATGTAAAAAGTACCTATGAGGGGACCAGGGCAAGGGATTCCCCCATAGGGACAACCAATTAGGCCATAGAAATGGTGTGCAATCGAGGGTAAATGGACCAACCATGATACCAATGAGTGCCATTACCGACCAAAGTGTGATGGGAATGTTCAATACGTGCCTATGAGGCCACATGGAGAACCCCCCACGTACAGATATCATCATAATATGGCCCTAGCTCAAAGACCATAGATGGGTATGGAAAGACCTCAACCTGTGTTTGGTCAACAGCCTCCATATCTGGGACATAATGCAGTGCATGTAAAGTACATGCATCCAGAAGGAGTCATAGATGAACAAGCACTAGTGCCTGTTACACCCTATACTGAGCCTAGTCCATCTGCAATAATTATAGAAGGATATTGGTATAATTCACATCCACCACCAATGGAAGAACCTGTGACTTATGCTACTCCACAGCTTGCACCAATGTACTATGTAGGTAATCAAGGTGTTAGACCTCCGATGGTAAGACCCATGATTAAGCCAAGAACTGCAAACTGTCATAATTGTGGTGCAGATGATCATTTGGAAAAACAAATGCCCAGAGCTAGACAAGAACCTCAAGCCAAGTGAAGCATAATGCTTACAATGTTGCAAAAAGGGAGGATACTTCCCTGAAGGTTGTCCAAAAAATACTTTAAATAGAGGTAAAACAATAGTAAACGTAGTCCAAGTGATACCTAGTAGCTCATCTATGAGTGAACCGATTATTCCAATCAAGGTGATCACCAGAGACCAGGCTACGAAAAAGAAACATAACTCCTTTGATGATTCGGAAAATACTTAAATTTCCTCTCAAAAGACCAAAAGAAGCAAAAACAAAAGGTATGAGATGAGAAAGCAAAAACAAAGGGCAGAAATTGAGGAGAAAGCAAAGAAACTATTCCAAAAAAAGGTGAAAGAAACTAGAAGCGAAATCAAGGAAACCACTGTGAAATCTAGAGGATCAATTTTGGTGGACAAATTTTTTGAGCCGATTAATGCAGCCTTGGAAGCTTACCAAGTGGGACTTAAAGCAGGCCAAAACATGGAAAACAATGGAAAATTATCCTTCTCCAGACATGGAAGGAGCTAAGCTTGAAGCTTATCAAAATTTGGTAAGAATCACATAAGAGATGCTAGAAAAACAAAAACCCAAGCTCGAGACTATGGTAAAACCTGAGGAGCTTCTGGTAGGAACCAGTAAAGAAAAATACGAAGTGCTGGTAGAACCCCACCTTGAAACAAAAGAGTTAGAACTTATAGTGTTGGACAGTGAAGATGCCTTAGACGGAATTCCACTCGTAGAAGAAGACTGGCTAGGACACTTATGGGAAAAGTTTAGAGAGATTTATGATGGGAGCTTAACTTTGAAGTCATCTCCTATAGAGGAAGTTTGGTTAGACAACCTACCTCCTGATATGGACATGGATGTACTATCCTTGTATGGGGATTGCGGATCTGAAGCTTCAGGAATGTCTAAACCATTGACCTTGAAAACACTACCCTCTTACTTGGGAGATAATGAAGATGAATCCATAGTGTGTAAAACCACTCAGGTAAAAAGAGTTGAACAGATGCTAGAAGTAGACAACATCCATTCAATCATGTCTACACCCATCCAATGCACTCTTACTTTAGGAAAATTGTTAAAAATCAGACCACATTTATGGAATGATCTACAGAAAACTCTACAGAAGGTGAAAATAATAGGGTTAATAGAAATTTTTTTGAGAAAATTGAAACATGAAATGTATAACAAAGAGATTAGATCTGTTCCTATGAAAAAATTAGAAGAATACTATGAAGGGGAAGAAGGAAACACAACCCTTGTAGTGAGATATAATGACATGGAAACCATGGAAATAATGGATAGTGGGGTAGGCATAGCCATAGCCACAAAAGTAGTATGGGAATCCTGGGGACAACCAGCCATTAGACAAACTCAAATGAAACTGTAATTGGCTTATGGACACCTCGAAAGACCCTTAGGATTTCTTGAAAAAGTTATAGTTAATTCCTGTGGAATTGAATATCAACACACTTTTGCCATAGTAGACTTTGGATAGAAACTCAATTACGAAATCATCTTGGGAAGACCTTTCATGCGACAAGTACAACTCATCTAGGATTGGGGAAACAATTATTTGAACTTAAAGCAAGTGGGATCAATAACAAGGGTTAATCTAAAAGATCACAATTATAGAGATGTCATGAAAACACCCATACAGGAGTTTGGCTCAGTCTCTTCGGTTGAAACTAGGCTTCCATCTTGGTTGAACAAGGACACACCTATTTGGATGTGCGAATCCTCAAAACACGGGAGTTTAAGATGAGAAGAATATATCTTAGAAAAGAATTGCACAAATGAAACCTATGTACTTGAACCCTTTTAGAAGCATCTGATTGAGCCATTGAGTGGACGCAAATTTTAGCAACAATGGATGTATGTGTAAATATGTCTATGCCTACTCAATTTTTCAATGAGGACGGCTATAACATAATTCCCATCCAAATGATCTCAACACTTCACATTGAAGACAAAATTCATGAATTCAAGGACTTGATGAAAGCTCAACAAGTCTATTAGACCTCTACTATGATGCAACAGATGAGTTAGAAGAACACTTAGCTACCTCAGATGATTCGGGGTCAGAAAAAGAACATGTGAGAGCTAAACTACTCATGAAAGGATGGGAGGAAAACTACTCATGAAAGGATGGGAGGAAATTTTTCCAAACTAGAAACCAAGAAGATAGAAATGGTATAAAAGAAAAAGAGACACAAGAAACTTAAAAGGTAGACCTATGCCATCAGTCTCTAGTAGAACATAGTTTGTGATGCAAATAGATGCACATAATTGTGTCAATGACAAAATCACTGGTAAATATCCTTTAAATGAAAAGCCAAAAATGTCAAAAACTTTGAGAAAAATGAGAAAGGAAACTCAAGCAAAACCTAAAAACCAGGACAAAAGTTCAACCATGAGACTAGTTGAGCGAAAAAAGAAATATCAAGAGTTGAAAAAAGCTCTAAAGTAGATATATACAATTGAAATGGAAACCACTTAGGAGGAAGGTAAAAATATAACGAGTGCTCCATCCCATTATAAGAAACATAATTGCCAAGATTGAAAAATCATAGTCGAACAACCTGTTAGGTAACTACAAAAACAGGGTGAGTACTACGAGGGACCTGAAAACGCAAAAAAGATAGATCTACCCAAACCAAGAGAAGAGCCTAGACCTGCCTACATTGCAAATGACCTAACGGAAGAAGAATCAAAGCTTTTGGTAAGCTTACTAAAAGAATACCAAGATATCTTTGCTTGGTCTTATGAGGATCTCAAGGGTGTTGATCCAGAAATCTGTCAACATACCATACCAATGAGAGATGATGCGAAACCAAGCAGATAGAGGCCATACACATATAACGAAACATTTGCCAGAAAAATCAAAGAAGAGATTGAAAAGCTAAAGGAAGACAAATTCATTTATAAAACTGAACACATAGATTGGGTTTCTCCAATTGTGTTAGCACCCAAGAAAAATGGAGAACTACAGGGTGAAAGCATGTTAACTTGTCGCGCTTTTTGTGCTAGTTAGTAGTTTCAAGTTAGCACATTTTAAAAAAGTTGGGCATCCGGTAAAATTTTTACAATTCGTATCAAAATTTGTCTAAGGTCATAGATTTGGATTCCTTGTTTCAAGAGCTTTCTACTGATATATCATATGTCATAGATCTTGGAGATGTAGCTCATGTTATTGTACTAGTTAACATATGTCAAAATTGTGCTAGTTAGCATTATCCGGGACACCAAAAAGCATGACAAGTTAACATGCTTATAGCCTACAAGTGCGTGTCAATCTTAAGAAAGTGAATGCAGCTACCATTAGAGACAACTTTTCTCTTCAAATCACTCATCAACATGTTTTAGAACGAGTTGCAGGAAAAGAAGATTACATCTTTTTAGATGGCTTTTTGGGATACAATTAACTTTTAGTTGATCCCAAAGATCAGCATAAAACTACCTTTGCAACTGAATGGGGTATTTTTACCTATTGGGTTAACTAATGCTCCTGCCACCTTTCAAAAACCGATGAGCCATGATTTTAAATAATATCTTTGAAATTTCTTGGAAGTATATATGGATGATCTATGTGTAACTTCATAATTTTAGGCTGATCACTTTGAACACCTCAAAAAGGTATTTGAAAAATGTAGACTTTATAGGATTTGCTTAAATCTTGAAAAGTGAACATTTATGGGTAGACAAGGAAAACTTCTTGGACATATAGTGTCTAAAAACATCATAGCTACTGATATGGATAAAATTCATGTTATTGCTGATTTGGCTAGACCGACAATGATCAAGGGGACTCAAGCCTTCATGGGACATTGTGGATATAATAGATGGTTCATTCACATGTACGCTATAATTGCAAAACCCATGTACAGTTTGAGCACACACTTTGAATGGACTGATGAGTGTGAAGAATCCTTCATGAAGCTCAAGCAAGTCTCACCCCAGCTCCAATATTGAAAGTACCAGATTTTAATAAGATATTTCACATACATGTATGCTTCCAATTTTGCCATTGGGTGTATACTAGCTCAACCAGGAGACAAAAAAATTAATTTTCCTATTTCTTATGCTAGCCGCCGACACTTGAATATGGCAGAGAAAAACTATACCACCACCGTAAGGGAAGGATTAGGACTGATCTATGCGGTCAAAAAGTATATACACTACCTATTAGCAAACAAATTTGTGTTCTTTGTGGACCACCAAGTCTTATTGTACTTGGTCAACAAGCCATGCAACACAGGAAGAATAGTGAGATGGTTCATCATTCTTTTGGAATTTGATTTCACTGTAGTTGTTGAAAAGGGAACCACTCATCATAGAGCATATCATTTGTCAAGGATTATTTTAGGAGAATCACCTAAGGGAGTAGATGATGATCTACCAGATGCATATTTGTTCTCCGTTGAAATGATAACTCAATGGTCGAAAAACATGGTATCTTTTGATGACCATAGCTCAAGTGAATTCACAAATACCACTTCCTATTACAATTGGATTAATTGAGAAATCGACTATGTATCAATTACTAGCTGGAAGGTTGTACAAAAGAAATCAACATAGAATATTACTGATGTGCATTAATTCAAAGGAGAAAACCCAATACCTAAGCCAAGCACATGCTACCATAGTAGGACTTCACTTTGTGGAAGACCAAACTATGCGGGGGATCTTGAGACTTGGAGTATTTTGGCCAACTATGAGGAAGGATGTTCATTATTTTGTGAAAAATTGTCCCCAATGTCAAAAACAAACACCCATACCTCATGTGACATTGTTCCAAATATCACTAAGTGGAGTAACTATCTAGTTACTTACTTATCAAGACAAACATTTTCTTAGGATATGAGTAAACACCGTCATAGAGCAATTGAAATGGAAGTAAGAGACTATGCTCTTATTGGAAACAAATTGTATCAGAGAGGTAAAGATCAACATTTGCGTCTTTGTGAAAATGAAGACGAATATATTCCCACTATAGAACAAGCACATGCTGGATTAGCTGGAGGTCACTTTTCTAGTGAGACCACCATAAGAGCAATCTTAATGGCATGCATATGGTGGCCAATACTTTTCGAGGATGCCAAAGAATATGTTCAAAGGTGTGATACATGTCAATGAGCAAAAATGCCAACCCATGTAGATAGCATGCCCTTAAGACCAATGAAGGGGCCTAGAGCTTTTGCAAAATGGGGTATAGATTTTGTTGGGCCAATACAGCCACGTGCTTATAGAACCCAAGCTCAATATATCATTATAGCTATGGATTATTTGACCAAGTGGGCTGAGGCTCAGCAACTCAAAAGAATGATCCCAGAACCACAACCGATTTCTTATATGAGTACGTGTTCACAAGATATGGACTACCAATAGAAATTGTCAGTGATGGATAAACTCATTTCCTCAATGAGGTAATTGAGTACTTGCTTAATGAGTTTATGGCCATCCATAACAAATCGGCTCCCTATCACCCACAAGCAAGTGGACAAGCTGAGCATACAAATAAAATTCTTAGCTCGGTATTGACTAAAGTTGTTAGTTCAAGAAGGACAGATTGGGAAATGAATCTCCATGCCACTCTATAGGCTTATCGAGTTTCATTCAAAACAACTTTAAATGCTACACCCTTTAACCTTGTTTATGGTCTTGATGCTATACTCCCAATAGAATTTCTATTGCCGACATTAAGGGTAACTAAAGATCTCGAGTGGACTAGACATGAATTGTCAGAGAGGCTTGAAGATTTAGAAAAATTTGATGAGCAAAGGCTAACTATTGTAGCTCACATCTATGCACAAAAGCGAAAACAAAAACAGTTTTTTGATTCACATCTAATTACGAAAATCTTCAAAAAAGGGGATTTAATTTTAGTCTATTCCCTTAAGCAACACATTCCTAAGTTTTAAAAGAAGGAAAACGGACCGTATATCATTGAATATGTATCTCCAAGTGGAGCTGTTAAGTTGTCCACCCTAGATGGTGAACCAATGGCTAATTGAATTAGTGGATGGCGTTTAAAGAAGTACAATTTTCCACTAACCAATGAATTGCTAGAAATGATGTATGCAGCTAAGCAAAGAAAGATGAAATGACAACATGTTATTGATGAAGCCCAAGAGGAAGCGCTTGGGTACTCAAAAGGAAAGCTGCTCTCAAGAATCAGCAAATACCTATTCCCATCAACACTCTGGAACCAGATCACCGACAATGGGAATTATAGAAAGATGCATGTCAACAGATGATGAATGGTTAGATGGAATGCACCTTCTCATCAAAGTACAATTGAACAATCATATCACAAATGCATTGGTCGATACAAGAGCTTGAGTAAATGCAGTCAGTTATTCCACCTCCAAGAAAGCCACGAGTCAAGTTTTAACAGCAAGAATAGCGACTATTAAAGGATGCAACAAGAACCCAACACCAACATTGGGAGTAGTCAACTTAAATGTGATAGTAACTAGATGTTCATGCCCTCATCTTACCAGATGAGCACATGAATGAGACAATGATTCTTGGAGTCTCATGGATGCGGACGTACAAGGAAGTACCAGATTGGGATACCAATTAGCTCAATCTATCGCCTAAACCTAAAGGCGGACAACTCATTGTTCCAATTGCAAGGAGAAATGGAAAGGAGGTTACTATCAGAGAAAACCACGAAGAAATCAATCTTCTCCATCCTATCGACAAGAAAATGCTACAAGTAGCATGCAAGGAGTCATGCAAAGTTGGGTACCAAAAGCATAGCTTAAAGACAAGATGATTCAAATTTGGGTGCCCAGAACACCATCTACAGTACTGAAGACGGTTCCAAGGTTCAAAACACAAAGAAGAACATCTTTGAGCATAGAACCTAACACGAAATGGATTTGGAAGAAAAAAGAGCACTTATCTTCTCCGCAAACTGTAAAACCAATCAAGCAATGGAGAGTTAAGTCTTAGAAGACTCCACCACACCATTTGGACCAAAGCAAACTAAGATATCAATGATGGGTAAAAGCTTGACAACAACCATTATATTGATATTGACAGCTCAAGAGATCAATGTACTAAAGCATCCTGATGGTACAATCAAGCAAAGAGCACACAAGCTACAATATTTTCTCTTTGGAAGACAGCACAAGAAAACCTCGACATCAGAAACCCTTGAGTTAATTACTCAAGACTCAGCTCTTACACAACATAATGGTTTTAACTACATTGATCTTCAAAGCATGGTAGAGCCAACCAAGGCTATGCATAGACACGATTGTTCAACCCATGCACACAGTTGTCCCGGAGTACACCATCTAGGAGGGGTGTAATGGCTATTGCCCGCACAGGATCAATAGGCATTACGAGAATGATTACCCATGACTACATTATATGAACATCAACACATAGAATGACGATAGAAGACAATACACAGTACACAAGCATAGAACACCGCTTGCTTCATTCATGTGTGATCCAGACACAAGGTTACAACAGTAGATGCCATAACTATCATAGAGATTGGTTGAGTTACATCCAAAGATAGGTATGCCCCTCCATATACAACCATTGCTCCAGCGCAGATCGGGAACGGTGCACACACTCCTGTCCCATGATATCCTGTGAAGAACTTCCGCCACGGCCACCGCATAACGCATGACTCCTGATCCGTAGTGTCCAGACCTCCGCAGGACTGCAAGACCGCATGTGCAGCTAATGCCGTAACACCTGGCACGCACGGTGGATTGCGCGAACCCACACTCAGCCCCTCCGGTTGGAAGGTTTCGGTTGTTGCTCTTTGACCTGTTCCAAGGAAGAGGAAATATCAATGTAGCCAAAGCCTCTAAAGGTTGCTGCACCACAACCTGCTGAGTGGGTGGTTGTGCTCTCACCTCAGTCGATAAGCGTGTGCTCCAGCTTTGTAGTTGATTGTCCAAAAAAACACAGAGATCCTCTTGCATCTCCACTGCCAACACATCCAAATCATTCATATTGATCATTACATCACCAGGGTGCGAGGCTAAGTGGGAGGCAAGGCTCTGCTACGTTCTCAACTGAAGTAGTTCCTGTTGAACAGAAGCCACAAAATCGGCATTAGCCCCTCGTAGCCTTTGAATTGCAGCATCCTGATGACGGGTTGTTGCAGTCAGCTCTTCATTCAGATTGGAAAACTCGGCAATGCGAGTCTGCGAGGCCTCTACCTGCGCTTCCAGCTCATTTACTCTTCCCTCTGTCGCGGGGGCTGGCCAGGACGCACGAATAGACTGTGCAAGTCTGCTCAAAGAAGTGTTGCACGCCTGTATTTGGTCAGCCGCGGTTGTTGTCGTAGCCTCCCAGGGTAGCGCTGCAAGAAGAGTACCTCCCGTCGAGGCAGCCGCATTGGTAGTTCCAAAAGGTTTTGGTTGCGAAGGAACATCCGCAGCCGAAGAGCCCGCCCTCAACGGAGCAGCACTTGCCACTCTCTCCTGCATTCGGCGGCGCCAGCATGCCACCGCAGAATCGTCTGGTAGAAGAGATGAATTCGCCGGAGGTGGTGTAGAAAATTGTTGTTCCTCTTTGCCGCACTTGCGGTTTGCTGATCCTGCACCTGTAGTGGCCATCTCTGGGACTCCAAAGGATACCACTGCCGTCAAAGGACCCGGCAAATCCTCAGTGCCAGCATTCTGCTGCTGTGGTTCCCCCCTAGTAGAAACTGCCAAAATTTGTGTTTGCGACAGAGGAGCCACATTCCCTTGGACCACCAATCTATCATCTTCAAAGTGGCATAGAGGATGCAGGGCGAGAGGAAAAACTTCCCTTAAGGGAAAAATTAGTGTGAGCAGTTGGCCAACTTTTGTATTGGTTAAGGTATTTCGCCCCAACTGTGCCATCACTCTTTGGAATTCCGCCAGAAGTCTTTCTCTGACAACAGCTGCCCAAGCCACTGGCTCAAAGTTGGCCGAATGCAAAACATTTCTGGCTCTGGTTGAGATAGTGTACGTTTTGGCTTGTAGCCAAATCGCCTCGAGAAACCATCGATACGCATCCCTGGTTGCCACATCTGACAACCCTGAAAGCTTATATTCACCTTTTACTTTCAAGCCAAACTCCTGCTCAACATTTGTAGCAGGGATCACATGAGACGCGCGCACCACGTCATCGTTGGGCAAACAACAACACCTGGAGATCCTTTCTGCTGTCAAACTGAATCTTTTGATTATTCAGCACCACAATATATCCAGTAGAGCCAATTGCTCAATCAAACATGCTGCCTGCGGGTGAATAGGTATCCCTTGCCAATCCAAGTTGGCGAACACGCGTAGCCGCAAGTCTTGCAGCCAGGCGTCCACTCGTCGAAGAGCGAGCTATTGTACGAGAGTGAAGGGGATACATTGCAGGAGAGAAGCCGTCATGGCAACGATGAGAAGAAGGAGCAGAGAATAGAGCACTAAGGACGCACGATACACAAAACAAGAGAGGCACAATAAGAATCGTCTGCATGTAGTAACCCTCTCACAATGAATTCCCAAAATAGGGCGATCCACGGTGTAGCAACCATCATAGCTCCTTTCTCGCTTTCCAAGATTGCATGCAAAAGAATCCCCAATCATGATTAGGGCGGCTTCTGGCTCTTCTACTACAGCAAAGGGGCACTGAATCGGGGTAGGTGAAACATAATGGCGCAGTCTGAAACCATTGACTGGCACAGAAATAACCTCCCCCCGCAAATCCGCCAAATAAGAAGAGATGGGCCCGCATGATTGAAAAATCCAAAATGGTCCTGACCATCGTAATTTAAGCTTCCCCGGCATTATCCCGAGATGAGAATTAAAGACCAGGACTAGCTGTCCCCGAACAAATTGTTGTGCTTTCGGGCGATCCAACCATTTTTTTCGCCTAGATTGCAGATCCTGCAGCACCGCAAAGTTGTTTAACCGCTCTTCGTCCAGTTCCTGCAAAACATCCAAACGATAAATCACAGAATCCTTCAGAAGAAGCCGATCCGAAATCAGCATCCGCAACCTCGGAATCACATGCTCCACCGGGGTGATTGCCTCCATGCCAAATGCCAACTTAAAAGGAGTCAATCCTGTTGCCACTTTATAAGTTGTCCGATAGGCCCATAATGCGAAAGGAAGTTTCACATCCCATTTTGTTCGATGCATATTCACTAACTTTGTTAAAATCCGAATTAGTTGATTCTGCTTGCCCATTCGCCTGAGGATAATATGGAGAAGATTTCTTGTGCAACACAAAATAAAACCATAGCATTCTCTCCATCACCTTATTCAAAAAATGACTACCCCTGTCACTAACCAACTCAATAGGGCAACCATATCTAGATAAGATATCCTTATATAAGCATCCAGCCACAGAAACTGCAATATTATCTTTCAAAGGCCATGCCTCCACCCATTTGGTGGCGTAATCCGTGGCTGTCAAAATGTACTTATTACCTGTGTGAGCCTCAACTGGTTTAAAAGGTCCAATAAAATCCAAACCCCACTTTTGAAAAGGCTCCAAGGGTAAAATCGGCTGAAAAGGCATTCTGGACCTTTTGGTAGGTTGCCCCAATCGCTGACACACATCACACTGTTGCACATAATTCCTCGCATCCTGAAACAATGTGGCCCACCATAATCCTGATTGGAGAACTTTTCGAGATGTGGTTAATGCTGCAAAGTGACCTCCCGCAATACCGGCATGGACTTCTTCCAATACTGCTTCCTGCTCCTGTGGTAGCACACATTTGAGTAATACATCTGCCACCGTACAATAATAGAGCTTTCCCATAATAATCTCAAAATTCCTGCTTCTGATAGCCATACGTTTCCTCTGATGGCTGGACAAGAAGGAAGGCATTTCGCCTCTGTCGAGAAAATGAAACATCTCCTCATACCATGTCCATGGGATGCTAGGGATGACCCTTGCCTGTTGTGGAATTGCTATATCCTCTGTAGCTACTCCTGTTAGAAATAGAGACGCATTCGGAAATTCATCAGCTACCCCCATCGGCGGCTCACCGGAATCTAACCTGGATAGGTAGTCAGCGACCACATGCTGAGCCCTTGGCCGATGTATGACCTCAAAGTCAAATTCCTGCAGCAAAATCACCCACCTAGCCAACCTGCCTGTCAAATTCTGTTGCCTTACCAGGTATAAAAGAGCCAAATGGTCCACATGGAAGAAAAAACGTCAGCCCAACAGATAGTGTCACAATTTCTTCACTGAATTAATCATCCCTAAACATTCCCTTTCGGTTACTGAATAATTTCTTTCTGCGGATGATGATCGTCTACTAGCATAATAGACAGGTCGGAAACATCCTTGACTCTGTTCCTGCATCAGCACACTGCCAATAGCTCGATCCGAAGCATCCACAAACACCTGAAAATCCTGACCCCAATTCGAAGCAAGCATAATCGGAGCTTTGGATAGTTGAAGCTTTAATTTCCGAAAAGCCAAGTCACATTGCTGTGTCCATGCAAAATCTATAGCATGCGCTGCCTGAGTAATCGGGATTGCCAAATGCACAACAAACTGCAAATGCCTCCCATGCCAACGTGCTTGACCCAGGAAAATCTGACACTACTTCTGGTTCCGCGGTGGAGGCGCTTCCATAATTGCAGCAATTTTATACGGATCCACGGAAATACCATCTTCAGAAATTATATTCCCTAATAGCCTGCCACTGCGAACAGCAAATGCACACTTTAAAGGATTCAAACTGAATTTTACCTCTCTACACTTCAGAAAGCATAACCGTAATTGCCTCAAATGCTTCAATTGCGCTCCAAAAACACTGAGGTCATCCAGAAAAATTCTCATAAAATCCGTCAAATAAGGACCAAATATTTGGAACATATCCCTTTGAAAAGTTGAAGGCGCATTCCGCAATCCGAACCACATCACTGTGCAGGCAAACACACCCCATGCGGTAATAAAAGTTGTTTTTGGGTGATCCCTCAATGCCATTCGGATTTGGTTATATCCACTAAACCCATCTAGAAAAGTATACATCTCATGTCCTGCTACATCATCCAAAATGGAATCCAAGAATGGAAGAGGAAAAGGATCTGGAACAGTAGCCGCATTCAATTTTCGATAATCCACACAAATTCGGATTCACTTGTTTTTCTTTGGTACAACCACAATTGGAGAAATCCACTCCGGATTATCAATAGGGGTAATAAAACCCACTTCTAAAAGACGATCAATTTCCATCTTAACTTGCTTTGCCACATTCAGATTCATCCTGTATGAGTGCTGCTTCACTGGCACCGCATCCGGTTTCAGATTGATCGTATGCTGATAAAACTTAGGGTCCAATCCCTGCATATCCGCATATTCCCATGCGAAAACATCCTTAAATTATGTCAGTAACTTGATCAAATCATCTCTAAAACTTGCCTCAAGCTGCTTATTAATGTATATGGGCTGTGACTCCTCTTCCTCCCCAAGAAAGACCTTCTCTAATTCATCTTCTTTAACCCTTGTAATTTTTTCCATCTATGCCTCAAACGCACGTTCTTGCTGAATCACGTCCTCCAATGATTCAGGGCTTAGAAGCACTTGTTGTTGCTCCCCTATTCCTGCTGGAGTTCCTGAAACCCCCAAGGAGTTCCCTTTCGGAACCAGAGAAATATCCGCAAGATATAAAGAGACCAAATCCGGATTGGCTTTCAGAAATTGCTCCTCTTCATCCTCTTCTAATCCTTCCACCATATTTACTGTTTCTGCTATCACCAGCCATGCTGCCTGAACTGGTTGTCTGCATGTTCCCAACATCACCCGCACTTTCCTTTTACCCTTCTTTACTGTAAGCATATTTTCTTCACAATTATGCTTTACCCTCGCTTGTCATAACCAGGGTCTCCCGAATCTAATGTGATAATCCTAATTATGATCTTCAATATTCAAGACTACTAAGGAAACAACAAAGGATAAGCCCGCCACATCCAAGACAATGCCCTGAAGTAAACCCACTGATTGCACTCTTCTTTGATATGCCATGCGAACCACAAAGGGGTCAGGCTCCCAATCACTAAGGCCAAAACACTCACAAGCTGCTTGAGTAATAATGTTTACTCCCGCTCCTCCATCCAGTAGTACCTTGTCAATGTATGTTCCATGGTATCTAGTTGAAAGCTCCGGAATGCGGGTATCCGTGATCCTATTTGTCGGCAACGGGGCTGAATCATCCTCCTCGCTTTCAACTTTCCCGATGGCGACTTCCCTCAGCTCTGTGGACGCTTGTCGCAGCAATGCATTATAAAAAATTCGGGACCAATTTCAGCAATCAACCCAGAGGTACTTGTATTGGTGACGTGAGGACCTCTTTCCAAACTGAATTCCAATCTTCGTCTTCTCTAATATCATCCTTATCCTTATTTCCAGCTTTTCCTTCCTTTATTTCCAGGCCCACAATCGATGGTCCTGATAACTTCACTGGTGGTGTGGATTGTGGCAACCAGGACACAGTCTTTTTCCGCACTTCTTCCTAAGCCGTCCACTCTGGAATATTTACATCGGGCGTTGGAACCACATTCTTACCCGATCATGTGATTAATGAAACCACTGGATCAGACTCCTCCAATCCTTCAATTTGAACCATAGCCACACTAGGATGTTTTCCTGCAGCGCGTTCCTGCTTCTTCCGATCATATTCCATAGCTTCAGTACACTCGGATCGCCAGTGTCCATCCCCCAAATAGAAAAGGCATGTCTTGGGGCGATTAGGATCTTGGCCACCTCTTCCGCGACCTCGTCCTCCCCCTTGACCCCGTCCTCCTTCTTTTACCTTGCAAAGGTGTCTCTGATGTATGAGCATGAGCCATCGCCACAACAGGCTCTTGTCCCTGCCCTATCTGTGGTTGTTGCCAGGTAGAAGAGTCCCCTCAACTCCGACGACCCCGGCCATTGAAATAACATCCACTATATTATGGGTATTGGTCGTGCAAATCGCACACCACTTCTGATTCATTGCGCACTCCTGAGCACCATGGCCCGGATTCCAACACTGGGTACACCATAGCTCCTTCAGACTCTTAGCCACCACAGCCGATTCTGACAACCTAGATGAAACACTTTTCCCATGACGCTGGGATTTTTTTCGAGGTGTCTCTTCCGATTCTTTCCCCGAATCGTTGTTTCCTGAGTCTGAGGAATCTGATAATGCGGATTCCGACTCCGAACTATCACTGCCACTGTCTTGCGACTTCCGATGAGATTTCTTCTTGTCTTTTTTCTTTGATTTCTTTGGAGATTCCGTATCCTCTAAAGCTTCTCCTGCTACTACAGCCCTAGCAATTACATTATCCAGTGGAGTAGTTACCTTATCCACTGTTGCCATAGCCGTTCGGAGATCCTTGTTGAGCCCCCGCAAAAAATAATCATTAAGTACTTCGGCTGTCGGCCGTTGTGCTTGAGGTACCCTCTGCAAAAGCATCCAAAATTTTGCAGCGTAATCCTCCACTGGCAATGACTTCTGCCGCAACATTCGAAGCTTTTCCAAATGTTGAGGGACTGTTGTTTCCATTCGAAACCTTCATAGAAACGCTGTGGATCCGTCAACATATCTGAAAATGATCATTAGGGTATTCAGACAACCATTTCACAGCTTTCCCCAAAAGTGTAGATTCAAATACTGACTGTTGATGGAGAGGAATCACCACCCCAGGATGATTCAATCCACAAGCTTTATTGAATTGGCGCAAATGTGCATCAGGGTCTTCGCTCGAAAGACCTCGAAATTGACTATACTTAATCTGAGGATGAGCCATCACCCCTTGCCCAATTGTACCTCCTCCCGAAAAAAGCTGACGAGCACTAGGAGGTCGAGACAATGGCGGAGACATCCCCGGACTGCTTACCGGAGACGGTGGTGGAGCAACCTGTGTGGGTGAGGGTGAACGTACGACAGGAGGACATGACTGAATGTGTGGAGTACGCCTCGCTCGCCGCAACCGCTTACCACGCACCGGGCTTGGTGATGGAAATACAGATTCCTCAATCTGCGGTGAAGAAAAAACAAATTCATCCGAACCTCCCCTCCTCTGACGTCTTCCTACAATTGGAACCACATGGTCAGGCGGACCCTGCGACCTAGTGCGCATGCATATTCATCGTAGGTCGTCCATCACGCATCGTGGTCACCAGATGTAATGGCTATTGCTCGCACAAGAGCAATAGGCATTACGGGAATGATTACCCGCGATTACATTATATGAACATCAACACATAGAATGACGATAGAAGACAGTACACAGTACACAGGCACATAACACCGCTTGCTTCATTCATGTGTGATCCAGACACAAGGTTACAACAGTAGATGCCATAATTATCATAGAGATTAGTTGAGTTACATCAAAAGATAGGTATGCCCCTCCATATACAACCGCTGCTCCAGCGTAGATCGGGAACAGTGCACACACTCCTGTCCCATGATATCCTGTGAAGAATTGCCGCCACGGCCACCGCATACCGCATGAATCCTGATCCGTAGTGTCCAGACCTCCGCAGGACCGCATGTGTGGCTAATGCCGTAACAAGGGGTGAAAGGGAACTAAGTAATTAAGGGCAATGTTTGAAGAGGGAGGAAAAAGTTTGATGTTAACCTGTGATTTTTTGCAAAATTACCTAATAATGCCCTTACAAATCATCAACTGGGGAATTCTACCTGATAACATCTCCCCGATGAGTGTAAATACTTTATATACTATGAGAAAGTAATCCAAAAATAGTCTTTTTTAATTATTTTTCATCATTTTTCTTGATATTGAGACTTAAAAATGAAGAAATTCAACAATCTAGCAAAAAACAATAAAGCGTGTTTTTCAATGGATTTTCTTAATTATTGGATTTTCACTTTGCTTTTTTAGCGCATTATGTTATTTTCTTTGGTTTTTTCAATAAACGGGTCAAAAATTAGTAATAAATAGCATATGAGCTCAGATGGAAAAATTGAAGATACACTGATGATCTGAAGAACAAGGCGGACTGGCACAAAAAATTCATTCAGATCGGCAGATAAAAGCGGGAAGCCTAAATTAGGTTGCCAAGGCCTACTTTTTCAAAATTCTTGCAGGATGAGCTACAGGAGTCCGATTGAGGAATTTTTTGAGTTTAACATAGATTTCATGGTCTAGTAGGACAAATAGGGGAATTTGCGGAAAAATGGTTTGGGAAGTCCGAGTATAGATATCCAAGGTAGTCTAAAATCACCTCATTTCCACTTGTCGCCTTTGGAGAGAGAGCTTTTGACCTTCTTCGCGCGAATTTTCTAGAGTCCACAGTCGCTCGTTTACAGCACCGTCTAACACAAGACATAAGGGGTAAGTTCTCTACTTATCAATGATCCATTATGTACGGCCAGTAGCTAGTCCAAACCCCAGGAAAAAACCCTAGAATTTGAGCAGTGCACGAAGTCCTACGACCAAAAATTGACCATAGCGGCCTGTTAGCTCAACCAAATCAGATGAAACTTGAATTGTAGCATGCCCCTACATAATAGAGCTCTTCTATATCAGTAATTGACCATTCGGCAGGGGTCAAGGAGGGTCCAAAGTAGAAAATCTAGGGTTTTGGCAGATGCCAAAATTGGATTTTGACTCCACAGAAAACTTATAGACTGGTCTATACACAATGTATATGGTTGGTTTCATAAAATCAATCAAGGCAAGCTCTCAAAAAGCAGAAAACAACTCGAAGGCTACAAAGCATCAAATTTGATATGCGAAGTTCCAAATGGGCCAAAAATAAATGAGTTGTTTCATGACTATGTAGCAGACAAGTCCATAGCCTCAAAAGTGACTAACCAACCCCACATTCCATGTAGTCACAAAAATCAGTGATTTCAGAGTCGCCAAAGCACGAAGTCATGCCGACAGGACAAAACTTTACCAAACTCAATTTAGGACTTGTATTAGGTGTATAGAATATGTTTAGGTTAAACTTTGTCAAGTTTTGCAAAAAAAGTTGACTGGTGTAAATAATCACGATTATTTACTTTTGCAAATTTTTATCTTGAAAATGGTACCTTCACATCACCCATCACTTGTGCACACCTATTACATGCCACATTTCAAATATAAGTGAAAATGATCAATGATAACTTGGAAAATTATAAAAAAACGCAAAGAAGTCCTTTCAAACCAATTTCTGAGTTATTAGTAACATTTTTTGATCCAAATCACCTCATATCACATACATAGGGTCTACATCATGCCTAGAACCAATTTGCACCAAAAAATATTCATTTTGATGAAAAAGTTAATAATCACAATTAAACTACTTTTTTGCCAAGATGGGGAGGGGGATTGCAACTTTGACTTCATAGGACCAAAGCACATGATGTCCCAAGTCCACTGACCAAATTTGAACAAAATTGGAGCTCAAAATCTCAAAATCCCCTTATAACTACTGTTTCAGAGAAGAAAAGCATGAATCTGGCACCTTTTTTACCTTGTGCAATCAAATGATCCCACACTTCACTCAGAGTATCTAATTGATATATATTTCAAGCCTATGATACCAAAATTGCAAAAAGTTGAAAAAATTCCTCAGTTGTGTAAATAATCGTGATTATTTACTTTTGTTTCAAAATTTTGCTTGGACTTTATGAATTTGACCTTTACATGTTTTTATGCATCTGTGCATGCACTACAAGAGGCTATTCATATTAGCGACGCTCACACAGCGACGCTCAAAAAAAAAATTCCCGGCGTCGCTATGAGCGTCGCAAATTTCTTTGTAAATTTGCGACGCTCATAGCGACGCCGGCTGGGCTAAAAAAATAACCGAGCGCGCCCAAAAACTCAGATCTCAGATCTGAGTTTTTCGGCGCCCTCAAGCAAGGAGCAGGTAACGCTCTCCCTCACTCTCTCTCTCTCTCTCTCTCTCTCTCTCTCTCTTTCTTCTCCACACACACACACACACACACACACACACACACACACACACGAGGAGAGGAAGGAGAGCCAGGTATGCTCCTTCCCTCTCCTCATTCTCATGTTCCCTTCCCCTCTTTCTCTCTCCCTCTCTCTCTCTCTCACACACATACACACACACATAGTGTTTTTGAGAGAGAGAGAGAGAGAGAGAGAGAGTACAAACAAAAACAAAAACGCACACACACATACATAAACAAAGAATGCACACACACATTGAGAGAGAAAAAGAGAGAGAGAGCATGCATAAACAAAAAACGCACGCATTGAGAGAGGAAAAGAGAGAGAGAACATGCATAAACAAAAAACGCACACATTGAGAGAGGAAAAGAGAGAGAAAACATGCATACGATCCAAAAAAACACACACACATTGAGAGAGAAAGAGAGAGAAACTAATTTAACGTCGTAGGAAACTAATTAAAATTAAAGACCTAAAGATCTAGCCGACGAGGAGTTGAACTCAAGACCTATTATTCAAGAGGGAAATGGCATAATCAATCTATCATACTTGGCATGGGTGATAGAAAGGTTATACCATTTATCTCTTTTTATTGGCACACACATCCACACACGCGCACACACACAAGAAGAAGAGAGTTATAACGTCGTAGGAAACTATCTTAAAAGACGTTAAAGATTAGGTTATATGTAGACTTACATTAAATTAGATTTAGGTTTATTTTTAACTAGATTTACGTTTATTTACGCTAGATTTAGATTTACGTTATATTAGATTAGATTTAGGTCTCCATAGACTGCGATCCGTGCATGAAGCGGGTGAAGAAAGCCCTCAATGGAATATAGGGTATTGCTGCCTTCACTCATGGTGGGCTCCGTCGATCCAAAAGTACTGGTGAAATGTCTTCAAAAGATAGGGAAGAAGGTGGATCTTCAGGGCGGCAAGAGTCACTACATCCCCGACACAATGACCATCTAAACAACCTCTAGTCATTCAACAGCAACTTCAAAGTTAGTAACAAGAGCAAGAACGGTCTAAAGGGCCAATTGCTGTCGTCAGATGTGGATGGAGATGAGGCAGCGTCACCGCCGGAAGTTAACTCTCACATCTTTAGTGATGAGAATGCCAACTCTTGCCGAGTTATGTGAAAAATTATGTGTTAAATCAGTTTTAAGGTTCTTATAATCCCTGTTAGTTTAGTTCTTTGTTTTTAATATAACATAATTTACGTTAGATTTAGATTTATGTTATATTAGATTAGACTTAGGTTTATTTAGGTTTACCCACACACACACACACACACACAAGAAGAAGAGAGTTTTAACGTCGTAGGAAACTATCCCAAAAGACGTTAAAGATTAGGTTAGATGTAGACTTACGTTAAATTAGATTTAGGTTTATTTTTAGTTAGATTTACGTTTATTTAGATTTACGCTTAGTTACGTTAGATCGAGTCCACACAAGAATTACTTACGGTTTAGGGTTTAGAGTTAGACGAACAGTGAAAAGATCTACTGTGAGAAGATGTTAAGATGCTGTGAAGTGCTACAGCTAGAGAAGAGGCAAAGGGGTTTTGTCCACTACATGCAGTATCATGTAGACGTGGGTGTGTAGATTTCTTGTACCCACAAATATAGGTATTGACCAATAAAGACGAGATTATAACCCGGTGGTTCTGATCTCCGTGCACCTCTAGACCGAGGTGTGCGGGGATTGGACATGACTAGAGAATGTGAGGTAAAGAGAGAGAGAGAGAGAGAGAGAGAGAGAGAGAGAGAGAGAGAGAGAGAGAGAGAGAGAGAGAGAGACAGAGAGAGAGAGAGAGAGATAAGACGAAGAATGCCAATAGAATATTAAATTTGTTGTCCAGGTTATAAGTTTTTTATCCTCATTATGAGTAGCGATGAGGATGTGGGACCGTCCAACCGAAACACCTATCTTATGTCCTTGTAATCAATGCAAGCATGTTGTGCGACGGACAAGACGTGTTTCTTTGCAGCACGTTCGCGAATTTGGCGAGTTCGATCCATCTATTATAGATCGAGTTGTTGCCAATTATAACTCGTCGGACTCTGACGCTGGACAACAAGCAGCAATCTTGCAACCCAATAGACGTGTTCGCAGGCGCTTTGGTCAAGCAGCATATGTGAGGCCACAAGATGTAGCCTCTGACAGCTCCGGGGATGATCATGCAGAGCACATTCCCAACGAGGCAATGTTTGAGCCCGAGATTGATGAAATGATCGAGATGATCATGGATTCAGAAAGGCTTATCTATGATGATATGAAAAGTGAAGCCGATATGCCATTGTATAATGGAGCACGTATGTCTAGATTGAAAGCACTCCTGGTTCTTCTCAACATGCAGGCAAAGTTTGGATGGAGTGACACTAGTGTCACAGCGCTTTTCAGGTGATCTATTACAATTAGTTTACTTTAATAAAACTCTAAATGTATAATGATCTGATAGATTTTTACACGACTGTATCATATTTTTATGTTGTGTAGATTGCTGAAAGAGCACATACTACCAGCTGACAATGTGATGCCAGATTCCCGAGATGAAGCAAGAAAGATTTTGCGAAACTTGGGGATGGATTACAATTCTATCCACGCTTGTCCTAATGACTGCATTCTTTTCAGAGGGGAATACATAGACATGGAGAAGTGTCCGAAATGTGATTCCGAAAGATATCGAGTAGATCTCCACGGGACAAAAATTCCACAAAAGGTTTTGCGACATTTCCCTCTGCTTCCTCGCATCAAGCATTTCTTCGAATGTAAGTCCATGGCCGCCCTAGCATCATGGCATGAGGAGAATAAATCTTCGGATGGTGTGCTACGAATTCCTGCAGATTGCGTAGCGTGGAAACATATAGATGGAACATGGTTGGATTTTGCCAGGGAAGCTCGAAATTTGCGCTTAGGCCTGGCTATGGATGGCGTAAATCCATTTGGTCAAAGATCAACATCTTACAGTGTATGGCCCGTTGTCATCGTCAACTACAACATTCCCCCGTGGTTGACTACGAAGAAGGGGCACCTATGGCTAAGCTTGATTGTGCCAGGGCGATATAAAGTGGGGAATATGGATGTGTATCTTCTTCCACTATTGGAAGAGCTACAACAATTGTGGATTGGCATAGAGGTGGTGGATATGAGCTGACACACAGGACGATGGAATGCTTTGATCAGAGGCATTCTAATGTGGACCATGCATGACTATCCCGGGCTAACAGAATGCTCAGGTGATCTATTGACACTCCTCACTCAGACACTGTAAATCTTGTTTTTTCCCATAGTTGATCTATTATCATGTGTATACATGCAGGGCTTCAAACAAGCGGATACAGGGCATGTGTCACATGTGGACCTAGACTGAATGCACGTAGGGCACCCTCACTAAAGAAGCAAATCTACGAAGGTCATCAAGCGTATCTTCCAGAGAATCATGTGTTACGCGATGGCTTTTTGGGAAGAGAGCCACCAAGGATGAGAGCGTAGAGGAGAGTCTGGTTTTCTTGAGGTGGATTCTACTAAGAAATGGACTGACCTAAGAGACACTTTCGTACTACCCGAGCATTGTGAACAAGTAAGTATGTAAATAGTTAACATCCCCCTTTTACAAGTTATGTGCTTGAAAGCTCTCATGTAAGTTATGTGGCTCTGGCAGGTAATATTTCATCCTACAAAGTCTACATCAAACTGGTGGTACGTCATAGACGTAGCCCCTTGTAGTGCAAGGACGTATGAAGGCTACCATGTGCCAATCACAACGGCATCAATGGAGGAGATCAGAGAAGATGCTCAATCAGAAGCCGCTGCGGTGGTGCCAGACGAGCATCAAGATGCTACTACTCTATATGGGGTGCATGCAGAGGAGCTACAAAATGAAACAGAGGATATGTGTTTAAACGGAGAGCTCTATATAGATATAGGAAGTTATGCTGAGTTATGCGAGGATGAGAGAGAGATCTCTTAAAGCCACAAATATTGTATTTGAACAATTTTGCTCCGTGTTGTAAAAGCTCTGGCTCTCTAAGTACCTTCCATGGTGTATAACGCTCTTTTCTACTCGCGCTCACATCTTTTGATTGAAAATTCTGAGTTTTCGACTTGCCTCTTCTATCACTCAATTCATTGCATCATTGTATTTATATGCGTCATTATGTCATTGTATTTAATGGTCTTTGCGTCATTGTCTACTCTATTCATTCAATATTAAGTTTAAATATTCGTGTGTTTAATGCAGGTATGGATGATGAGGAGTTTCTTTCTTCTTTGTCACCGCAGTAGAGACAGTGGTATGTGGAGCGTCATCGCTCTGGCGCATCATCGCGCGTTCCTACTCCATCCGCATCTCCCTCTCTTTCGGAGCATTCGGCGCGCTCCGAAGCTTCGGCGTCGACGAGACGAGCTTCACACTCGTCTAGACACCGGCGCTCTAGTGGTGGCGGTGGCGGTTGTTGTGGGGATTCCGCCACCGATGCCTCCACACCGCCTCGTGTTCGACGAGGCTCTTTACCCTCCCCTTCTTTGCCCGCCCCCACACCAGCCACAGCATCGCCATCTACGCCAGGTTTTGCACGGCTGACTGTTCCTAGAAGCTACACACCTCTACCTACTCCGCCAGGAGCCACCCCACTCGACACTCCTCGCTTCGGGGCCCAGATGCCGGTGGAGACACCTGACGTCCGTACCCCCATCGACACGCCGCTAGAGACCCCTGCCGGGACACCCAGGTTCACGCGTCACCAGCCAGAGGGCTTGTCTTACTCCATCGACTTCAGCGGCGGCATCATCATGGATGATGACGGCAAGAAGGTGATCTCGCGCATGCGTGGTCTTTGCTCTCAGCTGTTTAGACACTACATACTAAACAAATGGAGTGAAGTACCAAGTGATTTAAAAAACAGAGTCATCAGCATACTTCATGATGAGTTTCCCGTTCCAACACGGGATCAGCGCTTCAATGAAGACCTGATGAAGATTCGAATGCGCGAATACTGCAAACAGAAGCGTTCCGAAGTGCAAAAAGCAATCAAGAATGGGTGGAACATGCCAGATTGGCTGGCCAAAGAAGATTGGAAGAATGCGAAGAAAGCAGCGCGCGAGAATCCCGACAAGTGGAAGCAACAAAAGGATGCAGCCAGAGCGCGAGTAGAGGCAGGGAGCTCGCACCACTTGGGGAGCGGTGGATGGGCATCATTTGAGGCCGATTTTGTAAGTGTTTTCACATTGCTCTTTATGTTCGATAGTTTAGGGTTTATGAGTTTTTTAATTCTAACATAATGAAATCTTTGTATGTTTTGACAGTGGTCGATGACAGGACGTGATCCCACACCGTACGAGCGCGAGTACGCAGGCAGGAAGGGCTTAAACGCCCTGATGGACATTCTCAGTTCTCGCGGAGGCATGGTTAGTATTAGGGTTTACTCTTTTTTATTTTTTGTATTGTTTTATAAATGTTGTTATATGTTTATACTTACTGAAAGCTGTCTTATTGTCTTTTTTTGCAGAATCCGACAGATACGCCGCTTGGACGCGATGAGACGTCTGACTAGACGACGTCAGTTTAGCCATAGCTAGATAGCATTAGTTTAGGGTTTCTCATAGCTTATGTATCATGAGATGGATTTTATACGTCTTTTTGAACCATGTATATTATTACATTTGTCACCGCAGTTCCTTTTGCCAATCAATTCTTTATGCCTATGATGTTGTACAATTGTCATTATTACATTTGCCAATCAATTCATTTTGCCTATGATGTGTACAATTGTCAATTTTGCAAACAATGCGTCTTGTGGGTGACTATTTTGGGTCTATTATCTACCCTTGCACTTTTTTTAAAAAGTGAATCAAGTACTCTCGGGCGTCGCTATAAGCGTCGCTATTTATGGCTCTGTAGCGTCGCTATGAGCGTCGCTATAGTCTTCTGTGTAAACGTCGCTATAACCGTCGCTATGAGCGTCGCTATATAGCGACGCATATAGCGACACCTATAGCGATGCATATAGCGACGCTCTCGTAGCGACGCTCGTAGCGACGATTTTAGCGACGTCGGGGGTTATAAAAACCCAGTGTATTTCCGTCGCTAACAGCGTCACAAGAGCACACAACCTCTTGTAGTGATGTTCAAAAATTGATTTGAAGCAAAATGGGATCAAGTTGTCAGCAATTCAAACTGAAGGGCATATCAGAGTGGAAATGGAAGAGATTTTTTAACTTTGCACTCTATTCACTTAATAGGAGCAATGCAAGTTGCGAAGAAGGCCAAGAAGAGGGTCTCTCAAAAAGAGAACTTGCAAGAGCTGCCACCCTACCAACCGTAGACCCAATTCAATAAAAATAGCCAATGTAACATATCTATCCAGAGAACAGCTTGAAGAGAACAACACCACAGTTTTCACAGGTAGGTTTAAAAGTGAAGGACACCAGGTAGAGTTGCAGGTGCTGCCAAAATAGCTCTATGATGTTGTGGTAAAGCCCGACACAAAAAAATCTAACAGAAGACTCCGACTTAGGGAATTCTATGACCAAGAACCATGCAGTGTAGACTTCCAAAAAGCCTATGAGCTCTTGTCTACAATTGAGGAAGATGAATCAACCCAAATAACTGATCAACAATGGTAGAAGGTAGAAGTGGTAATAACAAAAGAAATTGTAGCCGAGGCTCTCAAGTTGCCAATAGAAGGGATGATGATGAGGGCTCAAGATAGAAAGATAGTAGGTACCTTCACCAAGGAGACTACGGCGGCAACCTTTGCTGATCTCATCCAGAAGCAAGTGGAAGAACCAACATGGTCATATCATCAACACTTACATTTTCTAGCAAAGAGACCACCAAGGTATACAACACCCAATCATGCATTTGCAACTACATTCACCCAGGTATTGAAGTCGACAACTAGGCAACCCATCGATCACGTGCAATATGTGCTATCAATGCTGAAGGGTACCAAGAAAGAGGGTAAGATCACATATCTGGGTGCACCTGAGGTATTGACAAGAATAGTATACCATGCTATCGGCATGGCAGACAATTTTCCACCTACCCTAGATCAAAACACATGGATCGTGTCGGCACAGCCATCTCCAAGAACCACCCGATCGTCAAAGAGAGTTTACAAGTCAGATGAAGAGTCGGCAGAGAGCTCTCATGAAGCACATATCAATGAAAGTTCAGACAATGAAGAGAAGACAAACAGAAGAGAGGATATGAAAAAGAAGGCAGTGGCTGCACATCAGAAAGAACCTCAACAAAAGAAGACAAGGTTTGAAAGGAAAAAAGAAACCTACAAAAGAAGCTGGCAGGCTGTAGGTGAGGACCCGGCATGATGGGTTCCAAGAGATATAAAAGGCCCCCGAACCAAGAATCCTGCCATGAGAGAACCAAAAGATCCCAAGGGTTTCTCTCCCTCGTTCAGCCCCCCAATTTTCTCCCTTGCACGTTCTGAGTATGACAATAAGCTCTCTCTCTCTCACCCTCGTTGACTCTCTCTCTCCCTCTTCTGTGTTTCGGCAGCCATGAGGGCATAGAATATAATCTCTCTCTCTCTCTCTCTCTCTCTCTCTCTCTCTCTCTCTCTCTCTCTCTCTCTCTCTCTCTCTCTCTCTCTCTCTCTCTCTCTCTCTCTCTCTCTCTTGTTTGCCCACCCACACACACACCCACGCACACATACACTCTAATGCACACACCCCCTCATCCCCTCCTTCAGCCTCACACTCTCTCTCTTCCTCCCTCCCACTCTCTCTCTCGTTCTCTGTACTCGACCGAGCCAGGGCGCAGGAGTAGCTCTGTCTCTCTCTCATAACACACACACACACACACACACTCCCTAACCCCTCTCCCCCCATCACCCGCTCTCTGTCCTCACTCACACTCTCTCTCCCTCATTGTCTATAGTCGGCCAAGTGGCACGTTAAAAAATATAAATAAAATAATATCCCTCTTATACTCTCGTTCCCACACACACAGATACATGCAAACACACACTCACCTACACACACACACCCCCTGTTATGGAATTGATATTTTGATATTTTATGTAGCTGACAGGTGAAAAGACTAAGGGTTATGCAAAAGGATATCATCTTTATGGACATTTTATTATTTTAATGTTCTTTATGAGCTAAGGCCATTTAAGTCCTGCCGGCCAATCTGTATACATTTTTGAGCATTGAAGAATCTATAAATGAAATACGTGCAAGAGGGAAATTCTCACTCTTGCACGGGGGAGATTGCACCCAGTGTCCGCGTTATTCTTCTCTCCTCTCCTCTATTCTCTTTCGCTGTGCCGGCGTAGCACTCCGTTCTAAGAGGTGCGCATGCACGTGCTCTCTCCCTTTCTCCCGCTCTCTTTCTCTCTTTGTTTGTGCGCAACGTTGGGTGGATATGCCAGGTATGTGGTTCCGTTTGCTTATGGCTTGCAATACACTGTTTGCTCTATTTTGCAGGGCCTTTTGTGCTCCCGTTTGTAGCAGTGGTATCAGAGCATTGGCTACGCTCCAAAACTAAAGATTTTGAACAACACGAGCTAAGTATTTTTCTTTGTATGTGTGTAGATTCCATTGATTGCTTCAATTTGTAGTTAGTGATTTTAAATTTTTTTTAGAGAGATTCCTTTCTTTATTGTCATAGTATAGTGATTGCTAGCGTAATTATGTTAGTTAAACATAATAATAAAATGGATTAATCTAAATCATATGGGGATACTCAATTACAAAAAAAAGAGGAATAGTACATAGCCCTAGATGGGATATTACAAAGAGGACTATCCCGTTCAAGAGGACTCGGCTACAATTCACCTCATAGGATGATAAGGAGGAGTTTAAAGATTGTAGAAAATCGAACCTAGATGAGAGTAGAGGGGATGAAAGAACAACGATTGAGGATGATAGAGTATTGCAAGAGAAAACTTTTAGCATCCTACAAAACCATCCTAAAGGCAGAGAATGCCCATGGGAACAAACTCCAAAAAGGGTTATTTTAAATAACCTTTTGCTGTATCGCAATACATGTGGGACCCACTTCAACACCCAGAGCATCCAACAGGAGCAAGAGCACCACAACACTGCTCATCAAAATCATTGTTTGTAACCACCCATAGGCTTGATACTGATAGTTATCGCTGGCATTTGATGGACGATAGCAATTACCCATTTGCATGGCGGTGTGATAATTTTTCACCCCAACAGCAAATGAGCATTGTCGACCATGTACGGCAGTCAAGTGGCTGCCAGCCAACGAGCCTCCACGAACCTTAGTTGGCTTCACGTATCACACCCGACCACAAATCCTGAAGCACCACAAATCATGCAAACTCTCTAGATCTCTACCTCTCCTCCCACTCACTATTAGCCGCCATGTGGTTTACAATTGAGCGATCTCCCTGTCGCTCTCTCATGCCTACCACATCGCTCACTGTTCTGCGTGTACCTACACATAGTTTTCAGCCTCTAGTTCCATCAAAAACTTCACTTACTGACTAGTAGCATTGACCACCATAGCCGTCATCTCACTCTCTACTTTTTCCTCTTGCATGGCGGCACCAAATGCATATACCTATACTTACCACCAGTAGCTTCCAATACTTATTTACCTCATGGCTAGTTGAATGCTATTCCTATTGCTCTCTCTCGCCATATTCAACTAAGTCGTCTCATTCTCGCTCCCTCTCAAACTCTCTAATTCTTTTTATGTTAGGTCTGTCGTCACTGGCCTGCTGGCCAGCAACCATCACACACACACACACACACACCCAGTTTTTACCGTTCTCTACTCTCGTTCTCTCTTTCAGCCCAACCTGCCATGTATGAATGGAGCTGTCAAGTCACCAGTTGCATCAACCTCTTTAGACTCTCACTGCATGCATCTTTGCCAACATACACTAACCAGTAGATCTCCAAGAACTAGAACGTGCATAGGTACTGTGCAATGCACTATAGTAAAGTTGGCCTGGCACCCACCGTGCAGCCATCATTCACCTACACTTGTGGCCACCACTTCACCAAAATCTTCGGCTTCAACTCCTAGTGATGACCGGCTTTCGAAACCATGCCCGTGAGAACCACACCCTAAGAAAAGGAGGGTTTGATACCAAAAGAAAAAAAAAAAAACAAAAAATAGCCCTTTACCACTCACCATTACCCCCCCCCCCTTGGGGGTTAACCACCAGTGGGGCGCCGCCAGTTTGGCCACACCCCTCCATTATCACCACAAGACGATCTCTCTCTCTCTCTTACTGCCCGGCCCCGCTAAATATTCCCTCTCTCCTACTCTGCGACTGCATCACCCGGCCTGGTAGGAAATTGGTGTCCCTATCACACTCCAGCCCCGGCGGGCCGCCATAGATAATATCCTCTCTCTCTTCCAAATATTCTCCCTTCTCTCTCTCTCTCTCTCTGCTTGTCCACACTCCAGCCCCCGCGGGCCGTACCCCCACCCCTCTCGTCCACACTCCAAGAAACCCCGCCTTGTTTTCTTCCCCCCCCCCCCCCCCCCCCACCCTTATCTACACCTAACTCTCTCTCTCTCTCTCTCTCTCTCTCTCTCTCTTGGAAGCAACCGCGGTGGGCCTTAGGTCAAGCTCATCCTCTCCCTCTCTTCTCTCTCCCCCCCCTATCCTCTCACCCTCCCTCTCTCTCCCTCTTTTTCCCTTGGCGAGAACCCGCCTTAGGGGGAGATTATGTATATATATATATATATATATATGTATTCTAAACCGTACAGGTTTTGGTGATGGAGGAGGAGGATGGTTTTGTGAGTATGTGTGGAAGTAGGAAGGGAGGTGAGAGAAGACTATGGGCTACTTGTGCAAAAAGTGGGTAGACTGGGGTCCATAAAAAAAAATTCCTATCTCACCGGTGGTAGCTCCAAAAATATCAAACTTTTTGGCATGATTAGTTATCTATTGGTCCATATTTTTTCTTTTTACCACCGCTTCAAATTGAGAGTGGAGATGGATATAAAAAATCCCACGAAAAAGCCTATTTTTCTTCACAAAAAAGTCTTCAGTGGCCCCCTTTTTGTTGAATTTGCATAAGGCTCCAAAGGTGATCCCCCTCCTTGCGTGAGAACATGACCTAATATATTCTTAGGGGTCTGAAAATATGCATGGTTGTGGATTATGCATAAATATTATATATGGATATGATGAAAAAAAAGAGGTTAATATATATAAACAATTTATGGAATCTAGAATAGTGTAAGTTTAGTGAAAGGCAGTGACTGATGGTGGAAGGTTTTTTTTTTGAGGTTTTTCCTTGCAGTGGATTCACACCAAAAATAAGAGAAGCTTGCATGAGAATATTTCTATATGGAATAAAAAGTATGCAAACTGGTAAGACAAATTGTGATAATGGTGAGTCAATGTACATAGCATACATAGGCAAATAACGCACACACATGTAGAAATATTTAAATAAATACCAAAATAATTTCAAAAATTCCTTATATTTAGGCCCTATATACAATGAGATATTTACACACAAATGGGCCATAATATTTAATTATTTTATTTTATTTATTTTTTTGGCTCAACTAACCCAATGACTAGCTAGCTGAGGGTTTTAAGGAGATATGGGAAAAGTCCCCTAACTCACACACGTCTATGTACAATGAAAAGGTAGGGATAGCCACAGTGTTTGAGTGATTTTGATAGGGGGAGGTAGCTCACTATGGCAATTTCAAATAGCCAAAAAATGGCTGTCACTAGCAAAGTGTTGCAGGTTTCAAGTTCTGTAAATATGCATGTGGCTAAACATAAATGTTCAATAGGGGGTGGGAAATGATGGTGTAACCAAAGGTGGTACATGCTAGAAAGTGTTAAGTGCAATGTTGTGTATGCATACCGGTGCATGGTAAGGGGCTCAAGCCAATGTGGGAGACCAGGGCAAGACAATGTCACACAAAAATGTATAATCAAAGTGGTTTTTTAGGCCAAGGGGCCTCCGAATTGGGATAATCAAGATGGAAAATCAAGGTGTCCAAGATGTGGTGAATGTGCCCTAGAATGTAGTGTTCAATATGCTTTAGAGGCCCGTCTAGACGGCTCGTCAAATGGAGCTTCAGTGTGAAAGATATGCTAGTTCAAAGCTGGAAGGTTTTGCAGATCCCCGAGGATAGATGGGGCAGATGATTAGAGGTAACGTCAACATATAGGCATGTGAGGTTTGAGTTGTGGATCATGCAGATCTTTTCTGATTGCGGATCAGAGTCGGGATGGAAAAGTTATGGCCGTGTGAAAAGTTATAGGGGGGCATTTATGTGCGCGCTTGGTCATATTGGATAAAGTACCATCTGGAAGTTTCGGAGCCTTGCCAAGGTTCCCAGGAGTGTTACATTGCATGTGGATTTGATGGAAAGTGATAAGTTGTCAATCGGAATCCGGATGTGCAAATTATGGGCCGATAAAGATTTTTTCAATGGTGGTCAGTTTTTGCATGGTTTGACCGTCCCACCGGGTGCAGCATCTAGAGGTTTCTTATCCTCGCTAGGGTTCTGGGAGCAAGTGTGCACTATGTGGAGCTAGCCGAAAGTGACGATGCAACAATCCAATTTAAGTTTTTCAACTTGAAATAGTCAAAGGTATATGAGATGCTAGGAGTTTGAGATCAGCACAGTGAGTTTCCCTTTCGGAATTCACATACCGGTCATTGAGTTTTGGGGAGTCGACGGCATGTGCAATGGAAACAGACTACTAGGGGCCAGTTTTGGACGATGCCATTGATGCGAGCAAGATGTTGATGTGACAACTAGCCCACGAGGGTGCATTAGTAGAGGGTGTGTGGGACTCTCCCCCTAATCCTTTTAAATTAAAAAAAAACAGAAACTCCAAGGGAGCAACGATGGAGGATTTTTTTTTTTTGCAAAACTCACAATTGTGAGTGGATAGTATTAAGAACATAAAAAATACACACCAACCTTGAGCCCAGACCGAGCCTTGAGGGTCAAAGGATAACAAGTTTTTTGCTTGACAAAGAAACCACAACTACTCTTAGGCTTTACTTATTACAAGATGTCATCATGACATGTATTGTTCTAGACCAGTCCTTTGAAGCTTGTTTGCATCCGATCATGTGGATCGTCACTCTACTCTCTTGTATGATTTCACGAAAGCTTGCCATAGCCAAATCCCCCTCAAACATGTGGTGGTTCCTTGCTTGCCAAATATGGTGAAATAAGTAGTACTTGATTATTTGAGTGCAGACAAGAAGAGCATCACTTCTGAATCTATTACTACCGAGCCAATCTCAGGAAGTGGAAGAAGCCCGAGCGTCTTTGCTTGGGAGTGTTGAAAAGAAGGTTCCCCAGGAGGAAGCCAAGCGCATGGAAAAGGGAAAACATTTCTAAAAGGGGAAAATGAAAAGGTAAAGAGAAAAAGAGGGAGAGGTGATGTCAAGGAGAAAGAAGATTTAAGAAAAAGAAGGAAGGAAGAGAAAGGGAAAGGAAGAGGCAGAAGAAAAAGAAAAAAGAGAAGAAGAAGTGGGGTTTTTTTGTGAGCGAGGAGTGAAGGCAAGGATGGAAAAATTTGTCTTCTTCTTCGGCTCGGTTGAGGGTAAAGCAAGCCCAAGGAGGGGATTTTTTTTGGCATGACGAGCAGAGAGAGAGAGAGAGAGAGAGAGAGAGAGAGAGAGCTCTGTGTGGAGAAAGCCGCCATGGAAAGTTTGATGCGGGGAGTTGGAGAGAGCACGTCCCCGCGTGCGTTTTTTGTGTGCTTCAACCTACGATCATGATTGTATCTGTTTTTTGTTGTTGAATGAAGAAAGTCTCCCCATTTTGAAGCATGTAATCATTTTGTGCCGGATTTCCCTTCCCCCTTCTTCTCTGCTCTATTGCAAGTGGGTTTGGGTGTGTGTCGGTAGTGTTGACCCCCCTGATAGTGTGTGTGCAAAGAGGGAGATAAAGTGTATAATGTTGTGTGCGAAGGGTGGCTATCGTTGGTCCATTTTCTATGGGTGTGGGTTGTGTTATTCCCTTTGTGGGATCGGATGAGTCTATGTAAGTGCGTGTGAGCATGCGGTCTTGGTGATTGTGTTGTTTGGAGGTGGTTCTCAAGTGGCCTAGGGGGTGTTGTGTATGCCCTGAGCTATAGGAGGAATTTTTGCATGTGTGTTGGGCGTGTTTACCTATTCTCTCTCTCCAACAGTGTGAAGCCGGATTTTGTTCCCTTTTCTGGGCACTTAGTTCCAAGCCGCATCGGGGGTCAAAATGTGGGGTGGAGTTGTAGAGTCGGAGCCCAAATTGTGAAATCTCAACAAGTTTTTTCGGCTCAACAATTGGATACTTTGCAGGGAATGGCTAGATACCAAAATGGAAAACACAAATGTTTTTGATGCTTTTTTGGGGAGGTTTTTGATGGTCTAGGGGAGCCTTGGAGGGCGGGTGTTCAATGGCTGCTATATGGCACTGTCTTTACCCGAGTCCTACCAAGCATCAAGCAAGATTTGAGCAAACACAAAAACCGAGCGATATCTAGGGAAAATACACACACACACACACACACACACACACACACACACACCACATGAGAAGGAATTATTTGTTTCCATTTTCAAGTCATGATTATGGTTTGAACATTGTACCATGGATCTCGCACCATCCTTAGCCGCAACCTCAATGTACACTCACAAGGCAAAAATCAACACATCAAAGTAAATAAGCGGGCTTCAAATAGTGATTTGCTTTTGCAAATCAATGTAATCCTTATCTTTGATCACCCTTTCTAAAATACATTCCTTTCACTTTAAGCTTCCACATTGAGAAGCTCCACACATCCACAGTTCTTTAGGCTCACCCAACCATGCTAGAAGTTTTGATCCTGCTATTGTAGCGAAATCAAACTCCTCCATAGGGATTTGGTTCACATCCTTGTAACCATTAGGGCCAATTTGGATGAAATAAGGGCTGTTTAGGGTTTCTCTATTCTTGATCTAAGGGTCAAGGAGGAGCCACATTTCCAAAAGTATGGAACTTTTGTACACGTGTCAAGATCTCCTTCACTTGCTTTTGGAATATTTTGCACTATTTTAGCCATAACTTTTTCATATGAACTCCAAATCTAGCGCGCAAATGGTCCATAGGTGGCGCTTGATGAGATCTATCCAATGAGTACCCATGTTGAATAGTTTTGGTAAGATCTTCATGGTATTTTTTAGGTTGCCCCTTTTCAGATCCTTACACAGCCCTTTTTTCATCCAAATTGGCCCTAATGCTATGGTGCTTAATATCTATTCTCGTTGTGCTTTCCATGTATCTCAGGTAGATATGGTTGTAACCCCAATCTTGGACCATTTTCAATTGCCACATGAATGGTCTTCCCAATATAAAGTTATAATTGTTCTTCTTGCCAAAATCAACAATAGCAAAGGTATGTTCATAGTCAATCCGCAAGAAGTGACAACTATTTTTCTAGAAATCCTATGGACTTTTCCATGTATGTCCGTCTACAAGTTACAGTTTCATCCTAGTAGCCCTTACTGCTAGTTTTCCCCATTGCTTCGAGATCTCTTTCGTTGCGATGGCAACACCAGCTCCACTGTCAAGGATTGCCATGGTTTTTACACCTTGGAATTTGACAGGAAGAGCAGTGTTCCCATCTTCTCCCTCATAGTACTCCCGTATTTTTTTCAGAGGTACCGGTGTCGTATTTAGATGAGGCATTTCAAGCTCTTTGATCCTTTCTTCAATTTGATTCATTGTTTTATTTATGGAAAGTTTCTCTAGGCACTTACCCGCAATAGTCCACATGTTTGGTCTTATTCTAAGCAACTCAGCTAGCATTATCGTACAAGGGTAGATATATTATCTATTAACCCTTTCAAACTGATTACCTTGTTGGAACACAGTCTCTGTGATGGGATTGCAATAACATCTAGCTCGGCGGCCTCGTGCTCTCTCGTATAAGAAGGTAGTGTTCTTAGCGAATGAGGTTGACTATCCATAGATTGTACATATCCTTTGTCTCCCCAATACAATTGCATTTCTAGATTCATTTGAGATCCAAACTCAAATTCCTCTATTGGTGGAGGAGACACTCCTCTTCCATCACCTGTCTAGTTTACTTGTCTTCTAAGATCACTAGATTCATTCTCCTCTCTGACTTGTTTCCACAATTCGTCAAAATCATCTATTTCTCTACAACCCTCATGTATAGCTACATGAAATACCTCGAAAGAGTTATCTATGGTATTCAACACTGTTCTTGGTTTTAATGCTGGATCCTTAACACTAGGTTGGTAATAGGACAGATTTATGTCCTAGGACACTTTTAGGTCCTGTTAACTCGCAATTTTGCCCGAATTAATTCTAAAAATATAAATAGGACTAGTACATGGGACCAATCCTCAAATTTCTCAAAAGACTTGAAAAAAACTTGGAATTAATTTCAAACCGGTTGCATGCCAGCAAGGTTGGGTAATTAACTCAATGAATAATTCAATTGATGGATTTTATGACAATTGGCCAATTGTCCATGGCATGTCGTGCAAGAAAAATGCTTCCATGCGCGTGCCTAGGCTCTAAATTGGGGGCGGATTTTGACCGTAGGTTGAAGAGGGGATCCAAGGGTTGAGGGTGAAAGCCCCAAAACCCAAAATTGAGTGAGCCCTTGAGCGGGGTCTGGCAAAAACCGATTTTTCCCCTCTTGGAGCTGCCGAATTTTGCAACGTAGATGGCGTCAAATCAGAGGCATTATGCTGTAGGGGAAGTTGGTTGCAGACACGCTGGATGTTACCCACAGTTTTTTCAAGCCCAAGAATGTGCACTCTTGCAGGTCCCGGCAGTTTGGTTTGGGGCATCATGGGCTGAGCAAGAATTTGGAGAAAAGCATACAGAGGTCTTCTTTTTTGGTGTCCTGCAAAAATGCTCAGTTAAAAAGCAGAAGTTCTCTTGCCGATTTGAGCGGGATTCAAAGGATTATTCAGCTTCATGGGATTATGTTGCAGAATTTGTTGTGCGGAGCTCTCAACGGGTGCATTCTCCTCAAAGAAACTGTGAGGTAAGACAAGAATCTACACCTTCACCTTCTTCATTTGGAATTGGTGAATCAAGTCATGCACCTATGCTATCAAAACGTAATTTGGGGGCTGCAAATGATTTTGATGCCCCGCTTGTTGGGGGGGAAGAGAACATAACGCATGTTGAAGAAGAGGCTGAAGAGACTCCACTTGACCCAACCCCACTTGGTAGGCGTCCTGGAAGACCACCTAAATCACATAAGCGGGGTAGACCAAAAGCATCATGCATGCCTGCAAATGGCACACTTGAAAATGTATCACCCGAATATAGTAAATCTGCATGTGGTGGCCGACCTAGAAAATGTAAGCCTTCTCATGTAGGGGGCAGACCTGGCCCTTCAAGCAGCCCATTTGATGTTGCTAATGATGATGAAAGTGATGATGAGCATGCATCAGAAGGTGAGGGGTTGAATGTGGTGACAATGAAATATTGGAAGCCGAGGGTCTTGTACTTGATGACTTTCCTGATGGAGATGCACATTTTGTTGATGTGATTCCTCCATAGTGGAAGAGTGGTGATGAATTAGAGCAAGAGCCACATGGTACATTTCGGGCTCTTCCACCTTTCAATGGTGTCAAGGGACCAGACTTGGGACATATGCCACGTGAATTTTGTGAGTTTCATTTTTTTTTTATGCTCTTTCCACTTGACCTTGTTGATCATGTTATTAGTGAGACTAATGCATATGCCGAGAAAGAGAGGCAAAGGTGTGTCCGGTTGCATGACTCCATGCGAAGATGGGCTCCAATAGATCGGCATTCTTTCCTACGCTTCATGGGTGTAGCTTTGGGCATGGCACTACACTACATGCCGTCAAAGCAATATTATTGGAAAGATGAGGTAAGAGGCTCCCTTCTATTTCCTAATTTTGGTGAAAAGATGAGTCAAACTACATTCCAGCAAATCAAAAGGTTTTTGCATTTACGGGACAATGCACAAAGACCACCTCGGGGAACTAGAGAGCACAGGTTATGGCAATTGCTTGAGCTAGAGGAGAAGTTGAATTACACTTTTCAAAAGCATTATAATTTAGGTCAATGTGTGACTGTGGATGAACGCATAATTCCTTCTAAGTGTAAATTGAATCCATGCAGAGTTTACAATCCCAAAAAGCCTCATAAATTTGGTATCCAGGTTTGGAATCTATGTGACTCCGCCACGGGGTATAATTTTGCATTTCAAATTTATGACAAGATGCCATGTATTGAATTGTCTTTTTATGTTGTTGCAAATTTTGTGAAGACATTGCCAAGAAAAGGGAACCATGTATTCTTTGATAGGTACTTCACATCTGTGAAGCTTTTGGAGCACCTAAGAAGTGAAGGTCAAGGTGGCACCGGCACTTATGTATGTAACAGGAAGCACTTTCCCGCCACCCAAATGTTACATTTGGGTAAGAGAGCACGGGGTGCTTGTCGGTTTGCTTATTGTAAGAAGCAAGGTCTTGTTGCTTGTTCTTGGATGGACAAAAAAGAGATTCTTTTTTCTTCTAATTGCTATGGTGTGCAAAAAGGTGAGGTGTTGCGCTTGGTTGGTGATAAGAGATTGCCTTTCTCATGTCCGACACTTGCCGTGAAATATAATGCATGCAAGGTTGGTTGTGATGTCTTTGATAGCATGGTTCTAGGTAGTGGCTATAGCTTGCAAAGTACAATGCACGGTTTTAAGTGGTGGCATGCAAGTTTTTGGGGTCTCATGGATTCCGTTTTTACAAATTGTTGGATTATATGGAAGGAAATGTATGGCAAAAAGGATGTGTGTAGATTTGACTTTATGCTCCATATGCATGAGCAGTTGGTGGACAATGCATTTCGGCCTTATGTATGCAAGAGGCCAGTTGGTGAGGATGCATACAATGGTCACTTTCCTATCCGTTTGCATGATGTAGCCAGCAAGTACTGTGTCATTTGTTCAGCTAAGCGAAAGAAGCTTCTTTCGGAGCATAAGGAGGTTGATAGCTCAAAGCCATCACGCACCATTTGGGGGTGTGGTAAGTGTCAAAAGGTTATGTGTTGACCCTTGCTTCAAGGAATTCCATGCAAGGGTTGTTATCGACTTTCTTTATGATGGGCGCTCAAGAGTCTCTAGACGACGTCATCCACCCTTATGTAACTTCTCTGTATCACTCTCTCTTTATGTGTAGGTATTATTTGCATACATGGCTGGTTTTTGTGCTCATTGACTCCCTTTTTTGTTTGTTTGCAGGAAAGCTTTTGCAGGTGGGATGCTATTGGCTGGTTTCTGATGTAAAATGCTGGTTTTTGCTGCAGAATGCTGGTGTATTTTGCTACAGAACAGGTTTTGCGCTCATTGAATCATTTTTTTGTTTTGTTTGCAGGAAAGGTTTTGCAGGTTTCAAGCTATTGGCTGGTTCTTGCTGCAAAATCCTAGTTTTTGTTCATGGCTGGCTGTTGTTCATGGCTGGTGTTCGGCGATGGTTGGTTTTTGTTTATGGTTGGCTTCTTATCATGGCTGGGTTTTGTTAGGTATGTCTATTATGCAAAAACCTTTTGTATTAGCTTTCTTCTTGCTTGTATGGATGTATCATCATGGTTTTTTCCCACTTGTGATATGGTTATGGAATCATAAGCCTGCTCACCTTTGCGTCATGTTTATGGTATCCTGCAGACAGCGGCTTATACCTTCCTTTTGGTAGCAGCGGATACACATGTAGTGGCTAAAGAAACTATTACATGGAAGATTGTGTTTTGATTGCAGTGGTAGCAGATAGTGATGATAGACATTTTGGCCAGTTTTAGTGCGCCATGGATATTATGTATCACCTATATGAGGCATTTTGTCAAGTCTTTTGTCACTTGGAATTGTGCTTTGCATTGCTGTTTCTGCATCAGGCTCATGACATGCTTGGTTATGGAAGGGATTCTAAATTGTGCTAAACTTGGTGATTAGGTTTCTTCATGTCTTTGCCTTGTCAAGTGTGTTTCACCATGTATATCTTTGCATCAAGTTTGTGAGGTGCTTTATGCGTATGTATTGAGATGATAATTTATCTTGCCATGTATTTTGAACATGGAATTGCACCATGTACTAAGCTATGGTTATTTTGTCTTTAGTCGTCTTGGTGCATAGCCCTATCAACTTCATCTTTGTTGGTTTAATTATTTCTATCTAATGCAACCTGTTGATAGGTGAATAGCCCTATCAATTTTATCTTTGTTTGTTTAATTATTTCTATCTAATGCTTGTTTTGTGCTAGGCTTGATCATGGCCAAATCTGCCCTTCATCTCTAGAGCAAATGACAGAAACTTGGTTCGCAGAGTTTCGTATGGGTGTATGCTCATGGGTGTGTGCGTGTGGGGTGTGTGTGTGTGGGAGTATATGTTCATGCATGGTAGTATTTGTGGATACTATGGCATGATGTAGCTAAAGGGTTATATCGTCTTGTGATTCACAACCATGAGCTTATAGCTGCACTTTTTTGTTATAGGTGAATTTGATCTTTTCCTGGATTCATCTAGGTATATATTAGTCGTCTTGGTCTTTATCTTGCCTTGTATTTTTGTCGGCTTTTATGTTTTTTTTGAAACATGGAATTGGAACATGTGCCAAGTTATGATTATTATGGCATTGTTGCCTTGTTATGGCTAGGGCTATATTACAATGCAATGAATAGTTTTGAAGATGTTAGAATGCTTATTATGGCTACTGTTTTGGCCAATGTACATATGGTTCTTTTCCAAATGGTTGTATGCTATTGTTCATTAGGTCTATCTATCCTTGCGACTATGTTCATTGTAACTTATGTTGGTTGAAGTGTGGTATGTGCAAGTTTGTGGAAGTGTGGTGGTAATACCAACAGGTTATGCATGTTGAGATGGAAGCATTTGTTTTTGGTTATAGGTTGGGACCTTGACATGTTATCTTTGTGTTACTTTGAACGCCTCTACTAAGAGATTTCTTTATCTTTGAGGAAGAAAATACTTTGTTCTATAATGTTTTTTAATTGCTACTGTGCATATTATTCTCTTTTTCATTGTGTATTATATATACCTTATCATTAGAGCTTGATACAAGCCTCCAATTGTTTTCCTCTGCAATATAGCCTACTAGTATTACAGTGTTTTGTAGTTGGGAAATAGAATGTCGTGAATAATCTCCTTCTCATTATGAAAGTAAAAGGCAAATAATTGGCTTCTTTGTGTCGATGACATCTAGGAAATAGTTATAGTTCTCATGAAGTGGACTCTCATTTAGGTATTTGTAGCCCGACATGTGCATACACCCCAAACTGTCTAAAAAACATGCTAATTTGGAGTAAAATGTAAACCATCTAGTAGAATTTTTGAGGTAGTGAGCACTCATTTATTTGAAAGCTATAATATTGTAGATCCCTAGAAAAATGTCAGAATGGGTAGACCAATTTTTATTTTAGAGTACCAAGTGATGTACTAATGAGATTCCCTCTTTTTTGTTGTTTGTTCAAATGCACTTACTTTGAGAGCTCGATTCTCCCATTGGATTGTACATTTTACCATACTTATAATTTTTCCAAAAGCACATGGGTATTGTGAATGTGCTCAATGAAGGGTTTTGTGAATGGAGTCATCTTCTAGGAATTGTAAAGTTTTTCTTAAACCCTGCAAAGGACACTTTTATGTCCTGTTAGGTTACCAACCTAGTGTTAAGCTTTAGTAAGTGCTTGTGATTGGAATTTGGCTCTATTCATTCCTCATTTGGTGGGATTACTGGTGTAGGTGGGACAAGGATCACATCCTTAGGTTTTCCCACTGATGATTCTAGTAAAGCTTGGGCTGTTTGAATCATTTTCTCAAACATTTCAAGCCTTTGCTTTCCTAGTTCCTCATATGGATATGTCATCCACCTCTATTCTTGGTTTTGGTTGTTTTTGAGACATGTGCCATACGCTTTTAAGAGGGCATCTAATGGCTCATTAAACTTCTTAACCAATACTAATCCTTTTGAAATGTCACTTCTTGGTTTCTCTTCTGTGGATGGTTCTTCTGGAGGTTGAGACATCTACGTAAGAGAAGCTGTAACCCTTTCCTCATGTTGTCTTATCTTCTCTTTAGCTTGGGTAAGCTACTTAGCTAGGTATTTCTGCTCTCCTTCCCTACGTTCTTTTATCCTAGCCTTTCTAGCTTTCCAACTATTTTCTTTGCTCTTGGTTTTTTGACTAGGTGCATCGGCCTTTGTTTCACCCCTCTCTGGATTCACATCAATTTTTGTTTTATCTATCTTTGGATTCTCATCAACTTCCTTTTGAGCTTGCGCTCTCGTAACTACTTGAACTAGCATGGTGTTTTCATTTTCCAAGCTACTAGGTAGCTGAACAATTCTTGAGATATTTATTGTGATCTTTATGACTCGGTTTGGGTTTTTTGGACAATCGCGGATCAAGTGAATGACGCCAAAGTCAAGACAATAGGAATTTACTTGAGTGATCTCCGTCTGAGGACATTGTTTGACCAACTAGTTGTCACAGCTTTTATGACAATCTATCTTTGGTTGAGGAGCTTCTGCTTGCATTTCCTCTTGGCTGTAAATAGGCTCTGAACTAGCTAGGATGCTATTCACAATGAACCTCAATGTCCTTTTTTCCATCTCATACCTTCTTTCTTTGGGTATAAACGAAGGAGGTGGAGGTTGTACTATCCTCGTCACTCCATGTGTTTCTCTCATCTTCTGTTAATTTGAAGGGATGGAATATACTTCCCTCTTTGGTTGTTATAATATATTGTAATTGATACTAGTGCTTGTTTATTAGATGCTTCCATCATTGGCGTGTGTATCTCATGTCTATAGGTACTCTAGCACTTGGTAGTGGAGGCTGTTGTCCTAAGAAAAGTTGTGGCCTTGAAATACCTATTGGAGCTGGTGCATTATCCTAACGTATCTAGGTGGAGTAGGTGCTACTCAAATAGGTTGTACATACCTCTCCCTAGCATACTCCATGCTATAGTAGCACTCTTCCTTGTATGGTTTGTCCATTTTCTCTCCATTTTTCACCACTTAGGCTCCCCCAGATAATACTTTACAAGAGGAGTTAACCTCTTGACTATTTTGTCCATAAAATTTTCTTGATCGATAGGTGCTATTGGATGAGCATTGGATATGCAATGGAATCAATCACCTCTAGCTCACTGTGCTAGGAGGATGTGTCATCCTCTTGACTCCTACAATCCTTTTCTTTATATTCCTCATGGTTATCCACTAGATAAAGAGGTTCTTTGATCAATTCTTTTAGCATCAGGCTCCTCATTATATGTAGATTGTTTTGAAGACCTGCATATCTCATTCCATGGATAAAGATCAACATCAATTGTGCCTACATAGATAGTTTCTCTCTTGGATAGAACGTGACATATCTCTTGAGCTGTAATTTTGCTTTGTGCACTGATTCACCCTATTTTTTCTTGAATCTATGAATTTGCAAGACCGTATTGTGAGCTATGCCTTTCTGTGAGAATTCTTCGATGAATTCCTCAAACAGCTCGTCTAGAGTCTCAAAATCTTGTCTTTTCACTGAGTAGAACCATGTAGCCACCTCTTCTTCCAGAATCAATTCAAATCCCACAAGATGTGTTGAAAAATCCTAAAGTTTCTCTTCTTTAAATACTCTTCTAAAAGCCACTATGTGATCTCTCGGATCTTTATCTCCGATGTATTTTCTATTTACCCATTTTTGGACTTGGGATGGTCTAACCCATCGATTGTCTACAAGTCTAGCCATAGACTCTCCCAATCCTTCTCTTGCTTCAAGCCTTCTACCATGCCTAGGTTTTTATTTGATTTCTTCTTCTAGTCCATATCCTTGTGAGTGTCTCACAACAAGTGGGTCTTCCTAGAACTCTCTCTCGGTTCTTGATCTTTCTACATAAGGTAACCCTCTTATAGTCGGTCTAACAGTTGGTCCTTGACTTTTACTCAAATACAAATATGATGGGAATAGTGGTGGTGCACTTGGTACTTGGTTGAATGGATAACCACCTCTATTAATATTTGTTCTTGGTATGGCATCTTGATGCAATCCATATAGATAGATCGCAATTTCCACTCTCTTTGTCTAGTCCAATTGAGACCTGATTGTATATTGGTCTTCTTTGAAGGGATTGGTTGTTCTGTTGGACATTTTTCCATTAGGGAGATTCACTTGAGGAGTCATGTATGCCCTCTTAGTGATCATTTCATCTCTCGTTATCGTTCTAGGAGGGAATCCAGGTGGCTCCCTTTTTGGAATTCTCATAGGATTTCTCATGTTTGGTGGAGGTATATGTGGCCCTTTGTTGACCAAATATCCACTTATTTCTAATGCAATCCATGAATTTGTGGTTTCAATAGCTTTGTACTCTCGTCCAACTTGTCAACAACTATTGAGTTCCATTGTCACACAACTCCGTATGTATAAATTTATAAGAGCTTGTAATTCGTCAGCTCTTTTGGGTATGGCTCTAAGCACCTGTAAAGGTTGACCTCAATACTGTATCTATAGATTCATTCTCTCTCTTGACATCTAATCCAAACTCTCTCAAAAAATTTGTTCTTTATCAAATGCAAGTTTGGAAGATCCATTATGGGCAGATACGCCTCTATCACTAAGGATCCTGAAGCTTGTATACGCTAAGTTTGAATATAAATTAGACATGATTTTTGGGCTTAACAGATTTGGCTTGATGTAAGCAGTCTTATTCTAGTATGTTTCAGTGTTGTGGCTAGGAAAAATTCAAAACTATGTCCAAAATCATGACCGTTTGGTCACAGTTCTCCTATCTTTTGGAGGCGTTTTGAGGCCTTAAACGATGTTTTTTTTTTAATACTGACCAACAAAAAATGACATGGAGGGTCTTTGATTGTTTTTCGAGTGCTACACTAAATGCTATAGAGCTCAAATGGAGCTTTGTTTGATAATAAAGAGTTTTTGAATTCGATATCGGGAGCTCAAGTTATGGCCAAAATAGTCTTCTAGTGTATTTAGTCTTCCTATAGGTCAATTCTGGTGATTTCATAGTGTCAACACTAGATACATGCTTTGGTCCACTTACAAGTGTCCAAACTTGATTAGGAATTCCTTTGACTAGTCAAAGTTCTTGTCTAGCCTCAATCTGTGCCTGGAGTCTTTATATGTGTATGATGTTTCCTGACTCCTTGCTGTAAGCAAACAGTACCTTAAGTTGTCCTCCTTTAAGGGTAAGCTCCAAAATTTTGTTATCCCAATCTTGAATTTCTTAATTAGGTTCACATCCATGGAACTCCCAAGATTAAGTGCTCATTCATGTGCTCCTCATATGCTATACATATGGAAGTATGTGGTCAAGAGAATCCATGAACCATGATATTCACGATGACTTTCCCTAAATTTGGAGTGGCATTTTTGTTGCATACTTTGATAGTGGCTCGATAATACTCAAGTGGTTGAGTAGTTGCTTTGCAATAAGTAGAATAGCTGATTACATTGACTTTGGCACCTTTATTTGCTAAGGCCTTGATCATGTAGTTATCTTTTAGACTCATTTGATTCCCATATCAAGACCATCCAACTATTTGTCATCAATTTTAACTTCATCATTTGCTAGGAGTTGAATCTGAAGGGTATTGAGGGGTAGAGCTTGAGGAATTGGTTTCCTTGCAGCTTTTCTGTTCAAAACTCCAATGTCCAACCCCTCTTGCAATCACCTACTATCGTTTAAGATTTCTTTCCTTTGTGGCATGCATTCTTTTCCAAAGATCATTAGTCAAGGGTAGATGGTATTTGTGGATTCGACATCCACTAATCCAATTTTCCATTATTTTTCCATCTAAGGTATCTAGTTTGACGGCACCACTCGGTGAAACATCTTCAATGACAAAAGGACCATGTCCTTCTTTCTTGAACTTGGGTATATGTTGTTTCGAGGAGTACATTAGAACCAGCTCCCCTGGTTTGAAAACTTTAGTCAGTAAATGTGAGTCAAACATTAGGGAAGATTTGGTCTCTCAAAGGGGCCATATAAGGACTTTGAATTTATCTTTCTTATCCAAAATGGATGCACGGAAATTTTTTCACAAATGAGATCAAAATTTGTTGGCGCTTTTGGATTAAGAATGCACTCATCCAGATCTATTTATTGATGTATAGCACGCCATCCAATTCCTTATATTCTAGGATATTCCATGATATGACAACTCCATCTTACAAATTAAATCTCTCCCCACGTTTCAACTTCAGCGGGGAGGCCATTATTTCTATAAACCAATCCCAAAATTTTAAAAGTTTGGGGATTTAGAACCTACTTTCTAAGATCTTTCCAATGATATGTTGGTTGGTAGGGTTTTGAAAAACCATTTATGTACTTCAATGGGTTGCCCACTTTGGACAAGAGAGAAAAAGGAAAACCTCCTTATAGGGCCCTTTTGAGAGTCCAAATTTTCCCTGATGAAACTTTTTTTTTTTTGTTTCTATCCATATATATGGGCAATGGATTCTAATCATTGTTCATCTAGTCATTCTAAGTCCTCGAGTCATTCTGACAACTCGTGTCCTTTCCATTCCCACTCTTGCGTGCAACTCTGAGAGTGGGTAACAAGAATTCCATTCGCAGTATTGTATCCAGGCCATAGATCGGGGTAAAAGGAATTATGTTCAAGACTTTTTTGAATGAAACCCGATACGTCCATAAGGTTGAATGAAGATGCATCTCCCAGTCTATTCTACTTGAACTAGCAATTTTAGCTAGTATACGGCTTAGAATTTTGTTTGTATGTTCTGCTTGACCATTTTCTTGAGGATAAGAGGGTGCATATTTGTTATGGGTTACCATGAACTCATTTAATAATTTCTCTATCACTTCATTGAGGAAATGCAATCTGTGATCACTTACAAGCTCAATAGGAGGTCTGTATCTAGTGAATTTGCATTCGTACATGAATGTAGTGATAGCCGTTTTTCGGCTTTCCATAATTGTCATATTAAGCTACCTCACCCTATCAAATCACTCAAACATTTTGGTTATCCCTACCATTTCACTGTACATAGGCGTGTGTGAGTTATGGGACTTCCCCTATATTTTCTTAAAAGCCCTTAATTAGCTAGTCACCGGGCTAGTTGAGCCAAAAAATTTAAAAAATAAAAATTATAAGTATATTATGGCCCATTTGTGTGTAAATATTTCATTATATATAGGGCCTAAATAAAAGGATTTTTCATAATTATTTTGGTATTTATTTAAATATTTCTACCTATGGTGGGTTATTTATGCTATGTACATTGACTCATTATTACCATATTTTTTCTTACCATTTTGCATACTCTTTATTCCATATAAAAATAATTTCACGCAAGCTTCTCTTATTTTTGGTGTAACTCCATCCCAACAAAAATCCAAAAAAACTAGTTTTATTTATGTGTATATTTTTTCATTGTTGTGATTTTTCCTTCCTACATCTATTCTCTTTTACTCTCATAAATTAGAACACCAAAAATATTCATCTTTTTATGATAGACTTATAATGAGAGACATCTATTTTGACCCCTTTATATTTTTTCCACCTATATTATTTATATTGGACATGTACATATTTTTTTAGACCCCTCAATATTTGATTTTCTTAGTTGTACTATTCACTTATATCATGATCTCAAAAATATCTTCAATTATAGACCTACCAAATAAGGTCAAGGGTATGTGGCATGCATGCATGCACCATGGGGATCTCACTCTTGGAGGTAATCAAAAGAATCATCCAAAGAAGGACCTCACAAGGACCTTGTGCAGTAAAAAAAACAGTCGGTTTTGCTGAATTTTTAAAGATCAAATGCTCCCCGAATTCGAAAAGGTGATACAAGCAAAAGTTGTAGCCCGTGAGCTGAACTTTCACATCAAATTTTTTTATATTTTTGTGAGCTACGAGCTGTGAGCTATGATTTTATTGGTGGACCCTAGTTTGCCCATGCTATGCAGCCACACTCCCTCTTCCACTTTATCATTTTCCTCTTTCACACACACTCCTCCCTCTCCTTCCCACTCCCAAACCTGCAACTCCCATGTCCTAATTCACCCTCTTCACCATTTCCACATCTCTCACACCTCCATAGCCTTCATCCTCCATTCTACACCCTATGTGTCCCCCTTTCTCTCTACATATATGTCCATATTACCATACTCTCTTCAACTTTGTAAAGAACTTCAAAAAATGAGCAAAAATCCAAGGATAACCTCTGCAAATGAAAGCTTTTATCATGAATTTTCCAAGGTTTGAAATAACATAGCTTCATCGACACGCGTTGCTTCGCCATGCTGACTACTTCTTCTTCTGGTGCTGTAAAGAGGTGAATGTCAACTTCTCCAAAGCTTCAACCTTGCTTTACAAGCTTATCCCTTCTCTAACTTTTCTCATCATATATCTCACCATTTGGTGAATGATTTTGTAAATATTTTTTAGTGATAATTACTAACTACTAACCACTAACCTTATTGTAAAATGCACCCTCTACTAGAGTAGGCCCTCCCAAATTATTCACTCAATCCCTCTCTCCTTTCATCCTCAATAATCCTCTTCCCTTGAGCCCACATCCATGTGACTCAAAGGACAAGAGAGACCCACCCTCATTAAAAAAAATAAAAATATGCATAATCTTTTATTCCTTCAAATAAACTTGATTAGGCCTAATCCAAATCGGGACTTCTAAAACCTATAAATAGAGCCCTTCTCTCCCTTGTAAATCATCACATGATCACACTACACCACACCATTCTCAACACATAACACACCACTCTTCAAAACTAGTTGTGTAGAGTGTGTGCATCGTGAGTGCTCTATTCCATCATTACACATAGGTGCATGGAGAATCTTGAAGTTAGTTATGCCATCTAGAGGAATGGAGTGTATGCCATACTCTTCACCACACTTGTAGCCTACTCTTGTGCATAAATAAGATTTATAGTTTTGGGTGCAATTGTATGCTGCAACTACGACTCTTCTCTCCAAATTGACTTGATAAGTTGGATCATCAGGTGGTTGAAGGTATATTGTCCTTGAAGTTTGTTCTGCCATTTCATGCTTGGTGGTTTGAGGGCTCGTTGAATTGTTTGCCTAAAAGGTCAATTGTAAGAGGGTGCTCGGTGAGAGGGCTCCCATGACCCTAAGACAATTTGTGTATTGGCAACAAGGTCAAGTTTTGTGTTGTCTCTCTATTTCTCATCAAGCTTTGTGTGCATCTAGTCTTTAAGGCTAAGACTGAGTTTCTCAAGTTGATTTGTGCTCTTTACCTCTCTCTGGCGTGGTGAATGTTTGCGTTTGGTGTGTGTGGCTATCTTGCATTCCTCTCTCTTTGTGCGTTTGAGTACAATGAAATATCACGTGCTTCCTAGTTCGCATCTACAACTAGGTGGTGCCCCTTTTCTTGTTTGGTTTCTGGCTGTGGGTTGTTGTTGTCTCTGATTGGGCTTGGCCCCAGCCCTAATTGAGCAGTACGGGAGCCTCGAAGGGTGTTTAGAGGCCGCTCTTCTTGTTGCCCGCCCCGGACCGCCTCAAATTGGTGCCCCCACTGAGGACTGACTTTGTGCTTATTGTTGTTGTATTGCATGAATGCTTGAATTTCAGGATAATCAAGTAGATTATATGAATCATGAAAACTTGTATGACCGAGTTTAATTTCAAGGCAAAAAAATTTGATCTAGAATATGGTTTGGATTAGCATAACATAAGAAAGGAAAAAAACATTTTCACATAAGAATCTAGGATTCATGCTGAAAGACCTTTCAAAACTTTGTGTAGATTCTCCTCTCTTCACATATAACTTTCATCGGGGACACTGTACGTTCTTAAGTGGAAGAGGACATGAATACTTGGTGATGAGCGGATGTTTCCAAACCTTCTTCATTTGGTTCTTTGGTGTATGGAGGTCGCACATTGTGATGCTTCTGGTATTCATCTTAGATTAAAAAATTGTTGATTGCTACATGTGGATATTTCATCAATCAGTACCAAAATCTATTCTCTTCCAATGTGTTCGAAGCAATAGAAACCTTCGTCTATTATCTACTTATGTGGTAAACTATTTGCAATATCTTCCAATAGCGGTTGGAAGTATGAATCAAGCTTCCATAAATCATGAAGGTCATAGAATTTTTGACTTGATGAGCCTACCCAGGTTGAATGAATTTTATGAGCTACAGTTCAGGAATTTGCTCATACAAGCTCTTGAAGATCGTAGCAGATACATCAACTTTACACAGCAAGAAGAGCAACCAATCTTTTATATCACATTCATAGTGATAGATGCAATGATGGACAACAATAAAATCTACAAGTTTCTTCAACCGAAATCAGTAAGTGATTCCATACCATACATCTCTCTTTGGGAAAGATATTTCAAGATCTTTGATCCTGGGGGGTGCTTATGGAAACTTTCTCAATGGAGAAGGTTTACTCAGTCACTTCATTACATCCTGCTATTGGCTCTGATAACCTTTCATATCACACAAGGTTTTTTAATCATACAACAAAGGTTCTTCAAAGCTGAGAGCAGACAAAGACAGACGTTACACAATCTACATGCTGTATGGTCGGATAAATGGTACATGAATGTACCATTATCTAAGGGGGCGACTAATGATAGCCATTTTTCGACATTCCATAATTGTCATATTAAGCTACCTCACCCTATCAAATCACTCAAACATTTTGGTTATCCCTACCATTTCACTGTACATAGGCGTGTGTGAGTTAGGGGACTTCCCCTATATTTTCTTAAAAGCCCTTAATTAGCTAGTCACTGGGCTAGTTGAGCCAAAAAATTTAAAAAATAAAAATTATAAGTATATTATGGCCCATTTGTGTGTAAATATTTCATTGTATATAGAGCCTAAATAAAAGGATTTTTCATAATTATTTTGGTATTTATTTAAATATTTCTACCTATGGTGTGTTATTTATGCTATGTACATTGACTCATTATTACCATATTTTTTCTTACCATTTTGCATACTCTTTATTCCATATAAAAATAATTTCATGCAAGCTTCTCTTATTTTTGGTGTAACTCCATCCCAACAAAAATCCAAAAAACTAGTTTTATTTATGTGTATATTTTTTCACTATTGTGATTTTTCCTTCCTACATCTATTCTCTTTTACTCTCATAAATTAGAACACCAAAAATATTCATCCTTTTATGATAGACTTATAATGAGAGACATCTATTTTGACCCCTTTATATTTTTTCCACCTATATTATTTATATTGGACATGTATATAGTTTTTTAGACCCCTTAATATTTGATTTTCTTAGTTGTACTATTCACTTATATCATGATCTCAACAATATCTTCAATTATAGACCTACCAAATAAGGTCAAGGGTATGTGGCATGCATGCATGCACCATGGGGAGCTCACTCTTGGAGGTAATCAAAAGAATCATCCAAAGAAGGACCTTGTGCAGTGAAAAAAGCAGTCGGTTTTGCTGAATTTTTAAAGATCACATGCTCCCCGAATTCGAAAAGGTGATACAAGCAAAAGTTGTAGCCCGTGAGCTGAACTTTCACATCAAATTTTTTTATATTTTTTTGAGCTACGAGCTGTGAGCTATGATTTTATTGGTGGACCCCAGTTTGCCCATGCTATGCAGCCACACTCCCTCTTCCACTTTATCATTTTCCTCTTTCACACACACTCCTCCCTCTCCTTCCTACTCCCAAACCTGCAACTCCCATGTCCTAATTCACCCTCTTCACCATTTCCACATCTCTCACACCTCCATAGCCTTCATCCTCCATTCTACACCCTATGTGTTCCCCTTTCTCTCTACATATATGTCCATATTACCATACTCTCTTCAGCTTTGTAAAGAACTTCAAAAAATGAGCAAAAATCCAAGGATAACCTCTGCAAATGAAGGCTTTTATCATGAATTTTCCAAGGTTTGAAATAACATAGCTTCATAGACACGCGTTGCTTCGCCATGCTGACTGCTTCTTCTTTCGGTGCGGTAAAGAGGTGAATGTCAACTTCTCCAAAGCTTCAACCTTGCTTTACAAGCTTATCCCTTCTCTAACTTTTCTCATCATATATCTCACCATTTGGTGAATGATTTTGTAAATATTTTTTAGTGATAATTACTAACTACTAACCACTAACCTTATTGTAAAATGCACCCTCTACTAGAGTAGGCCCTCCCAAATTATTCACTCAATCCCTCTCTCCTTTCATCCTCAATAATCCTCTTCCCTTGAGCCCACATCCATGTGACTCAAAGGACAAGAGAGACCCACCCTCATTAAAAAAAATAAAAATATGCATAATCTTTTATTCCTTCAAATAAACTTGATTAGGCCTAATCCAAATCGGGGCTTCTAAAACCTATAAATAGAGCCCTTCTCTCCCTTGTAAATCATCACATGATCACACTACACCACACCATTCTCAACACATAACACACCACTCTTCAAGACTAGTTGTGTAGAGTGTGTGCATCGTGAGTGCTCTATTCCATCATTACACATAGGTGCATGGAGAAGCTTGAAGTTAGTTATGCCATCTAGAGGAATGGAGTGTATGCCATACTCTTCACCACACTTGTAGCCTACTCTTGTGCATAAATAAGATTTATAGTTTTGGGTGCAATTGTATGTTGCAACTACGACTCTTCTCTCCAAATTGACTTGATAAGTTGGATCATCAGGTGGTTGAAGGTATATTGTCCTTGAAGTTTGTTCTGCCATTTCATGCTTGGTGGTTTGAGGGCTCGTTGAATTGTTTGCCTAAAAGGTCAATTGTAAGAGGGTGCTCGGTGAGAGGGCTCCCGTGACCCTAAGACAATTTGTGTATTGGCAACAAGGTCAAGTTTTGTGTTGTCTCTCTATTTCTCATCAAGCTTTGTGTGCATCTAGTCTTTAAGGCTAAGACTGAGTTGCTCAAGTCTATTTGTGCTCTTTACCTCTCTCCGGCGTGGTGAATGTTTGCGTTTGGTGTGTGTGGCTATCTTGCATTCCCCTCTCTTTGTGCGTTTGAGTACAAGGAAATATCACGTGCGTCCTAGTTCGCATCTACAACTAGGTGGTGCCCCTTTTCTTGTTTGGTTTCTGGCTGTGGGTTGTTGTTGTCTCTGATTGTGCTTGCCCCAGCCCCAATTGAGCAGCACGGGAGCCTCGAAGGGTGTTTAGAGGCCGCTCTTCTTGTTGCCCGCCCCGGACCGCCTCAAATTGGTGCCCCCACTGAGGACTGACTTTGTGCTTATTGTTGTTGTATTGCATGAATGCTTGAATTTCAGGATAATCAAGTAGATTATATGAATCATGAAAACTTGTATGACCGAGTTTAATTTCAAGGCAAAAAAATTTGATCTAGAATATGGTTTGGATTAGCATAACATAAGAAAGGAAAAAAACATTTTCACATAAGAATCTAGGATTCATGCTGAAAGACCTTTCAAAACTTTGTGTAGTTAGTTGATGTCATGAGAGAAAATGATTGTTTGGAACAAATCTTTGTGTGGTTCTAGCATTGAGAGACTATGACACATTATACCTTTGATGATATCGCAATCTTCTTTGAAAATCTAGAAGAAGATGTTGATGATTTTCTTGCTGATTTTAGAATGGTTTGTCGTATCCTTGGTAAAAGGGATGACATTGAAAAAGGGGATTTTCTATTGCTATGCCTTAGAGGCAACGCTGAGCAATGGTTTTGGAGTATTTCTTCTCAAATTGAAGATGGGTATACCCAAATTTCCAAAGCTTTGAAGAGCAGATTCTCTAAATTTTCAACAACGGAGAAAGCATGGGCTTCATTAGGGAGACTTCAACAACATGGTGAAGACTACTATGCTTATGAGGATATTTTTTCTCGTCAATGGGGAGGATATGGGTTTAGTTCTACTTTTCCAGATTATGTAAAAATGGAGCAATTTATATTGGTTTTGTCTCCTTTCCTAAAGACTAAGGTTACTTGTAGTGGACCCTCTACCTTTGAAGAAGCGGTCACTATTGCCCGAAGGAAGTTTCACAAGTACTTCTACATCAAAAATGGTTTCCATCATGCTTGAAGAACCAACCATCATGAAAGTGTTGCCAAGGAGTCATCTTCTTTGCCATACTTGTCTCCTTCTACTCCGACAAATGTTGAAGAAGTTACTTACATGCCAACTGATTATTCAAGTGCTAAAGTGTGTGGCCAAGATTCAAATGTTTAATCTCTTTCTTCTACCTTTATCACCAGCATGAAAAAATCAACACAAGATATCTCAAATGGCATTGATGATTCAATAATGGATACATCCAACCTTTTGGCGGAGGATCAATTTCTCGTCCGAGCAGATGAAGCTTTTGTGCAACATGACTCTATGGAGAATGAAGACCTTGAAGGTAACCTTGATCTTATGGAATGTTCTGAGAGTGTATCTTGTCTAAAAGAAGAGAGTGAAGAAGAAGATGAAGTCATAAGTGGGGAGATCATAGAACACATTGATCATAAAGAGATGATTGTGTACATGGAATGCAAACTCCAAAACAAAGTAGAAGAGTGCGAGTTGAATCCATGTGAGGATAATCTTCAAGAAGTGTTTGAGGATGTTGAAAAGCATTGGTATGACCCATGTATATTAATCATGGAGGAACCTATCATGCAAGAAGCCAAAGTTTTCACAAAATCAAACAGTAATCCATCAACCTTTGAGGTGGTACAATGTGAGGAGTTACAACCTTGCCAAAGGGGGGGCTTAGAAGGGGATGAAGAACATGGGAGAGTAGTAAAAAATAAAATCATAAAAGGAAACTATCAGAAGGGTATCATTCTCTCCAATGGTGTTTTAGTGGGTGGCTCTTCATTCATGGGACAGTCTCTTAGCAAGAAAATCCAAACTTTTGAAGCCCCAATCATCTTCACATTGGGTTTCACCTCTTCAAAGTCAACTTCTCCTCTCTTCACATATAACTTTCATCGGGGACACTGTACCTTCTTAAGTGGAAGAGGACATGAATACTTGGTGATGAGCGGATGTTTCCAAACCTTCTTCATTTGGTTCTTTGGTGTATGGAGGTCGCACATTGTGATGCTTCTGGTATTCATCTTAGATTAAAAAATTGTTGATTGCTACATGTGGATATTTCATCAATCAGTACCAAAATCTATTCTCTTCCAATGTGTTCGAAGCAATAGAAACCTTCGTCTATTATCTACTTATGTGGTAAACTATTTGCAATATCTTCCAATAGCGGTTGGAAGTATGAATCAAGCTTCCATAAATCATGAAGGTCATAGAATTTTTGACTTGATGAGCCTACCCAGGTTGAATGATTTTATGAGCTACAGTTCAGGAATTTGCTCATACAAGCTCTTGAAGATCGTAGCAGATACATCAACTTTACACAGCAAGAAGAGCAACCAATCTTTTATATCACATTCATAGTGATAGATGCAATGATGGACAACAATAAAATCTACAAGTTTCTTCAACCAAAATCAGTAAGTGATTCCATACCATACATCTCTCTTTGGGAAAGATATTTCAAGATCTTTGATCCTGGGGGGTGCTTATGGAAACTTTCTCAATGGAGGAGGTTTACTCAGTCACTTCATTACATCCTGCTATTGGCTCTGATAACCTTTCATATCACACAAGGTTTTTTAATCATACAACAAAGGTTCTTCAAAGATGAGAGCAGACAAAGACAGACGTTACACAATCTACATGCTGTATGGTCGGATAAATGGTACATGAATGTACCATTATCTAAGGGGGCGACTAATGATAGCCATTTTTTGACTTTCCATAATTGTCATATTAAGCTACCTCACCCTATCAAATCACTCAAACATTTTGGTTATCCCTACCATTTCACTGTACATAGGCGTGTGTGAGTTAGGGGACTTCCCCTATATTTTCTTAAAAGCCCTTAATTAGCTAGTCACTGGGCTAGTTGAGCCAAAAAAATTTAAAAATAAAAATTATAAGTATATTATGGCCCATTTGTGTGTAAATATTTCATTGTATATAGGGCCTAAATAAAAGGATTTTTCATAATTATTTTGGTATTTATTTAAATATTTCTACCTATGGTGTGTTATTTATGCTATGTACATTGACTCATTATTACCATATTTTTTCTTACCATTTTGCATACTTTTTATTCCATATAAAAATAATTTCATGCAAGCTTCTCTCATTTTTGGTGTAACTCCATCCCAACAAAAATCCAAAAAACTAGTTTTATTTATGTGTATATTTTTTCACTATTGTGATTTTTCCTTCCTACATTTATTCTCTTTTACTCTCATAAATTAGAACACCCAAAATATTCATCTTTTTATGATAGACTTATAATGAGAGAGATCTATTTTGACCCCTTTATATTTTTTCCACCTATATTATTTATATTGGACATGTACATATTTTTTTAGACCCCTCAATATTTGATTTTCTTAGTTGTACTATTCACTTATATCATGATCTCAACAATATCTTCAATTATAGACCTACCAAATAAGGTCAAGGGTATGTGGCATGCATGCATGCACCATGGGGAGCTCACTCTTGGAGGTAATCAAAAGAATCATCCAAAGAAGGACCTTGTGCAGTGAAAAAAATAGTCGGTTTTGCTGAATTTTTAAAGATCACATGCTCCCCGAATTCGAAAAGGTGATACAAGCAAAAGTTGTAGCCCGTGAGCTGAACTTTCACATCAAATTTTTTTATATTTTTTTGAGCTACGAGCTGTGAGCTATGATTTTATTGGTGGACCCCAGTTTGCCCATGCTATGTAGCCACACTCCCTCTTCCACTTTATCATTTTCCTCTTTCACACACACTCCTCCCTCTCCTTCCTACTCCCAAACCTGCAACTCCCATGTCCTAATTCACCCTCTTCACCATTTCCACATCTCTCACACTTCCATAGCCTTCATCCTCCATTCTACACCCTATGTGTCCCCCTTTCTCTCTACATATATGTCCATATTACCATACGCTCTTCAGCTTTGTAAAGAACTTCAAAAAATGAGCAAAAATCCAAGGATAACCTCTGCAAATGAAGGCTTTTATCATGAATTTTCCAAGGTTTGAAATAACATAGCTTCATAGACACGCGCTGCTTCGCCATGCTGACTACTTCTTCTTCCGGTGCTGTAAAGAGGTGAATGTCAACTTCTCCAAAGCTTCAACCTTGCTTTACAAGCTTATCCCTTCTCTAACTTTTCTCATCATATATCTCACCATTTGGTGAATGATTTTGTAAATATTTTTTAGTGATAATTACTAACTACTAACCACTAACCTTATTGTAAAATGCACCCTCTACTAGAGTAGGCCCTCCCAAATTATTCACTCAATCCCTCTCTCCTTTCATCCTCAATAATCCTCTTCCCTTGAGTCCACATCCATGTGACTCAAAGGACAAGAGAGACCCACCCTCATTAAAAAAAATAAAAATATGCATAATCTTTTATTCCTTCAAATAAACTTGATTAGGCCTAATCCAAATCGAGGCTTCTAAAACCTATAAATAGAGACCTTCTCTCCCTTGTAAATCATCACATGATCACACTACACCACACCATTCTCAACACATAACACACCACTCTTCAAGACTAGTTGTGTAGAGTGTGTGCATCGTGAGTGCTCTATTCCATCATTACACATAGGTGCATGGAGAAGCTTGAAGTTAGTTATGCCATCTAGAGGAATGGAGTGTATGCCATACTCTTCACCACACTTGTAGCCTACTCTTGTGCATAAATAAGATTTATAGTTTTGGGTGCAATTGTATGCTGCAACTACGATTCTTCTCTCCAAATTGACTTGATAAGTTGGATCATCAGGTGGTTGAAGGTATATTGTCCTTGAAGTTTGTTCTGCCATTTCATGCTTGGTGGTTTGAGGGCTCGTTGAATTGTTTGCCTAAAAGGTCAATTGTAAGAGGGTGCTCGGTGAGAGGGCTCCCGTGACCCTAAGACAATTTGTGTATTGGCAACAAGGTCAAGTTTTGTGTTGTCTCTCTATTTCTCATCAAGCTTTGTGTGCATCTAGTCTTTAAGGCTAAGACTGAGTTGCTCAAGTTGATTTGTGCTCTTTACCTCTCTCTGGCGTGGTGAATGTTTGCGTTTGGTGTGTTAGGCTATCTTGCATTCCCCTCTCTTTGTGCGTTTGAGTACAAGGAAATATCACGTGCGTCCTAGTTCGCATCTACAACTAGGTGGTGCCCCTTTTCTTGTTTGGTTTCTGGTTGTGGGTTGTTGTTGTCTCTGATTGTGCTTGCCCCAGCCCCAATTGAGCAGCATGGGAGCCTCGAAGGGTGTTTAGAGGCCGCTCTTCTTGTTGCCCGCCCCGGACCGCCTCAGTAGCAATACTTCAAGCATCATTCTTCCTAGTGTCTTGTGTCTTGCCCATTTGGTTAAGTAATCTGTGGACACATCTATATACTGCATCTGAGTTTTGTAAGTTGGTGGTTATATTGGTCTAACAAAATCTATACCCCACTCAGTAAACGCGCATGCTCCCATCATATGTCACACTGGCATACTGTCAATTTTTGTCGACTTCTTTGCTGGTTGACATGCATCGCATCATCAAAAAAAGTTTCTCACTAGATGCCTGTCGTCAATATAGCTTTAACTATGGTTGCATTACAAAAGTGACCCCCTACTAGATATATGCATGCTTTCTTGAAGATAGGAAGAAACTCCTCTTCATTGGCACATAGTCTAAGCTATTGATCTTTCCCTCATCAAAGAGCTAATTCCCAATCAATGCATAGTTGGCTACTTCAGTTTCTATTGCTCTTCATCTCCATTTACTTAGATTTTTTTGGAATATTCTTTTATTCAGATATTCCACTAGCCACTATGGCGTCACTGAAATCTGAAATAGCGTGGAATGGGGTATGGTGGATATTTCGTTACATTGAGAGAAATCATTCACATAATGATGAATATCTCTCTTCATATCAGGCCAATAAACTCCCAACCAAGTCAACCTTCATAAGGTTTGATCTCATGCAAAATGAAAACCTACTACTGTGGTATGAGCTTGACTCAAGACGGTGTCTTCCTCCTCAGGATTAATGAACAAAAACAAGACCCCATCCTTGTTTTTGTGATACAACCTTCTAGCCAACAATTTGTATAGGGTGTTTGCTCAATCAATTATGGTGTAATAGGGATTGGTGTTTAGGAATCTACTTGGGTCATTAAGGATACAAGATCTTTTGACCATCTTGGAACCATTTCTATAGAGAATAGATATGCATCTAGTAAATCATTGTCTACCCCTTTGGGTGTCGTCCTTGTGATGAGTCTTGACAAATGATTTTCTATTTGGTGTGCGGTGCCCCTTTTGACTACCATTGTGAAGTAAAATTCAAGTAAGATGATGAACCATCTCACAATCCTTCCTATATTGCACGATTTGTTCACCAAATAGAGTTAGTCTTGATGGTCCATGATAAAGAAAAACTTGTTAAGTAGTGTTAGAATTTCTTAACTAAATACAACATATTTAAACCTTCTCTTTCGTTGGTTGTGTAGTTCTTTTTTTCTAGGTTTAGTTTTCAACTAGCATAGGAGATAGGAAAATCCATGCTTCCCTTTCATGGGTGAGCTATGATGTAGCCAATAGGAAAAATTGAAGCATCCACATGCACATGTAACACTTTGTACAATCTAGATATTTCAGTATCGGTGTTGTGGTCAAAGATTTTGTAAGCTTCTAGAATGATTCCTCACATTCATCGATCCATTCAAAATGAGTGATACGACTATAAATGGGTCTAGCAATTACTAAATACATGTAGATAAATCTATGATAATAGCCACAATGTCCCATAAATGCCTGAAATTCTTTGACTAATTTTGGTCTAGCCATTTCTTCAATCACTGCCATCTTTTCCATGTCTGTGGCTATAAATGTTTTTGACACAATATGTCCAAGAATTTTTCCATGTCTAACCATAGAAATGCATTTTTCAAGATTTAAGAAAATCCTATATAGACAGAATTTCTCAAAGACACATCATAGATTTTTGAAATGAATCTCACATTTTGTGGAGTGCACACAAAGATCATCCATGTATACTTTTGAAAAATTCTGCATATATTCTTTAAAACCATGTCTCATTAGCCTTTGGAATGTTGTTGGTGCATTGGTCAAACCAAAAGGCATGACTCGATAAGCCTAAACATTCTCCATTCCGTGCAAAAAGACGTTTTATGTTGATCTTTGGGATCTATAATCAATTGGTTGTAATAAGAGAAGCCATATGAAAAGCTATATGCTAGCTATTCATTCTAGAACATGGCCTGTAATAGGAAGAGGATAGCTATCTCGTATAGTGGCAACGTTTACCTTCTTGAGATTCACACATACTCTGATTTTTCCATTCTTTTTTAGGCACCACAACAATTGGTGATATCCAGTCAGTGTGTTCTATTTCATAGATGATATTAGACTCTTTGAGTTTATCGATCTCTTCCTTGATCTTTTTGGCAAATGTCTCATTATAGGTATATGGTCTTTTTCTCCTTGGCTTAGCATCATCTCTCATAGGGATAGTATGCTGGCCAATGACAAAATCCAACCCCTTGAGATCTTTCTAAGACCATGCAAAGACATTGCTATATTCCTTTAACGTATGAATGAGAATCTCTTCTTCTTCTTGCAATAGATCCGTAGCTATGTATGTTGGTCTTGACTCTTCTCCAGGCTCTACAAGGTTGATTCACTTGGCGTTCTCAAGCCCTTCATAGGATTTCCCTGATTCTTTTGGTTTTCGCAAGGATTCATCAACAATGATCCTTCAATCTTGCAAAGTGTACTTTTTATAATGTGATGGAGCATTGATTTCTCTCGGTTTGTCATTGTTTGACTCCATCTCCATGGTCCAGACTCCTTTCAAAGTCTATTTCAACTCTTTGTATTTTGCTTTGTGTTCTGTTTTTATTATTAAAGATTTGTTTTATCTGGTCTTATCAGGGTTGCGCATCTTTTTTTCCATTTTGTTTTGATGCCAGATTCTAATTGTTTTGTGTCTAGACTTCTTCCAGTTATCTTGTCTTTTATGCAGTCTGCTGCATCTACTTTTGTGAGGTCCATGCTCCTTGTCGGGAGGAGAGGAGTACCTTTGATAGGTCTCCAATCCTGAGAAGGAAAAACCAACGGACATTGCCTTAGCTACTACGTAGCCACGGGCATGAACCGTTAGTGAAGGATTGGTCCTATCTCGCTATGGCGGAGCGTGACCACCATAACCCTATCTAAAAACTATCTATAATCAATTATACCTAAAAGTATAAATCTTAGAGTGACCAACCTGTGCGCTTTTTTCCCCATGTTTCAGAAGCACATCCGCCAAGGTTTGTCTCTTTTAAGATTTATGACTTTAAAAAAAAAAAAAAATCTAGCGTTGGAAAGTTACCCGACTCATCGGGTCCACCCGTCCATAGAATGATACTGTCGGGGTATCATTCTCGCACTTTCCACCCCGCACTCACCCTTCTTTTGTTATCTAATTACTACCACGATGTTTAAACATACATGTTTCTTTACTTTATTTATGATGCTGGTTCGTTAAAACAACCCTTCAAACAGTATTACAAACAATAGTCAAACAAGAAGTCGTTCAATTTTAAACCAACAACCCTTGGATTAGGTTCACTCAAGAATCTCTACTGGCGCTATTATGTCCGATCGGTATATACATTATTTATAAAAACCCTTGTCCTCATGAGCGTCCCATACCGCTTGACAAGTACTCATTGTGCTAATCTGGATGTACTCCCGCCACAGCAACAACAGTGCGAATCTGGACGTCATCTTCATGCCACGGCAAAACAAAACTGCAGTATCCAGCTGGGCTAATCTGGGTGTACTCCCACCACAGCATCAACGGTGCCATCCTGCGCGTCATCTCACGCCTCGGCAACTGCCACATAATGCCAACGCTAATAAGTAGAGAGACTTGAGAGAAACCATACAGAAGGTTTTGGAAAAACATTCTTTCCTATAGCAACCAGTTTAACCAGACAATCTTTCCTACTTGTCATACATATGCCGAGTTTCTTGGGGTTAAGCCTCGTGGTTTCGGTCCGTGTTTTCTTTTCACAAGGTAAATAATATATTCCTATGGTCTCGCATATGCAATAATGCATAACTTGAAACTGCAATACTAACCTGTACCATAGCTTCGATTGGTCTGATTGGTGGAGACATAGCATGTTCCGTAGGAGTTCCCCCGTTACTTGTACCGGCTTCATGATCATTAGCGCCTTGGGTTCGAGCACGCTTTGGAGCCATTTTTTTGTACTACACTTATATTATACACTTAGAACTTTAAATTGGTCAATTTCTCTAGTAATATCTTGTTTCCAAAGAGAGTCTTTAATTTGAACCCTCGCCAACTCGGATTCACACTTAGTGTTGTTGTTCTATATCTAATTTCCATACATCAAATATTTGCTAATCGTAATTAATCAAAAATTAAGTGTGTAAACTACGAGTGAAAGTTTAGGACTGCATTACTTTTATGCATGACATTTCTAATCCAATTCTAACTTCCATTTCTATACTTCAACTAAATCAATTTTTAGTATTATTCAAAATTCTATTTAATCTAATTGACAATAAAAATTTTGAATGATGATTTCATCATGTATAATAAGAATATGATGAGTTCTCTTATGTATTAACTTTCAATTAACTATGCATAAGTTAATAGTGAAGATGTATTCACTAGAGAGAGTAGGTATACTTAGAGAGATTAGAGTAAGAGAAAACATACACACACATCTTTTCTAAAGTAATTGAATCTTACTAATCCATTAGAAGATTAGAGTAAAAGAGAACACACACACATCCTTTTCTAAAGATAATTGAATCCCACCAATCTATTAGAGAGATTAGAGTAAGAGATAGCACACACGCACACATATCCTTCTTAAAACTAATTGAATCTTACTAATCTATTAGAGAAATTAGAGTAAAGAGATAGCACGCACACACATATAGCTAATTGAATCTTACTAATCTATTAGAGAGATTAGAGTAGGAGATAGCACACACACACACATAGCTAATTGAATCTTACTAATCTATTAGAGAGATTAGAGTAAGAGATAGCACGCACACACACATAGCTAATTGAATCTTACTAATCTATTAGAGAGATTAGAGTAGGAGATAGCACACACACACACACATAGCTAATTGAATCTTACTAATCTATTAGAGAGATTAGAGTAAGAGATAGCACACACACACGCATAGCTAATTGAATCTTACTAATCTATTAGAGAGATTAGAATAAGAGATAGCACACATACATCATTCCTAAAGTTAATTGAATGCTTAATTAATACGCACCTTATTAGTCCACTAGAGTTTTTTCTCTCTTAGTGGTTTGTGGACACCTTCTCTCTAAGAGAAGTGGCAGCACTTCGTGAGCGCTATAGAGGCAATCTCTATGTCTAAAGTGTGAGCATGGATGCTCTATTTATAGCAGAAAAGAAAACGTCTAACTTTTTTTTCAAAAAAGAAATAATTTTTTTAAAAAAAATTTAAAAAATTTTAATTTTTTTCTCCCAAAAATCATATCCGCGTTTTTGGTACCCTTGTGGTACCCATCAGCTTGACCAATTTGTCATTATCATCAAATGATAAGGCCACACAGCCCCTCCTCATTAAGATTAGTCAAGACTAGCTTTTCATGTGACAGTGTGTCCCACTCTGTCCCCTCCTATGTGAGTCCAGGTGAGTCCATGTGCCTTCATTTGTCATCCCTATGTATTCTTTTGTCTTTATAATTATTTTATTTATTTTCTTAATGATAATTTACTTTACATTTTTAAGTTAAACTTTACAGTCTTATATTAACTTTACAGTAGTAAAAGAAAATTCTACAATCAGTAACTACGTCTTACAATAAGTTAATTAGTGATTCATATAGTTAAACATGTTAGAATTTTGTAGCGTAAATTGTAAATTCTAGGTTTTCTCAACCTACGATTCATAATTTGATTTTGAATATCTTAAATAATGAGTGATGGTTAAAAAAAATTAGACTGCGTAATAGAACTTGTGTGAAATTTGAAAGTAGAGACCTTACAACTTTCATCAAGAATTTAGTTTTGTTTTCAAGTGCAGGTTTTCCTATTTTCTTTCTTAGGTTATTATACCATCTCCTATAATATCTTTGTTGGAATCTTTGATGCTGGTTTAGAAACTCAAAAAACTTTTCTTCTCCTCCTTTGAGTAGAAGTTTGGCTCTTACGTGCTCTTTTCTCGAGTCTAATTCCTCCGTTGTAATCATTCCTTCTTCCAACTCGTCCATGGAATCATAGTAGTGATCAGAGAAGACATGTTGCTCCTTGATCATTTTGATAAATACCATTCAGATCAAGACTATATCATAGCCTTCCTCTTCACCAAAGTGTGTAGGTGTAGATTCATTAATGCACACATCCATTGTGACCAAAATCTGGGTCCACTCAAAATGTTCGAGCAAGTGTTCGGGGAATGATTCAGATATGTAGTCTATATCATTCAGTTTGTTGTCTAAAATGCAATCTTCCTTTTGTAAACTACTCAATTTAGAATCCTTCCACATCCAAATTGGAGTGTCTTTGTGTATCGGTGATGGCAGTTTATTCTTTGCTGATGTCTCAGAGTTTGATTCTTGTATAGGTGTCCTCAGGACATCCTTGTACGAGTGGTCTTTCAAGTTTACTTGAGAAATTGCTCTTACTTGTTTTAGATGGAAATAATCACTACCCCAATCTTGTATTGACTGTACCTATCTCATGAACATCCCTCCCAATATAATCTCATAGTTGAGTTTCTTTCCAAAATCTACAATGGCAAAAGTGTGTTGGTAGTTAATCCCACAGGAGTTGACTATAACATCTTCTAGTAATTTCATCGGATTCTGTATGTGTCCATCTGCCAATTATAGTTTTCATCCTCATTTGCTTGATTTCTGGATTTCCCCAGGCTTCCTAAAAACCTTTGGTTGCTATAGCAATGCCTGCTTCATTGTCCAAAATAGCCATGGTTGTTACATCATTGTATAGTACTGGAAGGGTAGTGTTTCTCTCATTCCCCTCACAATAATCTCCTCTCTTGTTCATGGGCATAGAATTGACAAGTTTAATCCGTGTTCCCTCGTTTTGAAAATTTTCCAGGTTCATTTGAGATGCTCCCTTTAATCCCATCTTTTCCATGGCGATTTTCAAACCTTACCATAGGTGTGGCCGTAACTTCAATAGCTCACCCAATGTGATTGTGAACTGAAGTGGGGTTGACATGATGGATTGCAAATTAGCCACATCCAAGGTTTGTTTTGGCATATTTAGTTTTTTTGGTTTGAAGACCATTGATTTATCTTCATTCTCACCTAGGTAAGAAGGTAGTGTCCACAACGTTCCAGCTTCCATAGATCCTGATTGCTTTACCCCCAAAATCCATACAAAGACTGTTCATCCAATTCCATGGGTGGTCTACCTACCAGCACTTCTTTAATTGGAGCCAACTTTTGAGTCAAAACTCCCATTTTTCCTCCCTAACTCATTTCCACATGTGGTTTGGCCAATCTTCTTCAAATATTGGCACTTCGTCCCATTCTTCCTCACTATCAAGAACTATCAATTTTAAGTAATTGTGTGTCATAGTTCTCTAAAGTTTCCAACTCACCCTTCTCTTGGGTTTCTTCTCTGATGACCTTAGTATCAAATTCTCCTAGTTTCCCTATGATTTTCAACTAAGGTTTCTATTTTTCCAACATGGATTCCGTAGTTCTCACCTGATTTTTCTAAGCTTCTAATTTAGCTGCTTCCATATCAGGTGCTAGATAGTTTTCCCATTTGGTTTCCAATGTTTGTCCGGCTTCAATCCAACTTGGAAAGCTTACAGGATAGCATTGATTGGTTTGAATTTTATTGACCAATACCAATCCAAATTATTTTGGTTCAGTTCCTTAAAGTTTGATGAAAGAGTTTGCATTTTTTCCTCTAACTCCTTCCATATCTTCCCTTGAATCTCCTTTTGTAGTTTTTGTCTCTTGAGTGCGTATCATTTGCATCTTTCTTTTTTGGAGTTTTTGGATGAGTTGCTAGGTACATTTGACCCACTTGCATTTTTTTGTTTATTCCCCTTGGCTTGTGCTCTAGTCACTACTCAAACTGGGATTGTAGGTTTCCCTTTCTACAAACTACTTGGCACAACTCAAACTACATTTATGGCAATTTTTGTTTGTTTGATGGACTCCTAGGGTTGTCTTTAGGAAAATGTCCACCCTTTTCATTCTTACTTGGTTTAGGATAGTTATTTTTCCAATGGCCATCTACCCCACAATTATGGAAATTTTCCAGTTTTAGTTTGGGCATTGGTTTCATCATAGGTGGTCTAGCCCCCTGGTTTGCAATAAATTAAATTGGTGGTGTATTTGCAGGTGTTTGGTACATTGGTTCTACAAGGACTGGAGTCGGTTGATTATACCACTCTTTTTCTATCCCCGTTGTTATTGAACTCATTTCAAGGTATGGAGTAAAGGGTACTAGAGCATGCTCATCCACTTGTCCCTCAAGCAATATATACTTGACTGGTAAAACATTATTCCCTGGGACTGATGGTTGTTGGCATAACACTGGTTATGGTATCTCCATATTCATGGGCGGTCTTTGCATTGATACCACATTTGGAGGGTATCTATATGTGGGTTGTCCTTGTGGCCTCATTGGAACATATTGGACATTTCCATTGTATTTGGGCATGTAGTAGAACTCATTCGTCTCATGATTTGTCCATTTTACTTCAACGACACACCATTTTAACGGTATGTTTGTCCCATAGACTGTCCTTGATTTGGTCCCTGTCTTCGGCCTCTCATAGGAATCCTTTTCATGTTGGTCATCATATCATTCATGCGTTTAAGAATTGGTCAGATCTGCAACAATTGGTCCTACTTGTGCTCGCACAATGAACATGGTTTTCTTGCTTTAAGTATCTTTAGCAATGCTCTCCTCATTGAAAATATCGCAACTATCACTCAAGTCAATCGCATCCAACCTGCATGCTTCCTAAGTCATGTGTTTCTTGCTATAAAAAATAACATAGAAATCTTTATTCACTAACCCCTTCAGAAATATTGGAACAAGTCTTTCTTTGGTTGGGATCTCCAACTTCAAACATTCCTATATATTACCTCATCCGCCTCACACTATCTCTAATAGTTTCTCCTTGTTTTTGTTTTAAATTGTAAATTTGTACCACCATACTATGCTTGATTCCCATTTTTGAGAAAGCAACAAAAAATCTCATTGCCAGAGTGGGTATGTCGATTATCGACCTAGGAGGTTTGCTATGGAACCAAGTTAAATCTTTGCCCTCTAAGGTCATTCCAAATCCCTCAAACTGTGTATGGAAGTTGGTTATACGTTCAACTATGAAGCTTTCTAAATGGTCATATGGATCCCCTAACTTACTATATGTTTAAACCCATTTTTGGAAGTCTTCTGGTCTGACTCTTTGATTGTGCTCAATACCCACTTTCTCTCTTCTAGCAAGTGTTTTTCACATTAACCTTCAAACAAGTTGTTTGGTAGACGTGACTCATGTGGACCTCTCCTTGTCCTACTGTACCCATTCTTTCCCTGTTGTATGCGGTTTTTGCATTTCTACTCCTAGTTCCATCATTGTGGTGGTTTCCCCTGGCTGTGATTTGTCTTTGATTGAACATGCTATCATAGGCTCTATAATATAGGCCTACATTCTATTCAATTTCATGTACCATTATCCTAATCACTTTTCAAATCAAATTTTCCTGGTATTTGGATTTGTAAATCTCCTTCAGAGTCATTCATAACAAAAATTTTGTTATCACATTCCCTAAAGATATGGACTGATAGTTCTCTTTAGCCTTCTCCTTGAAGTTGAAAATGTACACTACCTTCAAGGGTGTCAATTGTCCTAGTTTGGCATGGGTAACCCTAATCAGATTTCTGACATTGTTGGCTTCCCAACAATAGACTCCAAGCCTAGGGTTGTCCATGGGTATGTGTTTCAAAGTTTTGGTATCTATCGAGTCATATCCTTCTAATTCAAGCACATGAGGTCCTTCTTTCACAGCCTTATTAGGAGTTAGGGTATCCAATCCCCACTTTCCTACTGAATCAAGATCCTATATATTGAGGTATTGCAACCTGTTTTGATCCATATAGAAGTTTTCCTCTTCAAATTCAACGAATGATGGTCATCTATCCCTACTACAAACTCTTTATTAGGGTCCAAGTAAACTGGGCTTTGTACTTGTTGAAAAAGGTCAAGATATGCTTGAACTTGAGAGAGGTCCCACCTCCTCATTGAATTGAAAAAGAAGACATCTGGGGGCTTGAGTCGTAATAAGTGTCGCACTTCTTTCGCAATAGTTTCTATTGTCTCCCTTGGTTTACACTCTCTTCAGTGGACACTCTACTCCTATTCTCCCCGAAGGTACCCGAGTTTCCCAAACCTTAAGTTCATATATGGGCTCACACAACTTGATTAAACAGATACTTCAAACCTCAAAATTTATCCTTGGTTTGAGACATAGTGCTTCCGCTCCTTGTCTCACCCTTTTTTGCAAAGTCGTAATCCTTGCACACCAACACTTCAAACCGTATGTGATTCACAATTGTCAATTTGAAGTCACAAAATATCTAAAAATCTCTTTTTCCAAGCAACGGATACACCCAATATGCCCCAACTCTGAAATTGTTTTCAGGCTATCATTGGGAGCACCGAAGATGACTACACCTATCTGTGGGGTCAAATTTAACTTTAATCACATGGATAGGGTTCCCACAACTTAACAAATATTTTCCTCATCTTAGTTTCACAAAATGACCTTCCTAATGGGAGATTTATGTTCGGCATGCCTTAGATAAATCTTCTCTATTTTAGCATATTTTTGCCCAATGTGACTAGTATTGGTTTCTATATGTGATTTCAATCTTGTACAATGAGCTTCAAAAAGTTTAAACAATTTATCATTGTTACCCTTTTTGATCTCGTAGTCAAGATTTCCAATTTTCTTGGTGTTTTTACCGTTACGTAGCTACTACAAACTTGATAAAACTTGCTTAGAAGCTGTAATTATGGTCTAAATAAACATTTTGAGTTGAAAATTTGGCAAAATACCCTCTCTAGATGGACTTCTATCTTCGACGCATCTAAGATAAAACTCTACCAGATTTTGACATTTTTCACTATTTACTTCAAAGATCGATTTTTCCACAAGTTTTAGGATTTATCCTCATCTTGGTTAGGTTTAGCTGGATTTGACTTTTCCTTGTTAATTTTCTCTGAAGTCAATGTTTTTTTTCCAATTTTGGTCTTGACCAGGCCTTTTAGTTATTCAAATATTTTCAAAATCAAAGGGAGTAGTCTACTCAAGTCGGTCTACCACCTTCCAAGGTCACTTTGCCAGTATTAGTCCCAAAAAAACCATGTCTATCTTTGGAGTACCTAAGATAGACTTGGATTTTTTTTTTCCTTCAATACAATCCTGATGGTTTTCTACTTACCCTACTCCTGTTGAACCTGAAAAAGAGTGTAGAAGTTGGAAATTTAAATTTCAGTCTCAAATCTCTACTTTCTACTTTCCAACTCGATGTGCACCATAAGCCATGATACCAGGCATGCCAAAGTATGTATCAAAAAAATCTTCAATAGCAACCGCAAGAGATTGGGGTGTTTCCATGCTTTCCTCCTTGATTACATGAATGACGATGTTCTTTGAGCGTTTTTTCCGTTCTTGCAATTCTTGAATGTCCACATTCTCTACATTCTTTGCTTGGACAGGAGATGTAGAAACCATATCATCCTTGCATATATCAGCCCATGATTTGGATGCATTTCTCATCGCACATACCTCATGTCGTATTGTATCAATCGTTTCCTCTTTCAATACATGATCACTCTCAACTTTGCTCAAGCGCTCTTTCAATACATTCATATCAATAAGAGAGCGCTTACATTCTTGAACTTCATTCTCAAGATGCATCAAGTGTGTTGTTTGCATTTCGAAAACCTTTTTGAGGTGCTGATTCTCCACAACAAGAACTCTTAAAGTGCCATTCTCCATTGCAAGTGCGTGCATCTCTTCACCTTGCTTGTTGACGGTTTCTTGTAATGAGACCAAGTAAGCACGATCATTGCTTTCGTTGTTGTAGATGATGTGGTTGGATAGCATCCAAATTCCTTGGATATTTTGCATCATTCTCCATGGCGAGTGTGGATTTTTCACCCTTGCGATATTTGTCCGACATTGCCTTCAAGTCGGCAAAAAAAATGCAAAGTTTTGACAGTTTTTCCAGTTCTGAGATGCTGTTACAGCAAATCTTTTTATTCCTTTGAATTTTTTTTTCTTTACGTCAATGAGTAGATGGCTTCATGCTCTTTGATTGAGTCTATAGATCACCTAAATCGGAGTTCAAATGAAGAAGTTATGATCAAAAGAGTGAATTGTTGTCTATTAGGTCAAAAAACGGTTGTGTATGTGTGTGTGTGTGTGTGTGTGTGTGTGTGTGTGTGTGTGTGTGTGAGAGAGAGAGAGAGAGAGAGAGAGAGAGAGAGAGAGAGAGAAAGAGAGAGATTTTGTTCTCTTTCCTTTGCGCTCTACAGAGCCTCCATTGCAAAAGAGACACCACCAATACGTTAGCAACAGCTAGGGATTCAATCCAATGCCAAGCTTGCACGATTTTGGTATCGTCGAAGTGAGCTCCTACAAGCGTCCGGGTGCGTTTTCTTACAAACCGTGTGTTTTTTTAGTGATTTCTTTACATTTGTGGGTTCACAGCGAGTTAAGATACATATTAGGATCATACAAATCGAAAAGTGGTGACCTACATTTTTCTGCCTCTCTTTATACGGGACTGTCACACGAGGTGGTTTGAGGTAGGATATCAAGTCAGAGTCCATAGGGTAATGACCTCTTGATGAGGAGAGTTTCCTATGAGTTTTGTGCCTTTTTGAATGCATTTGGTTTAGTTTTGGATAACATAAGCATTGTAGGTTGAGTTGTATTCATTAGTGCATAGAACCTCTAGATCTGATTTCCTTGAGTAGAGATTGTGTTAAAAGGTCGAGAAGTTTATTGACATTCATCTCCTTGTTTCCATGCGCCTATGGGTTAAGCTTCATCCTTGGCTAACATAGAGTTGTTGATTTTTTTCTCACTATGCTAGCGTTTTCTCATGGCGTATCCGCCAACAAGCTCCTCCATATGTTTCCAACGATTTTCTCAAAGAAAAATCTCAAAAGCTTTTTTGAAGTCCACAAAGCAACATTACAATCTGATGCCTTTCAATTGGCTTTCCTACATGACAACTCAAATAGTGAGAAGGTGATCTATGGGAGTGGGGGTAAGAGGGAAAGTTTGAGAGAGCATTAAGTGCCCCATCTCCTCTGGATCATGAAACTTGGTTGGAACGCTCAAAAAGTCTCCCAAGAATCCTATGACCTTAGCAGCTTCAATGTGAGCACACTTAAAATCAAGCCGTACTAGTAGTACTTCAGATTTCAAGGGAAGAGGAGGGAGGGGATATTCTTACTTTAATACATTTTATTTACTTGTGTGTCAATATGTATATATGTTAGGGGAAATGGTAGTTGATAAAGGGCAACCCTCCATGCTCAAAAAGAACTTTTTTCAAAAACCTTGGAAAACCTATACATGAGAAATCCTAGAGGTAAATTGACCATATTTGAAGGTTTTTGCAATAAATTGTTGTAGAATTTGTAGGCTTTCTCACCTTCAAGTATGAAATTGAGGTAAATCTCAAATTTTGCAAATGGGTTTACACTAAACCTTTTTGGCCTACTAAAGGGTTTAGTATTATCTATGTCGATGAAGGTCGTTCATTTATAGCTGTTTAACATATGTTCCTCAAGAAAGCCTAAAAAGTTGAAGGTTGCACGGACTTTCCGCTTGTGGTGCTTTGAGGCGCTCAGAGCTGGTTTGAAGTAGTTTTGGGGGAGGGATTTTTGCTGCTTGAGCCTGCAAGGGCCTTGTGAGCTGCTCTTGGTTCTCTTGCTTGAGGATCCATGAGCTAAGCAGCACGTGCGGTGCGTTAAGCAGCAAGGTCTTTAGCACGTGGGGTGCATCCCCCCCCCCCCCCTCAACTGCAGCATGCCTAAGTTTAGTGCTAGTGATTATTATCTTTTGCGATTATTGTATTTTGGTCTCCTTGCAATTATTATCTAAAAAAGAAAGAGATTATTATCTATTTGTTAGGGTGATTATTATCTCCTTGAAACCCTTTTGTGACTTGGTGTCAGTGAGGCCTTTCACCGCGCCATGGAAAGCTCCTCTAAGCCATCCTACTTTGAAGCTCCTCTAAGCCCGACGCTCTGAAGGCTATCAAGCCGATAGGCAACTTTGCAAAACCGGGCGCCAATGATAGCGGTCAAAGCTCCCTTACTAATCTGAGTAAGGAGGAACTGAAACAAAGAAAGATGCAGGTGGAAGAAGACCTAGCGATAATCCTTTGTACACTATCATTGAACAAAGGTCGCCCGAAGATTCAACGATACAGGAGGATGCTACTGAAGTGGCTAAAGGGGACAGAGCTTTCCAAGCATCTAAGAAGGAGCTCCTGTAGCGTGTCAAGGTGGAAGATACCGTTACGGTGGTTGTTTCCCCTACCATTGTGAAAAGACAACTTGCAGAGGTTGCAAATTCCACTCTGGTCTTCGGCTTTATGGAGAGAGTTCCCAATAGAATTTAGCTTAGTAACTGGCCCTGCAGTCCACTGGTTTTGAATTAGCACGACTTGGTAATGTTCACCTAGTATATAGCAAAAGGATTTATTTCAGTTCAGTTCAACGACAGTGCAATGGTTGAGAGGGCTTTGGAAAAAATTCCGTTGTCCTTCAATCACACGCCGCTGTGGGTGCTCCCTTGGGACCCTCTCTTTGAATCTAACGAGGCATTCAAGGATCTCTGCCCAGTATGGGTGGAGTTTGACACCCTCCCCATATGGCTTAGGAAGAACTTGAAGGACCTTGTAGCTTCACTTGGTGATCCACTTTTTGTCCCATCTTACAGAGCCTAGGGTATAGCAGCTAACAAGGTATGTATCTGGTGGGATTTGCGGAAGCCACAACCAAAGAACTTGGTGGTGAATGTTGGGGCAGGACTAAAGATCATTTCTCTGAACTTTAACACCTTCTTTGGGGTCTGCTTCAAATGCAACAAATTTGGGCATTATGCAAGGTTGTGTCCTACTGAGGTGCTAAAGCCTACAGACGAGAGAAGAAAATTATAGGCTACCCCACATGGTGGCACGAATACAGTAGATCCAACAAAGAAGCTTACTGAAAGTCTTGGCAAGGCAGAGGGTGGTCAAAATAAAGTCAACTTGGATAAAGATGTGGAGAAACAAGATCATGGCAACCAAAGTAAGGGCAAGACCACCCAAAGCTACCACTTTTCATCCATTGCTCAACAAAGAACAGCCACCCGAGTAATGCAGAAGATCGTGATGTCTCCAACTTCTAGGTCAAAAGATGAGGGCTGGCAAGAGGTATCTCATATTTCATGTAAACGGTTCAAAGCAAAGGCTAGGGCCTTGGGACAAATCAAAGGTCTCCCGCCGGATTTCCCAAAGCCTCCTTTCCTATATGACAACATATTCAAAGTTTTGGGGAAGACGAATCAAGAGAACCTTTTCACTTCCAAGTTGGATACCATACAGGTTCCAGCAGAAAAGGAGCCAATGGAAGAGGACAACCTGAATGGGAACTCTATTGAAGAGTTCTCAGAGGCAGAAGAACTTGTCCCCCTTTCCCAATGATGGATATTCTCTCTATTCAATCTTGGAACGTGAAGGGATTAAAAACCCGGAAGAAGGGCACTCTCTTCTAGGAAGAAGTGAAGAAAGAGAAGGCAGTTAATTGCTCGTCCATCCAAGAGCACCATCCGGATGCTTGTAGCAAGAGAAAATAGGCTATAGGAAAAAAACTTATCTTTTATGGGGAAGAAAAAGACGGTTTTAGTGGTGTCTTGTTCATGCTGATAGAGATTTGGAGCCACAGATGGTTCTAAACCACCCCTTCGGAAGAGTCCTTGGTGTTAGAATCAGATGGGACAATCAACCTATCACCATAGTCAATGTTTACGGCCCTTGAAATGTAAAGGATAGAGCTAAATTGTGGATGCAGCTCAGGGATACTCCGATCGAAGGGGAGTGGCTGATGGTTGGAGATTTCAATATGGGCAAGAAATGCAAGAACAGAAAAAGCTCCACCAGTATACTAGATGGCTCAGAAAAGTCTAAATGGTTGAGCTTATGTGAGATGAGCTATGATTGACTTGTGGGAGGTGGGCCCATGGAACAACATGCCTGGATTTACCTACACAAGCCTTCAGTATGCCTGCCCTTCCTTTCGACTGGATAGATGCTACTGCTCTCATCAAGCTGACTAGATATCAGCGACGCTAGAGATGAAGGTAAGGTAAAAAAAAAAGCCTCTCCAATCACATGCCATTACACTTACAACTCAAGAAAGATGGGGGGGGGGGGGGGGGGGGGGGGGGGGGCAATCCCCGAGAGGGGAGAAAAAGCTTCTGGTAACAGGGACACACCTGTTCAAAGACACTCTTTAGAAGCATCACCAAGAAAGTGTTGGGAAAGCTCAAGAAATATGTGGGGATGAATAAAACTAGTGCTTGGAATATATTTGTTCCGAGTGTACAAAAGGCTATCAAAACTTTGGGTCCTCGGGTTCAAAAAGCCAATGAGCACATATCAAACATCTCACAGAGGAGGTAGTGCAATTAGCCTCTAGGAAGGCTGCCGGCGGACTGACTACCGAGGATGAGCACAAGGGATGGCTTGAAGCTAAATCTCACCTGGCCAACGAACAACTGGAGGAAATCAAGAAGATGAGATTTCTCTCTAGGGAAACTTTCCTTCAACCAGAGCCTTCTAACCAAGCACATTTTTTTAGGGCTCTGAAAGTGAGGAAGAGTCGAGGCCATGTGGAAGTGCTCGATGATGAGAAAGGGAATACAATTCAAAACCAAGATGAGATGGATGGACTTATGCTAAAGTATCTCAGCCAGATTATCATCCAACCAAAGAGCCAATCTCAAGAAGTGGAAGAAGCCCGGGTGTCTTTACTTGTTGGGAGTGTTGAAAAGAAGGTTCCCAAGGAGGAAGCCAACCGCACTAAAAGCTCTTGGCAATGAAAAGTCCCCCGGTTGGGATGGACTGACAGCTGAATTCTTCAAGGAATTTTGGGATGATCTCAAGGGTCCAGTCACACGGATGGCCAATCAAGTTGTTTCCGAAGAGTCGTTGGATGCAAGTGTTAAGAGAGGACTTATCAAACCCATCCCCAAACAAATCTCTACTCTCAACTTAAACATTGGCGTCCCATTATGATGATGTTAGTAGCATACAAAATTATTGCCAAAGCGATAGCTCTCAGACTTGCCCCCCTCCTGAGTTGGATCATCTCTTCCCATCAACACGGGTTCATTAAAGGGAGGTCTATATTTAAAAACATATTGACAGCAATGGTAGGAATATCTTGTTGCAGTGGACCTTGAGAAAGCCTATGATAGAATAGACTGGTCCTATATAGAAGAATTCATGGGAGATCTCGGCTTTGGGCCTCGCCTTTGTCGCCTCATATGCACACTAGGCGTTGGCAGCCAATCAGAGCTCCTGTTTAATGACAGAATTGTGGGCTCTTTTGAGGTTAAAAGGTCTATTAAGCAGGGATATCCCCTGGTCCTCTTTATTTTTTCCATTAGGTTGCATCCTCTCATTACAATGCTCGAAGCCAGTGCTGCACGGGGAGAGATTCAAGGTCTGGCATTCTCGGATGACGATCAACTGGCCAAAATGTTTGCAGATGAGTCACTCCTATTATTGATGGCGTGCCCTCAAGTTGTCAAGAGAGCTCTAGAGATTGTGCAAACATTTGCCGTGGCCTCAGGATCCAAGTGCAATATAGATAAGTCAAGACTAATCTCCCTGTCAGACAATGACTCTTTTGATCTTGCAGTCTGGACAGGAGAGATTATCTCAAAAGGGAGTGTATTCACACACCTGGGAGCCCCCATAGGGGTGGATGTAACCCACAAAAAAATATTTCAATGGGTCCTTGAAAAAATAAGCTCAAAAAGGAGAAGATGGGAGTTTGTTTTGCTCCCCTTCCAAAGCCAGATTAGAGTGATTAATGATTTTATGATCCCAAATATTTCTTTCTTGAGCCCCGTGCTCAAGATGGCTAAGTGTAACTGGAAAGAATCCTTCAAACCAGTGAAAAGGTTTCTTTGGAAGGACAACAAAAAAACTTCCCGGCCATGGCACTGGGCTAGATGGGAGGTAGTTGCTCGCCCGGTAGACCAAGGAGGGCTCGACATTCCTAAACCTATATCCCATGCTGAGGCCCTCTGTGCCAAATTTATGGCCTCATTGGCTAAACAGTACCAAGCTTGGGCTATCATGACCAAGGAAATGCTTGATGCAGTAAAAATGGGATCGAAAGGGGGAAAGTGGAAGGGGTTGTGGTGCACGACAAACTTCTCACCCCGAAGTGGTCTTATCTTAGATCTCGTGGAATCTCAGGGGAGGTGATGAGGAAGTGCAAAAGTGCAGTTGAGGTTCTGGAATGGGGGGAAGCAACCAGATACTTTAAGATCTCCATTTTGCACTGGTCCCCTTAGCTCTCTAAATTATTGGGGCCGCTGCAAAGCCCCAATTGGATAGTAAGGGCCAGGAATGTGAATAATAAGGGGCTCGTTCAACTAGAGCAACTCTGGGATGGCAACAGGAAGTGCTGGATAATTGCTGACTCTTTATCCATCCCATTTCAACTAAATGGCTTTGAGATCTCACTAGTCTACAGGGTGATGAAAGAGCTTGATAAGGTGGTGATGCCAATTTGTGAATCCAACTTTGAATTGGAGATGGCCCGGGAGTATCCTCTTTTGGAAACCACATTCTAAAGGAATTTACCATGCATTAATGCACGAGGCTAATTGGTGTAGCCCCCTCAACAAATTATGGAAGAGGCAATGGACGGAAAAACGATGGGAGGGAGTCATGGAGAACATCTAGAAGCCAAGGTGTCCTCATTATATGAAGATATTTCTGTGGAAGGTGATGTGGGGTGCTCTACCAACGGGCGTAAAGATACAAGAAAGAGGAATCGGGTCCGATCATTGCTTGGGGTGCAGAATAGCTAGTGAAGACCTAGCCCACCTTTTCATGGGATGCCAGGCAATCATTGGCATGGCTAGGAAAATATGCAAGTGGATTCAAAGGAAATTAAATTCTTCAAGAATGATCTATTCTTTGGTAGTAACAAGTTGGGAAGTCCTGCTCTTCTTGTCTGCACTCAAATAATCAAATACTACTTCTTTCACCATATTTGGCAAGCAAGGAACCGTCGCGTGTTTGAGGGGGATCTGGCTATGGCAAGATTTTGTGAAATCATACAAGGGAGCAGAGTGACGATCCAGATGATCGGAGGCAAACAAGCCTCAGAGGACTAGTCTAGAACAATACATGTCATGATGACATCCTGTAATAAGTAAAGCCTAAGAGTAGTTGTGGTTTTTCTATCAAGCAAAAAACTTGTTATCATTTGACCCTCAAGGCTCGGTCTGAGCTCGAGGTTGGTGTATATTTCTAATGTTCTTAATAATATCCACTCACAATTGTGAGTTTTGCAAAAAAAAAAAAGGCTTAAAAGTTTTTAAATGCTATTTTCCAAAGTTGCACTATTGATAGACTATTTATATAACCAAGCAAATAACACTTCATTTACAATATTCATTGGAAATCTTTAAGAATTTATGAAATTATGTATTTTCTATAAATAGCTCTTTATGTAAACTCAAGAAATCCTTAAAAGTCTTCAAATGCTATTTTCCAAAGTTGCACTATTGATAGACTATTTATATAACCATGCAAATAATACTTCATTTACAATATTCATTGGAACTATTTAAGAATTTATGAAACTATGTAATTTCAATGAATAGCTCTCTATGTAAAAGTCAACTTGTGGAGCTTTCAACCTCTTTTTGAAAAGTTAAGTGTATTTTTTTTCTTTTTAATGCTGAGTTGAGCTTAAATTGAATTAATCTCAAACAATTATATACATTCCTTGGAATATTCTTTGCACAAGGTTTTCCAAAAAGGATATATCAACGGGGTTTTGTCACCTTGGCTACTCCATTAGGAAAGAAATGGACTCATTTTCGGGCCTTTTAGCTCTAGTGAAAGAATGCTCCTTAGCCAATAGGAAGAAGGCTAACGTTACGTAAATTTGAAAATGTCCATGAAAACAAGCGAATGGAGGCCCTTGAGGGGTCTTTGGGACCTCTATTCGCTTGGTTCTGACCTTATGAGTCCCTAGGATTAAGATATAGCATTTTTAAAGCCCATCGATGTATCCGGAACGTCCAAAAATCTTAGGATAGCTCTTTAAAACGCTAAAATCTGATGTCTCTAGCTCCAGATATAGCATTTTTAAACCTAGGGCCTCATGAGGTCAGTACCAAGCGAATTGAAGCCCTTGAGTACCAAGCAAATAGAGGTCTCAAGGGCCTCTATTCGCTTGGTACTGACCTCATGAGACCCTAAACTTAAAAATGATATATCTGGAGCTAGAGACGTCAGATTTCAGCGTTTTAAAGAGCTATCCTAAGGTTTTTGGATGTTTCAGATGCATCCGTGGTATTGTTTTTGTATTTTGAAAACAACTCTTATATATTTTCTCTCATCGCACATCACATCACTCATTAAGATTCTCAGACAAGGATTTTTGTGTACACTTAAGTTGGGCTCTCGAAAAGCATTTTGTACGAGCATGCATTTAAGGGATTGAGAAAACTTTTACGTATATACTATGAGAAATAGAATTTCAACAAAAAACTTTTGAATTTTTCATAATTACCTCTCTCTATGCTGAGTTGGCGTTTCTTACAGGGCCCAAAATTGAGTCCAAGTTTCTCCTAATGCTTCTGTGTATCTTACAATTCTTGTTCTTTCTACTAAGGAGTTGCCACCATCACATTTTTAAAACTAACTTTGTGTCGAGAGGCTCACACTTCTTTTGAAAGAGTAACAAATTTATAGACTGCCAAACTACTCCTAATATTGTAGCTCTTACTACCCAGATGTTAGTAAAAAGATCCTCATTGGGTCAATGCATCTACAGCCCATAGCAAGGTTACGTCTAAAGAAGGGGGTTTCCAAATGTGTGTACACCCACCTGTAGACGATGTTCGTGAAGACTTTGATTTCTGGACATCCCTAGTATAGGTGCATGAGGATTTCATTTGGGTGCTTGCATATGACATAGGTGCCTTTGCCTAAACCTCTTGCTTTTGCCTTATCTCCGGTTGGTATAAATCCAAGGAGAACCTTTTAAAGAAAATTTTTGTCTCTTTCTTTGCATTTGGCCTTCCAGATATTTCCAATTACTTAGCTGAATTTGCTTGTAGCCCACTTTTTGGACCGTATCTCGTTGAGGTGTTCGATCCAATCCTCCGAGGAGCAAAGATTTTCATAAATTGTTTTAGCAGGTAGCACAAAGAAAGAACAATTGAATGAGATTACAAACCTGTTGAGAAGATTAAACTCTTTTGGTACAATTTGACAATATGTATCATGGCATTGATGCTATCTCAAGCCACGAGCCAAAAAAATCAGGTGAAAATTGAATCATAGCACTATCCTATGAGCTTATAGTGGATTCAACAATGCGAGAGAGAGAGAGAGAGAGAGAGAGAGTTTGTTGAAAATGCCAATGGGCTATTTTTAGCACAAGCTTCACCAAAGCCTCCACCAAATTTGTACGTATTACATAGGAAATTTGTGTTGGTGGCAAGGGGAGAGTGGTAGTTGCCCTTGAACTAGGTTGCGAGAGCAAAGGCTTCAACGAAATTCTTTCAAGTGTAGCATTTTAGATGGATATTGAACTTCTTTGCCTCTCTTTTGGAAGAATATGGAGCCCTTCAATTTTTATTTTTGGCCATATAATTGTGAGTAGAAGTGTTGTATTAACAAAAAAGAATGTACATAAAGCCCCAAGCACACTCAGTGCCTTGAGGAGTCAACACATACAGAGCCCTTCATATCACATTGTGCATTGAATTATATATGGTGTGTTAAGCACATCATGAGCCTATGTGGAGCACCCAACATCAATCTGGCAGGCCTCATAAAATTTTCACTTGTTTTCTTAAGCACTGGCGACCCTTCAAATTCTGCCCGTGCGGTGATACATTTGTGTGTGTGTGTGTGTGTGTGTGTGTGTGTGCACATTTTCATATGCATGTGTGTGTGTGGAGAGAGAGAGAGAGAGAGAGAGAGAGAGAGAGAGAGTTAGCTATATAGGCTCGTTGTGGTGGAACTCTACTGCGTGCGAGGCCACGGAGAAGTAGAGCTCACAGGCGATGCTGCGATAGGGCGGGGTACTTGCAGCGGAGCTGGACAATGGTGTGGCATTGAGGCGGACGCGGCTTCCTCTAGGGTGAGGAACCGGGTGGTTTTTCTCCTCACCATGCTTCACCCCTTCGCCGACGCCCTTTATTTTTGGCATGCGGGACAGGGTGCTGCTCTCATCGCCCCCTGGAGGGCAACTCGCAGTCAATTATTTTTGGTGCAGTCCACGTGGCCCTACTCGTCAGGTAGCAAGTGGCGGTTGGCTCATGGCAACGGGGGCTCTACTTTGTAGGGGACATGGCTTCCCTTTTAAAGCCCGTGGTTTCTAATAGACTCGATGTGGAAGGTAGAGTTGGTTTCCTTTGGCTGCTCGTGTGCTTCTTTTTTGTCATGTACTGCTAGCTCGTTCGAGTGGAGGTCTTTCACTTGTTGGATACCTTTGTCAAACCGTGGAAACCTCTTGCAGCAAGCTAGGCATGTAGGTGATGGAGGTAATGCCTCCCCCCTTTTTGCGATGAATATGTCTTCGTATTGGGTATGGGTTTTTGATCTCAGCCTTTCACTAATGGGGTATTGTGGTGTTGTGTCCCGTTTTGGAGTGGGATCTCATCCGTTTGTGGCAGACATGGTGGTTATCCGTGGCACTTTTTGGGTTTGGTTGTACCCTTGTAAATCTATTTGGTATGTTGGCTTGATTGTATCCTATTTGTCCTAGGTTGTCTTGGTGGGTAATGGCTCCCTGTAAAAGCCCCGAACTATTTGTTTCTTTTTAGATGGCTAGCTCTCATGGCACATGTTGTGCATGAGAGGAACTTTTAAATATTTTGGTGCTAATTTATTTCTCAACTTTAAATTTTTTTTTTTTTTTAAAAAGACTTTGTGGGATTCCGACTCCAAGTATGTTCTGAACTTGTGACCTTATTTTCTTTGGTTAGGGAAAATGATTTTGCCAAGCCTTGGTACATCACTTTCACTTGTCTCTCTTTTCAATGAGAAGTAGAAAGTTGCAAATTCAAGCTCTACATCAGGTTATACAACCACTCCACCGAAGCAACCCCTCTCTCTCTCTCTCTCTCTCTCTCTCTCATAACACGCCTTCACTAACTCTGCTCGTCGGATATTTCCCACGACGTTTAAATTCTCTTTTTCTTCTCTCTCTCTCTCTCTCTCTCTCTCTCCTCCCCCCCCCCTTCCCTCAAAGACTCAACAACATCTAGTGACATTCGCGATAATTCACCCCAAACCAGAATTGGGCACGCTTACTCTTTTTGATCCACTTGTGTCACGTAGAATTTCGTGGAGGAGTGACATGTAGTCTGTCTCCGTTTTGTCAAAACCTTACTAAAAGCTGTCATTAAAATTTTAATGGGTGTAGCACCTTGTCACGTAATTGTTAGCATGAATTGGGGAGAGATGTAAGACTTTTCTAGATTTTCCATTTAATTTACACTCACCATAGGTGATACTTGCCCAAAAAAAAACACTTCAGGCAGATCTAGATCTATGGTTAGGCATTGTGTCTTTTTCTTAAGACTTTAAAACTCTAGGTAGACAAGGAGTGATGCGAAGAAAAGTTTGGACAGTGGATTTGAAAATGGTATGAGTGAAGGCGATGGTCTCGTGAGCGGAGGGACTCAAGAGTGTTTGGATCGCAAAGTTCTTGGGCTTGGTCAATGCGAGGGGATCCTGAGTGTCTAAATTTTTGAGGTGATGTGTGTCCTTGTGGGAGTGGGGGTTGATTGCACATGTAGCTGGGTCTAGTGCTAGGTGTTTGTGTGCAAGGGTCTCGACCTGTTTTTGGTTGGTGTGTCCCTTGTTAGGGCTCCTCTTACCCGCTCAGCTCTGGCTGAAGCTCGAAACTCTGTGCTTAGGTCCTATTGCATTAGTGCTTATATACTTTTTGTTTGTGTGTGGGTGTGCTCCCTTCCTCCGACACCTTTTCATCAGTGCTCGCCTCCCCTTCGACCTTCTACTCGACTCGTCCCCTCCCCTCAGCGTGTGAGTGTTGTCCCCGGTTGGTCAAGCTCACTGCCTCTCATCTTTAGCGCTTTGTGAAAGACCGCCGAGAGACTGAGTGCTGGATCCTCCTCCCAGCCAACCTTTATAGGAGGGCCCATGGCCCTTTGCCCTAAATGGCTAAATCCAACTCCTTGAGTTCCTAGACCATGTCGTATCCCATGTGACAACGTGTTCCAAATCAACCCCTACAAGAGGGTCCGTAATTGCGGAATGCAGAAATCTATTGTGGACACTAAAGCCCAAATTTATTAGCTCTTATGTGACCTTGTCATCTCACTGAAAAGCAAAAATGGATGAAAACATAGAAGTTGATTCGTCCAACTTGAAAAATTTAAGCAAAACATATGCAAAATGGAAAGTAACCAAATCATTTGCGCACCTGGAAGTTGAACATAGTGTTCACTTACATGTAGTCAAAGGCACCTGCCTAAATTTCCTGCCTGCAAAGGCCAGGAAGCACTTATTTGAAAATTAGTAAAATGCAAGTAATATTGTACATGTAAGCTTGGGTGTTGCCATTGCAATCAAAACCCCTTGGTTAAAAACGAACTTGCCAAAACCACTTGGTTAGATTGTTGTATGGAAACTACTCAATAGCAGCCAACAATATCTTAATTCAACTTTGGAAGTTGAAACTATCCACGAGCCCTTGGCAGCTTATGGACTTCTTCCTGAAAAGTGCAAGTGTGAAGATTGCAAGAATTGGCCAGCACACTTAATAAGTGATTTAGTAATCACGAGCTCAGTCTTACCCCCAGCGTAGGACTCATATAGACACGCTCTCGGGGGATATGTGTTCGCTACGTGAGCTGGGCAGGCGCCAAGCCTCAGGCTGTGGGAGGTGTGAAAGAGAGAGAACAAGAACCATTGATGCTACTAACACTGGCAATCACCGTACCCGTCAATTTATTTGATTAATACATCTGAGTACAACTAATTCCTTAACCAATGCGGGCTGTTAACAACACCGGCACTTGGATCATCTGCTAACTAGGAGTTTAAGCTCTTGTTTTACACGATTAACCGGGTCGTTATCGACACCGGGGCTTAACAATTATATAATCAATCTCTACTCAATGACGGTGATAATAATTATCTCTTGTCGCTTCATCTGCTTCGATTTCCCCGTGGATTCTGCAGGCTTCAATTCTGTCAATTATTCCACAGCTTTAGGCTCCTTATGCTTTGCACTGGCTTAATTGCCGCTCACAGGCTTCAACTTCCTTCTGCTCTTCAATTGCTAGCCGAAACTTTATCCCTTCCTTGGTTGCCTTGACTTACTCCCATGGTTTCTTCGAAAAAGCTCGCCGTTGCTTGTTTGCCTCGACTTACTCCTTTGCTTGCTTCGCTTGCCTCCTCCAAGATTTTCTTCGATTGCCTCAATACCCTTGCTTTCCTTCCTTTGCCTCCTCCCTCGCATGCAAATGCCTTGACCAAGCTCTTCTTCCCTTGGAGTCCTCCCCCTTCCTTGCTTACGCGATCTCTTCTTACTTCGTTATCTCCCCTAAAAACGTCATCATGCCCTTTTTTTTATTATGCCCTAAAAAAAACTTCTCCCCCTAAGCAACGACGGCGCCGTCGTTGCTAGGGGTGTGAATGCACTTGATGATGTGGCAGGTGACTAGGGGGAGCGGCACGGAAACCAGCCGGATTGGGGCCGAAAGGTTGCGCCACGACGTTCTGAGCACAATTCGCTTCATGGAGAGACGCGTCCAAGATACCCTACGGCCACCACGAGCGCTTCTCTCTCCTCCTACTGCACTGCTCGCTGTCTACCCACCCTCCTTGCTTGGCTTCACACCATTTTCCATTAGGGTGGCCATTGTATAGGGCGGCCATTTGAATTGGCTTTGGGCCGCCTGGCTTTGTTAGTGGGCAGCCCTTAGGTTATGAAGAGCACCACATTTGGCATACATATCAGCTAAGGCTTTGCCAAGCTTCTCCATTGGGCGGCCTTTTGGCTTTGTAAGGGCACCACATGCATGCTGACTAAAGCATCGCCAAACACCATATCTTTCCCTAGTAGGCCTTGACTAACAATATCGTTGTGAATTTGATACCCATATCAGCTTCTTAGTGCCATATGCCTGAGAGCACTCCCTTCGCACTCGCTGAAAATAGCCTGAAGCTTCTTACCGCATCCGTGTTGGGCACTCCCCGCAATCATTGCATTCCAAGAGACGTCATTTTGGACACGATGCTCTTCAAGTACTTATGTGCTTCCATACGGGCACCACATTTAGCGTATTTAACTTCCAAAGCATATCGATTTGTGGTATTCCCTGATTAAATCTCAAAAACTCCCAGATGGAACTCCGACCGAGCCGACTAGACTGGCACGGAACCAGCCCTCGGTGAATCTTTAACAGCCCATAGCTTGGCAACCATAACTCTGATCACTGATCTGGAAAGACCGACGCTCTCCACAATGTGAGCACTTTAGGCCCGTGCATTCATTTCATTTCTGTCACCTCAGTTGCAGTTGCCCAATCCGGTACGGATCTGCAATCGACTCAAATTTCAATATGCCATAACTTCTTCACCGTAGCTCCAATCGACGAGCCATAAAGACAGGCCGGTAGAGCACATCAAGCACTGCAGTTCTTGATCATAAACTCCCATCTTCTGTGCACTCACTTCAAGCATAGTCCTTTTTAGAATAATTAAGGCATCAATTGGCCCTTTTAAGCCGCATCTGGCATACAGTAATCATTAAACTTAACCTGTTATCAAACCCTGATCACTGCTCACTAAATGTGTAGGCTTCAAAGAAGCTTAGCTTACATTTCTCTTCTGTTTTTCTCTTCATGGCAGCGGAGCTGCACGACATCCACCCCCTCTGAACCTGCACAGCCTCCGGTCTGTGCCAACAGCACTTCAATCTGCATCTGCTATAGGTACCTTAAGCTCTTTTCCATCATCAAACTCACATAATTGGTAAACATATGAAAAATGAAATAAGTCTTATACCCTATCATCAATGTTCTAGCTTAATCATTAGGTAGTTGTCCATCAAAAATCTTTGAATCGTATCTGTCGTATCTCCAAAGCATTCAATCATGGATAACTTGCTTAGTGAACCCCGCTAGACTCAAGTGCTCCAGTTAATGATGCACACGGCTTGACCATTAAGCTCTCTTAAGGGAACCCTATCAAGCTCAAGTATGCCTTACTTTGTCTGCACACGGAATGGCCGTCAAGTCCTTTACTTCAAGTTCTGGTAGTAGAACCAACTCAAAAGATATAAAGATACTTCAACAATTGTCCAAAGAAGTCAGCTGGAAGCCAACCATGTAATCTTATTGAATGCATAACCAAAAAACTCTTCTGACTTAGCGTAATCTAGAAACAAAACCTTGTACCACGCAACTTGCTACATCATATAGTTGGTACTCTTCAAATCAGCAACTTGCACTTTAGTAGCCCCCGAGATCAAACGGGAAACCAATCATTTGCCCCATTGTGAGCATTCCTTTAAAAATTTTGTACCATCCTCCAGGATCATAGGGAATATAAAGTAACTAACAGCAATCATAGCTAGCATTATAACCTCCTGTGTCATAAGGCATATATAGTAACTGCCAAGGATCATAACTAGCATGATAGCCTCCTGGGTCATAAGGTAGTAGGAAATCATATTTCAAGTATATTGCATCTCCACAAACTTTCTCATAGCATAGCAAAAAAAAGTCCCAAATTCCCATTATAGCAAAACCCAGAGGCAAAATGAATTCAATCACTATGGTTTCCAAAATATCAATCTTCATTTGTGAGTCATTGAATGCCATCACTTCAATTGATACCACAAAACCAGCATGGCTACCTTCTTTAGTAGGCACAAACTCCTCTAGAGCCTCATCCAAAAGAAACATAAGCTCTTCATCATATGTTGCAGGATGTTCTTCACTACTCTTGTCACAAGGAACTCGAAATTCCTCTAATGCATCATCAAGAAGATCCATAAGCTCCATATCTTCCTCCTTGGAAGAACAACCTAGTTTCTCAGTCTTTCACAGGAAACCTCATCGCTTGTTTCATACATAGGCACGAATTGTTCTGGCAGCTTCACACTCCCATTCAAATAACTTTCCACTTCAATAGCACAAGTCTCAGCATGCATTACAAAGATAGCATCAATTTCTTTTTCCATAGCATCATCATAGAAAACCCTGTCACATGTAGCAGTTATAGATTGATCATCATCATGCACCCCTCTAAATATGCATCTCCATAATCATAATCTTTGCCTGGGTTTACATTAAATACATATGGATCAGCATCATCAATTTCATAATCATTTTTCCATAGTGTGGGTCCTGTCTCACAAATTCTTGATAGAGGAAAAGTTTGCTCCCTCTCTAAATCACCATCATCAAATTTAGGATCAGTCTGCCGAATCGATAGCTCTAGGTCACAAAAGCGTGTCAAAGGAGGAGTCTGCACCTCCTCTGATTCATCATCATCACATTCAGGTTCAGTTGTCCAATTTGGTAGCTGTGCTTCACAAAATCTTGTCAATGAAGGAGTCTGCACCCCCTCTGAATCAAGCGCATACTCTTGCTTAGCCAAGTCCTCAAAATCTGGTACATCCAAATTTGGTAAATCTGGTATACCAAAATCCTTGGTCTTGCCGCTCTCAACAGCAGCCCTGCTTTGACCTAAAATATTTGTATCATTAATCAACTCTTTGGCAGAACCTGTACGAGTATCTTCAATCACCTCTATGGTAGAATTTGTACCAGAAAAGTTTTTCTCTAATTCTGGTTCAGTAGAAAAAGTATCACCTGTAATAACCGAATCTTCTTGCATGTCTACTTGAATTTGGTTGCACTCATTTACCTGCAAACTTTCTTCTTGAGCTTTAGCCACTTCACTGTTTTGATCCCCTGATTTCTTTTCTTCATGTACTGCATGCGTAGGTTCTTTGCAAAATTCATTCTGTGTATCCCAAATTGCATGTGTATATTCTTTGAAAAATTTACCCTGCGTATCCTGAAGCTGTAAAGCATCACCCTCAAAGACTTCTACTTCATGCACAACATCTACAAAACCCAACTTTGCATACACAGCTTCAACTATGTCTTCATCATTAGCCTGTAAGAAGGTAGCATCCTGCACAATAAACTCATCAATCACAGCTTCTAACCTTGATCGTACGTTTCCTTAGATATTTGCGTAGTCTGGTAGACTTGAACTCTGTTCTTGATAGCTGTCATACTGCTCATAACGTACTTGCACAATAGCTTCTTTGAAATACTCCCAATTGCCGTTGCAAGCATTGGTAGCATCTTGAATCTGCTCCTTCACATCTGAACTCACTAACTGCTCAAAAGATTCGATCATCAATTCTTCTGGTATCCCTCTTACCTTGCTCTCCAGCTCATAGCACTCTAGATAGCCCTCTGGATCGTATCCATCAAAGAGTCGTCTTTCGTCGTATACTGCATCTAAAGCTGCATCCAAAGCATCATCGATTTGATTTCTCTTCTTCACGGTCTCTATTTCAAGCAGAGATCCTTGAACCAATTGAAGCATCTTTGAAAAATCTGGCACTGTTGACTTATCATCAAAACCGTTTGCACTTAATTCTGCAATCATCTTGATCATCTACTCTAAATTCTCCATCTTCACCTCCCACCCCGGCTCGTTTCACGTCGGGTTCACCAAAGATGTCAGGGGATATGTGTTCGCTACGTGAGCCACACATGCGCCGGAGGGCCTCTAGCTGTGGGAGGTGTGAAAGAGAAAAAACAAGAACAATTGATGCTACCAACACTGGCAATCACTGTACCCGTCAATTAATTGATTAATACATTTGAGTACAACTTATCCCTTAACCAATGTGGGCTATTAACAACACCAGCACTTGGATCATATGCTAACTAAGAGTTTAAGCTCCAGTTTTACACGATTAACCGGGTCATTATCGACACCGGGGCTTAACAATTATATAATCAATCTCTAGTCGATGATGGTGATAATAATTATCTCTTGTCGCTTCATCTGCTTCGATTGCCCCGTGGATTTTCCAGGCTTAAATTCTGTCAATTATTCCAGAACTTTAGGCTCCTTATGCTTTGCACTGGCTTAATTGCCGCTCACAGGCTTCAACTTCCTTCTGCTCTTCAATTGCTAGCCGAAACTTTATCCCTTGCTTGGTTGCCTTGACTTACTCCCATGGTTTCTTCGAAAAAGCTCGCCGTTGCTTGTTTGCCTCGACTTACTCCTTTGCTTGCTTCGCTTGCCTCCTCCAAGCTTTTCTTCGATTGCCTCAATACCCTTGCTTTCCTTCCTTTGCCTCCTCCCTTGCATGCAAAAGCCTTGACCAAGCTCTTCTTCCCTTGGAGTCCTCCCCCTTCCTTGCTTACATGATCTCATCTTACTTCGTTACCTCCTCTAAAAGCGTCATCATGCCCTCTTTTTTATTATGCCCTTAAAAAAACTTCTCCCCCTAAGCAACGACGGTGCCGTCGTTGCTACGGGTGTGAATGCACTTGATGACGTGGCAGTTGACTAGGTGGAGCGGCATGAAAACCAGCCGGACTGGGGCCGAAAGGTTGCGCCACGACATTGTGAGCACAATTTGCCTTATGGCGAGATGCGTCCGAGCTGCCCTACGGCCACCACGAGCGCTTCTCTCTCCTCCTGCTGCATCACTCGCTGTCTACCTGCCCTCCTTGCTTGGCTTCACACCATTTTCCATTAGGGTGGCCATTGTATAGGGCGGCCATTTGAATTGGCTTTGGGTGGCCGGGATTTGTTAGTGGGCAGCCCTTAGGTTATGAAGGGCACCAGATTTTGCATACATATCGTCTAAGGCTTTGCCAAGCTTCTCCATTGGGCGGCCTTTTGGCTTTGTAAGGGCACCACATGCATGCTAACTAAAGCATCGCCAAGCACCATATCTTTCCCTAGCAGGCCTTGACTAACAATATCTTTGTGAATTTGATACCCATATTAGCTTCTTAGTGCCATATGCCTTAGAGCACTCCCTTTGCACTCGCTGAAAATAGCCCAAAGCTTCTTACCGCAGCCGTGTTGGGCACTCTCCGCAATCATTGCAGTCCAAGAGACGTCATTTTGGACACGATGCTCTTCAAGTACTTATGTGCTTCCATACGGGCATCACATTTAGCGTATTTAACTTCCAAAGCATATCGGTTTGCGGTATTCCCTGATTAAAGCTCAAAAACTCCCAGATGGCACTCCGGTTGAGCCGACTAGACTGGCACGGAATCGGCCCCCGGTATATCTTTAACAGCCCATAACTTGGCAACCGTAACTCTGATCACTGATCTGGAAAGACCGATGCTCTTCACAATGTGAGCACTTAAGGCCCGTGCATTCAATTCATTTCTGTCACCTCAGCTGCAGTTGCCCAATCCGGTACGGATCTGCAATCGACTCAAATTTCAAAATGCCATAACTTCTTCACCGTAGCTCCAATTGATGAGCCATAAAGATAGGCTGGTAGAGCACATCAAGCACTACAGATCTAGATCATAAACTCCCATCTGTGCGCTCACTTCAATAATAGTCCTTTTTAGCATAATTAAGGCATCAATTGGCCCTTTTAAGCCACATGTGGCATACATTAATCATTAAACTTGACCTTTTATCAAACCTTGATCACTGCTCACTAAATGTGTAGGCTTCAAAAAAGCGTAGCTTGCATTTCTCTTCTCTTTTTCTCTTCATGGCAGCGGAGCTGCACGACAACGCATAGTGCTAGAGGTAAAATTGGAGATCCACTGAAGTGGGAATTGTATTCTCAACTACATCTTTGTTGTACCCAAAAATCCATAATCTTGGGTTTTTGTGAACAACCGTGCTGTCTGAAATGTTGGCTTTATCTATACACCTTGGTAGAGATAAGCGCTTGTGAGCTTAGGACGTTCAAAAACTCATCTTGATTTTCACACTCAAAGTGTGTAGTGCTAAAAGAATGTCCAAAAAATCGCTAATGGCAAGACTCTTGCTTATCCAGTAGAATTGATGGGTGCTCAACTAAATAGGATTGTTCAATCTTGAAATCAATCACTAATAGATTACGAGCAGATGGCTATTAGCCATTCCAAAATAGGTGGCAGTAGATGGCGCTTTCCCCTTCCTGTTGGCTCGTAGCCATTTCGAGTATCGTATTGACATAGAAAGATTTCAAGAAAATCATGCCTAGTTGCTCTTTTCCCGGAGAGAAGTTGAGAGGAGGGAGAGAGAGAGAGAGAGAGAGAGAGAGAGAGAGAGAGAGAGAGAGAGAGAGAGAGAGAGAGTGCTGGGCTGAGAGAATGCTAGGTTGTATGCCCCTTGCATATGACCCCATGTAGACCATGTCTATGTCTTGGCTTATCCTATAAGTGTACCATTTATTGTACCATCCTCTAGTAGAAAGAGGTATCATAAGTCAGATTTGGACCCACTTACCTTGGTTGTGACCGGGACTATATCAGGGTGCAGATGTATGGCACGTTGCTTGTGAGTAAACATAAAAACAATTTTTTTGAAAACATTAACCAGTGAGCTCGTTCTTGACAGAGTAGCTCGTGTTATAGTGGAAGCGTATGGGATGATGGGTGTTGTATGTCCAGCATACTAGTATGCCATCCATACATATCAAAAAATGAAGCCATTGGCTTCAATGACAGCCTCAACCATGTGAGCCGCTAGTATACGTGCCTTGCGCGATTACACTGGCAAGGATACATCACAGTGCACCTTGTGTAAACTATGAAATTATATCCACATAGTGTCAAAGATATGTTCCATTATCATTGATCTGAAGTCAATTGATAATACCTTGGCATATAAAAGAAGCCATGTTTCACATGAAGACATGCAAAGCATGTTGCTTTGTACAGTGGTTTCTTATGGAATCTTCCCAAACACTTTGCTTTGCACAATAAAAGACATCTTTTCCAAAATGAAAAGTAAAATATAAACAAAAAACAAACATAACTTGAAATGGACTAACCTTGTCGCCCACTTTCGGTAGTGCACTCGAATCCGGCTCATAGCCATATATGCGAAGGACTTGAGAGCTTTCGGATGTCCCACACATGCCTTCTTGGCTTGGATTAATACAAACTTGAGTGAGAAAACATGAAGCCATGGCAAAGAGTCCCAAGTTCGTATGCGGATAGCATAGTCAAAACGTCAAAAACTTCTATGCAGTATGTCTGGATGTCAATGTGTTTAGTCGTGCAAATTCAACTCATAGCTGTAGATGTCAATGTGTTTAGTCGTGCGGATTTAGCTCATAGCTGTAGATGTAAATGTGTTTAGTCGTGCTCCTGAAAGCCTTTTTTTCCCTTGTTGCTAGGTAACACGAGGTGTTGTCCTTGCCTGATCTCATCAATGGCAGACAACATGCATAGGAGCCATGCCCAAGAAAACTTTCTTGACATTGGCGTGCAATGATAGTTAAGGGTTGACCTTGCCAAATAGCTTTGCCTTACATGCAGTGGGCCTTGCCTGTACTGGTATGCCACAGGCCTTGAGTGAACACCATGATATTTATCCGTGACAATTATACCATGGAACAAGCTCCCCTTCCATCATAAGGCAGAGTCTCGAATCTTGCTTTTAGCAAAAAAATTAAATGAAGATGAAAAATTAATCTCCAGTTCATGGTACTTAGAGGCCCATCGAAGACGAAAATATCAAAAAACTTCGTCAGACATGAAAGCGATTGTCTTGAAAGTCATAGCTTCAGCGCATTGGCGATGGCAGATAACCGAAAGACTTTCTTCCTTTGAATCCATTGTCGGGTTGAATCCAATAGATCGATAACCTTTCCGTACTGGTTTGGTTCAATTAGAGCACGTGGTGTATGCCTTTGTGAAAGGCCTTTCACTTCTTGTTTAATCTAACCTAGCTTGTGATGTTAAGGTCTTTGCATGGCCACTGCTGAGTGCATGCCGTACATGCCGCCTTCTCGCGGTCCTCTAACACTTATAGACACGCCAGTATAGCCATGCTGCTAGCATGCCAAGTACATCGATGATCTGGAGTAATTTCCAAGGCCATCCTCACATGCGCATGCATGACGCCTTGCAAAGCTTGATCATATCATATCTTGCTGAGCTCTATAGTTGTACGGCTTGCACGATCCATGCATGCAACCCGGACCGCGGCTATTGGCTTTTGTAGGCTAGGCTATGGGAGCGACCCCCAAGGGTGTCCGTAGGGCACCCAATGTGAAAATAAGCAAAGAAAAAAAAACGAAAACAAACAAACCAGCAATGGTGGATTTGTTGCAGACGACTGCGCAGGGCCAAGAGCAACTCGGAGCGCATGGTGTTGCTTACTGTTCAATGATGTTATGAGGAGTTTTGCTTAGCAGACCGCCGCCATCTGGAAGAGCTCAAGAGATCACAGTTCCACGGAGGTCGATTTCGACCATCCCTTTTATGTAAGGGTGCTTACCTGCGCTCACGTTCTCGATCATGCAAGATTGAGCCCGCCATGGAAGGGGCTGCTCCTACGATCCTATCCTCTTCCTCTTTCCAAGGGACCCTGCCCACGGCATGGCAGGCAAGCTTGAAGCAGAGAGAGAGAGAGAGAGAGAGAGAGAGAGAGAGAGAGAGAGAGAGAGAGAGAGAGAGAGAGAGAGAGAGAGAGAGAGAGAGAGAGAGAGAGAGAGAGAGAGAGAGAGAGAGAGAGAGAGAGAGAGAGAGAGAGAGAGAGAGAGAGAGCGAGAGAGAGAGAGAGAGAGAGAGAGAGAGAGAGAGAGAGAGAGAGAGAGAGTCAGAAATTCATGGCTTGCCATGCAAAAACATGCAAGCCTTCCCCTTCCCCCCTCCATCCTTGAGCTCTGATACTAGTGAAAGGCCGTCGGGAGACCGAGTGTTGGATCCTCCTCCCAGCCAACCTTTATAGGAGGGCCCATGGCCCTTTGCCCTAAATGGATCCCCTGTCCACACCTTCAGTCTGGCACTTGTTCTAGGTCACTGACCCCCCTAGGTTGGGCCGTGCCCTCTAGCCCTTGGCCTGACACGCTAATTATAGACTTAATAAGAGTTATTTTCCATACCTTATTTTCAGCGCATCCTGCTCTTTTTCTCCTATATCCCCTCCAATAGGGGTTCTTCCGCCGGCCTCCTAGACCCCTCTTCCCCCTCTTTAGTGCTTAGAGTTTTGTTATTTCCCGGTGTTAAAAATGGAATCTGAAGCCTTGGCCATGGAAGAGGACATCGTCATGTTTTTGCAAAGGCTCGTAGCAAGAAAAATGTCGGCAATTAATGGAGCAGATCCGATGGATGAAGGGTAAGGGACATATTCGCAGACTGTTGAACGACAACATGATGAAGAATGAGGCTCGGACAAGGGGTCCGGCCCAGTTGATCAATAATAACCTCTCGAAGGACAAGGTTCTCTTGGTGAAAGAAAAAGGAAATGAGCTAGCCCAAACTGCTTAAGTATTTAACTTTGAGGTAAAGACCCTCAAGGGGGGTGTGTCCCAGGGACAGATTGATACGAATGGGAACAAGAGATCCACGATCTCTGTTGCTCTCAGACCAGGCATCTCATTCGCAAAACATCTTGAAGAGTCCGAATCACAAAGGCAACATAAACTCACAGGTGCTAAGACATCAAGAGAGAGGGGCTAGGAAAATTTGAAGATTCTGAAATTTTGGCTTGAACAGGAGTTGAAAGAAGTAAACAGTTAGTTAGAATGTCGCCCAATCTTACGGGTCTGGACTCTAAGGGATGCACTAAAGCCAAGTAAGATGCATCATCAAATGATGGAGGCATTGAAAAATTGAAGATTGCATAGGCTCGGCTTGAGCAAGAGCTCAAAGAAGTGAACAGACAAATAGGACTCTTCCCAACTGCTAACAAAAGAACTTCCTCACAGGCTGAATGTAGTGGATTATTCGAAGACGAGATGGTGGATCTCGCTGTCAGTACTTTAAAGAAGTCTCTCTCGTAAGCTGGTGGAGGTCATAGAGGCTATTGTTGTGGCAATTTCATTGGCTCTAATTAAGAAGCAGCTAGCCATGCAAGCTACGCTTACACTTGTGTTTGGATTTAGTGGGAGAGTCCCAATAGGTACTAGTTGATTTAGTGGCTTCAAGGACCGCAAATTCTTGGCATTGAGGAGAAATTGAAAAAACCTCCTACCTAGCCAAGGGTTTTCTATTTGGTTAGGTTCAAAGAGGTCTCTGATGTTGGAAAGGGGGAAGGGGGTACACACCTAGAACACACAGAAGCGCCTCTCTATAGCCTAGGATAAACACATCACCCTAATCCACTAGGATTCACCTTTGAACTCCGCACAATCTCACTCACACCGACTCGTCTTGGTATACCAAACACGCACGTAGTATTCATGTAAAGATCTAGCCCATGACATACACACACAGCATTGTTGCAAACTGCTAACAAACACCTCTCTCTCTCTCTCTCTCTCTCTCTCTCTCTCTCTCTCTCTCTCTCTCTCTCTCTCTCTCTCTCTCTCTCTCTCTCTCTCTCTCTGTGTGTCACTTGGCACACAGTGACCTCATCTTGGGGTTGCTCTTAACCACACCACAACTAGTAACGCAAGCAAAGAACAATAGAAAAGAAAGGGGTGCGGGGAATCAACACAAAAATGGGGGACATGGCGAGCTTGGCATTCAAAAACCTCCTTACAAACGCACCTCCATGCTATGGTAGGGCACTCCTCCTACACTTCACCTTCTTCACTACCAAGAGGCTTCCTGAGCCTTGGCTCCTCCAAGCGACGGCTTCCAAAGCCCCGCCACAAAGAACCCCCTCGGCCCAAAAAGAACCCGTTCAATTTTTACCAGAACCTCCCTTATAGGGAGCTGTCCTCCCCTTTACAAAAGCAGAATAAGGGGTTTTTATCTGCCTGTGCAGAGCCTTTTTGTAACTTTTGACCCCACTCACACATTTGGGCACATTACTTTAGTACATTTTCCATGGGCTTGACACCTCGGCCACATTCCATTTCTACACCTCTCTCGTACTGTAGATGATCCTGTTCAAAGGTCCCGGGGTGTTCTCAAGGTGGGGTGACAACCCCTAGGGGATGTTGTCTCCTCAAAAAAGAAGAGGGGCCTTTAGGGCTGCGTGGGAACACCTGTCTCAATAGTGGCACATCATCACCTACTACGCGTCAATTGACCGATCAGTTTCCGACCAAAAACACCACGTAGAGCCGCGAGCAACACCACAGGAACCACTAAACGTCGAAACTGTCATAGAGCGCCGTGCGTGCAAAACCAAGGGAGAGACGCCATCGCCAAAGCTCATGGAGCTCCAAGCTCTCACAACATATCATTGGTAATGGGGGGCGCCTGCTCTTGGTAACATACCCTGCATGCCCAACTCTGCACTTCACATATGGGCTAAAGAGAGGAAATCCATACACCGAGCAAAAAAAACCGAGCGTGTCATTTTTCAAGCGAAAGTAAAGAGAATTGTAACACAAATTTGCTTTTTTTTATTAAGCATTGCCATACTATCAAGTATAGACAGTCCAACAAAATGGTCAATCCGTAGAGGATTGAAAACTTGAGAGTCCAACAAAATGGTCAATCCGTAGAGGATTGAAAACTTGAGAGTCCAACAAAATGGTCAATCCGTAGAGGATTGAAAACTTGAGCATACGAAGGTGATTGTTGCTACAATAAAAATATGTGTTTGATTATATAGCATAATCTATCAAAACTCTTGGCACCCCTCCTCCAATGGCAATTGCAAGGAATCCAAAAAATGGCCAATCTAAATTGGACCATAAACCTTAGCCTTGTAAATTTGAGGCGAGGCTGAAACTCTAACCCCACCCAATACCTAGAACAACTCCAATTTTGTTAGTGTATCCTAATGCATAAACTCATGAGCTATAAAGTTAAGGACACGAAAATACACAAGTTCATGTGTTTGCAAGGCACACATGTGAGGCATCGATTGTCGTTTTTGAGAAATCCTCACAAGTACATCGAGGGAAGTTTGCAATGGTCATAGCATCTGTCACCCCCTTTTAAAAATATCCTCAAGTGCTAACAATAAAAACATGCTACACATTAGGTACCAAAATAACCTCTCTCACTAGTTTTGCATGCATGCTTCGACCCAATGTGATCCTTCCATTGAAGTCTTTGGTTAATTTTAAAATCAATATAGCATGCTTTTCATCTTTGAATTTAGCACAGAAAGAGCTAGTTTGTGCTCCACATTGCTCAATAGTTGTTCATCTGTGCTGTCAAAGTATTGCCTTGTAGCACAAATCCATTTTTTTTGAACAACTCAACCTCCCATGAAAGTAGGCAGGTTCCCTCTTCCACAACATACATCCTTGGGTTTGGCCCAGGGGGTCAAATAATCATCTCATCAATATTTAAATCATGAGTGTTAATATTGTTGTAAAACCATATGAACCCCTCCATAATTCCTCTTGGTTTGACATCCTTCCCCAAAAACATGGTGCAAAAACACCATTTTGCACATTATCTGAATTTTTGTATCTGAAAGAACACCAAAACACGTCATTTTTCTATCAAACTTTGTGCGTTTAATTGCCCAAACCATTCGAGGCACTTTCTTCTCTAGCTAGAGACTCCGAGAGGCAGAAGCATTGTGCTTGCTATGTGGTACAATTTAAACAAGTGTAGTGACAATAACAACTATGTTTTGTGGTAGCAAAAACTTTGGCAATTGGCACTTCTATTTAATGGGCCCATATTTCTTGTCACTCTTGGATAATTGAATTTGTGGCTTACAGATTCCAAGATGAGCAACTCATGTCGCCATGCCAACTACGTCGGCCATGCTTGTACGTACGAGAAGAACGACACAAAACCATTGGCAATTGTCACTTTTATTTAATGGGCCCACATATCTTGCCACTATTGGAGAATTAAACTTGTGGCTTATCGCTTCCAAGATGAGCATCTCGTGTCGTCATGCTAGCTAAAGAGGTCAGAGTTGTACGTATATTGGGGGTGCACTGAGAAGACATGCATGAGAATTGCATGTTTTATCTTAAACATGCAAGGTAATGAAATAAATCAAATATTCTTTAAACTTTGTGTGTGTGTGCGTGTGTGTGTGTGTGTGTGTGTGTGTGTGTGTGTGTGTGGATGCACTCTCTCTATCTCCCACACGAATGAAGATCACTAGACTCATACATCAGGATCTAATTTAGCTAGATACGAGGAGCGCTTGGATACAGTAGGCACGAGAGTTGGGCACAAAGATGTCTTTTCATAGAGAACATCTTCTCCAACTAAAAAAGGATGAATATGTGATCAGACTGGACTAGTTATGGACACTCATTTATCGTATGGGATACGATGGGCTATTGGTCAGATGCACACATCATCGCATCAATTAGATATTGAGACAGGCAGATTTAGGAGAGTACCAATAGAGGCCAGGACTTGCCAGTTGTGTCATATAGACCCAGAGACAGAGTTACGTCACATTTTTCATTGTCTAGTCTACTATGAAATACGAGGCCACTTTCATTGTCTATTCAGAGAGCGCTTTGGACCGTTGGCTAGAGTCATGAGATATCAGGATTAGAGATGCCTCAGATTGTTTTTGGTACAGCTACGTAGGCATAGGGAGAGTTTCTTGAGGAGATTAGATAGTGAGAGACGTTCATAGAGGCCGATCATTGACTTCTTTAGAGCAAGGACTCGGCAATAAGATGAGCAAGCTTCATAGAAAACTTCAAAGGCTGATCCAATACTTTCTTGAACGACTCTTGATGCTAGACATCCTCGGGCATTGATGATGATGATGATGATGTTAGTTTTTCGCTTTACCAGACATTGTATTAGATCAACCAAGATTGTATCACTTTGGTCTCATAGTTCATTTTGGCCTTTTGAAGACAGAGAGAATTTAAAAATGCCGGTTGAGAGCATGAAGAAAAGGTCATACACCGTCTGTAATTGGCAATAAACAGGGTAAATTTCTTGCAACATGCCAAAACGTCTAATTTGTTTAATACACAACATTAATTTTCATAATTTTAATAATACACAACATAAATTTTCATAAGCCTCACAGCACGTTTTTTGCCCTTTACCCTCCCGCGCCGACGCGGTACCAGTTAGGGGCACGTCCCGGCATTAATTTCATAATTTGTATAATACACAACATAAATTTTCATAACACTGAGGAGCTTAGCTTCCCCTCGCCTCAGCTCGGCCCAGATTTCCTATTAGTACAGCTAAATGAGAGAGAGAGATTGCTGAATGATATTTCCTAGGCATGCATCAAGCGCCGCGAGGCTTTCACCAACCACGGGCAGCTCTTACTACACCAGGTGACCAGGTGGCGCAAACAAACGCAAGAGGGTCTCTTCCCATGTTGTAGAGTGCAGACTCGCGTAGCTTTGTACACGCTCCAATAGGAGTCAAAACTCAACAGTTCTCTTTACCTGTGCATGCATCTTCTGCCACTCCGTCCAGTTGCTCTTTCTCTTCAGACTGCGGAGTCCTCTCTGTCCCTCCTTCCGTCACACACACACGGTGACACACCCACTAGTCTCGGGATGGCACGCAAAAGAAACTTCTTGTAGGGAAAAGCTATGAAAAGAAAATTACAGAGGTGGGCACAGCTCCCCGCCTGTCTCATTCTCTCTCTGCAATAACACCGGGACCTACCCCTAACTAGTACCGCGCCGACGCGGGAGAGTTAAGGGCAGAAAACGTATCGAAATTAATATTTTTTTACTCTTAGTCTCTCTCATTCGGGTCGCAAGCTGCAGTAGCTCCAAATGGGGTCAGGCTGAAGGACGGGTTATAGCTGGGGAGCTGAGGTAGCTGCTTCTTGTATAACTTGCTCGGCGCTAGTCCATACTGCGTCGGCGCGGGACCATAAAGGCCAAAGACATGAAGCTAAAGTGCATGCAAAGTGTTTGTCCCTTTAATAACGTCGAGACCACCCCTATCTAGTACCGCACCGACGTGGGAGATTTAAGGGCAGAAAACGTGCTATTAAAATCAATATTTTGTATTAAACAAAATGTCGGGACCCGCCCCTAACTAGTACCGCGCCGACGTGGGAGGTTTAAGGACAGAAAACGTGCTATTAAAATCAACATTTTGTATTAAACAAATAAGTGTAAGCATGCACACAACACAAAGCCAACGTTCAAATTTAGAATAGGAGTGTATGGTTTAAGGAAAGTGTGTTCATTCATAAAGTCATCAATTAAACAAACCAAATTAGCAGTGCCTTAGGAGCAAAGAAGCAAACTAAACATCAAGTGGGACTTGGCCCTTCTAGATACCGCGTCGGTGCATCTTTCATGGGACACTTCCCTAACTTCTCTCATGCTCACACGGTACAGTTTAAGGTACAATCCCATTTTTCTATAGTCAAACATTGAATAGGAACATCAACAACACATGCAAAGCGAACCCAACAGTAGCTTGGCTTGGCGGAATCAGCTCACGGACTTCAATGCTCTTTTTGTTTTGGATAAGTATTGACTCTTGAGCATGTCAAAGCATGAAAAAAGGCCTAGGTGTGGTAGATAAAGGAATATCTGTGATGTTGATTGGGAAATTATTAGCTCTATTTTGATTTACTGTGAAATCTTTAGCTCTTTTTTGTAAAATGGGATCATGCCATAACTAGTTCCGCGCTGACACGGTATGCTCAATGGCCTTGTCCAGATAGATAGGAAATGCAATGGATTGGGAAGTTTGACGATGTGGGATGACAAGAAATTAAAATGGAGCACTCTTGGGACCTTATCGGATTAGCCTCTGCACCAACGCGGAATGCTTAAGGGTCCTGTCCGGATTGAGCTTGAAATTAAATGGAATGAGAAGAGCATATGGGCACCATAATTGGGACTATATCTTAATGGATTTCGTGCTGACATGCAACGGTTAAGGAGTGTGTCCTAAATATAGAGCATAGCGACTTCCCATCAATGTTCAAAAAAATCAATTTCACAAGCATACAAAATTTCCTTTAGGGTAGATTCAAGAAGGAATTTTTTCGAAATATATGGCTTTTTTTACAATTTAACTCTATTTACTTGAATTTTCCAAGCGGATTTTGTTCTTTCCCCCCTCCCTTCAACAGATTATTTTGATTTTTCAATTGGCTCAAGGCTAAGCCAAGGCACACTTTTCCCGAACATTGAAGTTGCCATGGTTATTAATAACGACCAACTTTTTGGGTGCACAAAGAAGTAAATATGCTCGGGTTGAATTGCATGGGATTTTGGGAGATCGGTTGTCAAGCGCATGGAGTGTTGTGACTCTAGACGTTGTTGTCATTAGTAATGTAAACCCTTGAGACTAATGCACGGTTTCATGACTCTCCGAATCAAAGACTCAGAAACCAATGTCGCTGCTACAAAAACAAAGCGCATCAAAAGTGGATTTCAAAATCCACGATAGTGACGCAACCACGACAAGCATCCTCATATGTCGCCCCTATACAAAAAGAAAAGACTCAACCAAGAATACGACGGCCATGGAAATGAGCTAACAACGCGCTAATCAATGGGCTGGAAAAGCCCTTCCAGAAACAGGAATCCAAGAGCAAACAGATAATATCTTTTCATAACCAGCCAAATCACAAAGGAAAAGTGGTAGATGCTAGCCTTACTGAGGATAGTAGTGACAATGATTATTCTTATGACATCCCCTACCAAGAACTCAGATCATCACCCTCACTAGCAACTTCTATAACAACCACAAAAGGCCAAAAGCAAATAACAACAAGTCAAAGCCAAAAAGTTTGACAAATTTGGATACCAAGGAGCCAGCCCGGCTCAAAGCTAGTATGGATCAAGAAGATGAAGATCTCTAATGAAAAATCACAAGATCCAACACCGAAAGGAAAACAACAAAAGCATGGAAGAACAAGTAAGGAAATCCCAAAGTCAAAAGATTTTGCAACTCGGATTTGGGTTCCAAAGAAGTTGCTTCAAGAACAAAGTGGTCAGGACTCTATTTGGATTCCGAAACAGTTAAAGTATCATCTCCCAAAGTTTGAATCCCGTTCCTGACCAAGCATACAAGGGCCGAAGCAAAGACCACTGTTGACTCACATAAAGACAAGGTGGATCCCAAAGAAGTCTCTTCGAACATAAATGAAGCAGGGAAAAGTATGGATTCCCAAACTAGCATCATCAACGAGACAACCAGTAATCACAAAGAAGTGGGTCCCAAAGGAAACCAATAAAACTATTGTCACAGCACTGCTGCTTGAATCCTTTAATTCCTCGTACAGTTACAGTACAATTAGAAGAGAGCAAGTCAGTCACTTCACCACTGAATGTTGCACAAGGCTTATGGATAAGGAGATAAAGTGAATACACAAGAAAAGTTCAAAAGAAAAATAATGAGAGGCAACCAAAGAGGAAGTCCAAATCTCTCTACAACCTTCAATCAAGCAAACGGCACAGGAGCTTCAAAGACCATCACATTGCTTAGAATAGGAAGCCTTGCCACAAAATGCCAATAAGAAAATTGCTTATACCCAAATCTTGCACAACATAAATTTTTTCCATGCATTGCCTATGTATGTATAATAGGGCTACATTAGAAGGCCTACATCGGCACAATTTTTAATTGCCCAAGCACAACACATACCCTTGTTGACAATACCTTGTCATCCCAGGAGGACTCCAAATAGGAGGGGGGAGGCATTCTAAATGCGGACCTAATATTATGAATATTATAAAGTAATGTTTTGTGAGATGCATTGAATTTTTGCGTTTGATTAAATACTTTTTTGACAAAATTCAAAGTATATGCCCTCATAATAGTGTTACAAGAGGAATACGGTGACAAAAGCCATATATGAGCCCCTAGGAACATGTGTATAGTGTATACAATGTTTAGAATTCTAATTGAATGATTTTCCCTTTTGTCGAGTTAATTTTTGGTTTTATTTAGTTATTTTTTGAGATTTTCTTGAGAAAAACAAGAGGGGAATTCCATAATCAAGATGAAGAAAAGACTGAAAAGATACCTGAAGAACAGAAAAAAGACAAAACTTCACGAGGTATGTCTCAAAGACATATGTACAAGGCTATAATATCAGAGGTAAGAAAAGAATGATGATCAGTCTTTAACAACAATATGAGCCCAAAAATGTTTGAGAATGGTAAAAAAACTCCGGGATAGCCTACAAGGACAAAGAAAGTTGGTGATGTGATGAATGAAAGCACCCATCAAGTGTAAAGCTACCTATTAGACACTTCACATGACTACAATGCCGTATACAAGAAGTAGTTCTTTATACTGTAAATCTTCTATCATGTGTGTGACTTAATAAAGCCTAACAAACAAAAGAGACTAACATTATTGACAAAAAAAAGGGTAGAAATGACATTTAGTCATTTATCGCGATAGAAATTTGCAAGAGGAACCAGGGGCCAAGTCAAATTCTGGTAATTGGTATTGGTTCTACATGTTTAGAGGATGCTCATGATATAGTTCATTTCAAGTTTGGTAGCCAGAAGGTGCCAGAGATGCCCATCACTCATTTTCGAGACTGAAATTAAAAAGGTTAGCTGAGAAAGTCATATTCAAGTCCAAATCTAGCCAAACTTTGTCAGTAGGCTACGAATAAGATAATACAAGCTAAGGGTGAAGAAAATAAAAAATAATTTTTTTTGAAAAAGAATAGAAGTCTAACCCCTAGCCAGAGATGCAATTTTTCAAATATGAAGCCATGATAGCCATCTTCATACCCTATACATCATGTGTATGAGTTTTGGAGACAAATGGACAATGATAGCTCATAGATGGTCATCTATCGGGAATGGTGTTGGATAAGGACCTTTTGAGGCAAGTTACTAACTTGGGGAATCAATTGAGGTTTTTTAGGCTTTAATTAAGTCATGTATCAAATACAAGCAGTATAATGATTTACACAACACACAAAAGCTAACAGTGGCAAATGCGACTTTGATCACCTTGATGAAGAAACAAAGAAGACCCCAATTAAGAATACCAAATAAATGAAGACTCGGAGACTTAAGTCATTCCTAATGCATTGGACATCCAAAGAGATTCTAGTAAGTAATTTATAGAGGCATCCAAAAGACAATGTAAAAGCAATGAACAAAAACGACAACAATGACAATCGGGTCATGTCATGAACGACATGAATTTGGAGGGGGGGAGTGTTGACCCATGAGTTATGATATCAATGGTGTGACATAACTCACTTTTTGTACCAAAGTCTTATTTTTTGAGGGTACCGCGGATTATGGTTAAGAACATCATTTGTAATGAATAGTGATTTTAGTTACAGAAGCCTTGTAAATACAAATCAATTTGACCCATTGAATTCTATTTTTAGTTTATGCTTTTAAGCAAAAAGAGAATGAGAAGGTGAGTGAAGCTTCAATTTGCTTCAAACAATACATAGGGAAATGTTATGTGAGAGAGTTACCACAAGAGGAGAGGCTATTAGTTCTCTTTGTAGAGGGCCTAAGGAATGAGACTCTCAAGAAGAACCTTCACTTGAAAGAATGCACGATGTTTGAGTAAGTCACTAGAGAAGCTTTATATCTAGTTGACGATTGTAAGGCTTATGGAGATGTTTTGGAAGATGCAAACAATGTGCCTAGTGGTCCCTCTTCTACAATGAGTGAATTCGTGACAAAGCAAGATGTCCACCCCAACCATGCCGAGCATTGATTAATTGGTTGATAAAGTGATCAAGAGGATGAACTAAGTCAATAGAACAAACCCAAATGTACGACAACAACCAACGAGAAGATGTGACACTTTTGGAGGGGATCATTCCACCCCATGATGTAACACTCAACACATACTAGTAGTAGTAGATGCACAACAGTGGTGTGTGATTGAGAAAAAATGGACCAACCACGAGACCAACGACTGCTTTTATAGCAAGAATTACATGAGGAAGAGTCCATATGGACCTCTGAGAGTGAAACATAGGGACAAAGTTAAAGAGCCTTTAGAGGCTCTATTACAAGCTTATGAAGCCATGGTAAATACCAATCAGACACTAAAACAGAGATAGTTGACTTATCCACACCTTGAAGTTAAGAAACAAAGACTTGAAATGTGTAAAAGGCTTATAGAGATATCTCAAGCTCTAATGGAGACAAACAAACAAGATAACCTTGAACAAGAAGTGTTAGTCCACAAAACCGACGGACAAATTGAGTACAAGGGAATCGAAATAAATGATCAAATTAAACATCAGATAGAAACACCATTGGACATTAGGGTAGTGGCTAATACCATAGATGACTCAAAGTCACAAGTGATGATGTCAAATTGGGAAGTGGAAGAGCCATGTCCACAATCCTTATGGGAAATGATAAGGAAAAAAAATGATGATAGTGCAACTTTCAAGTCTACACCTATCATTAAGATCAACATGGATCAGGAGTTTTACCTAGGAGACTATATGTCTCTATACGATGATGTAGGAACAGAAGCATGTGGGAAGAGTAAACCTCAAACAATGAAAAATTTGTTGTCTTTCATAGGAGAGCATAAAATAAAATCAAAGGCCAAGGTAGTGCTATCACCACAATGGAAGCTAATTCCAAAGATGATGGACACTAAGAGCATGTATGAACTAATCTCAACTCCTATACAATGCACAATAACTCTCTCTAAATTGTTAAAAATTTGCCCACATCTATGGGAAGAAGTGGGCAAAAACTTAGAGAACATGGGATTGAAAATTCCTTATCACAAGACATCCCCTTAGATGAACACATGGGTAAACTGACACAAGATAAACCAGAGGCAAAACCAAAGGTGATTATTGCAAAAGAGAATAAGGGAATACCACCTTGCCAATGGAGCATAAAGAGGTAAAAACGATTGCTTTACTTGATAGCAGTGCTAGAGTGTCCATTGCCACTAAAGAGATATGAAAGAAATGGGAAAAAATAGCTGTCAAGAAAACAAGAATGAAACTACAACTTGTAAACGCTTATGTTGAGAGACCCGCAGGTATATTAGAACAGATTATAGTGACCTCACACGGGATGAAGTATGAACATAACTTTACAATGGTGGATCTTATCAAGAGCCACAACTATAATGTTCTTTTATACAGATACCATTCATGCGTGAAATTAAATAGATACAAAACTAGGGCTACGACCATATCTACTTACAACAGAAAGAGATTATGATGAGGATCAATGTCAACGACCATAGATACAGAGATGTTAGTTGAACTCCTACAGAGGAATTTGACTCACCATGGTTAGCAAAAAGGGATACCTACATGGTTACATACTAAATTACACATTTGGATGTCTGGAGCTTCCAAGTGCAAGAGCTTGGCAAAAGGAGACCACATCTTAGAGAGACCAATAGAGGATAAGAACTACATTCTTGAATTATTTCCCATGGAAGTGTTTGAACCTTTTGGCTAGAATCAGATACTGGCTACTCTAGATGGATGTGTGAACTTTGTAAGCTTAATGCGATTTTCTGATGAAGAGGGCTATGATATAATACCCTTCTAAATGGTGAGTGCTATCTTGGAATTAGTGCCAAAGGCCAAAGATATGGACACATAGGAAACTATTGAGTGTAAGCACATAGTTGATGAGGTTTCCATTAGGAATTTGAGCAACAAAAGTGAGGAAGAGTTCCAAAATTCACAAGATGATGTTCTTTTGGAAATAAACATAGAGGATAAGCTATCAAGAATGAAACAAAACAAAAAGAGGCAAAATTTTATGATTTTCCTTTGATAAATCCAAAAGACAAAAAAGGTATCATGCAAAACAAGTAAGAAAGCAAAAAAAAAGGAGAGGAAACCTTATTCCTTTAATGAGGAATAAAACATAGTATTTGAAGCTCGTATGAGAAATAGATTGTGTCAAAGACAAGGTCAGACAGGGATATACGAGACTTGCTCCAACAAGGACAAATCCTATGAAACAAAGAAAACAAAAAACCAAAGACACAACTAAGAGGTCATCTAGGATGACAAAAATGAGAATATCAAAGATTGAAACAAACCTTAAAAGAAGTTTGGACAACCAAAATGGAGATTTAAGGGGACTCAAACATGGATTGATTTGATGCATCATCTCACTGTACAAAGGATACACGATACAAGATTGAAAGATCGTAGTTCAGCAATGGATGCGGCAACGTAAAGGACCAAGGACATCTTATGGTAGACTAAGAAATTTAAGCGCATAGACTTAACTGAACAAGGTGAGGAATCAAAGACGGAATACATTTCCACAGACCTCATGGAGGAGGAAGAGCAGTTCTTGATAGCCACACTCAAAGAGTATAGAGATGTGTTTGCACGGTTAGACCTTAATGTTAGGAAATAAGACGTAGCTAAATATATATTTGAGTAGATTACTTAATGGAGAGAGAAAAATTTATATACACGAGATTATAGAGTAGAGAGAGAGAGAGAGAGTACACACGATATACGTGGTTCACCCAATGTGGGCTACGTCCATAGGAAAGCAGCCACTCAATGGCTTTAGTACTTCAAAACAAGAAGTAGTTTACAAAGGGATTATACCCTTAATGGAGCTCCCGCCTTGCTTCACTCTCACCACCTCACACTCACCTTGTTGCATCAACTTTACACTATGAAATGTGTATAGAAATGGCCTCATTTTATAGGCCAAAAGGGCTGCCCTTGTGTGAATAAGTCCAATCGGACCCTCCAATCCACCCATGTGTGGCCGCCCTTGTGTAGACAAATCCGCTTTTGAATTCAGCCACCGGCCACCGGCCATTGACTTCCGACCACCGGCCACCGGCCATTGACTACTGGCCACCGGCCAACCGACCGGTTGTTTTCTGACCACTTTTCGGCCGCCGTCCGGCCATAATATGCCGGCGAAAAGGAATATTCCGGCCGTGAAAATTTTGGTTTCCATTGAGTGATTTTCTTTCACGTGCGATGACTTCTCTTCATAATGGGGGCCTTGCAAATGTGCGCTTTTACCACAGATAATTACAAGGGTAAATCAGGCTCCATACTTAACAATCTCCCACTTGGAGACTGATCTCCAAACCAAACCTGTGACTGCTTTCCGTCCTGGCTTCTTATCCTTGAATGCCGATTGAAGATGAGAAAAATCTCAACTTATCCTTGTTGACCACCTTTGTAAACAGGTATGTAGGATTTTCACCTGTATGCACCTTTCCTAGCTTTAGTTGTCCCTCTTCCAAAAGAGTGCGTATGAAGTGATATCTCACCTCAATGTGCTTTGTCCTTGAATGAAAGGCTGAGTTCTTCGCAAGATGGATAGCGCTTTGGCTATCACTGTACGAGACACAATTGTCTTGTTTGAATCCAAGCTCTTCTGAGAATCTGTGAAGCCATAGAATTTCTTTGCTTGCCTCTGTCATTGCTACATACTCTGCTTCCGTGGTAGAAAGTGAAACCACTTTCTGTAGCTTTGAAGCCTAGCTTATTGTTGTGCCTCCAACCGTGAACACATAGCCAGTAGTGCTCCTTTGAGTATCTTTGTCACCTGCCATATCTGCATCAACATACCCTTCTAGAAAAATATCAGCTCCTCCAAAATACAAAGCATTTTTTGTTGTCCCTTTTAGAGACCTAAGTATCCACTTCACAGCTTGCCAATGCTCTTTACCTGGGTTGTCCATGAACCTAGTCACAACTCCCACTGCATGTGCAATGTCTGGCCTTGTCCAGACCATAGCATACATTAGAGAACCTACCGTTGCAGCATATGGAACTTTAGACATATAGGCTATCTCCTCTTGTGTCTTTGGACACATATCCTTCGTTAGTTTAAAGTGACCAGCCAAATGTGTAGAAACTGGTTTTGCATTTTGCAGTGCAAACCTTTCTAGTACCTTCTTGATGTAATCTTCTTGAGATAGCTTTATTGTCTTCTTCGTCCTGTCCCTTGATATTTTCATACCAAGTATCCTCTTTGCAGCACCTAAATCTTTCATTGAAAAAGATTTAGACAGCTCCTCTTTTAGGTCTTTGATGTCCTGCATGTTAGCACTTGCAATCAACATGTCTACAACATACAACATTAGGATGATGACTTTTCCATCTCCCAAATTCTTCGTGTAGACGTAGTGATCCGAGTTGCATCTTGTGAATCCATGATCCAACATCCATCGATCAAACTTCAAGTACCATTGTCTTGATGCTTTCTTTAAACCATACAAGCTCTTCTTTAATCTGCAAACCATTTTCTCCTTAACTTTTACTTCATACCCCTTTGGTTTAAGCATGTAGATTTCCTCCTCTAAGTCACCGTGAGGAAATGTCGTATTTACATCCATTTGATCGAGATTTAGATCATGAGCAGCCACAAGGCTTAAGACAAGCCTAATTGAGTTCATTTTTACAACATGAGAAAATATTTCATTGAAGCCAATACCTTTCTTTTGAGAAAAACCTTTTACCACAAGCCTAGACTTGTACCTTTTCTTCCCACCTTCTTCTTCCTTCACCTTGTACACCCATTTGTTTTGAAGTGCCCGCTTACCTTTAGCCAACTCAACCAACTCCCATGTTTGGTTGCGATGTAGTGAGTCCATCTCCAGTTGCATGCTCTTCGTCCATTCTTCTTTGGATTCATGTTGCAGAGCTTCTTCGTATGATTCCAGCTCTCCAGAATCCGAGATCAAGAGATGGTTGAAGGAAGGCACAAACATTTCTGGAGGTCTACTTGCTCTTGTAGATCTTCGGGGAATAGGTTGAGGCTCCTCATTTGGTTGACGTTGTTGCACATTGTCACCGTTTGTAGTCCTTGAGTCTTCACCGTCCTCAAGCGCCATGTACTCATCACCTGTTTCTTTTTTTTGTTTTCTTTCCAAGTAATGTTTGTACATAATTTGTTCGTTAAAAATTACATCCCTACTCCTTAAGATTTTACCATCTTCAGGATTCCATAGGCGATACCCAAAGTCACCTTCTCCATAGCCAATGAAGAAACACTTTTTGGACTTTGCATCTAGCTTTGATCTTAGGCTTCTATCTATGTGCATGAAAGATTCACACCCAAACACTTTGAGAAATGCATAATTCCCCGGTTTACCTGTCCATTCCTCTTCTATAACTCCCCCATCCAATGCCGTTGAGGGTGACCGATTGATTAAGTACATAGACGTACTTACAGCTTTCTCCCAAAGCTCAAGCGGTAGGCATGCATGTAGCCGCATGCTTTGTGCTCACTCCATGATTGTTCTGTTCATCCTTTTTGAAATCCCATTTTGTTGAGGTGTCCTTGAGGTTGTCCTTTGTCTCCGAATGCCATTGTTAGCACAAAAGCTTTCAAAAGCTTGGTTGCAGTATTCGCCTCCATTGTCGGATCTGAGGCATTTAACCTTGGTGCCTGTTTCATTCTCCACAAAGGCTTTCCACCTTTGAAATATGGAAAATACATCGTACTTATTCTTCATGACATAAACCCATGTTTTTCTAGTCGCATCGTCTATGAATGTTACATAGTACAATGAGCCACCAAGTGATGGTGTACTTGCAGGACCCCAAACATCAGAATGAACCAACTCACGTTTTTTATTTTTTCTTTCATTTCCAGGTTTTTGAAATTTCACCCTCTTTTGTTTACCATAAACACAATCTTCACAGAACTCTAAGTCCACTTCTTTCAAACCTGGTAGAAGCTTCTTTGTTTGAAGGATTTGCATTTCTTTGGCACTCATATGCCCAAGTCGGTAGTGCCACACCGCACTGTCAACTTTTGTAGTTGTTGCACAAGCTGAAGGTTGCGTGCTAACAGTACACAAGTAAAGTGTACCGACCTTTTCTCCCTTGGCAACCACCAAAGATCCCTTTGATATCTTCCACCGTTTGTTTCCGAATGCAATGTTGTGACCTTAATCGTCCAATTGTCCTGTAGAGATCAAATTTTTGCGAAGAGAAGGAACATGCCTAACATCTTTAAGCTTCCATTCATTTCCGTTAGCAGTTTTGACAGAAAATGTACCTTTGCCGAAAATCTCTCAAGCTTCATCATCTCCCAAGTATACATACCCAAAATTACCTTTGGTGTAATCTTGGAAATGTTGCTTGTGTGGTGTCGGATAAAATGAAGCCCCGGAATCTACTATCCAGGAATTAGACACATTGTCTAATGAGATAATTAGAGCATCTTGCTCTACTTTACCTGCCACATTGGACTCCGATGTTGGCTTGTTGTCTTGAGACTCAGTCTCCTTCTTCTTCTTGGACCAGCAATCCTTCTTGACGTGGCCCTTCTTGCCACAGTTCCAACATTCAAGAACTAACTTTGTGCGTGACTTGCTCCGCCTTGAGCGATCACGACCCTTTTGGCCTTTGAACCTCTCCTTAGGCCTTCCTCTTGTTTCTACTGACAGTGCAGCACTTGACGATTCTCGTGTGCTTCTCCTTCGTATTTCCTCGCTTAGGAGAACACCCACAACATCATCAAACTTAAGAGTATTTGTGCCAGAAATAGAATTACTTACAGCCATCACAAGGCTGTCCCAACTATCCCGTACAGATGATAGCATAAGGAGAGCTCGCACTTTGTCATCGAAATTGATTTTCACCGATCTAAGTTGACTTATGTTTGTGTTAAAGTCATTTAGGTGTTCTGCAACTGAACCATTCTCTACCATCTTTAGATTGAACAAGCGCTTCATAAGAAATACCTTATTGGATGCCGATGGTTTCTCGTAGAAGTCGTCAAGTGACTTCATCAAGTCCTCCGTGGTCTTCATCTTCGAAACATTGAAGGCCACCGTTGACGCTAAGCTTAACCGGATTGTTCCCAGTGCCTTTCGATCAAGTACAATCCATGCTTCATCTGCCATCGTTGCGGGCTTCTTTGGAAGATCACCTAGTGGCAAATAGAGGTCCTTCTGGTAGAGATAGTCTTCAATCTGCATCTTCCAATGTTGGTAGTTTTTGCCATTGAACTTCTCAATCTTGAGCTTCCCTTTCTCCGCCATAACTCCCACTCAATTCAAGGAATCCTTTCCTTGGGATAATTTAGCTACGAGCAAACCTTGCTCTGATACCAGTTATTAGGAAATAAGACGTAGCTAAATATATATTTGAGTAGATTACTTAATGGAGAGAGACAAATTTACATACACAAGATTATAGAGTAGAGAGAGAGAGAGTACACACAATATACGTGGTTCACCCAATGTGGGCTACGTCCACGGAAAAGCAGCCACTCAATGGCTTTAGTACTTCAAAACAAGAAGTAGTTTACAAAGGGATTATACCCTTAATGGAGCTCCCGCCTTGCTTCACTCTCACCACCTCACACTCACCTTGTTGCATCAACTTTACACTATGAAATGTGTGTAGAGGCCAAAAGGGCTGCCCTTTCTTATGAGAGGCAGCCATGTGTAGCCGCCCTTGTGTGAATAAGTCCAGATCGGACCCTCCAATCCGCCCTTGTGTGAATAAGTCCAAATCGGACCCTCCAATCTGCCCATGTTTGGCCGCCCTTGTGTAGACAAATCCGCTTTTGAATTCGGCCACCGGCCACCGGCCATTGACTTCCGACCACTGGCCACCGGCCAACCGACCGGTTGTTTTCCGACCACTTTTTGGCTGCCGTCCGGCCATAATATTCCGGTGAAAAGGAATATTCCGACGAGGAAAAAAAAGTCTCGAGGGCTTCCGCACCTGAGGCCCCTAAAGTTGCCCCTGATTCTTGGCCGTGAAAATTTTGGTTTCCATTGAGTGATTTTCTTTCACGCACGATGACTTCTCTTCATAATGGGGGCCTTACAAATGTGCGCTTTTACCACAGAGAATTACAAGGGTAAATCAAGCTCCACACTTAACACTTAACACTAGTTTAGTGTCAAAAATGACACTTTTGTGTCCTTTTTTTCCAAAATTAAATAAAGTGGTACATGAAACTTAGAAAAGATCTCACAAAATTCTTATGTTAACTTATAAAATGTTAGCCAAAGTACTCATCAAATTTATAGTCCCCCACTTTTCTACAATGGTACCTACACTCATGAAAAGCACCTATGCAAAATAGCATTTGATGTTTCACTATAACTCGTATCTTAGTTTAAGAAAAAAATGAGAGGGTGCATACAAGAATCCATGATAACTATTTTTGCTTGACAATTTTGCAACTCTCATTTTGGAAAAAAAGTTCTTTTGGACTAGAAACAAATGTGGAAAGTCATGTAGGTCAAATTTACAACATTTGTGAATTCTATTAACAACCACATGAAACATTTAGTTCATGTAGTATTTCATTGTCTTATGTAGCATATATACTAGATCTACAACTAATAATATTTGATGGTTATTCAAGCCACATTTGGTGATTTATGTCATAACCAAAAAACTGTGCATGTTGAAATTCATATTTTTTATTTATCAAAGATGAGCCTTAAAACAAAGTACAATTTTGAATTTGTTGATTTATTTCATTTATTTGTACACAAATACGTCATTTGGACACAATTGGGGAGTCTATATGCACACTTTCATTGGCTTATTATAGCAGTGGTTGCTTTTCAAGAAATTACACACTATAAATTTTCCTAAATGAGCTTAAATTACAACCTTCCTGTGAGTTTGAAACCATGAAAAATGCTTAGGTGATGAGTGTTAGCCAATAGATGCATTATAGATCTTAAGTTTTGCCCCATAGCCTCATCCTGCTAGGGAAAAAGGCTGAAAAACCAAAATTTTCCTCTTTGTCAACATTTCCAAGATTTAGGTTCTATTTTTATTATTGGTTTAAGAACTAAGTTATAAAGCTCAAGTTCTTGTTACAATAAGTTTTCTTCTATACATAAACCTTGAAATCTATACAAAACCTCATTTTGATGAGAAGTTATATCTAATTCATGAAAATTTTGTTAAAACTGCACTAGATTTTTATGAATTTTACATCTTAAAACTTATCACCATAATCTAAAATTGTAATCTTTTTGACAAATTGGCTATGTTCTTTACTCATAATTGACCAAATACATAAATATGACCTATAAATCTTTCTCCACATTTACCAATAATTATGACAAGTTGCTAAAAAGATAGGATAATTTAGTGTACTTGAGTATCCAATCATAGAATTAGTGTTAATGGTCTAGATCGAGACATTTTTCAACACATGATACCTCTAAGAGTGATGTGAAACATCACAGACAACGTCCATATACATAGAATAAAACAATACCACAGAGAGAGAAGAGTTAGGAATGATTTACGCTATGAAGACGTTAATACACTGCCTTCTTGCAAAAAAATTGTATTCTTTGTGGATCATCAAGCACTATTGTACTTGGTAAAAAAACCTTGCAATATAGGAATATTGTTAGATGGTTTATTGTATTTCTTTAGTTTGATTTCTCAATTGTGGTGAAAAAGTCATTGACACATCAGATTACTGACCATTTGTCAAGGTTGACACATGGAAAATCAGTTATTGGGGTTGATTCAATGATTTTGTGAACTCATATCTTTTTGTGGAAATCCAAACACTTGTGCTAATATTTGGAAGGATATACAAGCAAGGAAGTGATGGTATATAAAGGCTATGTATAGATCCAAATGAGGAACATGTATTTGAACCATGCTCACATACAAACAACAGGGAATCACAATGGGAAAACACAAACATATCAAAGATTGAGGAAGCTAGGCATTTATTGGCTTAGAATGCAGAAAAGTATTCATGAATATATTAGTTCATGTAACATTTTTGTAGTCAATGCACTTGTAGAACACGGGACATTGTTTTGAGTCACGATAGCACCTAAGTGGAGCTCATACATCATGTATTAACTAGCAATAAAAACCTTGTTAGAGGGATTGAGAAAAGCAAGGACTAAATCCATTCAGATTGAAGCAAAGAACTACGGGTTGTTTAAAAATTACCTCTACAAAAGAGGAAAGGACGATCAACTGCAGATGTGTACCATTGTTAGCAAACACATTCCAATTCTAGAGAAATCTCATCCTGGACAAGTAAATGGACATGTTTTTGCTCACAAAACTGCAAAAGAAATTTTTGATGCAAGAATTTGGTAACCTATCTTCTTCATGGATACCAAAGCTTACATAAAAAGATATGATGAATGCCAATGAGAAAAGGTACATATGTGGAGAGATGAAATGCCTCTATGATTAATGGTGAGAGCTAGATCATTTGCCAAATGGGCCACAGATTTTGTAGGGCCTATAGTAGCTTGAGCATATGGTACACATACGCAGTACATCATAGTGACCATAGACTATTTGACCAAATGGATCAAACCAGAGGCAACATAAAAGAATAATGTGAAACCTACAATGCAATTCTTGTATGAGAATATCTTTACAAGATATGGCTATCAATCAAGATAGTTAGCAACAAACGGACTCATTTCATAAACAAAATGATAGAATTCTTGTTAGCCGAGATCATGGTAATTTATTGCAAATTATCACCCCATCACCCTCAAGCTAATGGACATGCTGAGATCACAAACAAAATCCTTTGCACGGTGATCACAAAGATAGTGAGTGAATCAAGAGCCGATTGGGAACAAAAGCTACATTCAACTTTATGAACATATTGAGTAGCTTAAAAAACATTAATTGGAACAAAGCCTTTTAACATGGTGTTTGCATCGGAATACACCTTCCATAAGGCTCAACAAAGTGAGCACTTGTGGACACAGGATCTAGAGCCAATGTCATTAACTATTCTACATACATGAAGATGATAGATGTCATTAGCAAAATGTTGGACTCTCAAATGGACACTATAAGGACTTTGAATTTCTCCCTCTTGTCCAAAATGGGAGCACGGTAAATTATTTACAAATGAAATCAAAACTTTTTGGACCTTTTGGATTTAGAATTTACTCATCGAGATCTATCCTTTGATATATAGCATGCCATCAAATTCCTTATATTCTTGAATATTAAATTTTGTGATGTGATAACTTCTTCTTATAAATGGAATCTCTCCCCACATTTTAGCTTCAGTTGGGAGGCCATAACTTCTACAAATCAACTCCAAATTTGTTGGAGTTTAGGGATTTAGAACCTACTTTCTAAGATCTTTCCAATGATGTTTTTTGTTGATAGGGTTTTGACAAAGCGTTTATGTACTTCATCGGGTTGCCCACTTTGGACAAGAGAGGCAAAGTCAAACCTCCTTATAGGTTCCCTTTGAGAGTCCAAATTTTCCCTAATGACCCCTATTGACAAATCAAATAGAGCTAAAGGCTACTAATTGAGGAAAGATAGTCTAGCCTAGGCCAAGTTAGCATGTCAATCCTTGCCCATATCAGTCTCATGTCATGGAAAATGCAAATGTCAAAAAGACAATTATATCAGGTGTTTCCTGGATGCCGACTTACAAAGAAACTTTGGATTGGCAAGAGTAGTATGCATGAGGACGTGCATTGTTTAGAAAGGAGGGAGTTTTTTGGCAATGTAGCTTATGGGCACCCTCCTAGTTGAACACATAATGTCTAACCAATGCATCTTATAGGCACCCTCCTAGTCGGACACATACATTGTAAAGCCAAAACATTTGATATATTGTATCATATTTTTTTAGAAGCCATATAAATGAGCTATGTAATTTGATTCAAAAGCTAAAAACTTCTGAGATGCAATGTCTCATTATGTACTCAAGGCCTAGAATAATCGACCAAAGGCCATTTTTGAGAGCCCTAGGTAGAGAAGTCAATAGCCTTAGTTTTTAAACACACATTCTGTTTGGAAAAGAGGAGCTCTACTCTACATAATGTGAAGTGGCTTCTCAAACTCATATTTGTAATCAACTTTTCTCATGATTGGGTAATCTAAATTCGATTCTAAAAATTGCATTATGTTCTTTGTCTCTTGCTCTTTCTTTCAAGTGTAAGCACAATAAGTTTTTTTGTGGTTTGAGACTACGCATTTGTCACCATATCTTCAGTTTTAAGTGTTTAAATTTTTGTTTTTGACATTTTGACCAAAGAAGAGTGTTATTAAACGTTAGGGCGACTTGTTTGGGTAGATATGTTGCAATGTTTATGACCTTCTAAATGATAGATCATTATTTTGGTACCTTTCAAAATGCTGCCAGACGTTAGACTTATCTCCTTAGAACTAATAAAGCTTTCATTAAAGTTTTGTGCCTATCCAAGTCCATTTAGTCATTGAAATGATTTGATGACCTTGTAAGACCTAGGGTAACTGAACATAGGATCCTCCTCCCTACCGCCCCTTATATAGGCTAGCTCCTAGCACTTGCCCTAAGCGGATTCCCAGTCCGCACTGGTCCAACCGGCCCTTGGCCTAGGTCCCTGACCCCCTAGGTTGGGCCTTGCCCCATAGGACCCTTGTCCTGACATTAATCCCCCCTTCAGGAAGAGTTTTCATCCTCGAAAACACAAGTAATAATATCTTCTTAAGAATACTGATGTTCTCTTTATTGACGTCCCATAAGTGAGCCAGCTGTCTGTATGACCGATAATTGGTGCAGTAAGGAGGTTCAGTGAAACCAAGAGCAACATCTTGATTTTCAACATTGTTGTCCGTTTGCAACCACTTGGATCTAAATGGTAACTCCATTTATAACTCACTTGAGTACTGTAAAGGAGTAACCACAACTAAGAATTATCCAAAGGCATAACCAATTTTCAGATCTTTTGAAGGTACAGGAATAATGCAAGGAAACCTTGGGGTAATTTTCCATGCAGTTGTGAGCCAGATTTCCTACTCGCCTGAGTATATTGAAAAGTCCATAGATAGGGAATGTCCTTGTGTTAGAATTCTGAATAGTTTGGAACACAAAGAGCTACATGTTCATCCCTAATGAAGGTTACTTGCAAACATACTTTGTCAGCACATCTGGTAAGTCCTTGACGTATGAAAGTATTGACACAATCTCCAACCCCACCACAAGAGATGTTCAAAGTCGAAAATCGTACTTAAAAAAATTCTAGAATAGGGAGAAAATCATTTATTCAGAAATGCGCTGTGCTAACGTATGCTCTTAGAAGATCCTTTAGCACAAGATTACTCTTTGTAATCTGCCTATCCCCTTGGATAACTGACAGTACTCAGGTGTGTTTTCCTCACGATTTACAGACTGTCGTCCCAGACGACTGGTAAACGGGAAATCATAGTAGTGCTTAACATTGGTGAGGAATCAACAATGTCCAAAATAACCATCATGGTTAACTTGAAAAAATCCACAAACGCCCAAACCAAGCCATGACCTCTATTGGTAGAGATAGTGCACATAGAGTGCAAAATGCTTCATAAGCAACAACCTGAGGAATATGCATGCCGTTCCAAATCAGCCTTTGCTAAACACCAAGGCCCATAACACCTAGTGTGCATGCATTTAGCAAAAACTAACCCGAACTTGTATATCCATAATGAGCCTTGCCAATACTTATGGAAAAATGTGATGCGCGTAGCACACATTAAAAAAGAATGTAAATAGTTCTGAAAAGAAACTAAATACTTTCAGTTGCAAGCCTTGTTGAAACGTCTGAATGCCAATAGAAGGTAAAACATTGATCACTTCTAGGTACTGACAATGAAACTTTTTCATTAACAAATAGCCTTGCTATATGTATAACAACCATCTGTAATGTTGTTTAGCAATACTTGTACCTTAACAAGTCATTCTAAGTATCCGACAATTTTTGGCCACGAAATTGCTCCTGATACGTCGTGCTAAAAATGGTCCAGAAAACAGATGTGACTAGCACCTAGGGACTTTGTCGTGACACATAAGTGAAATAATGGCGCCAGTGTTAGTCCAGAGACTCATATTCTCCACATGTGGAATATGTCTCATGTAAGGATGTATAAAAAAGAACATCCTTCAAGTACAAGATGTACTTGTCTATGGAGGTAACTGCAAACACTCTACGACGAGAGTGAGAGGGAACCTCATTAGCCTTGCTCCACATTGGCTAAACCGAACTCCTTGAGTTTCTAGACCATGTTGTATCCCCTGTGACAACATGTGCCAAATTGAACACTACAAGTAGGTTCGTAACAGGATAAGACAGAAAGATAGATTGGACACTTGGCCCAAAATACTTTGTGCCTACATGCCCTTGGCATGGCTCTGTAACATTCAAGTGTACTTAGACGTCTTGAAAAACCAAGAAAAGCATACTAAAACTGGAATAACATCAAATCAATAGATGTGTACCTGGAGATTTGAATGTAATGTACACTTACGTGTATTCCAATGGAGAGGAGTACATCCCCTACCTGAAAAAACAAACAGCATTGCACTCGAAACCCTGGGTGTTGCCTGTGCAAGCGAAGCCCTTGGATTAGAATCTACGTAGGCAAACCCCTTAGTAAGACTCTTTGTAGAAACTATGCAACTAGCAGATAACGGTAACCAACATAGTCAACCGTGTACAAAATGGTTGGAATCAATTTGAAAAGTGTCTCCGTCCGCTACCGTGTATGGTAGATTGCGGAATTCTTTCTTGGAAAGTATAACTGGGAGAGATCAAATGTGATCCTCAATGCAGATCAAATTGTGATCCTTAATGCCTATGGGGTGATGTAAATCACCCGCCGGGTCTTAACCCAAAATAGTATGTTCATAGACATGCTGTAGTGCTATAAAGAGATCATGAAATCCACACCAGTAAACTGCCGAGCTGTTATGGACAGTCATGCTGTCACAATTGATTGCTGCATCTATACTTTCTTGTAGAGATCAGCTGCTGTGAGCATATCTTGAAAACAATCACCCAAAGAATGCCAATAGTTGGGCCTTGCCCCTGGCCTGAAAATGGCTCTTAGCCTTGTTGGCTCATAGCCCTTATGCAAAATGGTGTTCAATCGACGAACCGATGAAGCCTAATTTGAGTATCATCTTAGCCACGTGCTAGCTGTGAGTTAGAGCACCTTGGCTCAAGCTGACTCACGAGCAGAATATGTATCAAAATCTTATGCTGGGCTGAGGAACTTTTCGTAAATTTCTAGTGTGTGTGTGCCCAGAATGTGTGCTCTTAGACATGTTATGCCTGATTGGCAGTGTATCCTATAAGCATGCAATAATCAGCCTGTATAATGCTCTCATCGAGAGAGGGGATAGAAAACACAAGCCATAGTTGGACCCTCTTACCATGTATGGGGTCGGGACTTTAGAAAAATGACTTAAAATGGCACTTTGTGTGTGAAATATGTCAAAAATTTAGGTTCCATTGAGTAGGAGTGTGCATTGACAGCAACCAGAAATTTAAACTATTCAGAATCTAGTATGTCGGTGACAGAGTGCCTGGTGTGATAGCGGAAGCATAATCTTTGAAGCGGTGGAATTTATGCCACCTAGTTAGCATGCCCTGCGTATAGATTGTGAAGCCCTTGGCGAGAGTGATGGCCTCAAACGGGAGATCCAAAACCATTAGTGTCGTGCACAGTGTAAACTGGTAGGGATTTTGTGAGGTGGTATTCCCTATTTTGCTAGTTTGTCAATCTTGTGTGTCACTGCTCGTGATTTCGAGTCATTGGGCAGTACCTTGGCACAAGGGAGAAGTCTTGCTTCATTAAAAAAAAAAAATCAAAGCACTTTGCTTTGCATAATGACAGTAATTTCCAAGTAAAGTGTAAACAGGGAAAAACAAGAAAAACTTAAACTTGGCTAACCTGGTAGTTGTTGTTGCAACTAGTTGTCATGAAATTTGGAAGGAAAAAGTCATTCCAATCGGCTCATAGCCATATCTGCTTTGCGAGAGAGAGAGTTGTCGCATATGCATATACGCCCTTGTGTATCCTATACACCCATCTGGTACGTAACGAAATAACCTGCAAACATATTGCCTATTCCTTCCCAATTTTGTATGCTCATAGCATATGCCATACGTGGCCAGCCTCAATGCAAGATGTATAATCCCATTGAACTGCTAAGCAGTGGTGCTTCAAGTGAAGGCGATAGAGACTCAAGCCATGCGTGAGTGTAACCGCTATGTCAAAAATGTATGCCAGTAAACGCATACATTAAACAGAGAGTTATCAGTTGTTGAAAAGGAAATACAAGCCTGGCTTGTCGGCAATCGTCAAAATTTTAATGCCGTATGTCATGCATTAAACAAATTGTGCAAATGATAATAATATCGTGGACGCCTAAACCGTATGCATGTACAAAGGTGTAAAAGAATGATCAAGCATACTTGACAAACGATGCCGATAATCGGAATTGGCTAGCTCCCGTAAACAACCTTGCTGTAAAGACCTACGAGCCATGCTTGAAATTCCAATACACCCCTTGGGCAGCAATCACGGCACAAATTGGCATTCGCAACCCAACAAAGTGCAGATGATTTAATAACCAGATCAACAGTAAAGTGTAAACAAGAAATGAGTACCTGAATCTCTTGTATCTGCAGCTTAGATTTCTAGTATGCGTCATAGTATGCCAAAATACCGTCAGCAAGTATCAATTCCGCCTAAATTCTTGACTGCGCTATCCCTTGGATAACCATAATTAGAAATTCCCGTCCATATGTCGACTATTGCTATCTCATGCAACAGCTTGTCGCATGTTGTGCATGCGATACCAAGATCCTTGAGGACACGCGCCTGATATGCCCTTGATAGGCCGGGCATACCCATCAATCGTTGTGAGTTGTCGATCCCCGAATTCTGCGGTGGGACAAGCTCCTGAGGGTGGCCTTCAAACATGCCCGCCTTGCAAGTTATGTAGCTATACATTCCGTGTAAGTATTGCCTCGACAACATCTGATAAGATATGCATGCCATCTGTCGGTACTCGTTAAGTGAATACCATCAGTCGTATTCAAAGGCAATTATCTAGCTAATGCTATTGCATATGGCGTGCAACCATTCAGTTCTAGCAGGTTAGGTTGCTACACATGCCAGGCCCATGCAGGTTATGGAGCGATACATGCCTTGCATGTATGCCTTGAGTTGGCGATGCATGCAGGAGATGTCGACTGCGGCCTATGGGAACCACATCCTGTGTTTTAATATCAAAAAAACAAAATAATTTTTTATAAAAAAACCTGTTGCAGCGATGGTAGCTTCGGCCGCCTGCACCCATGGTGATTTGCTTCACCCGCTGCCTTGAGTTATTCCCCTGCCGACGGCCCTATGAAGAAAAGCAGTGCTCTGCCTGGTGGGAGCACCCAGAGTGAGAGAGCATTCAATTCCGCCTTGGTCGATGCTCGACCCTCCCCCCTTGTAAGCGGGCCTGCACACGCTCTTCCTCTCCGAAACTTCACCTGCCTCCTCTGCTAAGCCCCTTTGCCCGCTCTTCGTGTTGACCTACCTCCTCTTCGGCTTATCTCTTGAAGGGGCCATGCCCACGCAGCGTCTCCCTTGCAAGAGGGCTTGCCCACGACCTGAGAGAGAGAGAGAGAGAGAGAGAGAGAGAGAGAGAGAGAGAGAGAGAGAGAGAGAGAGAGAGAGAGAGAGAGAGAGAGAGAGAGAGAGATCATGCAACCAAGTGTGCAAGGCTTTCTCCTCCTCCGCAAGGCTTCCTCCTCCTCCACAGCTCCTCCCTCCCGCTGAGCTCTGATACCAATGTAAGACCTAGGGTAACTGAACATAGGATCCTCCTTCCTACTGCCCCTTATATAGGCTAGCTCCTAGCACTTGCTCTAAGCGGATCCCCAGTCCGCACTGGTCCAGCCGGCCCTTGGCCTAGGTCCCTGACCCCCTAGGTTGGGCCTTGCCCCGTAGGACCCTTGTCCTGACAGACCTAGAGTAGTTAGATAGGGCATATGCTACTTTTTGGATTCGAGAGTTGATGATTTTTTTGTTGAGTTGATGTATTTTCTTGTTAGGTTCACTTTTTGAGGGCTGACACCCTCAACGAGTCTCCATGCCCCATTTGATTTACTTTCCTAAGTATTGACATGAGTATGTTAGTGATAGATAGCTATGCTATAGATGTCTGTCGTGACAAATTACTAACAAGACTCTCAATAATGGATGTATCAGGGATGTATGGAATGCTATTCATGGGTAAACCTTGGCTCAGGACTGTTAGGGCCATACACAATTATGCAAATTGAACGTTGACTATCCAAGGGCCTAGTAGGTGTAATGAGGTGAAGACCTATAGTAGTAGAAGTTGGAAGAAGGCAATAAGACTAGAGGAACTCCGGAGGAAATATGGAACAGAGAAGATTGAGCGTATGCTTGCATCCATGAATATTTTCCCATTGGAGAGGTTGTTCTAAAGGTTATCCTGATGGACAAAGAGAAGGCTTAAAGACAAAGATGGCAATATCTTGACCATTTCACTAAATCCAATCCCAGTGAGAGGATAGTTCATCTTGATGGTAGAACACCAGATTAGTTTGATTAGGATAAGTAGAACTTGAGATAAAAAAGAAGACAATCGCGACTAGACAAATGCAGAGAATCTACAATAGGCTGTTGAGCGAATAGAGATGAAACTATGACGTGTTGAGTTGGGGGACCCATTCAAGGAATATGAAAATTGGCATATTCGAACTTAAAAGGAAGCTGAGTTATTGGACAAGAGAAAAGGAGGCTATCAAAATTTTCCACTTATAGATGATCAAGAAATGGAGGAGTGGAATCTTGGTTCATAGGAGAATCCCAAAATGATCAAGATCAATAGGCATCTGAAGCCAGAGATTAAAGAGAAAGCCAAGGCATTACTTTAGAAGTATAAAGATAGATTTGCATGGGATCACACTTATTTGAAAGGCGTCGATCCAAAAGTGTGTCAGCATCAAATACCACTTAAGTGAGCTGCAAGATTAGTGACGCTACAGAGGTACAAAATGAATACCAAATGCACTAAGAAGGTCAAGGAGGAGATTTACAACCTTCTGAAAACAAGATTCATATTAGAGGTGGAAAGTAGCTATTTTTGATAGTAATGGTACCTAAGAAGAATGGAAAGCGGAGAGTGTGTGTAGACTCTCGAAAGCTCAATGCTCATGCAATCAAGGATCCATTCCCACTCCCAATCATAGACATGCTATTAGATGAGATTATTGGACACAAAATGTATAGCTTCATGAATGGCTATAGTGGCGACAATCACCTCAAAACCGCACTAGAAGATGGAGCAAAAACAACTTCCATTAGAAAATGGGGAGTATTTATGTACTTCGTAATTCCATACGGACTTTGCAATGCTTCATCTACTCCTCAAAGATGTATGATGAAGATATTCAGTGAGTTTTTACATAAGTTCTTGGCTAGCTTTATCGATGATTTTACAATTCTCTCAATCAAAGAAATGCATATGCTATTTCAGGAGATGGCTTTTGAGAGATGCAAAGAAAAGTGAATTTGTCTAAACTTATGCAAGTCAGCATCCATGGTTTGGAAAGGTCAATGTCTAGGACGCAGCGGTTCTAAAAGTGGTAATAGTATTGAAATAAATGAATATAAGATTAAGTATGTTCAGCAAGCTAGAGCACTGACGATGTATCTAATGTGAGTTTGTTTTTATTGTCGATTCATTTACATGTTTGCAATGAAGGCTCTTCCCCTAAGATCTTCCCTTGTATGAGGTAATCCAGAAGGGAAAGAAATTCATTTAGACCTTGAAATGTGAAGCAAGCTTCCATTGTTTGAAGGAGACAAGCAATAGGAAGCCAAAACCAGACTGGGATGTCCTTTCCACGTACATGTGGATGCGTATAGAATGGCAATGGGAGCTATATTGTTCCAACATGATGGAAAGATGGACTATCCATTCTACTTTGCCACTTGTATGTTCAATTTATGTAAGCAAGTATATCCTATAACTAAGAGGGAAGCACTAGGATTGGTTTTTAATGCAACAAAGTTCAGACATTATTTGTTGGGCAAATTGTTTCACTTTTATGTCAATCATAACGCTCTTCTATTTTTTTAATTATCCAAGGTAGACTAATTAGATGGATGATGCTCTTAACGGAGTTTGAGTTTCAGATTTTCCAGAAGCCACACAAGACTCATTGTGGTGTTGATTGTCTATCAAGGAATACAAAAGGCATTTCAGAAATATTGATGCGAGATGAACTAGTAGATATTGAATTGTTTCAGAATTCGACAACAGATGGGCCAGATGTAGAATTGAAAGATGTTTATGATTTCCTTCATTTTGGGGAATTTCCAAAGGACTAGTCCCAAGCAAATAAGAATGAATTGATATTGAAGAGTCTAAAGTTCACTATAACAGGAAGTGATTTGTACAGATTGGGTACTGATGGGGCCTACTGGAATACATTCATCCCATCCCAGATAGAGTTGATAGCAATAAGCGACCTAGGCCACAATCACACAACCATTGGAAATGCAAGTGAAAGATAGTCCTACCCCTTTCCACTGAGGAGAACCCTGCCTGCAGCGTTTCCTTCTCAAGGAACGCATGCATCTTTGGTAGAAGCATCACATCAATATCTCCACCCTTTTGCTTCTGAAGGTTTTGATTTACATCCTGCATCTGGAAATAGCCTTCATTAATTCGCTCGCTTCCTCGTCTTGTCGGATAAATCTTTGAGGTCTCTTGGGATAGTTTCCTATCCTCTTCTTCTTCGTCTTCTGATCCACCTGCCTGCTTTGCGGCTGCCTTTGATCGAGCCTCTGCTTTCAACCATTAATTCGCTCGCTTCCTCGTCTTGTCGGATAAATCTTTGAGGTCTCTTGGGATAGTTTCCTATCCTCTTCTTCTTCGTCTTCTGATCCACCTGCTTGCTTTGCGGCTGCCTTTGATCGAGCCTCTGCTTTCAACCATGCCATCTCTTTTAAATTAAACCTCTAGACATTCAACAACATGATTCAATCATGCGTTCTCTTCATCCCCACGCCGCGCCGAGAACACTTGATGGCTTGCAAGGAATACCTGCTGCGCACACCCAGAAAACAACATGGCTTCCTCGCCATGATTCTCAGAAATGTGTTTCTTCACGGAACACTATCCGATTGCCTTCTATTAAGGAATGTAACCCTCCTATTTGTTGCGGAAGCTCAGTCTCTCAAGCGACCTCATCTCGCCACCCCAGGCACATTCTCCAGCTTGGTCCTCTTCTCACGCTTTGCAACACAACAAAAAGAGCAGCTAACTTTAATTGCATGCTCATACTGCAATCCTAAGCCTAAAGAGATGTTGAAGCGAGAGAGAGAGAGAGAGAGAGAGAGAGAGAGAGAGATATGAGGGTTTTGGGCGGCAAACGCGCCCATCGTCTCCTGCGCCCCCTGCTCTGCCCTCCCTCCTCCCTCGAGTCCCCCAGCCTCCCAGCCCGATTCAGTAGTACTTTTATGTCTAAGCAAGCAACTGGGGCTGTCACATGACCGGCCCCTTTCTCCTCCCATTCCCCCGCAAATGGCCTCACCACAGCCACCACCGAGGGCCGACCCTCCCATGGACGCTGCTGCACCGCAAGGTAACCCCCTTCTGTGCTTCTCCCCACTTCAGTTATCAAACAACATGAAACCGAGTTATATGCTGCCAAGGCTATCATTGGGTATTTCTTTGGTCCGCTCCACCACTCGAAGCCCTCAAATAGATACAAATAGTCATGCCTTTCATTGTAATGATCCTTCCTTCATATATAAATTCACATGCTTCACTCGTAAAGAAAAGGGTAGTAGAATCACTTATGTGCTCTCACATCAATCGCCAAGGCGTGTGTCATCGCACCGCTCTGGCACAAATAGCAGCGACCTAAAATAAATAGCTCCACTGACATCACCCAAAGATATCATGCTCCATAGAGCCAATCGTGTTCGCCTTTTTTCTAGATAGTTTGCCCACCTCGGGCAAATGTATCCTTTTCTTTTTCCTTCCATTATGCAAATCGTATTTGCCTGACATTCTAACTAATTAAAATTTCTTTGCAAAGCATTACACTTACACTATTTCCAGTAGATAGCATCTTTACAGTTTTTCTCTGAGTGCCTCCTCCCTTTGCATTCCACATTAAGATGGTCACCTCACAATTCCACATCGAACTTGTGGATGAGTGCTTTCACTCTGAGACATTCTGGCCAACACACTACACACTCGTGCTATTCATGATCATAGTGTGATGCCTCTGTTATAAAAATGTGATAAAATCATGAGGCCTACCCATGAGAAGCTATATTGAGAGAGGTGCGACACCTTATAAGAGTGGGACTCACATCATATTACAGTCAATAGACCTCACATAAACGAGAAACAATAGGGCTAGTTGGAGTTACAGCTTGAGAGAGAGAGAGAGAGAGAGAGAGAGAGAGAGAGAGAGACCATTAGCTATCGTCAGCCATGATGTGCTCATTTTGCACTCAAATTTCTCCAAATCATGGACTTCACTTTGAAAAGCCAACCAAGAAATTTTCCTATTAGGTCTCCTCAATCTCACAAAAAAAAATTTCTTTTAAAACATATTAAGTGCCTAAATAAAGGCTGAGTTTAAGAAATGAAAAGAAAGACGAAGGTGGAAAATCAAAAGACATATCAAGGAGGAAAGTCAAAAGACATACTAAGGTGGAAAGTCAAAAGACCTTTTGTGTCTATACCAAGAGGTGGTCAACTTCACATTAGTATATTTTTGTTTCTCTTCTCCTTTATTTTCCTTTTAGAGTTTTCTTCGCTTTAAAGTGTCCTCTCTCTCTCTCTCTCTCTCTCTCTCTCTCTCTCTCTCTCTCTCTCAATGTTGTATCCGTCCTTCCCAACTGATATCGTTGCAAATCTACGTGCCTCATCATTGCCCATTGCTATGTATTATAGACTAGGACATAGTTTTTGTTGTTTTTGAGGGAATCTTTGAATTAGGAATACCTTTTAATTTTTATTAGATTTACATATCGTTAAAAATCAAAACAAGAAGGCTTGACCTAAGAATTACACTTGAACACTCTCTCTCACACATACATGATGATTAATTACTATGAAACACCCACTGAGGATATTTAATAGTGGCCTTAAGTCTGACATATTGCAATGCTATTAAAATACCATAAAAATCAAATTTCACCACTCAAGCAACACCCATTGAAGATATTAAATTGTGGCACTAAGGTTGACGTATTGCAATATTATTGAAAATACTATCAAAATCAAATTGCATCATTCAAGAACGGCATGTGCCTTGTACAAGGCAACATCAGAGGACATGTGCCTTGTAAAGGCCAATATCAAGACATGCTTCAACTTCCAAGAAATACGTCGCACTTTTGTACAAGTGAGTGTAGACTAAGCTCTATAACCAATCAAGAGAATGCTCCTCATCGTAAAGCATAAACCTTGAGTAAACCATCACGAAGTGATACTTGGTCACCTTACCAATAGCACAAATGTTTTCTGTAAACTCTTGCATGATTGTAGCAATAGCTTGTATGGGAGCGAAATTATTTAAGTACCTACTAGAAGAGGGCAAGGAGATGCAAGAAGAAAGCACTCTACAACTTAGACATGAAGGCCGAGAAAGCTAGTCCTCTATGGTTTGAAGTTGGGCTTGAGCACTCCAACAGAGCTAACCGCCACTTAGAGAGCCAGTCGGCATGGTCATGAGAGTAGATTTGTGTGTGTGTGTGTGTGTGTGTGTGTGTGTGTGTGTGTGTGTGTGTGTGTGTGTGTGTGTGTGTGTGTGTGTGAGAGAGAGAGAGAGAGAGAGAGAGAGAGAGAGAGCTACCTATAGGCAGTTGCTATCATGAATATTGTACATAGAGAGAGAGAGAGAGAGAGAGAGGAAGAAGAAGAAGGAGGAGGAGGGTAGCAAGAAAAGGCACCATGGCCATGCCGACGCCCATCACAATAGACATGCAATTTTCCAAAATAGCATGTTGGAATTCCATTTGATTTTACAATTGAAAGATGAAAGAATATTCTTTATAATATATATATATATATAGATATAGATATATATATATATATACATATATATATATATATATATATATGAAACCTCGAGAAGGGAGTACGATGTCGGTGCTCTATGCGCAACAAAGTATGAATGCAAGGTGTGAGTTTTCATGATTTCAAGAGCACCTTTCAATAAAACTATTGGTGGTCATATGAATATATTTGCTTGTCTGTGTAATGAGTGTATTTTGTCTCCAGCAACCAATCAAAAAAATTGGTTTTTAGAAAAATGATAAAATCACGAGGCCTACCCAGTGAGTAAAAAAGTTAAATAGGTGGAAGTTATTCCCTGTAAGAATTCAAGAAACAAATTGTATGCTATTAGTGCCAAGATCATAACATCTTCAAGTAACGTATTGTATGATATATCAGTGTGGAGATTGTGAAAAGCTGTAAGGGAGACTAGTGGTCCAGACCTTTCACCTTCAATGATGGTTTCTAGATGGAGAGAAATAGTGTTTAAAGTAGATTTCTCTACATAAACTTATGCTTCTTTGATTATCGATCATTGCAAAGGGTTGATCGATCATTGCAAAGGGTTGATGTTAGAACCATGGTTAAGATCATTGCAAAGGGTTGATGTTAGAACCATGGTTAAGATTTCCTAAGCTTGTTGGTCCCCTCTACAACTCTAATACTCTTTACTACACTATCCACAAAAACTATAAATCTTTTCGAGTCAACCAATTAAGAATAAACGAGACACGGTTTAAACAAACAAAAGAAAAAGGTTCCTTGTGATAGAACACAAAGAATTATTACAGTCAAGCATGCCTTTGTACAAAAATTGCAAAGGGTTGATGTTAGAACCATGGTTAAGATTTCCTAAGCTTGTTGGTCCCCTCTACAACTCTAATACTCTTTACTACACTATCCACAAAAACTATAAATCTTTTCGAGTCAACCAATTAAGAATAAACGAGACACGGTTTAAACAAACAAAAGAAAAAGGTTCCTTGTGATAGAACACAAAGAATTATTACAGTCAAGCATGCCTTTGTACAAAAATTGCCCTACCTTTTCCAGGATTCAGTGCAAGCTCCATGTCAACCACTGTCAATCAAGGTCTCGTTAATTGTGTGCAAAATTGCATTTTGACTTATTTTTGTATTTTGCACATAACCTGGTGAGCTAAATCAAGAGGCACACTATAAAACAATGGGTTGCATCACTATTGCACAAGGCCACCACTATTTTTCTATCTATCTTACACCCATAGCTTGTGAAGAGGTTACTCTTGCTATTGTGATCGGCCATCCAGCTCCTCTCTTTTGAGCTCAATCTTATTGTCTCCTTTTCCCCTTCATGTGTGCTCCTATAGTAACTCAATGAAGGGATTTCTTTGGTCTCTCTCTCTCTCTCTCTCTCTCTCTCTCCCCCCCCCCCCCCCCCCCCCCCCCCCCCCTCCCTCCCCACAGGCAAATTTGATGGGTTATCCCTAAGAAAATTTCTATGACGGCACTATTGCAAGTGTTTGTAGACATGTAGTAGTGTTAGTGTGTATACGCGCTTCACCAGGGGCACTTTTCTCCCACTGGGTTTTTCCCCCTGTACATCTGGTGTGAAAGGACACCTTATCTCTTAGGGTTTCATATAAGCTTTGTAGCTCTGAGTTTGTATACACTATTATTCCAATACAGAGAGATAGACTACAGAGATCTCGTACACAAGCTCTGTGTCTTCTCCTTCTCCATCTTCTTCCTACTCTGAGTTGCTGTCTTCCTTCTGTTTCCTGTTTCATCATCTTCAACAATTGGTATCAGAGCGAGGTGATTTCCACAGCCTCTACTTGCGTTTTCGCGTCCGCGCGCGCAATCGCAGTTTTCAGGCAGTTTTCGGAAAATTTGCTCGTGGGAGCATCCTCGACGTTCCGGGAGTATTCTGAACAGGTGACCTAAAGTTTTACCCCCCTTTCAAAGCCGTTCGAGCCCTCGGAATTTTGTTCTGAGCAGCGTAGCAGAAGTTACTTTTCGGAGGCGTTTAGATCAAGAGGGTGTGCTTTTTGACAGATTTTCTTCAGGTAAACAGTTCTTTTGGGAAGCACCTTGTCTTAGCTTTGTGCTGAGATTTTGTGTAGAGTTTTTCTTGCATTGGAGAGGAGATTTGTGAATCTCTTGGAGGTTCTTTTGCTCTCTTGTGTGCATCCACAGTATGGCTCAATCTATGGAGAAAGAGATTTTTGGTGCGTTTAATCCGAAGACAAATTGGATGGTACCAACTATTCTCTTTGGTCTTTTATGGCCAAAAATGTTTTGGTTGGTAAAGGATTGTGGGATTATGTATCTGGAGATGAAGTTCGTCCAGGTAGCATTGCACCTGTCACGCTTGGTCGTGGTGCATCTGTTGGTGCAGGACCCTCACAAGTCACTCCAGAGCAAAAGAGATGGGATACTAAAGATGCACAAGCTATGGCTGTGATTGCCTTAACCATAAAGAGGACAATCACACCACATATCAGATCTTGCAGAACTTCTGAGGATGCTTGGAACACTCTGCAAGCTATGTTTGGAGGAAGAAACGCTGCCAGAATAGAGTTTTTGAAGAAACAACTTGACAAAATACAGATGGAGGAAGGTGACGATATCGTCGAGCATCTTACAAAAATCAGGGATCTTAAAGAGCAATTGCTTAGCATTGATGAAGTGATTCCAGAGAAGGACTTGGTTTCCAAAACACTCAATTCACTACCACCATCTTATCTGACTTTTCAGACTTCTTTGACTCTGTCTTTGCGAGCTAATCTTGAGCCTCTTCATTTTGAAGAGTTAGTGGCTTTGCTATTGCAGGAGGATCAATCACGTAAGAACAAGTCTTTACAAGTGGATGGTATGGATCATGCTCTTGTTGTACAGAACAAAAACAAGGGTAAAGAGAGTGCTCATTACTCCAAGTCTGGTGCAGGACAGTCTTCAGAGAAGTCTAAAGGTGATTCCGACAAGTCCAAGAAGAAAGGTAAATGTCACTACTGCAAGAAACGTGGTCACTACATTAGTGAGAGTAAAAATCGAATTTCTAAAGAAAAGAAGAAAGAGTCAAGTTTGGTTGTTTCAGCTTCTTGTGATTCTTCTACAGCTAAAGAAGAGTCTGCAAACTTTGTGCAGGATTCTTATGCTTTCGTAGTATGTTCAAATTTTTCTTCTTACAGTGTTGACAAGACACAAATGATTTGGTACTTTGATATTGGTGCATCCAGGCATATTACTTCAAGGAAGGATTTGTTTTGTTCATTGGATGCAGCTCCAGCAGGAAAGAAGGTGACATGTGCAAATAATGCTTCTTATCCAATCAAAGGCGTTAGTAAGATTTTGATTACCATTTCAGATAGTTCAGATTTATGCTTGCCAGATGTCTTATATGTTCCAGGGATCAAGAAGAATTTGTTGTCTGTATCCTCTCTTGCAAAAAATGGTCTTCGGGTCATTTTTGAGGATGACAGATGTGTTGTACGAGATCGAGAGAATGGTTATTCTCTTATCACTAGAGGTACGCTGGAAAATGGACTATTTGTGCTAGATCATTATGAAAAGCAGATTCGGGTATGTATTGCAGAAACAAAGACTCGAGCCATGTAGGATGCTGAGTTGTGGCATGCTAGATTTGGGCATGTTAGTTATGGCAGTTTGATGACTTTACAACGTCATAATATGGTGCATGATTTGTCTTTATTGGAGATGCCACCAAGACATGTATGTGAAGGTTGCGTTCTTGGAAAGATGCACAGATTTGCATTTTCGCAGGATGGTTCAGTTAAAGGGACACGAAAGTTGCAGCTTGTACACAGTGATGTATGTGGTCCTATGAGGACGCCATCTATAGGAAACAGCCTTTATTTTGTGACCTTCATTGATGACTTTTCCAGGTTTTTTTGGGTGTATCCACTCAAAGCAAAGTCAGATGTGTTTGCAGTTTTTCAACATTATGTCGCCATGGTTGAAAATCAAACAAGTTGCAAAGTACAGACTCTTCGTACCAATCGAGGAGGTGAATACATGTCAGGTGCATTTAAGGATTTTTTGGGAAAGGAAGGCATTAAACACCAATGCACTATGCCATACACACCACAACAAAATGGTGTTGCAGAAAGGAAGAACAGGTCTTTAATGGAGACGGCTAGATGTATGCTCAAGGCTAAGAGTTTGCCTCATAAGCTATGGATGGAGGCAGTTGCTTGTGCAGCACATGTTTTGAACAGGTGTCCTACTCGTGCCTTGAAAACCATTACTCCATATGAAGCTTGGTATGACAGAAAACCTTCAGTCAGTTATCTTTGTGTTTTTGGTTGTCTTGCTTATGCTCATATCCCTCAGCAGTTACGTGGGAAGCTTGATGATAAAGCAATCAAATGTATATTTGTGGGGTACACTAGTGGAAGTAAAGGTTATAGACTTTACAATCCTGCTACAAACAAGATTTTTGAAAGTCGTGATGTAATTTTTGCAGAAACTACTGTTCAACCTATGGTTGCTTTTGATGTACCTCATATGCAGACACATGATGTATTTGAAGGCTTACTTCCTTCTTTTGTGGAGAATCAAGAATCACAACAGGTTGATAACCTTGATCAATCTTTTGATCAGCATGTGACACCTCATGATGTAGAGTAAATTGTGCGTGAAGAGTAAGAAGTTCTCAGGGAAGAAAGAACCTTGCCTAAATGGGTTCAAAAAACTTTGCAGGATAGCAAGTTGGATGCACCGTTGCCACGAAAAACACGTGCTGGTACTACTTTTGGCAGAGAGCAAGTAGATTTGGCTTGCTTTAGCACTCTTTGTGATGCAGATGAGCTTGATTCATTTGAACAAGCTTTAGAGTGTGTTCAGTGGAAAGATGCTATGCAGCAAGAAATTGATTCTATTCATAAGAATCATACAGTGGGATCTAGTGGACTTGCCTATAGGTAAAAAGCCTATTGGTACAAAGTGGGTTTTTAAGGTAAAAAGGAAACAAGATGCTACTGTTGACAGGTACAAAGCAAGGCTTGTGGCAGAAGGCTATGCGCAATAGAAAGGCATAGATTATGATGAAACCTTTGCTCCTACTTTTCGTGCGTCCACAGTTAGATCACTAGTTGCAATTGCTGCTCATCATGGTTGGAAAGTGCATCAGTTGGATATCAAAACTGCTTTTTTGAATGGTGATTTGCAGGAAGAAGTTTATGTAAGTCAACCAAGTGGTTTTGTTGTAAAAGGTCAAGAGCAAAAGGTATGTAGATTGCGTAAAGCTTTGTATGGTCTCAAACAGGCTCCAAGAGCATGGTATGAGAAGATACATACTTATTTGATTGGCCAGGGATTTCAGAATAGTCCAACAGAAAGTACTTTGTATGTCAAAAAGAGAGATGGATTTCTCATTATGCAAACACTTTATGTGGATGATATGCTTCTTACAGGCAATACTTCAGATGAAATTGAAGCGTTTAAAGATGCTTTGAGAAAAACCTTTGAGATGTCTGATCTTGGTTTGCTACATTATTACTTGGGTATTCAGTTTGTGCAATCAGAGGATGGAATATACATGTTGCAGGCAAAATATTTGCATAAAATTTTGGCCAAGTTTGGTATGAAAAATTGTAAACCAATCTCTACACCCGTAGAAACTGGATCAAAGTTGAGCATGCATGATGCTGGAGAACTTTTTGATGTACATACTTATGCAGCAGCGGTTGGTTGCTTGATATATTTGGCAGGCAACACTCGTCCAGACATTCAATTTGGGGTTTCACAAGCAAGCAGATTTATGCACAGCCCAGGTATGCATCATTGGCAGGCTGTGAAGCGCATATTTCGTTACCTTTCAGGTACCCCTAATCTTGCCATGTTCTTTCCAAGGGGGGATATGTATGGAAAGCACAGTTCTATGCAGCTTCTTGGTTACAGCGATTCAGATTGGGCTGGTGATTTTGACACACGACATTCCACAAGTGGCAATTGTTTTTTCTTGGGAAATGCATGTATATCTTGGCTAAGCAAGAAGCAACCCACAGTGGCTACATCAACTTGTGAAGCTGAGTACAGGGCATCTTTCACGGCAACATTTGATTGTGTATGGATACGCAGGTTATTCGCAGATCTTTGTGAGTGTCAACAGGCACCCACTACCATTTTCACTGACAGTCAGAGTGCTATGGCAGTTGCAAGGAATCCAGTATTTCATGCAAGAACAAAGCACATAGAGGTTCACTACCACTATGTCAGGGAAAGGCTACATGCAGGGGAGATCACACTAACTTACTGTCCTACACAGGATAACATTGCAGATCTATTTACGAAGGCGTTATCACGAGAAAATTTTGAAGCTTTCCGAAAAGCTTTGGGCTTACTCTCATACACATGATGATCTGCTACCTTGTACGTATTCACACTATCACTACAGGGGGGATTTGTAGACATGTAGTAGTGTTAGTGTGTATACGCGCTTCACCAGGGCCACTTTTCTCCCACTGGGTTTTTCCCCCTGGACATCTGGTGTGAAAGGACACCTTATCTCTTAGGGTTTCATATAAGCTTTGTAGCTCTGAGTTTGTATACACTATTATTCCAATACAGAGAGATAGACTACAAAGATCTCGTACACAAGCTCTTTGTCTTCTCCTTCTCCATCTTCTTCCTACTCTGAGTTGCTATCTTCCTTCTGTTTCCTGTTTCATCATCTTCAACAGTGTTTGGCATATTGAATCTCACCAATCCTCCTCTTCCTTATCGACAATCTTGAACCAATATTGTACTTTTGACATGCCCCACTCACGTTGCTGTTATAATGCCAAAACAAGAACTGAACCTATAGTGACAACGATGATGAGAATGAGGATGATGATGAGGGTGACTCAACCCAGTTCAGACTAGAGATTGTAGGGATGAAATATGTGGATAAGACCTTAGAATGGCATGTGTACTTCAATCCCTATTGAAATGAGCTTCTTATGTTATGTCATATTTTTTACGGATAATGTTTACATTGTTGTGCAAGTAGGTGTTCGAGGTTGTAGAGGTCAAGCAAGCTTCTCTCAGTCTTCGGAGCTTGGCTTGTATATTGTAAACATTAATATTCTGATTTGAGAGAGAGACAGAGAGAGAGAGAGGCTTTGTCCAAAAACAACAAAAAATCACATCAATGCAATACGTCTGGCTCATGCTTCTTGATCTTCAAAACAAGGACTTCATGAGCAGTTTTACTCCAAAGACTGATGCAGGCCAAAACCAGCTTTAGAAAATTTCCTGGACCATCTAAATAACGCCTCTTTTTGCACTCCCCGTCATTGTCAGGGGTCGTGGGGCTATGCATCTACGCCATCCATCCACCATTGGATGTTCCTCTGTAGAATACAGTGCTACATACACAACAAAAAACCTAGGAAAGAAAGTTATGATAGGAGTAACAAGGCTGATAATCAAGCAAAAGAAGAATATCGTCTTTGCTAGATGTTGATGGGGGCTTTTCACAAGCCAAGCTCCCATACCCCTCTTCTCTCGTCCCCACCCCATGAAAACCCCCTCTTATGGAGGGAGTGATAAAAGGCATTGGAAAAAAGTAAGAAAAAATAAAGTATGATTATGTAAATATATAAGAAAGGTAAAATAGGCCACCTCATGCCTGCAGGGTAGCCCATCCCCACCTTGCCTCCTTTTTCTTCATTGTTGCCCCGCCGGGTGTCCCTTTTCCTCTCCTCCACTCAAAAGGTCAACCCCCTCTCTCTTCCCTTTGTCCTTTCTCCTTTCTCTCTCCCCTCAAGCTACCCCACCTCTCACCAATAATGCATTCTAACTCACCAAAAATGCACCCTAACTCACATGCAACTTACCCTATCTTCCAAAATAGTATACCCCACCCCCCCTTTCTCTCTCCTATCATATCCCATGACCCAAATACCCCCCCCCTCTCTCTAAAGGGCACCATGTCTCTTGTCTTGTAGCTAAATAACCTCCCCCACACTCACACACACTCAGTTTCACTAAAAAAGGTGCCCACAGACCCATCCCCACCCGGTGGTTACCTGATTTTTCTTGTGTTCACACACATCTGCACACAGCTTCACCTCTGAACACACTCCTCTCTCTCCCCTCTTGTAATTACTTTATTCTCCATATCACCTCTCACTTTTTTCATCAACCCATCTCTCTCTCTCTTAGTCTCTCTCTCATGAGACTGCTGTTCTGGCACATATACACACTGCCAAACAAGTGGGGCCCACAGTCACATGGCCTATGTAGATAATGATTTCTTCATTTCTAAATTCTAGAATTTCTCCCCCCTCCTACCCTATATAAAGAGGGGTCACCATCACACAAAAACACACAACATCACCAAAGAACACACTATGCACTGTGTGTGCCTAGTGCACACACACACACCCACACCATCACCATCACCGCAATCACCATGCTCGTTTTGAGCATGACCTCTACACCCTTGGCTATGGAAGATGAAGGGCAAACTAAATGAAGGATGATGGCCATAACCCTTGTGCGAGTCTTCTCCATCAACTCCCACCTATCCGCCATGTGCTCTACCACTCTCTCCCTTCTCATTTCCCTACCCTATGCTCCCCATTTCATCTCCTAATTCTCTAAATAAAGCTTGAGGTTTTGTGAGTATGTTTTCTTGCAATGTTTTGTCCATGTAAGGTGTGCGGAATCGCCACCTAGTGTTGTGTTTTGGAGTGAGTTTGTGTATGTGTGAAGGGTGTGCGGATTCGCCATCCTTTTGTGATGCCTAAGTACTAAGCCACTATACTCTCTCTCTTTCTCTCTCTCTCTCTCTCTCTCTCTCTCTCTCTCTCTCTCACTTGATCTCATTCCCTTTCCTTTTCATCATTACTCCCAAGCATCCATCTCTCTTGGATGAAAACTTTGTTATGGTGGTGTGTTGTTTGCGTCCTAGCCGCTGAAGCTAGGTGGTGCCCCCTGTTTGCTTTACCATGACAGGCTCGAGGCGTGCCATTCGGTCCCCGGTGTTTTAGAGGCCCGTCGGGGTTCGGGGTTCGCTTTGCTCCCGTCATTTGGTGCCCCCACTGAGGATCTTTTCATGAAACCCTTCAGTTTACAAGACTGAAACCCTTAAACTATTGTGAATGGATGAATGGCTAGCAGGATTTGCTAATTGGACGACAGAAGAAGAAGAGCTCCAAGCACAACTAGACGAACTCCACATCTCCATCGAAGCTCGAGTGCCAGGCATAACGGTAATCGATTTTCAGTGGGAGAGTCAACCAACACGCCAAACCCAGTGGATATACATAGGCCAAGTGCCAAGAAGAAGAAGGAGAAGGTCGAAACCATGTCCGCAACCTACAAACAACCCACAACAACAAAATGGAAGGAGCTCTACACAATAGAGAATCAACACTATTCTACTTTGAGAATCGGGTAACTCAAGTCACCGAGGTAATTATCACAGTCAGTTTTCAAGTCGCACCTGATGCTGCAGCACACATAACGGAAGCATTGGCTCACACTCTCACTAGAGAAACTAGGAATCTACTGAGTTTGTTTCAGGAAACAACACCACCCTCTCCCACAAGCTTGGACAGTGACTAAGCACCTCTAAGCTTCACATGAATCAGTACAACCTACCTCAAGACAGATCACACATACCAACACGTGTACGCTCAATCAAGGTAATACTGGATTCGAAGGCTCACTACCAGCACGTCATTGACACCATGCTGGGTGGGGAGCGATTTTTTGAGGTTCTGGCATCAGATCAACCATTTGTCCTACCTTTGGTACAAGGCAATGTACCGTTTGAAGTTTTAATCTATGTCCTAGTATAAGAGGGTATACACGCCTCCTTGTAAAGAAGAAAAAAACTTTTGCAAGTTAAGCAGTGTGTCTTTCTAGCTCTCTCTCAGTAATCATGGCAAGTGTGGCATTTCCAACATTTAAAGGAAAGAAGGGGGAGGATTCGGTAACAGACTTCCTAGATGACTTTGAAGTAGCATGTGTAGTGAGCAACAAAGATACGGATGAATCCCGGGTTAGAATCTTTAAGCATGTCATGAAGCTAGAAGCTAGATCATGGTACAATGCACTTCCACAAGTAACCAAGGATGACTGAGAACCCTTAAAAACCGCTTTTAAGAGGCGCTTTGGGGGAGGTACCACTTCAGAAAAGTTGTGGGACAAGTTGAGAGACTTGAAGCAGGAGGGTCTTTCAGAATATGCCACCTATGAGTCCAAATTTGTGGATTTGTGGGTTGAGTCACTGGCTAGGGGGGAAGCTGCACCCGATTTCCTAAAAAAAGATCGGTTCACGCATGGCTTATGGCCGCTTCTCAAGGAGAAGGTGAAAGGTAGATTCCCGGCTACGTACGAGTTAGCCGTTGAGATTGCTCGCCTTAAAGACAAGAAGCTGTGAATGAAAGCCAAAGAAACCGAGTCAACAGAATCAGGAACATCGTGTCGACCAGCAACTACGACAACCACCATTCCACCACCACCACCGGCTCTTGGGGTAAGAGATGACCAACAAGATATGTTGGCACATATTACTGACCAACTGCAGAATTTGTATGTCCACTTAATACAACAAGGGAGGAGTCAAGAAAGAGATCAAGACCCTCAAAGAGCACGATGACAAAACAGGGAGTATCATTGCTACAACTGCGGAGAAGACGGTCACGGTATGTACTACTGTCCCAAACCACGACAAAACTATAATAGAGGAGGTAGGAGGAACCAATTGTCACCCCCTAGAGAAAGAACACCCCCACCCCGAGCACCACCCCCACCAACACAAATTCTACGTCCACCCCAGACACCACTACAAGCATCCATCCCACCTCTTCCACCAGCCCCACCACCTGATCGCCCTGTAAACATCATAAGGCTAGAAGAGAAAGGAAAAGCCATAGTAGTGGATCCACCCAGAGCAAAGGAGAGGGACAAGGGTAAGGAGAAGGTAACCTTTTTAGAACCACTTGAAGCCATGACTGTGAAAAGAGCTAGGAGGGAGAAAGCTACACAATCAGATGATGAGAGAAGCATGAGAGGAGAAACTAGCAAGAGGCCATCCAGGCCACGACGGAAATTGGGCATCACCGACTTCCAGCTAGGGGAAAGTTCTAAGCCCTATGATCTAACATTGGATGTGGCAGAGCAAGGACTGAAGATTACATGGCCACAGCTGCTACATCTTGCACCAAAAGCAAGGCGACAATGGTCTAAAATGGTAAGTATAAGACGCTCCAAAACAAAGGTAGCCGGAGCAATTTCGGGATGCAACATGGATGACATCCTTCCAATTGTCGACGTAAACATAAAAGGAAAGAGGGTTGGAAACACCTACATTGATGGAGGTGCACAAATCTGTGTAATGAGCGAAGCTATGATGCTTCGATTAGGGCTCGAGGTTGACCGGCCTTCTCCATGCAAGGCAAAGATGGCAAACAACGCAAAAGTAAAGTGTGTGGGTGTGGTAAGTGCCGTGAAAAACAAAGCTTTCAACACTGAGGTAGAGGTAGATGTTTTTGTAATGCCTACTAAGGGGGAGGGCTATCCACTAATTTTGGGAAGGCCATGGTTGATGGCCATGAAGGCAAAACAGGACTGGGGTACTGGCCTTCTACGCATGACCAGTAAGAAAGGGGAGACAATCTACTACGACACGAGGATTGGCAAGCAGAAGCAAATGAATCTAGAAACATCGGCAGATGAAACCACTAGCGAATCTTCCAGTTCTGAGGAGGAGACCACATCCACCAACGAAAGTGACAGTTCCATTGATGTGATGGGTATCATTATGAAGGATTCACAAAGGGTAAGCACAACTGGTGATCCATCACCAAAAGGGCGACCCAATGAAGAAGAGAGCAAATCACCTGGCCTAGGAGGAAGTAGGTTGAAGGGTATGTTGTCTACGGAATTAACACTTGAGGAGAAAGATAGTTTTTTGCAAATGTTGATGGGATTTCCTAACCTGTTCATTGACAACTATGAAAGAATCACAGGCATTAAAGTGGTGGAACATCATATTAAGCTGAAGGAAGGGGTAAAACCAGTTGTGCAAAAGCTACGACGACTGGGGGTCATACAAGAAAAGGCACTCTTGGCCGAGGTAAGGAAATTGTTGGAGACGGGATTCATCTATCCTGTAGAAAACTCAGAATGGGTGTCACCCGTAGTGGTGACGCCTAAAAAGAATGGTAAGTGGAGGGTCTGTGTTGACTACAAACCACTAAATGCAGCTACAAAGAGAGACCACTTTCCTCTCCCTTTTTTGGATGAAATTCTGAATGAAGTAGCGGGTTTTGAATGCTATACCGTCTGTGATGGTTATTCTGGATACTTTCAAATACGCATAGCCTTGGAAGATCAGCTAAAAACCACTTTTATCACGCCATGGGGTTGTTTTGCATACAGGGTTATGCCATTTGGTCTCACAAATGCACCTGCCACATTCCAAAGATATGTCACATATGTTTTTCAACCGTTCTTTGGAACATCCATAAGAGTGTTCATTGATGATTTTTGTATATATAGCTCCCGTATTTCACATTTAGAAAAGGTAATTGAAGGTTTGGCCAGGTTGCAAAGCCTAGGTGGGCAATTAAATGTGGACAAATGCCACATTGGGGAGAGTAAAGTCATTCTACTAGGCCATGAAATTTCAGCAAAAGGTATCAACGCCGACCCAAGTAAGGTGTCCGCACTCATAGCCCTACCTTCACCAACGACCGCACGTCAACTGGTCTCTTTTTTACAGAAGGTGAGGTACTTAAGTAGATTCATACATCTACTATCACAACTTGTTCTACCACTGCAACAACTCACTCAAAGATCAACTTTCACTTGGGACGAGGAAAGCGAACATCACTACAACAAGGTAAAGGAGGTCTTAGCCACTCTGCCAACTATCTCACCACCTAAGTGGGATGAAAAACTCTATGTCACCTCAAGTGTTGGTGATGACTCATTGGGGGCTGTGCTACTCCAAAAGGATACGACGACATCTTTCATGAGGCCAATCTACTTCTCTAGTCGAATGATGACAGCAGGAGAGAAAGGTTTCACCCATGTGGAACACTTACTCCTAGCTCTTAGATTTGCAACTACAAAGTTTAGGTCATATTTGCTGCCTAAGCAATTTGTGATTCTAACCATGGATGAAATATTTCCCTATGTTGTACAACACATGGATGTGTTTGCTAGAATTACTAAATGGCTAGTTCGTCTGCAAGAGTTTGACTACACGGTACAGGTAGAAAGCACGACAAGGGCAAGTTTGGGGGGACTCATGACCTACCAAGTCTTTGAAAGGAAGGAGAAGCAATCTAAGGAAGGAGAAGTCCGATTACCTCCAGTACCACCGATGGTAGAAGGAGCATACTCTCTCTACTTTGATGGAGCCTACAAGCTAGCGTCCGACAAAGCAGCTGCAGGCATAGTGGTCTTTGATGAAAAAGGGACAAAGGTATTTTCGTTGGGCCAATTGTTAGATTCACATTCTAACAATGAAGGTGAGTATGCAGCACTAACCAAGGATCTACAATGGTGCGTCTCGCAAGGTGTACAACGCCTTAATGTATTTGGGGATGCTCTACTTTTGGTAAGGCAAGTAAATGGAGCATGGACATGTAAGAATCCTAGTTTAAGGACTCACTTGAGTGGTGTAAAAACCTTGTTGGGTAAGTTTGAAGAAGTTCAAATACACCATATCCCAAGGGCTCAAAACCAAGAAGCAGATATCCTAGCAAGTGAAAGACTACAGGAAGTGGTGGTTGGAGCAATAAAACTAAAGCTCCCTCTATTTCAAGGCAGTGATGCCTTGCCTGACATCATGCATTTTTTGGAAACAGGGGAATGCCCATCAGATTTAACAAAGGGACAGAAGCAATGGCTGACGCGGAAGGCCACAAGGTATCGACTCATCAATGACGGTTTGTACTGTAAGGGTAAGGACCAAATACTCAGGAAGGTCCCTCTCTCTCAGGAAATCACGGGAGTAATTGCTAGCTGTCACGACGGGGTTTGTGGTGGTCACTTTGCCCTAGACATAACAAGTAGGAAAATCTTGCAGGCAGGCTTCATATGGCCTAGCCTCAACCGTGATGTACACCACTGGTGCAAAACATGTAGGTTGTGTCAAAAGGCCGGCACTAGGTCACTTATGCCTGAACCACAGACACCTATTCTCTCATATGGCCCATTTGAAAAATGGGGTATCGATGCCATTGGGCCATTACCTAGGGCCAACTCAGGAAAATTCTACATTATCATGGGGGTCGACTACATGACTAGATGGGCAGAGGCTACAACCACCACTAGAATCACAGCGGTAGAGGTAGCTAAATTTATCTACAAGCACATATGCTGTAGGTTTAGCACACCTTTAGAGATCATCTATGATAGAGGGCCAGGTTTCAGAGCAGACTTGGTAGGAGAATTAATGCAGAAACTGGGCATTACAAGGAGGCACTCTTCACCATATTACACTCAATGTAATGGCCTAGTTGAAAAGGTAAATGGAATGGTTTCTAAAATTATTACCAAGCAGGTAAACAATCATCCTGGAGACTGGGATAAGTATCTACTACCAGCTTTATGGGCCTACAGAACTTCATTTCGTACATCCTTAGGATTCACACCGTATCATCTAGTATTTGGTAAGGAAGCAATCTTGCCCATTGAAGTGCAACTACAAAGTCTCAGAGTAATGGCAAGCCAGCTTCAACAGCCCAACATGCATTTGAGAGATCACATCATCAACTTGGAAAGACTGCAGCTGGACAGAGAAGAAGCAATAAATTATTATGCAGCACAAGCAGAGCATAGACTGCTTAGCTTTAACGAGCATCTCCGGAAAAAAGAATTGAAGAAAGGAATGTTGGTGCTCCGCTATGACAATCACTTCGACACGCGCAAGGATAAGAAACTCCTACTCCGATGGGAAGGTCCTTTCATCGTCAGGAAAAAGTATGCCAATGGAAGCTACCAGCTTATGGAGGCTGATGGAAAACTTCATAAAACCAGGGTAAATGGTTGGCGACTTAAACCTTATTTTCTTCGATTTGACCAGGCTCCACCAATTGACATTCCAGATGAGGACACACCATCAGCCGCCACCTCCGACGATAATGATCAAACAGATGAGCTAGAGACATGAATGCCTCTAGCCAAAAGGGGAGGGCTAATGATGGGGGCTTTTCACAAGCCAAGCTCCCATACCCCTATTCTCTCGTCCCCACCCCATGAAAACCCCCTCTTATGGATGGACTGATAAAAGGCATTGGAAAAAAGTAAGAAAAAATAAATTATGATTATGTAAATATATAAGAAATGTAAAATAGGCCACCTCATGCCTGCGGGGTAGCCCATCCCCACCTTGCCTCCTTTTTCTTCACTATTGCCCCGCCGGGTGTCCCTTTTCCTCTCCTCCACTCAAAAGGTCAACCCCCTCTCTCTTCCCTTTGTCCTTTCTCCTTTCTCTCTCCCCTCAATCTACCCCACCTCTCACCAATAATGCATTCTAACTCACCAATAATGCACCCTAACTCACATGCAACTTACCCTATCTTCCAAAATAGTATACCCCACCCCCCCTTTCTCTCTCCTATCATATCCCATGACCCAAATACCCCCCCCCTCTCTCTAAAGGGTGCCATGTCTCTTGTCTTGTACCTAAATAACCTCCCCCACACTCACACACACTCACTTTCACTAAAAAAGGTGCCCACAGACCCATCCCCACCCGGTGGTTACCTGATTTTTCTTGTGTTCACACACATCTGCACACAGATTCACCTTTGAACACACTCCTCTCTCTCCCCTCTTGTAATTACTTTATTCTCCATGTCACCTCTCACTTTTTTCATCAACCCATCTCTCTCTCTTAGTCTCTCTCTCATGAGACTGCTGTTCTGGCACATATACACACTGCCAAACAAGTGGGGCCCACAGTCACATGGCCTATGTAGATAATGATTTCTTCATTTCTAAATTCTAGAATTTCTCCCCCCTCCTCCCCTATATAAAGAGGGGTCACCATCACACAAAAACACACAACATCACCAAAGAACACACTATGCACTGTGTGTGCCTAGTGCACACACACACACCCACACCATCACCATCACCGCAATCACCATGCTCGTCTTGAGCATGACCTCTACACCCTTGGCTATGGAAGATGAAGGGCAAACTAAATGAAGGATGATGGCCATAACCCTCGTGCGAGTCTTCGCCATCAACTCCCACCTATCCGCCATGTGCTCTACCACTCTCTCCCTTTTCATTTCCCTACCCTATGCTCCCCATTTCATCGCCTAATTCTCTAAATAAAGCTTGAGGTTTTGTGAGTATGTTTTCTTGCAATGTTTTGCCCATGTGAGGTATGCGGAATCGCCACCTAGTCTTGTGTTTTGGAGTGAGCTTGTGTATGTGTGAAGGGTGTGCGGATTCGCCATCCTTTTGTGATGCCTAAGTACTAAGCCACTATACTCTCACTCTCTCTCTCTCTCTCTCTCTCTCTCTCTCTCTCTCTCTCTCTCACTCACTTGATCTCATTCCCTTTCCTTTTCATCATTACTCCCAAGCATCCATCTCTCTTGGATGAAAACTTTGTTATGGTGGTGTGTTGTTTGCGTCCTAGCCACTGAAGCTAGGTGGTGCCCCCTGTTTGCTTTACCATGACAGGCTCGAGGCGCGCCATTCGGTCCCCGGTGTTTTAGAGGCCCGTCGGGGTTCGGGGTTCGCTTTGCTCCCGTCAATGTATTCAAAAGTCTAGATTCAAATTCAGATATAATATTTGGTGAGGCTAAGATTGAGGATTGGAGATCTCAAGTGCAAAATCAGACAGTTAACCAGCTCAAGGCTCCCATACATGTGCCTAGAGTCTCCAAAGCAGAAACTTCAATGGTAACGGAGATCAAGTCCAAGCAGATCCGTGTGACTGGCCCCCGTCACCTTAACCTTGACCCGTAGATGATCAAAGACGGTAATAAGCTCAAGGTTGAGGCCTGCTTTGATATGACCCCATCACCATTAGCATACGGAATTATTGAGGTTTCTTTCCAATGGAAACGGTTGCCTTCTTTCATGCACAGTAAACACATCGGCATGTATATATACCCTTTACAACAATCCCTTGATGTAATGATTTCTTATTGGGTAGTCAAGCGATCTAAGGCAAGCAGGAGTCAGGACCCTTGTGATCGAGCCTTGTCCTTCTTTTGTCCTTGCAAAATAGGAAGCCCAAGCTTACCTACAACTAGCTGTAGAAGACAAGAATCCCTTTCTGCAACAAGTGACTTGCCCCTATCTCTTTCCGGCTATAGAAACTCTCTCTCACCATCTCTCTCTCAAGAAAATCCTAGACCCGTACTGTTTGTCCCTCATGGGCTCAAGGGCGGGCCTGTGGAGGGCGTTAAGACCTCAAGTTTACCCACTATCGTAGAATCGAAGCAGACCTCTTGTAGCTCGTTTTGCTCTCTCGACTTGAACCTTTTCGACCTACTGGTTCAAATCTCGCGAGCTGTGAGAACCTTCAAATCTTGCAAGCTGTGAGGACTTGCAACGCTCTCTCTCTCTCTCTCTCTCTCTCTCTCTCTCTCTCTCTCTCTCTCTCAAACCGACAACCTGTTACAAGCTTAGCCCTGCTTCTTGGCCCTACCTCAAAGGCCACCTCTTTCTTTATGAATCACAGGCTTGGCCCTGCCTCAAGACTAAGTGGCACGGGCATGGGAGGGTGGGATCTACGGCGGGGGCATTGTGGGCCGTAGATCCCAAATGCGGGTACCCTAGATTACAAAAGTAATCTAGGTTTTGTAATCTAGGGTAACAAGTGATAAAATCACAAGGCCTGCCAGGCATGATAAAAATTTCTTTTTGATATCCAATTTTTCAAGCCCCCTTTCGTATGATTTGTGTAATGCAATCAACTTATATAATTTGCCATATATAACGTTAACTTAAAGATATAAATACAAAAAATGACAGGCAATTTTGAGATTGTTTTGATAGGCAAAGTAGCCCTTGACAAAAAAAAGTAGGCGTTAATTTTAGGCCGTGATCTGAGGCTAGATCCCACTTTAAAATCACTACATCTCTAAGCTTTTGTAAAAAAAACATAAGCAGATAGAATTGAATTAAAAAAGCACCCTTAAGCTCTACATCCTAAGCTTTAGATCCCTATGCTCTACACCCCACTTTAAAAATTCTACATTTTTAAGCTCTAGAACCCTTTTTACAAATTTAAAACTGTAGATCCCTAAGTTGTAAATCCCACTTTAAAAGCTTTAAAGCTCTAAGTCCTAAAACTCTAACGTCTCGGGGTGACCCTCCCCCTACTTGTGGATCCATGTAACATTTTCACTTTCTTTAATTCAAAGTTTTACCTTCTAATATAAAAAAACTCTAGATTCCCATTGGATCATTGGAGACCTTATTTTAAATGTTTTACATCTTTAAGTTCTAAACTAGGCTTTAAAATCTCTAAAAATTAAAAAAAAAATCTTTAAAGTTGGATCATTGGAGACCTTATTTTAAATGTTCTACTTCTTTAAGTTTTAAACTTAGCTTTAAAATATCTAAAAATAAAAATAAAAAATCTTTAAAGGTTAAAGCCCTAAATGATAAATTCCTTCCATAAAGTTTTAACTAACAAAAATGACAACTTTAGTCTATTACCTCAAGTTTCAAGGGGTGAACCAAATTCTCAAAATGAAAAGGTGGGTAATATAAATTTTCAAACGAAAAGATGACTCTTGGGATTTGTGGAGCCTCTAAGGTTTTATCATTTAACATGTAAAGCTGTCAACGTTTTATGCTTCCAAAGGCATTCGGCAACCCAAAATCTTTTCCTTGATATACGAGTTCATTTCATATTTCAAAACTCAAGACATGCCCATCATTAGATTTACACAATTCATTTCAATGAGTGTCCACTATCTTATTTCAACCAATCAACATTTTTGACATGTCAAAAAATGCTTAAAAATATAACTCAACCTTTTTCATATTTTAGTCAGCAAAAAGAGAAGGCAACGCTATAGCCTTGCCCTTTGGGAAGGCCAAAAAGTAATCTAGGGTACCCGCATTTCAGAAGTAATTTAGGGTACCCCCATTTTGGGGCGTCGGGTTTGAACCTGCGATCTCATGCACGGGAGGTGCCTACCCTAACCACTACGACATGCGTGCATTGTGAAACGTGGAGGCCCTAATTTACTTAAAACATGTAAATTAGGGGCGAGCACCGAAAGTAAATTAGGGTACCCTAGATTACTTTTTATTATAAAAAGTAATCTAGGATACCCTAATTTACTTTCGACGCCGCCACTGGGATCCACGGTCCACAATGCCCCCATCGTAGATCCCACCCTCCCATGCCTGTGCCACTTAGTCCCGACGTTGGCCCTGCTTCAAAGGTGTCAAGACTAGCGTTGACAGTCTGCATCACATCACCTTTGTGTTGGCGGGCTTCAAACCACCAAGTTCAGGCCAATCTCAAACCAAAGGATCTTGTTGGCGGGCTGCACACCATTGAGTTCAAGAGAATCCCAAACCCAAAGGAACTTGTTCCCATAGCTTTACCCCAAAAAAAAGCAGCACTTCTCTTGCTTTGTGGAGGGTCGCCCACATAACACAGATTTTGGATTCCTTGTAGGATCCGTGCACAAAATGATCAAGAAGCATGGATGGATCGACTTCTTACCTTAGCTGAGCTTGAGTGGAAAGAGAAGCAGCATACGAGTGCTACAAGAGGAAAGCTACGCAGGCGAAGGAGAAGCTCGACAAGAAACTAAAGGACAAAGGCATCAATGAAGGAGATCTTGTGCTAAGGTATGACAATCGACCCGATAATCTTTTTGATGCCAAATTTGAAACTAGATGGCTGGGGCCATACATAGTTAACACTAGGTTGGTAATGGGACACTTTTATGTCCTGGGGCACTTTTATGTCCTGTTAAGTGACCATTTTCCTTGAATTATGTCAAGAGTTTCAAAATGGATTTTGAGGTGCTATCTATCTAGAAATTTGTCTCGTGAGCTGAAAAAAACTCGACATTTTTTTGGAATATCAATTCCATCTTTAACCTTGTCCTTGCACAACATTTCACAACCTAAACTGTGTGAAAAAACGGGTCCTGTTTTTGGCTTTTTTCAACTTTTTGCAACTATACCACTCTAGAATTCATTTTTGTGAGGTCTATAATGCTAGAGAACTATCTTTAGTAGTCCTCAACATGTCCTGATGCTTCTAGGGAGAATAAATATTAAAGTTGTAAGTTATGACCAAATTACAAAAATTGTCAAATCTTGGCTTTTAGCCAATTTTAGCTCTTCTATGATTTTTTTCGTGGATTTCATAATATCCAAATGCATTTTTTATTTTCTATGTCGCATATTGTAACATAAAGCTAATATTCCTTGAGTTTTGGGGCACCTAATACCCTATTTTGCATAGTACACAATGATGGTTGATTTTTTCAATTATAGAAGAAAACGAAACATTCTAGTATATCAAGTATAACTTTTTCAATATTGTTAGTTTCTTGTGACAACTACATGCATTTTGTAGGTAGTAACCATATCTAGTCATAAGGATCAAATTTGGCTAGATATTGAATAGTTTCTATGGGATTCTACAACTCATAATGTTGAACCCAGTTTTTTAATGTTTCCTGTATTTAGCACTTCATCTTTGTCCCCAAGATTCCCCTTGGTAAGAGATGTATTATTCTTTTGACATGCTCCATGGCTCCTTATGAACATAAAGGACAATAGGGAACTAAGAAAACATGCATATATTATTTGTATTGAGCGTGGCTATAGAAACTTTGATGATAGGTTTGCAGAATGATAAAAATCCAACTTTTTTGTACCTATTTATTTTGGTAAAACAAAAAATAGTGAGTGAGAAGCAATCATATGTTCTAATCACCAACCCATTGAAGTTAACTAGGAAATTTATCTCAAGTCCTACAAAAATCCCTAATCTTATTTTTATGCAACAAAACGTAAGAAATGATTGTTTTTATGAAAATGCACTGGTCCATCAATTTTGGAGGCTTGGTGTGACAAAAAGATGAGAAATTTTACAAGTTTCTTATTTTTTCCATGTGTAGTAGGCCTTGAACTATAACCTCATGAAAGGATTTTACAAAAAGAGTGGATCTACTATGGTTTTGGAGGTTTTTTTCAAAACCCTGAATGGACACTTTTATGTCCTGTTAGGTTACCAACCTAGTGTTAAGAAGGATTTCAATTCAAGTTACTATCAACTTATGGACTTGAATGGGAAATAGAACTCTAGGAAGGTAAATGGTTATCGCTTGAAGCCCTATTTGAGTCGCCTTCTACCAAAGGATCTACCAAAGATCTGTCCAAAGGCTGCTGTCTCATGTAATTACTGTTACATGAAGCATGAGTGTAACTCCAGCCAAAATTCTGAGGGGCCAAACAATGAAGATCTCGTCAAGGACTCTGAAGCACTCTCTTTGGAAAAGATGCTCTATGATGGTACATGAATATACCATCATCATGGGGGAGGGCTAATGATAGCCGTTTTTCAGCTCTCCGTAATTGCCATAGTGAGTTATCCCACCCTACCAAAATCACCTAAACACTGTGGCTATTCTTACCTTTTCATTGTACATAGGCGTGTGTGAGTTAGGGGGCTTTTCACATATCTTCTTAAAACCCTCAGCTAGCTAGTCACTGGGCTAGTTGAACCAAAAATAGATAAATAAAATCAAAAAAATAAAATATATTATGGCCCATTTGTGTGTAAATATTGCATTGTATATATGGCCTAAATTTAAGGGTTTTTATAATTATTTTTTTATTTTATTTAAATATTTATACTTAGGTGTGTGTTTTATTAAACATGTGTATGCCTTCTTTCATCCTCTTACACCATAAACATATTTTTTGCCAATGTGTACATACTCTAACCTCATATTTTTCTTTTATACAAATCACCCCCACATTTTCACCCTCACTCTCGTGAAAACAAAAATTGATTTCTACTCTCTTAGTCACGTTTATTATATTATTTACTTGCATACATTTTCTTCTTTCACCCAAAATAATACAAAGAGGGACCATATCATATGATTCCAATATCTTTCCATACCCACAATTTCTCCGTATTTTATTTTTTTATTTTTTTCTCATTATTCTAACACCATGTGCTCATTGAGCTAAAATACATGAATAGTCCATACACTAGTCCCACCATGTATATATTTCTTTATTCACCAATAATCCTCCTCCATGCATGTGTAAAGGGCAACTTGGATGCTTTGTATTATGATATGACAAAGGAGGGGCTCACTCTTGGATGCATTGTACAAATTCAACAAAGGAGGGGGCCACTAAAAGACTTTTGCAGGCATAAAAAATAGGCTTTTTGGTGAGATTTTTGGCACCCATCTCCACTCCGAATTTGGAGTGGTGGTCAAAAGAGAAAATGTGGAAAAAATGCCGAATAATCACCTCAAACATTTTGGTGATTTTTGGAGCAACCACCGGTGAGCTATGATTTTTTGAGTGGACCCCAGTCTGCCCACTTTTCTCTCACCTCCTTTCCCACTTCCACACACATACACTCATTCCTCCCCATCCCTCACTCAAATCTGCAACTTTCATGGCTTACTTCATCTTCTTCACCATTTCCATCTCTCCTTACTCCATAGCTCAAAAGATTATCATCTCTACACACATATAGCTCAATTTCTCTCTCTAGAATCAAATTCATATTACCATAACCTCTTCATCCTTTCACAAAAGAGAAAAAAAATCAGCAAATAACCAATCTCAAGCCCTGCAAAAGGAGGAGTTTGATCATGGAGAATTCAACTTCCCCTTGGTCACAAGAACTGCACCGACAAAGTTCTACAACCGCTTCATTCACTGGAGGAGAAGGTGGAAAATTTCATTTACATTTTGTGGTTTCCACCAAATTGTGTATATTCTCATTCTTCTCTTACTTTTTATCATTGTATAAATCATATAATGCACCTTGAGTGCATATGCCATGTAATTTTATCCCATCCTATTAACTTCAAACTACTAACATTAACTGCTAACCCTTTTTTTGTAAATTGCACCCACTCTACTCCACCGTGGAGTAGGCAACCTTACACAAAAAATCACTCACCTCTCTAGAATCTTCTCTATTTCACCTCAATAATTCTCTCCTCTTGAGCCCACATCCATGTGACTCAAGAGACAAGCGAGCCCCACTCTCATAAGAACATATAAAAATTTTCATAGATTAAACATGATTTTCTATGAAAATGTTGATTAGGTATAATCCTAATTAGGGCTCTCCTCACCTATAAATAGAGCCCTTCTCCCTTTGTAAATGGCACTGGGATCCCTAAACTATTGTTCACTACTTTGAGCGTGCCATTCACCATCTTAGTTTTAGGGAGTGAGAGTAAGCTCTCTATGCACCATTACATGTGGTGTATAGGAAAGCTTCTTTGAGCTAGTTGTAACATTGCAAGGGAGTGAGTGAATCATAACTTCAAATCAAAGTTGTACCTACTCTTGCGCATCAATTTAATCAATAAGTTGGGTGAAAATCGCGGGTCAAAACTCTCTTGAGTCTCTCCAATTCACGCTTGGCAACTTCATCTCATTTAGTTTAAGGTGACGCGTTTTCATTTTGAGATTCTTTTGTAGTATCTGCTTGTATGTGACTCAAGAGATTTTGTGTTTGTTTTCGTTGCTTGGGAAAACATTATAAGAGGGTTGTATGGTGAGAGGTCTCCCATAACCTTAAGATAATGTGTAGATTGCAACATCATCAAACTTAATCGTGTCTCTTGACTCTCCTCCAAGCTGTTCATACACCCACGTCAATCATTAAAATTGAAGCTAAATTCTTGCACAAAGATCTCTCTCTTTCTTTTGTGTGTGCGTATGTGTATGTGTGTGTGTTTGGTGTGTGTATTTATAGCATTTAAATTAGTGATAGTGTACCCTTCCTTCTCGCTTGTATTGCTAAGGGATTCTCTTCTTTTGCGTCCTAGTTCACTCTTTAACTAAGTGGTGCCCCTATCTTGTTTGGGTTTGGCTGTGGGTTGGTTGTTGTGTTGTGGTTGTGGTTGCCCCCCGCCCCAATTGAGCAGCACGGGAGCCTTGAGGGGTGTTTAGAGGTTGTCTCTCTTGTTGCCCGCCCCGGACCGCCTCACTGGTTACAGCAGGAGTTCTTGGTGGGGTTTTGATCGAAAATGTCATCACTTGGAGCGCCTAGAGAACGTGGGAACGTAGATTAGAAGGACTTTTTCTTTGAACTATCAAACTCAGTTAAAATTTTGTAAGGCAATGGATATTTCAGCACCGTCATGGAGCTGGTGGGCCGTTGGCAACTGCAAAGGTGGGGAGAGGGGCACGCCAGTTTGCATGGAAAAGAGAGGCGGCAACTAGAGAAGAAAAAGGCAGGTAGGGATGCTATTGGAGCTCACTACGCATGAAGAGAGGGTCGCCAGGTGATGGGGGCCAGGAGAAAGACGGCAAAGGCGGCCTCAAAAGAGCTCTCCAATGGCATGAAATGAGGGGGGGCGCTATGAATTGATGATCAAGGGCACATGTTTGGTTATGCTACATATGAGAGAGAAGAGTTTATAGTTTATGCCCCTCAGTCACGTGTTGGCAACCAAGCTTGGGGCTAGACTCACTGAGGTCAGAAAGAATGGAACGTGTTCTTGGCTTCGCCCTGTAAGACTCAGGTCACTGTTGAGTACAAGAATGGAGGTGGCGCTACAGAGGGCTGCCATGAACTGCAGGTGAAAAAGAGGATCTGCGCTAGCAGCCAAGCAAGAGGAGTCGAGTGGCTGTAGTTGGCATAGCCGTGTGGCAGAGGACCGCAAGCAGGGAGCCAAGGGGCTGCAGATAAGCAAGGAGCCATCGCCAAGGTGAGGGGGGAGAGAAGGTGCCTGAGAAAAGCCATCACCGAGGCAAGGGTGGCGAGGACTGCTGTAGGGCCAAGAGGAGCTGCAGGTGGTCACCACCAGGAGCATAAGGAAAGGAGCGCTTCACATTGGAGGGCCAAGAGGAGACCCTTGGGTATTGGAAACAGAGCCGCAAGGCCGGCTACAAGGAGAGAAGCCGCCAAGGTGCTGAGAGAGCAAGGGCTGAAGCCCGCATACAAGATTGAAGGGTGGGTCTATAAGCGTCCTGCAAGTAAGGGGGCCGAGGGGTGCTGCTGCAGGTTGAAGAGCAAGAGAGCTTGGGCTGCGGATGAGCAAGAGGTATCCTCTGGTCCGTGTACAGAAGGTGGCATACATGCGATAGAGCCAAGTGATGGCCGGAGTGCTGACTACAGTTAAGTCCACAAGCTAAACGAAGGGCACTACTAGTTGCAAAGGGCTGAATGATTGTATGCAAGGGCACACTCTAGCCCTCTCTCATTCTAGTTTTATCTTATGTTTCACTATCGTATACTTAATTTCTATAACTCGTCAACATAACGCTCTCGCTCTAGCTATACTTTCTAAATCTACATATATATTATGTTAACATCACTGATAACTTTATGCCCTATTTTGATGTATCTCGACTCCAGCAAAGCAAGCAGGTGGATATTATTGTTGGAGTTAGAGTTAATGGCCTAACCCATTGTCGTTTATCATTTAAGTGATTCTAAGCGGTCGAGCCGATCAAACCTTGTTCAAGTTATTTTTAATTTTTGATGATATAGTGCTCATTTGCATATCTTATTAGCTTGTATATCGCTGTTTTTGCTTCTTCCTCTCTACCACCTCTCATAGCCGGAGGCCCCGAGCCTTCCTGGCTTATCTTTCGTACACAAATCCTCTGACATTTTTGGTGAACCCGACGTGAAACGAGCCGGGGTGGGAGGTAAAGATGGAGATGCCAGAACAATTAAAGCACCTTATTGACAATTTCAATTCTAACGGATTTTGAAAAAAATCTAGCAGTTACAAATTTACTAAAAATGATGGAATTAGTTCAGGGATGTCAGCAGGGAGCAAAAGCCATGCAGATAAAATAGCAAATTGATGATGTTGTAGAGCTAGCACTTGATGCTGTATGGGAGAAGTATCATAATTTTCAGGGATATGATCCAGAAGGTTTTATTGCATGTTATGAAGCTGAGATAAAGAGCCAAAATGTTCCAAAAAATTGGATGATTGCAACTTTTGAAGAGGTTGTAAACTCGGATTTTAAAAAGCAGGTTCAAGAACTGGCAGAAGCATATCCCACACGGTGGGACTATTTTGCAGAGGAATGTATTTACGAAATCTCAAGAATTCTAGATCTGGAAATAAAAGAGATTACAGAACGAAGCCAGGTTGTCTTCAGTAAAGGTGAAGGAGATCAGATGCAGTTCCTCAATTATGATGAATTCTAGAGCATATTTTTGCAAGAAGTAAAGCCAAAGAAAATGCCGAGCTAGAAGTAGCAGATTCAGTTTTAGAGGAGCTTATTTTGAGCAATGAAGAAAAGGTAAACGATGAATTTAATGTTGAAACAGATTTGTATGATTATTTTTCAAAGATTTCTCGGATGGATGCTACCTCCAATAATGGTTCCAATGAAGATATAGACTGTACAACAAGTGGTTCACAAGATGATGACCTTGACATGGGTTATTATGAAGGAGTTCATCAAGCAGATGAGCCTCTACCGGACATTACTAAAACTATCAGCACTATAGTCGAGCAGGATAACATGTTTGCTACAGATGAGTGCATAAACAAAGCTATTATATACACAGTAGCTAATGAAGTGACCAAGATTGTGGACCAAGCACAAGATGAGCCTGAGAATGTTAACGAACTTATGATTTCTACTAACAATATGTTTGCAGATGCTATTATCCGGGAAGAAGATGCCATAATCAATGATTTCCTGGCTAGATATGAAGGAGATGATCATGACAATATAGAAGAGCTTTGTGATGCATGTACCCCTTCAGAGGGGGTGTCAGATGAACCTTTGCAGTGCTATGCTGGATTGCTAAGTAACATGGATGCAAATGAGGAAGCAGAGGATGATATTAATGAGTATGAAGATTCTCTAGATCATGCTGATTGTGAACAGGATATCGACATGGATTTTACATCTATGCTTATACATGGGTTGCAAGAGGAACTAACTCCTACAGTTTCGATGAATGTACAGACTTCCAAGGGTGATTTGCCCAAGGATGTTATGGATAAAGATCTACATGATAAAGCTGTTTTACATTATCAAACTCAAAAACCAAGTAAAGATGCTTCTGATAATACAAGTCCAAATTGTTCCAAGGTTCTTCCTGATGGCTATGAATCTAAAGGGGGTGATGATGCTAAATCATCCTTGATCCTTCAAAAAGTTCAAAAGGTTTTTCATTTCCTTGGACAGTATGCTAATTATGGTAGAATTAGGATACTATTTCTTTTAATGATGCTTATGTCAATGATGGTTTGGCTGCCAGTAAAAGGGAGACAATGCTCATTAAGGCTTACTGGTAACAATCTTATGTTTCGAGGAGTTTATGATATGTGGGTGTTGCACTATGCTTCAGATGATGCTCTAGTATACTGTGAGCCATCAATGCTATGTGATCTTGAGGATATTTGATCCAAGAGATTCTAAGGATCTTCAAAAGCAGGTTCAATACGGATGTTTACTTGTGGACATGCATTTTGATTGCATGCTATTTGATCCAGGAATATTACATCTACACCAGAAATGTTTAATGTTGATTGATACAAGAAATGTATGCCCATGTGGATGTTATGTTGCTCCACTATTGGGGCATATTCTTATTATCCCATTTGATTTTGAGAGCTATTGAAGTGCAACTTGCAAATTCAAGGATATCAGTTATTTTCTTGTAGTAGGTTACTTGGCACTAGGTTTCGTTTTTGGATTTATGCTATGAAGAGAAGATTTTTTGGTTATGCAATCAATCAGCTTACGTGGCTAGCTTCCAGTTGATATCTTTGGACAATTGATAAAGTATCTGCACATCTTTTGACTTAGTTCTACTACCAGAACTTAAAGTAAAGGACTTGATAGCCATTCCCTGTGTAGAAAAAATAAGCCATACTTGAGCTTGACAGGGTTCCCTAAAGTGAGCTTGATGGTCAAGCCATGTGTATCATTAACTGGAGCACTTGAGTCTGGCGGGGTTTACTAAACAGATTTTTTATAATTGAATACTTTGGAGACACGACATATACGGTTCAAGGATTTGCAATGAACATCTACCAAATAATTGAGCTAGACCATTGATGATATAGTTTAAGCCTTATTTTCTTTTACATGTACTTACCAGTCATGTGATCTTGATGCTAAGCAGCTTAAGGTGATTGTAGCAGATATAGATTGAAGATCAGTTGGCACAGACCGGAGGCTCTGCAGGTTCAGAGGGGGTGGATGTCATGCAGCTCCTCTTCCATGATGGGAAAAAGAGTAAAGAGAGGTAGAAAAAGTCTATTTAAAGCTCACACATTTATTGAGCGGTCACCAGGGCTGGAGAACAAGCAAGGAGATCCAGAAAATGTATGCTTTATGTGGTTATGAAGGCCTAAGCATAGATATTTCATGCTTGAAGAAAAGGTTTTACATGTGAAAGGGCTCTTAGGACATACAAGGCAACTTGGGTAGAGGAAGACATGTGGTCAGTGGTAAAAAGGAAAGTGTGTGAGAGACTTCACACCTCTGCATGAGGGAGGCCGAAAAAGTCTTAGTCTGGAAAAGTTTTGTAAAACAAGTTTTTCGTAAGCATGGGCCGCGATGAGAGAAGGAAAAGGGCGTGCTGAGCATTTTTGCGTCTCGTGCACAGAGGCTAATTCTGCACCAATGAAGAGATATTCAAGTTTTCATTCTCTGTTGTATCAAGGGAGGAAGCCATAAGTTTTGAGCACTCTAACTCTTTTTCCAAGCTTCCATAGCCCACTCTAATCCAAGCTTCCATAGCCACTCTAATCAAAGAAGCCATAACCTAAGCCGTAATCTCTTTCTCAAGCCAAAATTAATCATTTTTCCTGGGATCTTTCTCTCTCTCTGTCGATCTTAGAGCAGCAGTGGAAGAATGAAGGAGACAACTATTATCAAGGCAAGCTCGGCAAGCCAATGAAGGCAAATTAACATGATCACTCACAGCCAGAGGCCCCGCGCCTTTTCGGCTCACCTTTCGAACACAAATCCCCCACCATTCTCCAAGAATTTCGGGGGATTTGTGTTCGAAAGGTGAGCCGGGAAGGCTAGGGGCCTCTGGCTATGAGAGGTGGTAGAGAGGAAGAAGCAAAAACAGCAATATACAAGCCAATAAGATACCCACATGAGCACTATATCATCAAAAATTGAAAATAACTTGAACAAGGTTTGGTCGGCTCAACCGCTTAAAATCACTTAAATGATAAACAACAATGGGTTAGGCCATTAACTCTAACTCCAGCAATGATATCCACCTGCTAACTTTACTGTCATCGAGATACATCAAAATAGGGCATAAAGTTATCAATGATGTTAACATAATATGTTTGTAGATTTACAAAGTATAGCTAGAGCTATAGCTTAAGAAAGATAAAACGGCTTGATGAGCATGGATCTTGAGATTATGTTAACGAGTTATAGAACTTAAGTATAAGATAGTGAAACATAAGATAAAAATAGAATGAGAGAGAGTTAGAGTGTGTCCTTGCATACGATCATTCAGTTCTTTGCACCTAGTAGTGCCCTTATTTTAGCTTGTGGCCCTTAACTGTAGTCAGCACTCAGGCCTTCACTTGGCTCTGTCACATGTTTTCCACCTTCTGCACACGGACCAGAGCATACCTCTTTCTCATCCGCAGCCTAAGCTCTCTTGCTCTTCAACCTGCAGCAGTCGGTCCCCTACCTGCAGGACGCTTATAGACCCACCCTTCAATCTTATATGCGGGCTTCAGCCCTTGCGCTCTCAGCACCTTGGCGGCTTCTCTCCTTGTAGCCGGCCTTGTGACTCTGTTTCCAATACCCAAGGGTCTGCTCTTGGCCCTCCAATGTGTAGCGCTCCTTTCCTTATGCTCCTGATGGTGACCACCTGCGGCTCCTCTTGGCCCTACAACAGTCCTCGCCACCCTTGCCTCCATGATGGCTTTTCTAAGACACCTTCTCTCCACCCTCACCTTGGCAATGGCTCCTTGCTTATCTGCAGGCCCGGCCCTTGGTTGTTAAGTATGGAGCCTGATTTACCCTTGTAATTTTCTATGGTAAGAGCGCACATTTGTAAGCCCCCATTATGAGGAGAAGCCATCGTGCGTGAAGAAAAATCAGTCGCCGGAAACCAAAATTTTCACGGCCAAAAATCAGCAGCAACTTTACGGGAATATCCCCTTTTCGCCGGAATATTCATCGGAATATTCCTTTTCACCGGAATATTATGGCCGGACGGCGGCCGGAAAGTGGTCGGAAAACAACCGGTCGGTTGGCCAGAGGCCGGTAGTCACTAGCCGATGGTCGGTGGTCGGACGTCAATGCCCGGTGGCCGGTGGTCGGAAGTCAATGACCGGTGGCCTGTGGCCGAATTCAAAAGCGGACTTGTCTTCTCAAGGGCGGCCACACATGGGCGGATTGGAGGGTCCGATTTGGACTTATTCACACAAGGGCGGCTACACATGGCTGCCTCTCATAGGAGAGGACAGCCCTTTTGGCCTATAAAAGAAGGCCATTTTTACACACATTTCATAGTGTGAAGTTGATGCAACAAGGTGAGTGTGAGGTGGTGAGAGTGAAGCAAGGTGGGAGCTCTATCAAGGGTTTAACCCTTTTGTAAACTACTTCTTCTTTTAAAGTCCTAAAGCCATTGAGTGGCTGCTTTCCCGTGGACGTAGCCCACATTGGGTGAACCACGTATATCGTGTGTACTCTCTCTCTCTATCTACTCTATAATCTCTTGTGTGTGAAATCTATCTCTCTCCATTAAGTAATCTACTCAAAAATCTATTTAGCTACGTCTTATTTCTTAACAACTAGTATCAGAGCAAGGTTTGCTCGTAGCTAAATTATCTCAAGGAAAGGATTCCTTGAATTGAGTGGGAGTTATGGCGGAGAAAGGGAAGCTCAAGATTGAGAAGTTCAACGGCAAAAACTACCAACATTGGAAGATGCAGATTGAAGACTATCTCTACCAGAAGGACCTCTATTTGCCACTAGGCGGTCTTGCGAAGAAGCCCGCAACAATGGCAGATGAAGCATGGATTGTCCTTGATCGAAAGGCACTGAGAACAATCCGGTTAAGCTTGGCGTCAACGGTGGCCTTCAATGTTTCGGAGATGAAGACCACGGAGGACTTGATAAAGTCACTTGACAACTTCTACGAGAAACCATCGGCATCCAATAAGGTATTTCTTATGAAGCGCTTGTTCAATCTAAAGATGGCAGAGAATGGTTCCGTTGCACAACACCTAAATGACTTTAACACAAACATAAGTCAACTTCGATCAGTGAAAATCAATTTCAATGACGAAGTGCGAGCTCTCCTTATACTATCATCTCTACCAGATAGTTGGGACAGCCTTGTGATGGATGTAAGTAATTCTATCTCTGGCACGAATACTCTTAATTTTGATGATGTTGTGAGTGTTCTCCTAAGCGAGGAAATGCGAAGGAGAAGCACAGGAGAATCATCAAGTGCTACACTATCAGTGGCAACAAGAGGAAGGCCTAAGCAGAGGTTCAAAAACCAAAAGGGTCGTGATCGCTCAAGGCGGAGCAAGTCACGCACAAAGTCAGTTCTTGAATGTTGGAACTGCGGCAAGAAGGGCCACGTCAAGAAGGATTGCTGGTCCAAGAAAAAGAAGGAGACAAAGTCTCAAGACAACAAGCCAACATCGGAGGTCAATGTGACAGGTAAAGTAGAGCAAGATGATCTAATTCTCTCATTAGACAATGTGTCTAATTCCTGGATAGTAGATTCCGGGGCTTCATTCCATGCGACACCACACAAGCAATATTTCCAAGACTGCACCAAAGGTAATTTTGGGTATGTATACTTGGGAGATGATAAAGCTTGTGAGATTGTCGGCAATGGTACAGTTTCTGTCAAAACTGCTAACGGAAATGAATGGAAGCTTAAAGATGTCAGGCATGTTCCTTCTCTTCACAAAAATTTGATCTCTACAGGACAATTGGACGATGAAGGTCACAACATTGCATTCGGAAACAAACGGTGGAAGATATCAAAGGGATCTTTGGTGGTTTCCAAGGGAGAAAAAGTCGGTACACTTTACTTGTGTACTGTTAACACGCAACCTTCAGCTTGTGCAGCAACTACAGAAGTTGACAGTGCGGTGTGGCACTACCAACTTGGACATATGAGTGCCAAAGGAATGCAAATCCTTCAAACAAAGAAGCTTCTACCAGGTTTGAAAGAAGTGGACTTAGAGTTCTGTGAAGATTGTGTTTATGGTAAACAAAAGAGGGTAAAATTTCAAAAATCAGGAAATGAAAGAAAAAGTAAAAAACTTGAGTTGGTTCATTCTGATGTTTGAGGTCGTGCAAGTACACCATCACTTGGTGGCTCATTGTACTATGTAACATTCATAGACGATGCGACTAGAAAAACATGGGTTTATGTCATGAAGAATAAATCCGATGTATTTTCCATATTTCAAAGGTGGAAAGCCTTTGTGGAGAATGAAACGGGTACCAAGGTTAAATGCCTCAGATCCGACAATGGAGGCGAATATTGTAGCCAAGCTTTTGAAAGCTTTTGTGCTAGCAATGGCATTCGGAGACAAAGGACAACCCCAAGGACACCTCAACAAAATGGGATTTCGGAAAGGATGAACAGGGCAATCATGGAACAAGCACGAAGCATGCGGCTACATGCAGCCCTATCGCTTGAACTTTGGGCGGAAGCTGTAAGTATGTCTGTGTACTTAATCAATCCGTCACCCTCAACGGCATTGGATGGGGGAGTTCCAGAAGAGGCATGGACAGGTAAACCGGTGAATTATGCATTTCTCAAAGTGTTTGGGTGTGAGGCTTTCATGCACATAGATAGAAGCCTAAGATCAAAGCTAGATGCAAAGTCCAAAAAGTGTTTCTTCATTGGCTATGGAGAAGGAGACTTTGGGTATCTTCTATGGAATCCTGAAGATGGTAAAATCTTAAGGAGTAGGGATGTAATTTTTAACGAACAAAATATGTACAAAGATTACTTGGAAAGAAAACAAAAAAAAGAAACAGGTAATGAGTACATGGAGCTTGAGGATGGTGAAGACTCAAGGACTGCAAACGGTGACAATGTGCAACAACGTCAACCAAATGAGGAGCCTTAACCTATTCCCCGAAGATCTACAAGAGCAAGTAGACCTCCAGAAAGGTTTGTTCCTTCCTTCAACCATCTCTTGATCTTAGATTCTGGAGAGCCGGAATCATACAAAGAAGCTATGCAACATGAATCCAAAGAAGAATGGACGAAGAGCATGCAAGTGGAGATAGACTCACTACATCGCAACCAAACATGGGAGTTGGTTGAGTTGCCTAAAGGTAAGCGGGCACTTCAAAACAAATGGGTGTACAAGCTGAAGGACAAAGAAGGCGGGAAGAAAAGGCTTGTCTTAAGCCTTGTGGCTGCGCATGATCTAAATCTCGAGCAAATGGATGTAAATACAGCATTCCCTCACGGTGACTTAGAGAAGGAAATCTACATGCTTCAACCAAAGGGGTATGAAGTAAAAGGTAAGGAGAAAATGGTTTGCAGGTTAAAGAAGAGCTTGTATGGTTTAAAGCAAGCATCTAGACAATGGTACTTCAAGTTTGATCGATGGATGTTGGATCATGGATTCAGAAGATGCAACTCGGATCACTACGTCTACACGAAGAATTTGGGAGATGGGAAATTCATCATCCTAATGTTGTATGTTGATGACATGCTGATTGCAAGTGCTAACATGCAGGACATCAAAGACCTAAAAGAGGAGCTGTCTAAATCTTTTTCAATGAAAGATTTAGGTGCTGCAAAGAGGATACTTGGTATGAAAATATTAAGGGACAGGACGAAGAAGATAATAAAGCTATCTCAAGAAGATTACATCAAGAAGGTACTAGAAAGGTTTGCAATGCAAAATGCAAAACCAGTTTCTACACCTTTGGCTGGTCATTTTAAACTAACGAAGGATATGTGTCCAAAGACACAAGAGGAGATAGCCTATATGTCTAAAGTTCCATATGCTGCAACGGTAGGTTCTCTAATGTATGCTATGGTCTGGACAAGGCCAGACATTGCACATGCAGTGGGAGTTGTGACTAGGTTCATGGACAACCCAGGTAAAGAGCATTGGCAAGCTATGAAGTGGATACTTAGGTATCTAAAAGGGACAACAACAAATTCTTTGTATGTTGGAGGAACTAATATTTTCTAGAAGGGTATGCTGATGCAGATATGGCAGGTGACAAATATACTCGAAGGAGCACTACTGGCTATGTGTTCACAGTTGGAGGCACACCAATAAGCTGGGCTTTAAAGCTGCAGAAAGTGGTTTCACTTTCTACCACGGAAGCAGAGTATGTAGCAATGACGGAGGCAAGCAAAGAAATTATGTGGCTTCACAGATTCTTAGAAGAGCTTGGATTCAAACAAGACAATTGTGTCTTGTACAGTGATAGCCAAAGCGCTATCCATCTTGCGAAGAACTCAGCCTTTCATTCAAGGACAAAGCACATTGAGGTGAGATATCACTTCATACGCACTCTTTTGGAAGAGGGACAGCTAAAGCTAGGAAAGGTGCATACAAGTGAAAATCCTGCAGACATGTTTACGAAGGTGGTCAACAAGGAGAAGTTGAGCTTTTGCTCATCTTCAATCGGCAATCAAGGATAAGAAGCCAGAATGGAAAGCTGTCACAGGTTTGGTTTGGAGATCAGTCTCCAAGTGGGAGATTGTTAAGTATGGAGCCTGATTTACCCTTGTAATTTTCTGTGGTAAAAGCGCACATTTGTAAGGCCCCCATTATGAGGAGAATCCATCGTGCGTGAGGGAAGATCACTCACCGGAAACCAAAATTTTCACAAGAAACAATCAAGGGCAACTTTAGAGGCCTCGGGGACGGAGGCCCCCGAGACATTTTTTCCGTCAGAATATTCCTTTTTGCCAGAATATTATGGCCGGACGGCGGCCGAAAAGTGGTCGGAAAACAACCGGTCGGTTGGCCGGTGGTCGGTAGTCAATGGCCAATGGCCGGTGGTCGGAAGTCAATGGCCGGTGCCGGTAACCGAATTCAATGGCCGGTGGCCAAATTCAAAAGCGGACTTGTCTTCTCAAGGGCGGCCACACATGGGCGGATTGGAGGGTCCGATTTGGACTTATTCACACAAGGGCAGCTACACATGGCTGTCTCTCATAAGTGAGGGCAGCCCTTTTGGCCTATAAAAGAAGGCCATTTCTACACACATTTCATAGTGTGAAGTTGATGCAACAAGGTGAGTGTGAGGTGGTGAGAGTGAAGCAAGGCGGGAGCTCTATCAAGGGTTTAATCCCTTTGTAAACTACTTCTTCTTTTGAAGTGCTAAAGCCATTAAATGACTGCTTTCCCGTGGACGTAGCCCACATTGGGTGAACCACGTATATCGTGTGTACTCTCTCTCTCTATCTACTCTATAATCTCTTGTGTGTGAAATCTATCTCTCTCCATTAAGTAATCTACTCAAAAGTCTATTTAGCTACGTCTTATTTCTTAACAGGTAGCCGAATTCAAAAGCGGACTTGTCTTCTCAAGGGCAGCCACACATGGGCAGATTGAAGGGTCCGATTTGGACTTATCTACACAAGGATGTCTACTCATGGCTGCCTCTCATGAGAGAGGGTAGCCCTTTTGGCCTATAAAAGGAGGCCATTTCTACACACATTTCATAGTGTGAAGTTGATGCAACAAGGTGGGGTGTGAGGTGGTGAGAGTGAAGCAAGGTGGGAGATCCATTAAGGGTATAATCCCTTGTAAACTACTTCTTGTTTTGAAGCACTAAAGCCATTCAGTGGCTGCTTTCCCGTGGACGTAGCCCACATTGGGTGAACCACGTATATCGTGTGTACTCTCTCTCTCTCTCTCTCTCTACTCTATAATCTTTTGTGTGTGAAATCTATCTCTCTCCATTAAGTAATCTACTCAATTATCTATTTAGCTACGTCTCATTTCCTAACATCTGGTATCAGAGCAAGGTTTTCTCGTAGCTAAGTTATCTCAAGGAAAGGATCCTTGAATTGAGTGGGAGTTATGGCGGAGGAAGGGAAGCTCAAGATTGAGAAGTTCAATGGCAAAAACTACCAACATTGGAAGATGCAGATTGAAGACTATCTCTACTAGAAGGACCTCTATCTGCCACTAGGAGGTCTTGCAAAGAAGCTTGCAATGATGGAAGATGAAGCATGGATTCTCCTTGATCGAAAGGCACTGGGAACAATCCGGTTAAGCTTGGCATCAACGGTGGCCTTCAATGTTTCAGAGATAAAGACCACGGAGGACTTGATGAAGTCACTTGACGACTTCTACGAGAAACCATTGACATCCAATAAGGTATTTCTTATGAAGCGCTTGTTCAATCTAAAGATGGAAGAGAATGGTTCAGTTGCAGAACACCTAAATTACTTTAACACAAAGTCAGCTTCGATCGGTGAAAATCAATTTCAATGACGAAGTGCGAGCTCTCCTTATACTATCATCTCTACCAGATAGTTGGGACATCCTTGTGATGGATGTAAGTAATTCTATCTCTGGCACGAATACTCTTAATTTTGATGATGTTGTGAGTGTTCTCCTAAGCGAGGAAATGCGAAGGAGAAGCACAGGAGAATCATCAAGTGCTACACTATCAGTGGCAACAAGAGGAAGGCCTAAGGAGAGGTTCAAAAACCAAAAGGGTCGTGATCGCTCAAGACGAAGCAAGTCACGTACAAAGTCAGCTCTTGCATGTTGGAACTTCGGCAAGAAGGGCCATGTCAAGAAGGATTGCTGGTCCAAGAAGAAGAAGGAGACAACGTCTCAAGACAAAAAGGCAACATCGGAGGTCAATGTGCCAGGTAAAGTAGAGCAAGATGCTCTAATTCTCTCATTAGACAATGTGTTTAATTCCTGGATAGTAGATTCCAGGGCTTCATTCCCTGCGACACCACACAAGCAACATTTCCAATACTACACCAAAGGTAATTTTGGGTATGTATACTTGGGAAATGATGAAGCATGTGAGATTATCGGCAAAGGTACAATTTCTATCAAAACTACTAATGGAAATGAATGGAAGCTTAAAGATGTTAGGCATGTTCCTTCTCTTCGAAAAAATTTGATCTCTATAGGACAATTGGACGATGAAGGTCACAACATTGCATTCGGAAACAAACGGTCCAGAAGATCTCAAAGGGATCTTTGGTGGTTGCCAAGGGAGAAAAAGTCAGTACACTTTACTTGTGTACTGTTAGCACGCAACCTTCAACTTGTGCAGCAACTACAGAAGTTGGCAGTGCGGTGTGGCACTACCGACTTGGGCATATGAGTGCCAAAGGAATGCAAATCCTTCAAACAAAGAAGCTTCTACCAGGTTTGAAAGAAGTGGACTTAGAGTTCTGTGAAGATTGTGTTTATGGTAAACAAAAGAGGGTAAAATTTCAAAAATCAAGAAATGAAAGAAAAAATAAAAAAACTTGAGTTGGTTCATTCTGACATTTGGGGTCCTGCAAGTACACCATCACTTGGTGGCTCATTGTATTATGTAACATTCATAGACGATGCGAAGAAAAACATAGGTTTATGTCATGAAGAATAAGTCCGATGTATTTTCCATATTTCAAAGGTGGAAAGCCTTTGTGGAGAATGAAATAGGTACCAAGGTTAAATGCCTCACATCCGACAATGGAGGTGAATATTGCAGCCAAGCTTTTGAAAGCTTTTGTGCTAGCAATGGAATTCGGAGACAAAGGACAACCCCAAGGACACCTCAACAAAATGGGATTTCAGAAAGGATGAACAGGACAATCATGGAGCGAGCACGAAGCATGCGGCTACATGCAGGCCTATCGCTTGAGCTTTGGGCAAAAGCTCTAAGTACGTCTGTGTACTTAATCAATCGGTCACCCTCAACGACATTGGATGGGGGAGTTCCAGAAGAGGCATGGACAGGTAAACCAGTGAATTATGCATTTCTCAAAGTGTTTGGGTGTGAGGCTTTCATGCACATAGATAGAAGCCTAAGATCAAAGCTAGATGCAAAATCCAAAAATTGTTTCTTCATTGGCTATGGAGAAGGTGACTTTGGGTATCGCCTATGGAATCCTGAAGATGGTAAAATCTTAAGGAGTAGGGATGTAATTTTTAACGAACAAAATATGTACAAATATTACTTGGAAAGAAAACAAACAAAAGAAACAGGTGATGAGTACATGGAGCTTGAGGACGGTGAAGACTCAAGGACTGCAAACGGTGACAATGTGCAACAACATCAACCAAATGAGGAGCCTCAACCTATTCCCCGAAGATCTACAAGAGCAAGAACGGTAGCCGAATTCAAAAGCGTACTTGTCTTCTCAAGGGCGGCCACACATGGGCGGATTGAAGGGTCCGATTTGGACTTATCTACACAAGGGCGGCTACACATGGCTCCCTCTCATGAGAGAGGGTAGCCCTTTTGGCCTATAAAAGGAGGCCATTTCTACACACATTTCATAGTGTGAAGTTGATGCAACAAGGTGAGTGTGAGGTGGTGAGAGTGAAGCAAGGCGGGAGCTCCATTAAGGGTATAATCCCTTTGTAAACTACTTCTTGTTTTGAAGTACTAAAGCCATTGAGTGGCTGCTTGCCCGTGGACGTAGCCCACATTGGGTGAACCACGTATATCGTGTGTACTCTCTCTCTCTCTCTCTCTCTCTCTCTCTCTCTCTCTCTCTCTCTCTCTCTCTCTCTCTCTCTCTCTCTCTATAATCTTTTGTGTGTGAAATCTATCTCTCTCCATTAAGTAATCTACTCAATTATCTATTTAGCTACATCTCATTTCCTAACACTTGGCTCCGTGCTTGCGGTCCTCTACCACACGGCCATGCCATCTGTAGCGCACTCGACGTCTCCTCTTGCTTGGCTGCTAGCGCAGATCCCCTTTTTCACCTGCAGTTCATGGCAGCCCTCTGTAGCGCCACCTCCATTCTTGTACTCAACAGTGACCTGAGTCTTATAGGGCGAAGCCAGGAACAGGTTCCATTATTTCTGACCTCAGTGAGTTTAGCCCCAAGCTTGGTTTCCAACACGTGACTGAGGGGCATAAACTATAAACTCTTCTCTCTCATTTGTAGCATAACCAAACATATGCCCCTGATCATCAGTTCATAGCGCCCCCCCTCATTTCATGCCATTGGCGAGCTCTTTTGAGGTCGCCTTTGCAATCTTTGTCATGGACCCCATCACTTGGCGACCCTTTCTTCATGCATTCCATGCCACGTAGTGAGCTCCAATAGCATCCCTACCTGCCTTTTTCTACTCTAGTTGCCGCCTCTCTTTTCCATGCAAATTGGCGTGCCCCTTTCCCCACCCTTGCAGTTGCCGACAGCCCACCAACTCAATGACGGTGCTGAAATATCCATTGCCTTACAGAAAGTTTAACTGAGTTTGATAGTTCAAAGAAAAACTCCTTCTAGTCTTCGTTCCCACATTCTCTAGGCGCTCCAAGTGATGACATTTCCGATCGAAATCCCACCAAGAAGATAGTCTCATGAGACCACCATATTAGGCACTCTTTTTGACCGAAGCTTTTCCTAGCATAATATATTCCTTTGATAGCCCCCGTCAAACTGGAAATAACCTCGCTTGTCTATGTCATAGGCTTTGTAAAGCCGCCTTCCTTCAAGATGCAAACAAAGATGATAAATTTTGGAAAAATCCCGTCCCTTCAAAGCCGCTATATACCGCAATGAAGGCATTATATGTGATGATAATTATTTGGATAAGAGCACCACATTAGGCACTTATATTGATTAGTATTTTCAAGCAGAATATTTTGGATCAAAGCATTGCTAAGCATAATCTGCTAGCATATCATGCTATTAATGCAGTACTAAGCTTATCCTTCAAATAGACCTGATCTGCATCTTGGTATTGTTTTTCCCACCGTGGAAGCGGAGCTGCACGACATCCACCCCCTTTGAGCATGCACAGCCTCCGGTATGTGCCAACCGGTCTTCACATAACTGGTAAGTACTTTGAAAACAAAATAAGGCTGAAACCCTATCATCAATGGTTTGGCTTAAGCATTAAGTAGCTATCCATCACAATTCTTTGAACCGTATCTATCGTATCTTCAAAGCACTCCATTATGAAAATTTTGTTTAGTGAACCCCGCCAGACTCAAGTGCTCCAGTTAATGATGCACACGGCTTGACCATCAAGCTCGCTTTAGGAACCCTGTCAATATCAAATATGCCTTAGTCTATCTACACACGGAATGGCCATCAAGTCCTTTAGTTCAAGTTCTGGTAGTAGAACCAACTCAAAAGATGTGAAGATATGTTATCAATTGTCCAAAGATGTCAACTGGAAGCTAGCCATGTAAGATTACTGAACACAAAACCCAAAACTCTTCTCTTTATAGCATAATCCAAAAATAAAACCTAGTGCCAAGTAACCTACTACAAGAAAATAATTGATATCCTTGAATCTGCAAGTTGCACTTCAGTAGCCCCCAGGATCAAATGGGATAATAAGAAATTGCCCCAATAGTGGAGCAGCATAATATCCACATGAGCATACATATCCTGTATCGATCAACTTCGAACATTTTTTCTCCAAATATGCTTTTCCTAGATCCAGCACAAAAAGAAACCACAATATATACCCAAAAATACCCATCCATAGTGAACCTGCTTTTGAAGATCTTTTGAATCTCCAGGATCAAATACCATTAAGAGGACATAACGTTGATGGACTCCACAATATACTAGAGCATCACCTCAAGCATAGTGCAGCACCCACATCCCATAAACTTTTGGAAACTTAAGCTTGTTACCAGAAAGCATGAAAGAATTTTAACTCCCTTTTACTCGCAGCCAGGACATCACTGACATAAGCATCATTAGAAAAAATAGCATTCAAATCCTACCATAATTGGCAAACTGTCCAAGGAAATGAAAAACCCTGTAAACTTTTTGAAGGATCAAGGATGATTTAGCATCATCACCCCCTCTAGCTTCATAGCCATTATGAAAAACCTTGGGACTCTTTGGACCTGTATCATCATAGGAATTTTTACCTGCTGGAATTTTTAGCTTGATCATGGAAAATAGATTTAGCTTGTAAATCTTCTTCCATAGCATCCTCGAGAAAATCAATCTTCAAAATATCAACATTCATCATAAATGTAGGAGTTACCTCCTCTTGCACTCCCTGTATAATCATAGAAGTAGAATCTCCATGGATAACCTGCTCACAACCAATCCACATGATTTAGACAATCTTCAAATTCATCAATGTCATCCTCTGCTTCCTCATCTGCATCCATGCTACTTAGCAATCCATCATAGCATTGTAAAGGATCATCTGGCAACCCCTTTGAAGAGGTATACACATCAAAAAGCTCTTCTATAATGTTATAACCATATCCTTCAAATCTGGCCAAAAAACCATCAATTATGGCATCTTCTTCTGTGATAACAAAATTTGCAAACATATTATTAGTAGCAATTATAAGTTCATTGGCATTCTTAGGCTCATCCTGTGTTGGGTCCACAATCTCGGTCACTTCATCAGCTAATGTGTATATAATAGCTTTATTGCTGCAATCATCTGCAACAACATGTTGTCCTGCTCGGCTATAGTGTTGATAGTTTCATTAATATCCTGTAGAGGCTCATCTGCTTGATGAACTCCTTTAGAATAACCCATGTCAAGGTCAACAACTTGTGAACCACTTGTTGTACAGTCTAGCTCTTCACTAGAACCATTATCGGAGGTAACTTCCATGCAAGCAATCTTTGAAAAAAAATCATATATTTCTATTTAAGCATTAAATTCATTGTTTACCTTTGCTAGATTTCTCAAAATATGGTCCTCTGAAGCTGAATCTGCTACTTCCAAAGCTGTATTAGCCTTGGCTTTACTCCTTGCAGAAATATGTTCCCAAAATTGATCATAATTAAGGAACTGCATCTGATCCCCTTCTTCTTTATAGAAAACAATCTGGCTTTGTTCGGTAATCTCCTTCATTGCCAACTCAATAACCCTTGAGCTTTCATGAACAAATCCATTTGCAAAATAGTCCCAGTGTGTGGGATATGTTTCTGTCAATTCTACAACCTTATCTTTAAATTCGGAGGTTACCACTTCTTCAAAAGTCGAAATCATCCGATCTGTTGGAATTCCTTGGCTCTTCATCTCCGCTTTATAGCATGCAAGGAGTCCATCTGGATCATGTCCTTGAACACACTGTTCATGTACGGCATCAAGTGCCATCTCCACTACATCATCAATCTGCTTTTTCATCTTCATAGCTTTTACTTCTTGCAAACATCCCTCAACTAATCCCAACATTTTTTGCAAATCTGCAACTGCTAGACTTTTATCAAGTCCATTGAAATTGTAATCTTCAATAAACTGCATCAACTGTGCTAGCATCTCCATCTTTACCTCCCACCCCGGCTCGTTTTGCGTCGGGTTCACCAAGAATGGCAGGGTATTTGTGTTCGAAAGGTGAGCCGAGAAGGCGCGGTGCCTCTGGCTGTGAGAGATCATGTTAATTTGCCTTCATTGGCTTGCCGAGCTTGCCTTGATAATAGTTGTCTCATTCATTCTTCCTCTGCTGCTTTAAGATCGACACACAGAGAGAGAGAGAGAGAGAGAGAGAGAGAGAGAGAGAGAGAGAGAGAGAGAAAGATCCCAGGAAAATGATTAATTATGGCTTGAGAAAGAGATTACAGCTTAGGTTATGGCTTCTTTGATTAGAGAGTCTATGGAAGCTTGGAAAAAGTGTTAGACTGCTCAAAGTTTATGGCTTCCTCCCTTGATACAGCAGAGAACAAAAACTTGAATATCTCCTAATTGGTGCAGAATTAGCCTCTGTGCGCGAGACACAAAAATGCTCAGCATGCCCTTTTCCTTCTCTTAGTGTGGCCCGTTTTTACGAAAAACTTGTTTTACAAAACTTTTTCAGACTAAGACTTCTTCGGCCTCCCTCATGCAGAGGTGTGAAGTCCCTCACACACTTTCCTTTTTACCACTGACCACATGTCTTCCTCTACCCAAGTTGCCTTGTATGTCCTAAGAGCCCTTTCACATGTAAAACCTTTTCTTCAAGCATGAAATCTCTACGCTTAAGCCTTCATAACCATAGAAAGCATACATTTTTTGGATCTCCTTGCTTGTTCTCGAGCCATGGTCACTACTCAATAAATGTGTGAGCTTTAAATAGAATTTTTTTGTTCTTTTTTACTCTTTTTCCCATCATGGAAGCGGAGCTGCATGACATCGGCTCACACAGCACTTCAAGCATCACATTCCAAGGCAAGAACTAATCATCCCAAACATCTTTACTTGTCATCCAACTTGGACCATTTAGGAGCCCTTTTTGCCTATAAATCCACACTATGATGGCATCATTTCATCTTGGTCTGTAGGCACCAGACTTCGTTCCCTTGCCCCAAAACCCACAATAAGCATACATTTCAGTTAATCGGATTCCATAAGTAATTCTAGCATAGATCATAGGTTTACCAAGGTTCAAAAATGCATGCAAAACTTTATCTTTCATCCGGTGCCAACAAAGTGGTTTGACATCAAACAGAGCTTCCTTTTTGTGGCATATTGATAGGAAACTTCCTCAAAACTTGGAGATAGAAACCTTCAATGTAGGAAGCTTTATCATCTATTTTAATTGGGATTCTGAATCTTGTTTCCATTTGGGAACCTTGCCCAATTTTTTAGGAATTACCCCACTTTTGCTTCATAAAAAACTATCCTCACATGTAGTGATTTTCACATGTTACACGTTTAGAAGCAGTAAATGGTCAAGTGAAGGTTGTTACAGCTTGATGTATCAAGGAGCTTACTTTTTTATTGTAACTAAGGTCTTAGCTTTAAGCCTTACGGGTTTCTTTACACAAGGACTTTATGCCTAGGTAGTTTTGAACATTCGAATGGTCATATGGCGTGTAGTATTTTTTACAGGTAACCAATGGGCAATTGGCAGTTGGTTCTCCTTCTTGTTAGTGTTTTTTGCTATTTTCCGAGAAAGTAACAGACATTGATGATCAATACAGGGTAGAAAAATACTTTCTCTCGCTTGTCCATGGTCTCTTGTGTTCACACAGTTTGCAGTTTTCATGGTGTAATGTGCAGGCACCTGTAGTCAATTCCTTGTATTCTATATGTGGTTTGCACTAAATATCTGTTAGGGTTGTAAACCTCTAACACTTTGGCAATCCTGCTGGTGTCTCTTTGTGGATATGGGAATGAGCTTTTGCAATCTTGGGAGGATTAGTGAAGTGGTTCCTGCAGTTGTATCCTATCCATCTTTACCATGTGGCATATGGGAATACATAGGGCTCTTGACATGTTAGTCAGCTTTGACCACCTGAGGGAATTCTTGAATTGGGTAACCCCGCAGGAAGAGTCTAAGGAATATACATCAAAGTTATTGGAGGAATTCTTCCTGAATCTGGCAGGGAAAATCAAAATTACAATTGCTGAAAAGTTGCAGGTGTTTGCATGTTCTTGACAGTTTCTGTTTAGTTTTTGGCAGTTTCTCTTCAGGCAGATTTTGTGCTGTCAATTGCAGTTTAGTTCAGGCAATTACACTTTGCTTTTGCAGGCAATTTTTGTTTCGTGAAAGTATGCAAGTTATGCAGTACACAAATTTATGCAAATTTTCTCAAGGTTATTTCAATCTGCGATTATTATTGTTCTCTATTGCTTTGATCTTTTCTTTATAGCAGCAAAGAAGAAGAAGAAAAAGTGTGCTATTTGTCAAAAATATGGGCATTGTGCAAAGCGATGTCTTACATGTGTAAGCCTTGTCAAAAAGAGGATGTTTGTGTCAAGTATTGCATGCCAAAGTTGTGCAGGAACTTGTATCAAATTATGCAAAGTTTTTAGGATGCATCATGTCATCAGAACATGTGTGATACTCAAGAGGATCTTGAGTGATTTTTTGATTTTCTTGATGATGCACACAACTAGCATAATAGTTGAGTTGGTAAGAAGAGGAAGGCATGCTCAACCTTAAGGCGGATATCAAGGTTGCAAGAAGTGGTATCAGAGAATTATAAAGAACAGTTTGATGATTACCTTAATGATGACAACTCTCAATGGTTTTTTCAACAATCTGTTATTATTTCCAACCTAAAACAACCTCAAGTTGTTAGTTTTGAGTTACCAATAGTTTTTCAGGCACCTATCATTTCAAAACCTGAAATTTCAAAGCTTGAATCTGATTTTTCAGCACGTGAAGTTTTTCAACGTGATTTTGATGTTCTTGAATATGGGATCAAAGTTGTAGATACTAAGATTAACAAAGAGAAGAAGTTGATTCAAGAAGGAGATGTTGTTCAATGCAAGGGAGATAAAGTCCAAAAGATGATGAAGGAAGAAGGAGGAAGCCAGGAGCAGCTCATGAGCCAAAGGAGCCAAGAGGACTATCAGCTATCCCCAAACCTCACATCAAAGAGACTCACCTCTTTGCAGGAAGAGAAGGCAAGTTATCAAAAGGAAGAATTGGTGATGGAGAAGAAGGGAATCCAAGTAGAGGTGAGCAAGAGAAGCCACCAATATCCCATACAAACCCATATACCAACCTTGGACACCAATCTTGAAAAAGTTGAAATTCAAGGTAAGATCAGTTTTCAATGTAATGAAGTGGAGGAGATGAAGATAGATATATACATATGTGTGTTGATGATGAGGATGATGTGATGAATCAGTTTTTGATGTATCTTGATGATGATTATCCTGCAAGTGACTGTTAGGAGGGTGTTTGTGTGATGGAGAAGTGTTTTTTAGATTTTTGAAGATTGAAACCCAATTTCCAAAAGTGGATATGAGTTATTCAAGTTGTGAAGACAAGGATCTTGAATTTCAGGTCCTTGAATTACAAGCTTTAATATTAAAGGTCCTTGATTTACTGAGTTCCACAATGCAGGTCCCTGATCCTATGATTATTTATTTTCAAAGAAATTATGTACCTAAATTTGTTGAACCACAAAGTCTTGTTATTCCTCAAGTTGAGATGATCCATAAGATTTCTTTGGAGTTGGAGAATGACAGGTAATTTGCAGTGGGAGAAGTCAGCCATGTAGTGGCTGATATTAGCCTTGAGCATAGGGGCAATTTGCAGCGTACGGTGAGATACCAACGGGATGTGCAGCTTTGGTGAGGAGTATGTGGTTGATCGCTCTACACTTTCTCTACAATTGGAGCTGGATGCACAAAGATTTAGTGATCTAGTGGGCATTGGCTGAGGTCATACTTGTGATGGCCTTGTACAGGTTTTGTAGAGTTTTCTTTTGTTTTCTCCCTCACTACCACATTGGCCTTTACAAGGGAGTTTGTTGGGGTAAAGCCCGTCCACTACACTTCTTCATTATGTACATAATAGAATAAGGGGGCTCACATATTGTGAGTGAGTTTTAGCCCCTGCAAACACAAGGTCTCCTCTTCTCCTCTCTTCTCCATTACTACACACACTCACACACGCTCCCTCTCACGCACTTCAGTTTAGTGCCTCATGGAAGAGATATTTGGAGCACTTTATTGCTTGTTATAATCTTATAGTGGGCTAGCTTATCTTTAGGGAACCTAGGGACACATAAGCAAAATTTGAGAATAGCTTGAAGTGGTCCAATGGACCATCTATTTTATGCCATTTTTTACTAGATGAATTGTTGTGCACTCTCTAAATAAGCAAATAACATGATTTTCTATTTTATGCCATTTTTGACTAGATGTTCTGCTGAATTTTGGTGCACGTACTATCTAAATGAGATGAATTGTGGTGGTTTTCTCCAATTACCCTATTACATTATATAATCTAAACGTGAACTAGGAGAAATTGATTGCAACACACACTCTCGACATTAGCCAAATCATTTGCACAGTTTTGTTGTGGTCTTATATATGTTGGGGTAGGGCACTGTGCCTTTGCCCAAGGCCAGGCGTCCGATGTCCCCGGCCATCCATTGACCATCATCTTAACTTATTGATGTACATATACATACTAAATAAGGGGATCCTGACCACTTGGAGGCTTGCTCCACCCACATAGCACGCATCTCGAACGCATTTGTGCACACGCTCACTCTTTTAGCTAGTATCACAACTATGGCTTGGTGATCGGCCCATGTGTGGAATCTTCTTGGCTAGGCACGAAAGCAATGGAGCTCGGCTATGGAAGCTTGAGCTTGGCGGTGCTAGATCCGGTGTGGAGGAGCCAAGATCGAAGACATCGAGAAGAGATCCGATGGATCTTGGATCTCTTGGCATGTGTAGTCTTCCATATAGCAACTAAGGTTGGAAGATCTTGAAAGCTATAGAGAATCAATTATTAGCAAGCAAGAAATCAATTTGCAGCAAATTGGGCTACAACGAGCTTGCAATTGAGAGGAGCACATTTTTTAAGCAAGGGAAGAAAGATGATCATAGGGAAATGTTGGGTTTTAGCCAAGTACCATTGTAAAGCGACTTGCAGTGGTACAGAAAGAAAAAAGGGTCTTGCCTGATCCAAAAATAGGTGAAACTTTCTCAACGGGCTCCTTGGTAACAAGGAATGGATCAGTATGTTTTACAAAACTTGAAAATTTGAAGAGATGTGAGAGGCAATATATAAATAATGTACAAATAGGCATGAAAGAGAGTGGGTTGCTAGAGACTATTTAAAATGTTTTCAGTTTGTGTGAGCAAGTTTCTTTTGTAGATACTATGGGTGAGCTTGATTCTATAATGGAGTCTAGTTTGCATTTTGAAAATGAATTTGTGGAAGTATGCTCTATGGAAATGTATCAATTCATAGAAGCCTTTAAAGAAAACCAATGTTTCAAGCAAACAATTGGCCCAGAAGTCCATGTTGAAATTAAATACAAGAGTGTAGCAAAGAAGGTAAAACCAGTAGCTTCATCCTTACCACCCACCAACAGGGAAAAGATTAAGCAAGCTGCTTTGCAACCAAGTTTGAGGAATCCTAAAAATATTGGGCACACCTTCACAGAGGAGTCTTTTCAAGAGTTGCAGGTTGGTGGCAAGGAGTTTCTAACACAGGAGGAGACAAAGTGCTTTAAAGAAATTCTTTCAAAGCATGGTAAGGATTTTGCATTTGAGCCACATGAGATAGGATGTGTTGATTCTTCTATTGTAGCTTCTATAGTAATCTTTACAATACCTCATGTGCCTTGGAATCTATGGCCTATTCCGGTTCCAAAGGCTCATTTGTCCAAGTTAGTAGAGCTATTGAATAAAAAGATCAAAATGGGGATTTTGGAGCCTTCTTGTGCTCCATATACTCAAACAGGTGGTTCACAATGCCGAAGAAGAATGGTTCTCTACGCTTCATCCAAGATATGCAACCACTGAACAAGGTGACAATTAGAAATGTAGGTACAGGACCGATTGTGGATGAGTTTACAAAGGTGTTTGCAAGGAGGGAAATCTACTCAATGGGGGATCTCTACTCAGGGTATGATCAATTTCAACTTGCAATTGAAAGCAGAGACTTGACAACCATGAGGACACCTTTGGATTTGGTAAGGGTATCTACCTTGCCACAGGAAGCAACCAACTCGGTTTCACATATGATGAATGGAATGAATAAGGTCTTATGTGACTTTTTCCTCAAATCACAATGCCTTTCATTGATGATTTGCCTCTCAAAGGATGTGAGGAAAGTGACAAAGATGAAGCTTTGGATCTCAGAGGATGTTACAGGTTTGTGGTAAATCACATAAATGATTGTGATAAAATTCTATCTAAGCTGGAGGAAGTGAATCTTACTTTGTCATGGAAAAAGTTTATGTTTGGTGTCAGTGAAGTGCTCATTGTGGGGCACGTGCGGGCCATATGGTAGGAAACCTTGTCCAACAAAGATAAATGCCATCCAAACAATGAAAGAAACATGCACTAGAATCACCGAGGTTAGAAGTTTTTTGGGAGCATATGTCTTTTATGTTATTTGGATTCCACATTATGCACATGTAGTTGATCCTCTTTATCAATTCTTAGAAAGAATCAAAAGTTCAAATGGACAGAAGCACATATAAAAGCCACGAAAAAGCTAAAGGAGTTGCTCTAGTCAGCACCAATTTTGAGAAAGGTAGACTATGAGTGTCAAAGGTCAGTAATTGTGAGAGTAGACACCAGTCCTACAGGAATTGGATGGGCAATAGGGAAAGATGACGAAGAAGGACACAGGTAGGTGAGATTTTGAGCAAAGGTACTAAGTTCTTGCCAAAGAAACTATCCACAAATAAAGAGAGAGTTATGGGGTATGGTTATAGCCTTGAAAAATAGGAAAGAGTACCTAATTGGTGCATGTGTGGTTGTAGAAACAGATTGTCTACCACTTCTTGGGATGAATACAAGTTTCTCAATGCGAGACATTGCTATGTTGTGGTGGATTGCCTACATTAAGTCCTTAAACCCCGAGTTTAAGCACATTGCAGGTAAAGACAAAACAATGGCTGATATGCTATCAAGGGCAAGGTGGTATGAAGATGAGTCACAAAATGATTGACAGGGGAGATGATGTAGACATAAAGTTATATTCTATCTCTCATGTCAAAGGTACAATGTATGCATGACTAATCCACTTGAATTGTTCTTGAACAATCTTTATGAAGGTGATTGGCTTCCAATTGGAATCTATTTGAGTACTCTAGCAAAACAGGATGATTGGTGTGAACAAGAACTCAAGAGGATACGCAAGAAAGCATATGGGTACTTTTTGAGGAATGGTTACTTGTGGAAGCATCCTAAACAAAAGGGTTCTACACCACTGATAGCCGTTTTTTGGCTCTCCATAATTGCCACAGTGAGCTACCTCACCCTATCAAAATCACGCAAACATTGTGGCTATCCTCACCTTTTCATTGTACATAGGTGTGTGAGAGTTAGGGGACTTTTTCCATATCTTCTTTAAAAACCCTCCCTTAGCTAGTCACTGTGCTAGTTGAGCCAAAAAAATAAATAAAAATATAAGCTAAAGCATATTATTGCCCTTTTGTGTATAAGTATTTCATTGTATATAGGTCCTAAATATAAGGATTTTTATTATAATGTTTATTTACATATTTTTGTCTAGGTGTGTTTTATTTACCTAAGTACAGTATGTATATTTACTCAGCATTAACATGATCTTTCTTACCTATGTATTCTATAAAAAATCATTTCATGCAAGCTTCTCTTATTTTTTATGTGAATCCACTCCAAGGAAAAACCTCAAAAAAATACCTTCCACCATCACTCATTGCCTTTCACTAAATTCTTATTTTCTACGGGTATTCTCTCTTATCTCTTGTAAATAAATAAACATCAATAAAAATAAATGAGCGCCCTCCTCATTTGATTCCCTATATTTTCATATATATATTTTTTTTATATAACCCACACTATTCTAGATTCCATGAATTGTTTATATATACTCGCCTATTTTTTTCCATCATACCCATATTTATATTTATGCATAATCCACAACCATGAATATTTTCAAACAGAATCAATTAAGTCATGCTCTAATGCAAGGAGGGGCTCACCTTTGGAGTCTTATGCAGGTTCAACAAGAAGGGGACCACTGAAGACTTTTTTTGTGAAGAAAAATAGGCTTTTTGGTGGGATTTTTTATATTCATCTCCACTTCGAATTTGAAGTAGTAATTAGAAGACCAAATGTGGAACAAGAGCTGAATAATCACCTCAAAAATTTTGATAATTGTTGTAGCTACCACCGGTGAGGTATGATGTTTTGATTGGACCCCAGTCTGCCCACTTTTCTCACCTACACACACACACACGCACACACTCATTCCTCTCAATCCCTCACTCAAACCTACACCTTCCATGGTTTCTCCCACCTTCTTCACCATTAACCTCCCCTCTTACTTCCATAGCTCTCATTTGAGCTCTACATGTACATACACCATCTCTATGCCTCTCTCTATTACTTCCAAAGTACAATTCCATCTTACCCCTTCTCTATATATATAAATTTCAGCATGTAAACCATACTTAACCTCTGCAAATTGAGAGATATCATCAACCGAATTGTCATTTTCATTGTGATAATCAACCTTGATGGTGGTGGGCGCATAAAGACGAGAAGAAGACGAAGAGGATCGATAGTCATTTTGAGAACCTAAACAAGTAAGTCCTTCTTCAAGCTTCACCAGCACAAGGATTTCCTCACTTCATTCAACCATCTTACTTCAATCATCCACCTCATTCTACTCATTGTAAATATATCATTAACTTTCTAGTGATTACTAACACTAATTATTAATATACTAACACAAAATAGCCATTGACCTAACCATAAAAGACACCTTACCTCAAGACATGTACATAGTAACTCTCTCTCTCTCTCTCTCTCTCTCTCTCCCCCTCCTTAAAACTCTACTTTAACCTTATCTACCATCAATAATGCTCTCTTTGAGCCCACATCCATGATTCAAGCAGATAAAGAAGGCTCGCAATGTTTTGATATTAAACAAAAATCATAATCCTGATTTGTTAGCTTGTAAATTAGGATTTTCAATAATCTTGATGAGAGGTCTCCAACCTATAAATAGGCCCCTCTCCTCCTTGTAAACAATGCCCGATATCTCACATAGCACCCCAACACTCTATGTGGGAGGAGAGACTTAGGTGTAGCAACCACTTTGAGAGCTTCACTTTTGGTGTGAGAAAATATTTCAAGCTACACGTCACAAGTGAGAGAGCATGAGTTCAAAATCTCAAAACCACTATTGTATATGTTCCTCCACCATCAGTAAATTAAGGTTTGGTGTATCAAAGGAGTAATCGACGTTCAAATCTTCGTCCTTCCACTTGTGCAATACGGTTTGGTGAATTCAAAGTGACTTGTGTATTTTAAGTTTCCATCATTTAATCTTGTTTGAGAAAGCTAGTGTGATTTCATTGGCAATTTTGTGTCCATTGTTAGAGGGTATTGTGGTGAGAGGTCTCCCACACCCTAAGACACTGTGTGCTCGCAATGTTTAGCATTCAGTAAGCATTGAGTTAGCTTTGTACAAGCTCTATGATAGCATTGATAGCCAACTTTCGGAAATCAAAGAAAAAAAAAGAAAAAAAACTCCTTTCACCCCCCCCCCCCCCCCCCCCGCCCTACGGGCATTGGATAAAAACACTCCCGACTCTTTCTCGTGCTCTCTGTGTGAGCCGCATGGAAACCCCCCCCCCCCCCCCCCCCCTCCGGCCCGCTAATATTCCCTCCCCAACCCCTCCTCACTCTTCCCCACCCACTTGTCTCAACCTCCATCGGCCTCATTCCCCTCCCCTCGACCTCATTCCCCCCCCCCCCTCTTGGCCCGCGGATATATTCCCTCACTCCATCCATTGACTTATCCCTCCCCTCGTCCTCAAGCTCCCATGCAAGACAATGAACCCCCCCCCCCCTCTCCCTCTCACCCACACATCTCCCATACCCCACTCCACACCTCACCCCTCCCTCTCTCTCACACACTCTCTCTCTCTTTTATCCAAAAGCCTCACCCCTCCCTCTTCCTCACACACTCTCTCTCAAGCTCAGCGCAGATACTCTCTCTCTCTCTCACATGGGTGCTCAGGCCACACAAGCAAGGAAAATCCTCCCTCTCTCTCCCTCTCACGGGCAACGTCACATAGGACCACCCTCACACGCACACACACAATCACCCCCTCTCTCCCATCGGCACTGTGCGTAGGCGTAGTCCAAAGCACGCACACACACACCCTTCCGGGACTTGCGCAGTCTACAATACACACACACGCACACACACACAATACACACACACCACACACACACTCTATACCCCTATTCCCCCTTCCATCTGCCTTGCACAGAAACAGGCCGCCGGCCATCCGCCACCAACAAGAAGAAAAAAAAACCAAAAAAAACTATATATACATTATATATATATAGCCCCCCTTCCCACGCACGTTTTCACACACACATACCTATACAAAACACACACACACACGTCCTCATGCACAAAAACATACACACACACGCATATACGCACCACACCACAAATAGAAGGAAAAACGGCTACGACATCAACAAACAAAAGAAGAAGGATCCAAAGCACGCGCCACCAACAACAAAAAGAGAAAATGCACCGAAGGCATGCCCCGGCCGACTCTGAAAAGAAGTATGCTTGACACCGACGCACCAGCAACACGCCATTCGCCGGCAACATGCAACCACAACGCCATCCCAGTAATTTATAGGTTATTTTCATCATTATCTTCAATTTTCACCCGAACCATTGTAAATTTCCTTTTTTTGTAAATATCCTCTCTCTAGGTGATGGTCACAAAGGCCCACCTAGAGATTCCCATCTTTTAATAACCTCCCAAAACAAAGCAAGGGTCAACCACACCGGGCCCACCACTTGCTTTGTCTCCCCGATTAAGCTTACCCTAACCACACTGGGATTACCATAATCCAAGCATCCAACACCTATAAATTGGCACTGAGAGATCATTATCGAGGGGGGCAATTCATGAGGAACCAAGCATTTGGTAGAGTGTAGTGGGAAGGATTGACACTATCACCATCACGGGGAGGGTCTTGTGTGTTGCATTTTTCCTTGGGAATTGCACCATGCAAAGGGAACCACAGCCATCTCTCGACTCCAATGGTCGATGCACACACGTATGCACGCTTTTGGTGGTAAGTATTCACAATTATTGAGCCGTCTTAGAGAACGCACCAAGTAGGTTGCACCACCTCCTCCCCCTACCTCTCTACCACCATGGCAAGCCACGTTGTAAATATTGCAGAAATAATTCATCCTCACACCCCCGAGGGTTTTCATCATTTGCAAATGTTCTCTCTCTCTCTCTCTCTCTCTCTCTCTCTCTCTCTCTCTCTCTCTCTCTCTCTCTCTCTCTCTCTCTCTCTGTGTGTATGTGTGTGTGTGTGTGTGTGTGTGTGTGTGTGTGTGTGTGTGTGTGTGTGTGTGTGTGTGTGTGTGTGTGTGTGTAGGTTTGGGGTGTTCATATCATCGTGGTTTTGCATCCTAGCCGCTCAAAGCTAGGTGGTGCCCCCTGTTCACTTTACCGCGGCACGCTCAAGGCGCGCCATTTGGTCCCGGCGTTTTAGAGGCCGTTGGGGTTCGAGGTCCGCTTTGCGTCCCTCATTTGGTGTCCCCACTAAGGAGGGCTTTACTAAGACCCTTCGGTTTACAATGCTGAAAGTGACACCCACTATCAATCATGGACGAGTGGCTGAAGGAGTTTTCTAATTGGAGGACGGAAGAGAGGAGATGAAGGGGACACTTGCCGCCTTTATTGAGGTGCTACTGCCAGGTTGCAGTGTCATCAGCATTCAAGAGGTAAATTTTCCATCTCGTGTCGCTCGTTCTAACTATAAATCGAAAGCATCAGGTGGGAGATTGGTGAAGTGCCATCACTGTTGTCAACCAAGGCACACGGTCGATGAGTGCCAGCAACGAAGGCAGCGAAAGGGCTGAAGTCATCTACATCGACATTCATCGCAAAGAAATCATTCACGTCAAGGAAGGGAAGCAAACGGTGAGGCCTCTTTTCCCTAAAGAAACTACAATCAAGGATATAACTCCAAAGTGGCCTAAAGGGGCTTCTCGAGCCAAAGGCAAGGAGAAGATAGGCTAGCCTGGAAACACATGACCCCGAAGGGAGAGGCATCTTTCCAAGCAAGTGCTTCAAGCTCAAATAGCCGGGTCGTACCCACTTTGTCAAGGAAGAAGTCATCCGAAGCTAAGCGGCGGAAGGTCGCCTACCGATTTGCACGACGCATGCGAGTGCTACCAATCCACTTTGAAAATCCAGAAGAAGAAGTGGTAAGAAGATTCCCATGTCCTAGAGAAGATTGGTTTGGCTACTGCTCTCGCTGTTTTGGGAAGCGAGTGGAGGACCTTCCTCCTCTCCCTGTACAACTTATCCTGAAGCATCTCTCTACCATGGGAGAGACCTAGTGGGCAGGAGACGAGCTGCAGCTGAATGGAGTAGAATTCATGCAACACGCTAGTCCAACCAAAGTTGGTCCGTGCTGAGAAGTGTGCAGTGCAGCGCTATGTATGCTGATAGGTGCATGGTAGAGGGCTAAAGCTAGTGTGGGAGACCTCAGCAGGAGAGTGGCATCGGAAATGTATGCTTAATGTGGTTTTTTAAGGCCGAAAAGGCCCCATAATGGTCCATGTGGAAAGGCAGGTGAAGGTGCCCGAGATGTTGATTTGATGTTCTAGAATATGGTCTTCGAGATGCTTTGCAAGTTGGTCCAGATGGCTCCTCAAACGGAGTCCGGGTGTGAAAGATATGCCAGTCTGAAGTTAGAAGGCTTTGTAGATCCCCGACGGACAGGGCAGGTACAGACAGGCGAATAGAATCAGGATCAGTGGATACACGTGAACTGTTTGAGCTGTGGAGCATGCCGGTCTTTTCGGATTGTCAATTGAGGTCCGGATGTGCAAGTTACGGGCCGATGAACATTTGTCCGGGGGCAGTTTTGGCATGGTATGACCGTCTCGATGGACCTGTCCTGTGCAGGTCTCTTATCCTCACCAGGGTTCTAGAAGTGAGTCTGCACTATGTAGGGCCAACCAAAAGTGACAGCTCGATGATCGGATTTACATTCAGCAAGATACAGCTCGGCAAAGTGGAATGCAGTTTACGAGGAGGTGTGTACAAATGATTCGGCCGATTTTTTTCTCGCTTCCGTTTTGCGGACCTGGAGTAGTTGAATCATGGCTAAGATGCGGCAGAACTCTTGGGGTTCGATGGTAGCAAAGTGAAGCTGCCACAAATATTCAGCAGGCTTGTGCACATGCGAACACCGGAACCATAAGAATCGGGGATTCCAACTCTCATTTTATGAAGATAAAGGGAAATAGTGGAACTTCACTTTTGGGGAAAAAAAAGAAAGCAAGAAGTGAACTTCTAGGCTAATGAGGCAAAGAGGAAATTAAAAGAGAAAGTGAGTGAAGGGGCCATAGGCAGTGGCCCTGGGCGCTATGGCTTAAAAAAGAAACCTTTTTCTTTGCCTTGTAAAGAGAAGGAGGTGAAGTGAAAAAAGGAGGGTGACGTTTTTAGAGAAGGGTCTTTTTCTTTGGCTTGGGGGAGGGAGAAAGGAGTTTGGAGGAAGGAAAAAAAGAAAGGAAGCTTTGTGCGCGTGCGCTCGGCAATCGAAGCTAGCACACAAGGTGTAGTCCGTGAAGCGGTACGAAAAGAGTGGGCACCTTGAAGAGAATGCGGCTAGCGAGAGCTACCACGAGGAGGAGCTTTGAACATTCGAGGAGTCGAAGCCGCACAAGATTGTGGATTGTTGGGACGCGGCTACGAAGAGAAAAAGGGCTTGCAAAAGAGGCAGTCAACGACGGCTGCCAGGAGGAGGAGTTGTCGTCGAAGTAAAACCAGAGGTGGATGTTCCCGTCGAGGCGTGTGCCGACGGAGTCGAGTGGCGAGGGAGGTGTGTGCCCTCTGTATGGATTGGTGATGGCCATGGCGCGACCTAGAGCAGGCCACATGAGTTTTGTACATGGTGTGTAAAGAAGCTATCATTGCCGATTTTTGTTGTCGTCTCTTTCCCCTTCCCCCCTTTCTTCTTTGCTCGTCTCCCAGGTGTGTGGTGCCGGTGTGTGTGAGCGTGTGCGTCCCCCGGGCCCCTTGTGTGTGTGAGAGAGAAAGAGAGAGAGGCGTCAAGTTGTGGAAGAGCTGAAAGAGGCCAATATCGGTGTGGTCGCTCTCTGAGACTTGTATAGGTTGTGTGTGCGTTGGGCGAAGTGTAGGCGAGGCCCTGCTAGTCTGAATCGTCTTCTTTGAAGGTGTTTTCGAGACGACAGGGGTGTTGTGAATACCCTGAGCTATATAGGGGCCGTTGCATGTGTGTCGGGTGTGTTCCCCATTCCCCCTCTCCAATGCTGATTACAATTGTTGTTAGCCAAGAGGCTGGGAGTGGTCAGACCCGTCGCCATCACCCCGTACGTGCTGAGCAACGAAGGAAAGAAGAGCCCATGAAAGGCGACGACCTCTTGTGGATGTGCCGACTCATCAACACTGGCACGGTAAGAGTATAAGTAAGTATTCCACCCTCTGTGCATAATGGAAAACGGGCCAACGGCATTCCCGTTCACATTCCTGTAGCATATGCATGTGAATATCTATGTAGATAGGAAAGTCTTCTACCAACAAAAGATTGTTTACCTATTCGGTGCGGCGGTACTAGGAGAAATCCTCAATTCCCCGAACCCTATCATTCTCCCCATATTAGATTACCATCATTCATTTAATGTCTCTATTTTTATCCTGTTTTAACCTGTCCATCCACCCCTGTAAAAAGCTGCTATGAGCCGCCGCTGTTGATGGTAAAAAAAAAAAATAGAGAAAAAAAAAAAGAAAAAGGTTTGTAATTTTCCGAGTCACCACCATGGCAAGTGTTTCTTTCCCCACGTTCAGTGGAAAGAAGGGAGAGGATCTCACCACCAACTTTTCGGATGATTTCAACATTGCTTGTGTCGTCTCCAACAGAGATGACGACGCTTCACGACTTAGAATTTTTCCTCTACTGATGAAAGTAGAGGCCAAGTCCTGGTATAATGCATTGCCCTAGGATACCAATAATGCATGGGATGTGTTAAGGGCTGCTTTTGTAAAGAGGTTTGGTGGAGGCACAACCTCGGAGAAGCTATGGTAGCTACTGACAGAATTAAAACAGGGAGGCCTGCTGGAGTATGCCACCTACGAGTCAAAGTTTGTGGACTTATGGGAGAGATGGGTTGCCACACTGGAGGAAGGCGAAGGAGCGCCTAATTTCCTAAAGAAGGACCGTTTCATTGCTGGTCTATGGTCGCCGCTTAAAGAGAAGGTGAAGGGAAGGTTTCCTGCAACATATGGTTGGCAGTCGAAGTAGCCCGCCTTAAAGACAAGAAGCTGCGCATGCAAGCAAGAGTAAACGAGTCAGAGGAAACGAGCTCGATCTAACCAACCCCAGTGGCTGCAACAGCCAATCATAGAGTCCAACCACAGGAGGCATCAGAAGAACAGCAAGACCTATTAAGTCGCATCACCACCCAACTAGAGAGTTTATCTGTGCATCTGATGCAGCAAGGGCATGCATCTGGCAGAAACCCAGAACAAGGAAGGGGACAACGAAGGCAGAACCCAGAGTACCACTGTTACAACTGCGGGGAAGACGGCCATGGAATGTACTACTGCCCACACCCGAGGAGGAAGAATTTCAATAGAGGGGGGAGACAGAATCAGATCTCTCCGCCAAGAGCAAGACCACCACCACCTAGGCAGCCTGGACCAATCCCACCAGTCCAAATCCTGCGACCACATGTACAAGAGCAACCACCACCCCAACCTCTCATTCCGCCACTACCCCCACCACTTGCTGTGAACCAAGCGGTGAGTGTTATTAGGTTAGAGGCTAAAGGGAAGGCGAAGGTAGAAGAGTCACCTCGAGAAAAGCACAAAGTAAAAGCGAAGGTAGAAGAAGTGGATGCTATGGGAGTGAAGCGTGCGAGGCACGAGGAGGCATCTCAAAAAGAAGCGAAGATGAAAGGGAAGGCCGAGTCTAGCAAGCAAGCAGCTAAACCGCGACGGAAGATAGACATCGTGGACTTCTCACTAGGTAAGTATGCACAACCCTATGACTTAGTTCAAGATGTGTTAATGCAGGGCCCGAAGATAACTTGGCCCCAATTACTCCACCTTGCACCCAGAATGAGGACGCAATGGACGAAAATGGTAAGTACCAGGAAATCAAGACCACGGATAGCTGGGGCTATCTCTGGGAGGGATCTTGACGACATCCTGCCATCCATGGACGCTTACATCAAAGGGCAGCGGATTTCAAACGTCTACATAGATGGTGGCGCGCAAATATGCGTCATGAGTGAAAAGATGATGCACCATCTAGGTCTAGAGGTAAGTAGGCCGGTACCCTACCGAGCCAAGATGGCAAACAATGTAAGAGTAAAATGCGTAGGCATTGTAAATGCGGTCAAAGTAAAAGCATTCAATACAAAAGTGGAGGTAGACATCTTCGTCATGCCACACAAAGGGGAGGGCTACCCCATCATTCTTGGAAGGCCTCGGCTTATGGCTATGGAAGCTAAACAAGACTGGAGCACCGGGATGATCCAGATGAAGGTTTCTAAAGGGAAGTCCATATTCTACGACATGAGGACAGGAAAGCAACGCAACATGATCTTGGAGGCTTTAGAAGACGAGTCCACCAGCGACTACTCGTCTACCTCCGGGGAAGACGTAACCGCCCTTGATAGGCCTGGCATACCCGTCAATCATTGCGAGTTGTCGATCCCCGTATTCTGCGGTGGGACAAGCTCCTGAGGGTGGCCTTCAAACATGCCCGCCTTGCAAGTTATGTAGCTATACATTCCGTATAAGTATTGCCTCGACAACATCTAATAAGATATGCATGCCGTCTGTCGGTACTCGTTAAGTGAATACCATCAGTCGTATTCAAAGGAAATTATCTAGCTAATGCTATTGCATATGGCGTGCAACCATTCAGTTCTAGCAGGTTATGTAGCTACACATGACCGTAGCATCGAGGTAATGGGAGTCATTCTTAAAAACCCCGACAGACTAGCACAATCTGAAGCAACCTCGGCAAACCAAGAGGGATCATCAGGTATGCAGTCATTGGAGGCTGCAGGTAAGGTACAAAAAATGCTCTCAAATGAGTTAACCAATGAAGAAAGGAAGGAGTACGTCTCCATGTTAGGAAACTTCACTACTTTGTTCATTGATGGCTATGATAAGATCACAGGAATTACAGTAGTGCAACACAACATAAAGCTCAAGGAAGGCAGTAAACCCATAGTACAAAATCTCAGAAGACTTGGAGTAATCCAACAAGAGGCATTGCTTAAAGAAGTGAGAAGTTTGCTACAAGCAGGTTTCATCTACCCTGTCGAAGACTCAAAATGGGTCTCCCCAGTAGTAGTCACACCAAAACAAAATGGTAAGTGGAGAGTCTATGTGGATTATAAACCTCTCAATGCAGCCACGAAGAGAGACCACTTTCCCCTCCCATTCCAAAATGAAATACTCAATGAAGTGGCAGGTCACAAATGCTACATAGTATGCGATGGCTACTCAGGATACTTCCAGATTAGCATTGTGGAGGAGGATCAGAAGAAGACAACCTTCATCACACCTTGGGAATGTTTTGCCTACAGAGTGATGTCGTTTGGCCTCACTAACGCCCCATCCACGTTTCAACGCTATGTGACTTTTGTTTTCCAACCCTACTTCGGAACATCAATACGGGTTTTCATAGATGATTTTTGCATCTACAGCTCACGAGCCCTTCATTTAAGGAAAGTCTATGATGGCTTAACCAGGCTGCAAACCTTGGGCGGCCAACTCAACGTGGACAAGTGTCACATTGGTGAGAGCAAAGTCACTCTCCTTGGTCATGTAATCTCAGCAAAAGGAATCGAGGCTGACCCTAGCAAGATTCAGGCTCTGGTATCTTTATCATCACCTACCACCGCCAAGCAGCTGGTTTCTTTCCTTCAGAAGGTAAGATACTTAAGCAAGTTCATTCACCTGCTATCTCAAGTGGTCCTTCCCCTACAACAACTCACCCAGAGGGATGTTTTCTCATGGAGTGAAGAGGATGAGCAGCAGTTTACTGAGGTGAAGCAAATCCTAGCTAAGCTTCCCACTATTTCACCTCCTAAGTGGGACGAGCCATTTTATGTGAACCCTAGTGTGGGAAATGATACATTGGGAGCAGTGCTAATGCAAAAGGATCCCAAAACTTCTTTCATGCACCCTATTTACTTCTCTAGTCGAGTCATGACCCCATCAGAAAAAGGATTCACCGGAGTAGAACACATGGTTCTGGCACTAATGTTTGCTACCCCAAAGTTCCGCTCCTATCTCCTGCCTAGACCATTTGTACTCCTGACAATGGAAGAGGTTTTCCCATATGTAATGCGACACATGGATGTCTCATCTACGATCTCAAAGTGGTTAATTAGACTACAAGAGTTTGACTACACCATGCAAGTAGAAAACTCCACCAGGGCTAGTTTAGTGGGAATTCTCACTCATCGCCATTATGAGAAGAAGCTGAAGGTCAACACGGAAGCAAAGGAAGGAACACCAGCGAAATAAAGTCCTAAGCTAGAGAGAGTTCACTCTCTTTTCTTTGACAGAGCATACAAGAGAACAATGGATCAGTCTGCAGCAGGCATGGTCATTTTCAATGAGCAGCAAGAAAGAATATTCTCCATGGGGCAGTTACTACACTCCCACTCCAACAATGAAGCAGAATATGCATCCGTAATCCTTGGGTTGGAACAATGTATTTCACAAAGAATTCAGTGCCGGAATGTGTTCAGCGACTCTTTGCTTTTGATAAGGCAGATAAATGGCACCTGGGAGTGCAAAAATCAAGTTTTACTTGGTCAACTTCGCCAAGTTAAAGACCTTCTAAAGAAGTTTGAAGCAGTGAATCTCTTCCATGTCCCCAGAGTAGAAAATCAAGAGGCAGATGCACTAGCTAAAGAAAGAATACAAGACGTTCCTGTAGGAGCAATCAAATTAAAACTACCCCTCTTCCAAGGTAGTGATGCTATGCCTGATATCATCAGCTTTCTAGATACAAGAGAATGTCCAGCATGCCACACCAAAGGCCAAAAACAATGGTTGGTAAGGAAGGCTACTAGATACCGCCTTATAGACGACCACTTGTATTGTAAGGGCAAAGATCAAATTCTCAGGCAGGGTGCCAACCTCCAGTGAAATCACAGAGGTAATTTCAAGTTGCCATGACGGCGTCTGCAGCGGTCATTTTTCTCTAGATATCACCAGTAGGAAGATTCTACAGGCAGGATACTTTTGGCCTAGTTTGAACAGAGATGTACACCATTGGTGTAAAACATGTAAGGCTTGTCAAGTGGCCAGTGATCGCATGTTAACCTACGAGCCACAAACCCCTATCATTTCATATGGTCCTTTAGAGAAATGGGGAATAGATGCAATCGGTCCCTTACCAAGGGCCCAATCAGGTAAATTGTACATCATAGTGGGTGTAGACTACATGACGAGATGGGCAGAAGCAACGGCCACCACCCGCATTACAGCCCAAGAGGTGGCAAAGTTCATTTTTGAGCATATCGTTTGCCGTTTTGGCACTCCTCTTGAAATAATATCAGATAGAGGACCAGGATTCAAAGGTGATTTAGTGGGAGAACTGATGAAGAAGTTAGGCATCACCCGTTGGCATTCCACACCGTACTACCCACAATGCAAGAGAAGGTAAATGGAATGATTTGCAAAATCATTACAAAACAGGTGAACAACCACACACGAGACTGGGATAAACATCTCATGGAAGCTCTTTGGGCCTACAGAACAACGTTCCGAACATCACCAAGGTTTCACTCCTTTCCATCTGGTTTATGGGAAGGAGGCAATTCTACCCATTGAGGTACAAATAGCCAGCTTACGAGTCCTGGCTAGCCAGACACACCGTCCAATTGTAAACCTCCGAAACCACATCTTGGATCTAGAGAGACTCCAACTGGATAGGGAAGAAGCAATCAATCACTAACGGGTAGAACGACGCCGACTCACTTTCAATCAAGGGCTTAAAGAGAAAGGACTGGAAAAAGGCATGTTAGTATTGCGATACGACAACACATTTGACACTGGGAAGGATAAAAAATTTCAACCCAGATGGGAAGGGCCATTCATCATCAAGAAGCGCTATGACAATGGCAGCTATAAGCTGATGGATGCAGATGGGAGAATTCACAAGACTAGAGTCAATGGATGGAGACTGAAAAGGTACTTTCTTAGGTTCGACCCAGAATTCGTGCTAGACATTCCAGAAGAGGGAGAACCCTCTAACTCTACAACTGAAGAAGAAGAAGGAGGGCTAGAAGCATGAATGCCTCTAGCCAATGGGAGAGGGCTAATGATAGTCGACTTTCGAAAATCAAAGAAAAAAAACTCATTTCACCCCCCCCCCCCACTCTCAGTACCCCCCGCCCTACAGGCATTGGATAAAAACTCCCTCGCTCTCTCTCTCTCTCTCTCTCTCTCTCTCTCTCTCTCTCTCTCTCTCATTTTCCCTATATACCCCTTCCCTAATGTCTCTCTCTCCCAATTTACCCTCCCCGGCCAGGCAGAAGCTTTGAAAAAAAACTCCCGACCCCTTTCTCGTGCTCCCTCTGTGTGAGTCGCATGGAAAACCCCCTCCCCCCCTCCGCTCTCACTCTTACACTCAACCTTACATTCCCCCTCACATTACCCCCCCCCCCCCTCTGGCCCGCTAATATTCCCTCCCCGACCCCTTCTCACTCTTCCCCACCCACTCGCCTCACCCTGCATCGGCCTCATTCCCCTCCCCTCGGCCTCATTCCCCCCCCCCCCCTCTTGGCCCGCGGATATATTCCCACACTCCACCCATTGACTTATCCCCCCCCCCCCCCCTCCCTCAAGCTGAACCCCCCCCCCCCCCCCCCCCCCCGCTCTCCCTCTCACCCACAAATCTCCCATACCCCACTCCACACCTCACCCCTCCCTCTCCCTCACACACACTCTCTCTCTCTTATCCCAAAGCCTCACCCCTCCCTCTCCCTCACACACTCTCTCTCAAGCTCAGCGCGGATACTCTCTCTCTCTCTCACCTGGGCGCTCAGGCCACACAAGCAAGGAAAATCCTCCCTCTCTCTCCCTCTCATGGGCAGCGTCACATAGGACCACCCTCACACACACACACACAATCACCCCCCTCTCCCCTCTCTCCCATCGGCGCTGTGCGCAGGCGCAGTCCAAAGCACGCACACACACACCCTTCCGGGCCTCGTGCAGTCTACAATACACACACACACACACACAATACACACACACACACACAATACACACACACACCCTACCCACACGCACACACCGCACACACACTCTCTACCCCTATTCCCCCTCCCATCCACCTTGCGCAGAAACATGCCGTCGGCCATCCGTCACCAACAAGAAGAAAAAAAAACAAAAAACAACTATATATACATTATATATATATAGCCCCCCTTCCCACGCACGTTTTGGCACACACATACCTATACAAAACACACACACCCGCCCTCATGCACGAATACATACACACACTCGCATATACGCACCGCACCACAAATACAAGGAAAAATGGCTACGACATCAACAAACAAAAGAAGAAGGATCCAAAGCACACGCCACCAACAACAAAAAGAGAAAATGCGTCGAAGGCATGCCCCGGCCGGCTCCGAAAAGAAGTACGCTCGACACCGACGCACCAGCAACACGCCATTCGCCGGCAACACGCAACCACAACGCCATCCCAGTAATTTATAGGTTATTTTCATCATTATCTTCAATTTTCACCCGAACCATTGTAAATTTCCTTTTTTTGTAAATATCCTCTCTCTAGGTGATGGTCACAAAGGCCCACCTAGAGATTCCCATCTTTTAATAACCTCCCAAAACAAAGCAAGGGTCAACCACACCGGGCCCACCACTTGCTTTGTCTCCCCGATTAAGCTTACCCTAACCACACTGGGATTACCATAATCCAAGCATCCAACACCTATAAATTGGCACTGAGAGATCATTATCGAGGGGGGCAATTCATGAGGAACCAAGCATTTGGTAGAGTGTAGTGGGAAGGATTGACACTATCACCATCACGGGGAGGGGCTTGTGTGTTGGGTTTTCCTTGGGAATTGCACCATACGAAGGGAACCACAGCCATCTCTCGACTCCAATGGTCGATGCACACACGTATGCACGCTTTTGGTGGTAAGTATTCACAATTATTGAGCTGTCTTAGAGAACGCACCAAGTAGGTTGCACCACCTCCTTCCCCTACCTCTCTACCACCATGGCAAGCCACGTTGTAAATATTGCAGAAATAATTCATCCTCACACCCCCGAGGGTTTTCATCATTTGCAAATGTTTTCTCTGTGTGTGTGTGTGTGTGTGTGTGTGTGTGTGTGTGTGTGTGTGTGTGTGTGTGTGTGTGTGTATGTGTGTGTGTGTGTGTGTGTGTGTGTGTGTGTTTGTGTGTGTAGGTTTGCGGTGTTCATATCATCGTGGTTTTGCGTCCTAGCCGCTCAAAGCTAGGTGGTGCCCCCTGTTCACTTTACCGTGGCAGGCTCGAGGCGCGCCATTCAGCCCCCGGCGTTTTAGAGGCCGTCGGGGTTTGGGGTTCGGGGTCCGCTTTGCGTCCGTCAGCATCATAATGAACCATCTACATTTGCAAGCCACAAACAAGGTATTACACATGTTTCATCCCTCTCTCTCTTCCCTTGGCTCTAGCTCTCTCTGCTCCATTTGGTGTGTGTCTTGGTGTGATATCTCTTGTGTGTGTTTTGTGGCGCATCTTCTTGGGTATGACAAAATATCTCTTCTTGCGTCCTAGGTCGCATACCATAACTAGCTGGTGCCCCTTCACTTGTTTGGGTGTGGATTTGTTGTTGTTGTTTCTTGCTTGTGGTTGCCTTAGCCCCAATTGAGAAGCACGGGAGCCTTGAGGGGTGTTTAAAGGTCACCTCTCTTGTTGCCCGCCCCGAACCGCCTCACCACAACGGGTTACATGTAAAAACGAGACTCAATTCAAGCTCATGCAAGAGTTTCATGAGAGTCTTTGGACTGAACACAGAGGTGTGTGGGCAACCTTCTCCAAGTTGAAAGAAAAATACTGGTGGAAGGGTATGTATAAAGATGTATCTCAATTTGTAGAGTCATGTGTAACTTGTCAAATGTATTCAAATGTTCGACATCGTGATGGATTGCACCCTACATATCCACTAGCCATGCTTATAAATGGATTGTGGATCTAGTCACAATGCCTTTAGGACTCTGGCAGATGAGATACTTGGTTTTTTCACAAGAGAACCTAATCAACCAGGTTGAAGGAAGATCATTAAGAGCTAAAACCATAGAATCTATGTGCGAATTCCTTCTTGATGAGGTGATTTTCCGTTATGGTTGTGTGGGGAAGATCACAGGTGAGCTGGATGTCGAGGAAGCAAGGGAGTTCTTTTCCAAATTAGGAATCAAGCTTTCTCTTACTACAGCTTACAACCCTAAAGGCAATGGAAAGAGTGAAAGAGGGCATCCTCCTATCATCAAAGCTTTGGCCAAAGCTTGTGAAGGAAGAGTTGGTGAGTGGCCAAAATTAGTGCCATATGCTTTATGGGCTAGTTGTACAACCCCTAGCTCAGTAACTAGCTATATGCCTATGGAGCTAATGTATGGTCAAAAGCCAGTGATGCCAATTGAAGATACAATTCCCACATGGAATGTACTACCTTGGCAAGAGGGGCTTAGTAGGGAAGGTCTCCTTGCATTGCATATAAGGCAACTAGAGAGAAGACCTAGAGACATTGAGGCTGCAAAAGAACGACTAAAAAATGCAAGGGTGAAAAACAAGGACTACTTTGATAAGCGACATCGGCTCAGGAGCAAAGCAATTAACAAAGGTGACTTGATTTTAGTGTATGATAGCAGCCTTGATAACCAACACACATTCATGCGTAAGTTCTCAAAAAGATTTTTTTGACCGTATGTTGTAAAGCATGTGCATGAAAATGCTACTTATAGCTTGTCTCAACTAGATGGTACAGAAGTAAAGATTCCCATTGCAGGAAAAAGGATCAAAATGTTTAAGAGAGGAGGAGATAGTGATCAAGAAGATGTTTAAGAGGAGGAAGAACAAAACACACGTGAAGATCAAAGTGAAGATGAACCGTTGGAAGCTATCAATAAAGATGAAATCATGGAAGATCTACAAGAGGACTGATCTTGCAAAGATCAAATGTGGCACATACCAGAGGATGTGCAGGTTTAGAGGGGGTGGATGTCATACTGTGACACGTACATATTGGAAAATAATACTACAAGGTCTATCTTGTGAACTTCTAGATACATGATAAGTATATTTTCTATAATGTACATATGCATATCTAAGTATAATAATAATCTTTCTATCTCATCCTATTATTTATCTCAAGGGTAACATATTCTTACTTTATCGTCAAAACGTACTATGGGGAAAAGCGTTGTCAGGAGTTTTTTGGAGCAAGGGATTGCGCATATGTACATATACATGCATGGTGCATCAAATAAAGAATTGCCCATTTTTCAGAGCCAGGTGGTTACGTGGGGCCCACATGTGTACAGGTAGGACAGGGTGTACATAGTGCATCGATTTTCACTATTACCAGTACCACTGTGTTTTTTCTACAATAAGGAGGAGTTGGTAGCGCGTAAAACTTCTCGAGGAAGCTATCCGTGGGCCGACGACATGAGCTAAGCAGGTGCGTCAAATGGCATCGAGTGGCGTCAGGAGGTCGAACGAGGTCAATACTTGCACGCGGAGAAGTATGGACACGACATGGGTGTTTTCTTGTGATACTTATGCAGAAAGGTCATCATGAGGACCACTTTTTGGGGCCACTTCACGTGGTTGCGGGATGCATTATTTGGAAAAACTGAGTGCCAAGTGTGCGGATGATGCAAAAAAGGTGATAACTATGCACTGCGAGGTCATTTTTTGGCCTGTTCGGGGTCCGTTTGAGGTCATCTAAAAGGCCACGGGTGCCCAACTAATAAAGCTAAGTGTAGGAACTAAAAAAACGGAGAGAAGACCAGAAAAAACGTGGAGAAGAGAGGAGGAACAGTCACATGTGTGTTTTTGGGGTTTTTGGAGCCTGTTTTGACCATAAACTGCTCATCCGAGGTCGGATTTGAGCACTTTGACATTGTAGACTGGGGTTTTGGGCCGTTCCGGACGCAATGGAGCTGTCCATTTTTCCAAATTTCTCCCTCTTTTTTTGCTGTTTTGGCTGTGTAAGTTTGTGCGCTCCTTGCCGCACTGTCGAAGCAAGGGCCTTGCCTAACACTGTGTGCGAGCCACAAACGGCTCCAAGCACACAACTAGCTTAACTAGTAAGCTCAAAGAAATCGATGGTGTGTCACTCACCGCTCTATGCTTGCTTCGTGGAGGATTCCTCGCCGAGAAGAAGAAGGAGCCGCCGCTTCGTCGCGCTCAACCGCTTCGCCGCCGCTGTGCCGTCGTCGCAATGCTTGATCGCACTCTCTCTCTCTCTCTCTCTCTCTCTCTCTCTCTCTCACACACACACACACACACACACACACACACACACACACACACACACACACACACACACATACACACACACACAAGGAGGTGAAGAAGAAGAAGATGGAGATGGAGATGGAGATGGAGCAAGAGCACTCTTCTATTGCACAAATGAGAGAATAAGTGAATTTTAGGTTTAGTTGGCTTTTACATGAGCTCACCCCATTCACACTTGGGCGCCCATGCTTAGCCAACTAATCCCTTGAATGTCCCAGTTAGAGTGCGCCTCTCATCGGCGATCACTCTTACCCTTTTCCTATTGGTCCGACAAGCCCGATACCTGACTCTACCAAATGCATAATACACGTCCATCGTAGGTGATGGGGTGTCCGTGAGCCGTGAGGGTTAACATGCCCCCCTTCTTGATGTAGATTCCGTCCTCGGAAGCTATTGAGTTGAAGCACGTTCGTCGAGGTGGAAGAGCATTTGAGATGAATGTCCTTAGCCTTCTTCAGTCACTGCAAAATCAAACAACATTGGCACAGTAATTGCATTCTCATAAGTGATTAAAAAGCATATGCAGTTTTAGATAGACAAATTGATTGGTAAAAGAATTTCAAACAATTTGTCAGCACTGAACATTAAATTGTAATGTAATCAAATGCATAAACAGATGTAAAGGTAAAAAATTAAACAAGTCTGGGGTCGCTAATTTGACGGTCGAAAGGCACTAAAGATCGAATATTAATACCATGGGTAAGCTTCTTAATTTTCTGTGGTCAATTATGTTGTTTAATCGCGAGAGCCAAGTATTCATGTTCGAGGGCTGACTAGAGGCTATATCTAGAAGACCTTGTAGTTAAGCTACCATAAAAGGAATTTCTCATGAAATCATCGCCTGACTGATTACTTTTTCTTTGACCCCCCAAATTCTTTTCACAGTGATTCAATTTTGATGTGTGTGCTTATTTTGTATGCCTTGGGTTTTTTGCTTTTCAAGAAAAAGCACCCATACTGGGAACCTCTAGGGCTCTAGTACCATAGGCGATACATGTGAGTGAAGTACCCAATCAAGCTGAGATTTCTCTTCCAGCTTAAGATTTTACAATGTGGCACTTTGATTTTTTGTTTGTTCATTTTCATCATTTTAATTTTGTAAGTTTGGGGGGTCATATAACACTGATACACCTCCCCAGGCTCATCACACTAGTAAACTCCCTTTATAATACTTAAGCTAAAGGTCAATAGGGTCAAGCCCACTAGAAAGCCCTAGTACATTTCACACAATGCTGCCTAAATCGGATTAAGAACCTAAGTAACCATTGATTATTAGGAAGGCATTCCCCATGGTATTAAGAGAAGATCCTTAACACCTAACTTAGTCAAATTAGCTTAGTCGGACTGGTTGATTTTTAAACCTAGACAAGTGATTATGACAAAAAATTACATTGAATTAAATGTTTGTTACTAAGCAAATGTGTTGGATATTATCCTACCAATCACAATCAAAGCAGACAATCATAGATGCAAAAAAGATAAGGGGCAATGCTAATGGACAAGAAACACCTGTTTGTGTCGTTGGTCGCGCTTGATTTGAAGAGTGAGTCGAGATAAAGATTTCATGAAGGTCCAAATCCTATCAATAGCAACACGCTCCTGTACACACTAGGAAACAAAAGGAATACCTCCAGGAGGCACATTAGTGGGAAAAGGTACCAACACTTATTGAATACAACAAAAAACATAAGGAACCCTAACCTAATTATTTGCTCTCCCCTAGAGAGTCAAGGGAATAGGATATTGTAGAGGTTGGGGGGAAACCCTAAGGCTAAATCCCTATCCTCGTCGTCGAGATAAACAAAGTCATCATCCATGAGAACATATGTGCCATCCATGTAGTCGTGTAAATTTTCTTCTTCATCATAGGTGCCCATGTTTACTAAGAAGGTCACTAGACACCTATAGTCATCTTGGTCAAAAGGGTAGGCTTGTGCAATGGGAGAAACGCTCTCTACTAAGTATGGATCAAACGTGGTCAAGAGACGTATCAGTCATTCTAACTCCTCAAAATTCCTACCTATCAAATCCCATTCACATGCAAGCACTGGAAAGACCATGTGAAATATTTGTGAAAAGTAACGAGGGTACCTCTCACCCAAGGCAGGAGTGGATGACTCTAGCGTACTAGCCATATCTATACACGCAAATAGATGATGGTTAGAGTGCAAATATTACAAGGGTCGTGTTCTTGTGCATAATTTGTTTTTATGATTTTGTGTTATGGCTCTTGATCTTTTACTTTTTTATCTTGTTTTTGTGAGTATAAGGCTTTATATATACATTCCCTAAGATTGGAGATTAAGGGGTCAGGGGGAAAGGTTGAGAGGAAAGTGAGTGAGTGATGATTGTCAGCAAACACTCCCCCCTTCCTTGGGTAGATCATACCGTTTGAAATGAGCTCGTCATTTGTGTCCTCGAAAAATGCTTGTGTGATTCCCAGATTAGCCTCTCGTTGGCGTCTAAGACGTTGTTGTCGTTCTCGAGCCTCAACTCTTGCTTGTATTTTTCTAAGCTCTGCTTGTTCCTTGGCAGCCTTCTTTTGATGGATAGCTTGCAATTCTTCCTGGCTTAGGGGATCATAATATCTTTTGAATTTAATCCCATTAAGGAATCCAATGGTTTCAACTCCATCTAGAGTCTCCACACGAATGGTACCTTGCGGGGTAATTTCACACACTCGATATGGTCCCTTACCAGCGTATTTCAATTTCTTCTTTTCATTACGTACCCCGTACATAAGAACTTTATCACCAACCTTGATGTCTTTATCCTTTAAATGGCTATCAAACCACTTCTTTCTCCTATCCTTCTCCACTAGAGCATTTTGCACAGCTAATTGCCTTTCTTCATCTAGCCTTTCCAGGATATATAATCGCTCCACTAAGGGGTTACCATCCCAACCTTCTTGAGAAGCTACTCGAAGACTAGGAATGACAAACTCCCATGGCATAACTGCTTCTTGGCCATACACCATCTTAAACGGTGTGCAATTAATAGCAACTTTATACGCAGTACGATAAGCCCATAAAGGTGATGTAAGCTTTAGGTCCCAATCAGTGAGATTAGCCTCAACTGTCTTTGTCAAAATGGAGATGAGAGTTTTGTTGGTACTCTCAGCTTGGCCATTTGCTTGGGGATAATAGGGTGTAGACTTGTGGTGAGATATCATGAAGTTTGATGTGAGTTCTTTTATTACTTCATTTATAAAATGAGTTCCATTGTCACTCACAAGTTCAAAGGGGCATCCAAAACGTGTGATAATGTTCTCAAAGAGGAACTTAGCTGTTGTTTTTGCATCCGCCTTTCGTGTTGCTTTTGCTTCAACCCATTTGGTTACATAAAGGTAGCCACAATGATATATCGTGATTTCGTGTTACGTGCAGCCAGACTAATCGGTCCTACAAAGTCTAAGCCCCACTTTTCAAATGGTTGGGTTACCTTGATGGGATGTAGAGGCATCCTATCCCTTCTTTGTGGCTTGTTGAAGTGTTGGCATTCATCACATCCCTTTGCAAAAAGTGATGCATCCTTAAACAGAGTGGGCCACCAATAGCCTGACTGTAAGATCTTTCGGGCAGTCAACTTTCCTAAAAAGTGACCACCAGCTACGCCCATGTGTGCCTCTTGTAGAATATATAAATACTCATCCTCGTGGGCACAGCGTCTAAGAACATCATATTTTCCTCTCTTATAAAGAGTTCCAGCCAGTAAGCAATAGGGTTCGCATTCCTTGATTAATTTTCGAGCTATATCTTTTCGCAGCTCTTTGGGTGGAAAACCATTAACTAAGAAGTTAACAATCTTTTCACTCCATTCAGGCATTGTCTCAACAATGAACAAAGGAGTATCAAGCAATTCATCATCAACCCCCGTAGGAGCTTCGCCATTAGGGATACGAGATAAATGATCCGCCATGACATGTTTTCTCCCAGGCCTCACAACAACGGTGAAGTCAAACTCAAGAAGAATTAACAACCATCGTGTAATTCGACCTGTGGAACACGGCTTGTTTACCAAATATAGCAATGCTTGATGATCAACATAAAACACAAACTTGGTAGCAAGAAGGTAATAGCGAAATTTCTTTACTGCGTAAATCATAGCTAGACCTTCGCGCTCTGTAGTAGTGTAGTTCATCTCGGCATCATTTAATTGGCGACTTGCAAAGCTAATAGGGTAGTCCAATTTATGTTCTCCTGGTTGAGTTAGAACACACCCAATAGCAAAATTTGATGCATCAATATGCACATGAAAAGGTACATTCCAATCAGGTGTTAGCAGGATTGGAGCACTTGTTAGGGCCTTCTTTAATAACTCATAAGATTGATGACATTGTTCCGTCCAGTGAAACTCGATAAGAAGCTTGTACAATGGACGCGCTATCTCGGCAAAGTTTAAAATAAACCTTCACTAAAAACCAACATGGCCCATAAATCTTTGAACTCCTTTATAGTTCGTAGGTGGTGGCAAATCGGCAATGGCTTTAATCTTACTCTCATCTGTGGATATCCCGTTCTTGGACACTATATGCCCTAGAATGACTCCATGCTTAACCCAAAATTGGCATTTGAAAGGGTTCAATGAGATGCGATAAAATCTGCACCTTTCAAATATTTTTCGTAGATATAACAAATGTTTCTCCCAAGAAGAATAAACACAAAGGTCGTCTAGGAAAGCTTCACAAAACTCCCTTAGAAATTCTTTAAACGCAGTGTTTATTAATCGTTGGAATGTAGCAGGGACATTTGTTAAACCAAAAGCCATAACATGAAATGCAAACACTCCAAACTCTGTGATAAAAGCAGTTTTAGCTTGGTCCTCTAATGCAATTGTGATTTGATTGTAACCAGAGTACCCATCTAAAAAGCTATAAGCTTCCTTGCCCGCAACTCTTTCAAGCACATGTTCTGAATATGGAAAGGGATAATGATCTCTCTTAGTGGCTGTATTAACTTTCTTGAGGTCCACGCACACTCTTAGTTTCCCATTCTTTTTTGGCACAATGACTATTGGAGAAACCCATTCTGAGTGCTCAATAGGGTATATGAATCCACATTGGATTCATATACCCTATTGAGTATATGAATCCACATTGGATAAGTTTTTCAATCTCCTCTTGTACAATTTTGGCGTACTTAGGATTCATTGGATAGGGTCGTTGCTCGACGGGTTTAGCAATGTTGATCATGGGAATTGTATGTTGCACCACAGAAGGTGGAACGCCCTTCATGTCATGATATGTCCAAGCAAAGATATCCTTGTATTCCTTGAGGAGCTCCTTAAGTACAGCCTCTTCAGTTTCGGTAAGGTCTTGAGCAATAAAGACTGGTTTAGACTCCTCACCTGGTTCTGCTAATTCTATCTCTTTAACTACCGCTGGACCATCATAGACTCCATTGCTTCCATTGGTAGGTATTCGTTGGGCTTTGGCATACACAAACTTTCGTTCCCCCGTGGTATAAGATTTAAAATGTTCAGGAGCCGTATGTAAGTCAGCAGGCTCTTCTCCTGACAGAGACCTTTCTTTTAGTTCTGCCTCCTTTTGTTGTTGAGCTAACTCTCGGTTTTGACGTCTTCTTATAGTTCGACTCAATTTCGACTCTGTAACCTCCAATTGAGCGAGGTCAATGGGTCGCGGGCTGCACCACATGACACTCTGGAGATGTTCACCCCAATTGTCTACTAGCTTTCGATGAGCATCACATGCCCCTAGATAGCTAAGCCATTCTACAGTAGATCTTTCCTTGTTTATCCTAGCTCTCACATTTGCTCGATATCGTCGTCTCTTATATGACCTTTGTTTCTTGTTAAGGTTTTGATTTTGGTAAATGTTTGAACTCGACTTGCCTGATAGGTCTTCGCTTGTATCTTCTTCACTCTCATATAAATACCATAGATGGTCGTACTAGGCCTTGAGTGTTTAGTTTCTATACTTGGTTCACTCGATGTTTCCTCAGGTTCCGAATCCATTTCTTCCTGAGATTCCGTTTCCGATGTGTATCGGCCTGAAGCCTTTGAGGAATCATCAATTTCACTCTCAGGTAGGTGTGCCTCTTTCTTATCATCGGATGTTACATGCGCTACACCTAACATGTTTACTGGTGCAATGTGTGGTATCTCTTCCCCATCTGGTGTTACACAGGTTGTTCCTCTAGCTCCCCATGTATCTATAGTTGCCGCTAGGTGCACCCAATCGACATTGTCTGACTCAGCCATTCCGGGTAGGATATACATATAAGGAGAGTTCTCCCCAATATCCGTGTCTTCGTTACACGTGTAACAATATTGTAATGGAGCTGAGTGAATTGTTGTGTCTGATCGATTATCAATGATGAATTTATTTCCTAGAGGATGCGTTCGACCACTTAAAAGATCAACTCGAATGACAGAGTCTTGGAACTGTAAGTAGACGTGGTTTTTGGACAAGTCATGCACCATTTTTTCTTCCCTCATGAATGGACGCCCTAAGATCATCTCAAATGACATAGGATGCTTGGAAAAATCCATAACAATGAAAGTCTGCCTTACCTTGTGTCCCAAGACCTTGATCCTGAGATCCTTTAGCATTCCAATAGGCGTAACAATAGATCCATTAGCCATTTTTACCACTACGCTTGTGGCTTCAAGGTGAGGTCGCCCCATAGACTCCCAACAACTCTTTGTCACCATGCTGACTCCTGCACCACCGTCAAGGACCCCCTTTACAGTTAATCCTTTAGTAGTGATTGGTAGAGTAGCATTAGATTCATCACCTTCAAAGTATTGCCCCAACTTGTTAACGGGTATTTCAATTACAGATTCATGTCCGGCTAGGTCAGATGGTGGTGCTAAATGTTCCTTATCATTCATCACCGAGTCAGGTTTGTTCATATGTGCAAATTGTGGTAATCCGGCCTGTAATTCTCCATTGAGAAGCGCTCGCACTGCTAGGAATAATTATGGATCTCCGTATAACTTAGATTTCTATAGTCGTATGTGTTTCTGAGGACATGAAATCCATCAACTTGGAAACATTTAATGGCATCTTGTGGGACGTAGGACCCTGACAAGAGAATGGTGAAGATGGAATCTCCACTTCCTCAAGGGGGTCGGGCATTCCCTCATTGAACATTCTCTCTAGTAGGAAAGGTGTGTGTCCACTTTCAGATGTCCTACCCTCACTCTCTTCCCGAATGATACTGGGTATAGCTAACGGCCTGTAGTTCTTGTGAGGTTGAACTTGTGTGGGAAACACTGTGTCCGACATCTGGATATGTTTGGGTTCAGGTTCTAATTTTCTTTGAGTTTCTTCCACCAAACCCCTCAGTTGTTGGACTCGTTCAATTTCCACTGTTGGGTTTGGATAGGTTCCAATCTTTTTCTTGCAATCCTCATTTTTCGTCTCTCGTGGCTTATCTTGGGGGTTCACAACTGGGTGGTTTAACTTTGAATACTCTTTTGGTGTTCGTCGTAATTCCCTCTCGTGATCCTCCTCACTGGCTTTTTCCTTTGTAGTAACAGTTTGGTCTCCGTGGTCTCTATCGAATCTGAGTCATCCTCAGGTTCATTCATATACACGGGATCCTCTCCTGTCCCTATGTTAGTCTTTGAACTAGGTTTTGAGCTAGAAGCATTAAGGGATTTCTTTCTTCGTGTTTTCTTCTTTCTCGCTCGGCTAATGGATGCAGCATCTCTCTCTTCGAGGATGTAATTTTTCTTTAGGAGCATCGACCGTGTGAGTGCATTCACTGGTGCTATGTTTATAGTTGGTGGTGTCCCATCAACAATCTCTGTTAAGTTCAATGGTGTGATTTTCGGTGCGTTTGGATTGTTAGGACACTGTGCGATCAAATGATCTATGCCACAACGATTACAAGTGAGTATTGGCATTGCCAATGCACTCCCTTGACTTGTTTGCATTAGTGCAGCATTCTTTTGCATTCTAATGGGGCACTCAGCTACTCGATGTGGTCTACCACATTTGTAGCACTGAAGAGGTGGTCTCCGGGAAAAACTATTAATATTTTGGCCTCTTGCAGCTAGCGCAGTAGCTTGATATACCGGTTTGATTTGTCCCCAATGGTCTTCCATATAGTACATGGGACACTCCTCAAGCATGTCAACTCCATAGGTGATACTAGAGTCTATGTCCTCTTCGCAATCTACATAAGTACTAGATGACTCGCAACCTATTTGGTTCATAGGTGTAACTCTTGGATGAGGGGGTTGCGGTCCTAGCACTGGAAGTGGCAACGGTGTGGTTGGGACCACATTTTGGGTTCTAGGGACCATGTGCTGTAATGGCAATTGTTGCTCCATGGGTGGGGTAGGCATCAATGCAGGAACTCGAGGTGAGTCTGCCCAAGCTATAGGCGGTCTATTTTCCATGATGCGTTTAAGCATTAGGCAATCCTTTGCTTGATGGCCATACCTACCACACGTGTTACAAGTCCCATTAAACTTTACTCTGAAAGTAGGGCATTCACTCGTAGTATGTGGGCCCAAGCGAATTGAGCACCATTGTTGCTCCCTTCTTGGATACATATGAGTGTTTTGTGGAGCACGATTACCCCTAAGGCTTTCTTGGATGGCCTTGGTGAGATCTGCCAAAGTCATCTCAGATATCGTTTGCTCTTTCACGATTGGCTTTATCTTCATTGGCTCATGCCCTGACGCTTGCGAGCTACTAGACTTCGGCTCGGCAGACACTCTTTCTCCTGCAATCATTAAATTATCCTCCAATTGGATTGCATTCATGGTGACTGCTTCCCGAGTAGTGATACCTCTAATGACTAGGCCATTGTAGATACTTTCATGTCGTAGTCCCCTAATGAATCTATCGAGAAATTGGTTGTTGCTGAATTGCTCGTTTGGATTGCATCGAGAATTCAAATTCTTTAGGCGACTAATGAAGTCTCTCACGGATTCACCTTCTTCTCGTTGGGCTTTCTGGAGCTGAGAGGCTACATCCCAAAGTACTCCCTCTCGTATGTATTCTTTTAAGAACAGTCTCCTAAGAGTAGAGTAGATCGTTTTCTCTTCTACTCTTAAGGTTCTATACCAATCTCCAGCCTTTCCGCTTAGGGTCAAACTCAAAGCCTTACACTTATGTAGCTCATTGTGCTCTTCCAAGGAATCGCACACATGTTCAAAGACTTACATATGCTTTCTAGCATCTCCGTCTCCACTGAATTTCTGTGTGAGCTTAGCTACTTGAACTGCCTTGCTCCTAGGCTCTCTATCAGGTGCACTACGCATGTTTTCCGCAATAGAACGACCGATAGTTTGAGCAAATGCTGCCAAATCTCCTATTTGAGCAGGTATAATGGGTGTATGTGCTCCTGGAACCACATGTGAGATGGGAGTTGGCCTTGGCCTTGGCATACGCGCGGCTCTTGGGTCCCATATTTCGTATGGTGGTGTACCAAACGGTGGTCCAAAGTTTATAGGCATGGCCCTAGGCATAGGGGGTGCCTGATATGGCATGTTATTATTAAATGGCATGGCTCCACTTGTATAAGAGCTTGGATAATTCCATTGTGGATTGTAAGCTCTTGGAATAATCGGAGGTGTAGGAGCTACATGAGGCTGAGGTACGACAGGTGCACATGATTGATACATACATGTAGGTATAGTTGGGGGCACTATGCTACTAGGCATCGGCGCAGTATTAACAAATGAACTCCATGGTGCACTTCTTGTCATGCTCACCACTGGGATATCCATGGTAGTCGTAGTGTCATTAAGAGAAAGATGAGCTAGATCTGGGAAGGTAAAGCTGCCACTTGTGGGCTCAGATTGTATTGAGGCTCCTGGAGAAACAACATATGGAGGATCAATGGGGCTCACTGAGGGAGTCTCCATTTGTGATAGGGTTGGTTGGTTGGCCTTTCCCGTATCCAAGAATATCATTAGGCCTGTTGAAGGCATGTTGATCCCTGTGTTCTGTCTTTCTAACTCTACAATCCTATGGAGGACATCACAGACTTTCTGTTGTTGCTCATCTATGCTAGTAGCACCCGATGTGGATTGTAGAACATATAACCAACCCACATGATAGGTGTGTCCTGTGTACCGATCAGTTAAAGCTTCCGCTTGTAGGTCATACTCCCAATTTTCGTTAAGGAATATCCCATCTAGGCCTGGCGTGCTGTAGATTTCCCTCAAGGTGGAAGCATTATTGCTCCCCATCGCTTGTCCCTCCGTGACTGCTACCTTGGGAGCACTCGGTTGCTTGGATGGCATGATTGTTGTCATAGGAGCCTTTGCTTTCAGGGCTCGACTTTGTTCTAGCCTTCGTAGGTTCTCAATTTCCCTCTCCCTTGTTGCTTGCATATAGCGTTTGATCTCTTGCACTTCGGCAAGACTCCTACCATCGGGTAGTAGAACCTCAGAGGGAGATAGTCCTAAAGGATCAGGAGGTGCAGTGGATGGAACATTCACATGCACACTCTCAAGAAGCATAGGGTCTATTTTAGGCATGAATGACGAATTTACTTCCCCACTCCCTTCATTTATTTCATTAACCGCATGTTCGGAGCGAGTAGCTCTACTAAGGGTCTCTTTTAAGCGGCTAAACACGCTGGACCCGAGCCGTGGGCCCATGGCATGTATGTCTTGACTTGAACTATCAGGGTTTGGTGTAGGATACCCCTCCATGACTTCGTAGTCAGAGAAAGAATCGCTAGACGCGATATGAGGATCTTGGTTCGCGCTACCTTGAGTCCCGGGCGAAGGTCCAGAACCTAGGGTGGAGGAATAATGGGTGCCCGCGTAAATGGAGGCACTACCAATATGCTCGTGCTCTAACACTTGTCCAGAGCGTAGGTACATGTGACCTCCACACTCTAAGCGCGTTGGTGAGTGCCCGTGAAGGCCGCTCACTTAGTTTTTTTTTTTTTAAGGTGTTTATAACCCAAGGTTTTCGTTATTCTTGGTTATTTTTTGTAACCAAGCCACAAAATATGGCGTGTAATAGCTCAAGACGAGCGTTTTGGCTAAAGGAACGTGCCGTGCTTTACAGCTCCCTATTCGGCTACGTGAAGCCCTAGAAATCCTAAAAATAGTCTTTATAGTCCTCGAAATCCTAAAAATAGTTTTTAAATATAAAAAGGTGTATAAACTATATTTTAAAACTGAGGACTGAGGTCTGGGTTTGAGCTTGGGCTTGGGGAATGATCCCCAGCTCGATCCTTCTTTTCTTTTTTTTTTTCTTTTTTTTTTTAAGTCGCCGCGGCCGCACCACGCACGCACGCGCACACACACACACTTAACCTACACCTAACTTATCTACTTACAGCTAATAGAGATACTGCCACACGCACTCTAACACTGTTTACACAGTACTACAGTAGCTAACAGATCTACAAAACTAACCTTACAGAACTAACATTGAACCTTACAGAACTAACATTCCATAGCTAATACCTTAATTCTAACAATACATTGCAAAAAAATTGTAACTCCTTCTTTACAGAAAAAAAAAAAGACAGTACAGTGTAACAAAAATCTTCTCCACACAACCACACACCTTCCTTCTTCACAAATCCTCAATTGAAATTGCATCACAAGAAAGCGTAAGGTGCTTAACCGAGCTTAGTGTTGGGCATTTCCCCGGCAGCGGCAAAAACGTGCACTCCTTGCCGCACTGTCAAAGCAAGGGCCTTGCCTAACACTGTGTGCGAGCCACAAACGGCTCCAAGCACACAACTAGCTTAACTAGTAAGCTCAAAGAAAGCGATGGTGTGTCACTCACCGCTCTACGCTGGCTTCGTGGAGGATTCCTCGCCGCGAAGAAGAAGGAGCCGCCGCTTCGCCGCCGCCGTGCCGTCATCGCAATGCTCGATCGCACTCTCTCTCTCTCTCTCTCTCTCTCTCTCTCTCTCTCTCTCTCTCTCTCTCTCACACACACACACACACACACACATACACACACACACAAGGAGGTGAAGAAGAAGAAGATGGAGATGGAGATGGAGATGGAGCAAGAGCACTCTTCTATTGCACAAATGAGAGAATAAGTGAATTTTAGGTTTAGTTGGCTTTTATATGAGCTCACCCCATTCACACTTGGGTGCCCATGCTTAGCCAACTAATCCCTTGAATGTCCCAGTTAGAGTGCGCCTCTCATCGGCGATCACTCTTACCCTTTTCCGATTGGTCCGACAAGCCCGGTACCTGACTCTACCAAATACATAATACACGTCCGTCGTAGGTGATGGGGTGTCCGTGAGCCGTGAGGGTTAACAAATTTTCTCCTATGAGCGAAGTTTCTGCTCCAGTTTGTGATTGTATCTGGCTTATTTTACCCATATTGTGTGAGCTATTTTCCCCATTGGTGTTGGCCCAAGCTCATTTGTATCTAAACATTAGAAATTCTCCTCTTTTGAGCTGAGTTTTTTGGGTGTGTGTGTGTGTGTGTGTGTGTGTGTGTGTGTGTGTGTGTGTGTGTGTGTGTGTGTGTGTGTGTGTGTGTGTGTGTTTGTGTGGAGTGGGCAAGTGGATAGTCTCTCTCCTCTCACTCCTGAGGTGTGTTCCCTGTCTCGGCCAGGTGTGTTGTGTAAGCCGAGTGGTGCCCCATAGTGTGTGTGTGTGTGTGTGTGTGTGTGTGTGTGTGTGTGTGTGTGTGTGTGTGTGTGTGTGTGTGTGTGTGTGTGTGTGTGTGTGTGTGTGTGTGTGTGTGTGTGTATCTTCCCAAGAGGTGTGTTCCCTGTCTCGGCCAGGTGTGTTGTGTAAGCCGAGTGGTGCCCCATAGTGTGTGTGTGTGTATCTTCCCAAGAGTGTGTGTCGGGTCGTTATAGAGGCGCTCTGTGTGTTTTCATCCCGCTCACATTCTTTTGGTGCCCCCACTGAGGATCTTCTTCGAGTACCTTCTGCTTCGAGCTTCAAGCTTTGAGATTCGGGGCTACAGGTTACAGGTTACAGGTTACAGGGACAGGTACAGGTACAGGTGATTCACACAGGTACAGGTAGCTGGAGTACAATGATATACTAGCAGTGATGTCACTTGCAGTTGTTGTGGGTATGCATCACTTGGCGCCTATTTGAGCGCATTGTCTGCTGGATTGTACGTTACTTGTGGAAACTGCCATTGTATGCATTTCTGGAACCATACTTGGTTGTATTTGGCAGTCCCAGCCATTTCTGAGACTTGGTCTGGAAGATAGTCATTTCTGAGACTTGACTATACGCAATTTGCATTAGCCTTCGTGAGAGGGTCGATAGCGTGAGGTTTTTATTGAGCTGGGGGATTCTCAAATGTGGAGATCCTTTCGGTGATACAGGTAGCTGGAGCACCCTTTTTGTGACCTCTCCATAGGCTATGTACTAGTGAGTCCTACTTGATGCTCAAGTTCTATTGTTGAAATTTTATGCATACATATACAGTCTATATTTTGGGTTCCTACTGCTCTACTTCTGGGGAAACTCTGCCAAAATTTTTCCGAGTTGTGATGGCTGGTTTTTTGGTCTTTTGAGCCATTGATGCTGTTATGCTGCTCAAATTTTGGCAAAATCAGAGGTTAAGTCAGGTGTGCCTTCTTGGAAGCTTCATGGTTGGCTTTAATGGATGATCAAAATGGCCTTCAATTCACTCCATTTCATTTAACTCAAAGAATCCAGATAAATGTTCATGTGTCTAGGAAGATTTTTTTCCAGCAGCGCATAGTCTTTATGTTCGGGCCAAGAAGATTACGAGAGATCTTGGAATGTCCTTTGCCTGTTGTAATTCCGATGATTAACTATGAAAACTCATTTGATGTGCATGTGTTTGTCCTTCTAAAGTTGAGCTCCATTGAAGTTTGTGGGAATTGAGTCAGTCAGAAGTTTTGGGTTCTTGTACGTGTGTTCAAAGGGGTTCTCAAAGCATCATAATTTGGGTAGCCATGGCTTTCTCTTATCCGTAGTTTCATGGAAGAAGTGATGAAGATGTGGAAGATTTTTTGGGAAAGATGGAGGTTGCCTGCATTAGCAACCAGATTCATGACCCTGCGCAGATGTTACGTCTTCTCCAAATTTGTTTGAAGAGTGATGCACGAGTCTGGTCCAAAACATTTGAAGAGGAGTTGCATGCAGCAGATCCACCTGTAAAATTGAGTTGGGACAATCTAAGGCATGGGTTGGAAGTGGAGTTTGTGAAGATAGAAGATCCTGACAAAGTGTGGCAAGAAGTACAAGGTTTGGTGCAAAAGGAAGGTGAGCGAGTAGATGCGTACATACATAAGTTCTCATTGGCATGGGAGCGGATGTGCAAGGCCTTAGCACCATAGGTACCCCCGCCTGACATGATGAAGAAGGACAGGTTCTTGGCTGGTCTTTGGGAGAATATACGTTGGAGAGTGGAGCTAAAGAAGCCTAGGACATATGAAGATGCATTGGAAGTGGCAAGGAACAAAGAGTGGAAGCTAACAAAAATGAGCCAGTTAGGGGTGGAGTCTTTGCCCATGAGGTCTGAATTTCAACCTATGGATTCTTTACAAGGTCACAAGCCAGGAGTTCATCATGAACCAATGGTTTCTGCTACTCCTCAGGTCATGCCAGCAGTGCAAGATGATGAGCTAAGGCAAGACATGAGGCAAGTGGTAGATTTAATAAAGAATCTTCGCCTCAACCTGCTAGGTCAAGTGGGAAATAATCGAGGTTGAGGGAGGTTTGCAAATCAGCGAGGAGGTGAAGAAAGACCTAGGAATGGTGTTGGACAAAGCAATGGTAGGTTCTGGAGGCAGACGCCCACATGTTATAATTGCGGAGAGTTGGGCCACATCAGCCCGCAATGTGATAAGCCACCAAGGATGGGGGGAGACATGTATCCATTGCCAAGACAGGTGCTAACTAGGTCAATTATGGCATCAAAATTAAGGGAGACGAAGGAACCAGTGGACTGACCCAGGAGGAAAGGGGAAAGACAAAAGTGCTAAGTGTAGTCACCTTGGAGAAGGCATCAAAGCTAGAGGATACATTAGTGATGCCTATTGGGAAGAGGACCACAGAGGATAAGGAAGGAAGAAGTGCCCCAGGTCCTAGTAAGAAGAAAGGAAAGAGCCATGAAGGCGAGGATGTCAAGGCCAAGAGAAAAAGGAGAGCTTGTCGAAAGTTTCATGTTTCAGATTTTCCACTAGGGGATGGGCAATTAAGCTATGACTTGAAGGAGGATCTGACGAGCAGGAAGGCAGATGTTACTTTTGGGCAGCTTATAGAGATGGTGCCTAAGCTAAAGCGACAATGGAAGAGGATGGTTAACCCAATGGAGAAAGAGCCAGAGAGAGGTTCAATAAAGGTGTTGGCAATGGATGAGCTACCAGACATTTGTCCAATAGTAGATGTGTGCCATAAAAGGAAAAATTTGGGACAAGGTTATGTGGATGGCGGAGCCCAAATATGTGTCATAACACACTCATGCGTTGAGAAGATGGGTCTCACAGTGGCTGGGGTGTCAGGGTTTCGGATCAGATTGGCAAACCATCAAAAATTAAAATGCTTGGGTGTTGTAAAGAGCTTAGAAGTGGAGGCATATGATGCAAAGGCAGTGGTTGATTTTCATGTGATGCCAGCAGGGTTGGGAGCATATCCTATTATACTGGGCAGACCATGGTTACGTGCAGTGGGAGCTGTTCAAGATTGGCGACATGGTACGATTAGCCTCTATGGAAAGACAGGTACCAAGAAGCTTTATAATATGGACACAAGGAAACGATTAGAGGATCTTTATGAAGATGAGGATGAGTCTAGTGATGAAGACTCTTCCACGGTGACAGATGAGGACAGTGATAGCACTACCAGCAGTGATGAGGATGCTGATGTTGCATTTCTTTTGATGGACAAAGAAATCCAGGAGTTTGGTTTAGTTGCATTTGCGAATGAGGTTGAAGATAAAAGTGAAGGGCCTTATGAAGTGATTGAAGGGCTGATGCAAACCAAGGTTGAGTTGTCAAAGAAGCAGGAATTGATGACACAAATGATCATTGGAGACCTCTCAGCTATGGAGAAGGATATATATTTGCACATGCTGGCTAGTTTTCCTGATTTGTTCATTACTTCATATGAAGAGATCAGAGGGTTCAAGGGCGAAGAGATACATATAGAGCTGAAAGAAGGTGCTAAGCCAGTGTGGCAAAGACTAAGAAGGATGGGTCAAGAGAAAAGGAAGCCTTGCAAGAAGAGGTGGACAAGTTGTTGAAGGCAGGGTTCATAGTCCCTGTGGAGACCACAGAATGGGTGAGTCCAGTTGTAGTCAGTCCAAAGAAGGATGGGAAGTGGAGAGTTTGTGTAGATTTTAAACCCTTAAACGCAGCCACCAAGAAGAACCCATATCCTCTTCCATTCATCGATCAGATCTTGAATTCAGTGGCAGGTTATGAGAGGTACAGTGTGTGTGATGGTTTTTCAGGCTATTTTCAATTGAAGATTTCTCTTAAAGACCGCACAAAGACCACTTTTATTACGCCATGGGGCTGCTATTGCTACACAGTATTGCCATTTGGGTTGTCAAATGGACCTTCCTTCTATCAAGAGAGAGCAAATTGGGTGTTGGAACCATTCATTGGTAGTTGTGTTAAAGCTTTTATGGATGACTTCTGTGTTTATAGCAGTAGGGCTGAACACCATGAGAAGCTGCAGATGGTATTGGCTCGATATGTTGAATGTGGAGGACAACTAAATCCAAAGAAATGTCATCTAGCACAGCCAAGGGTGAAGTTATTGGGCCATATGGTGTCAGAAAATGGCATTGAGGCTGATCCAGATATGGTTAAGTCTATTATTCTTCTTCCACCACCTACGAGTACGAAGCAATTGGCAACCTTTATACACAAAGTGAAGTACATGGAAAGGTTTATTCCATTTTCTTCTAAGATTCTTTATCCATCACAACAAGTGGCAAAGCATGATCCATTGCAATGGGATGACAACTGTGAAGAAGTGTTTCAAGAGGTGAAAGAGGTGTTAGGGGGGTTGTCAGCCATGCAGGCTCCTGATTGGGAGCAAGTGTTTTATGTAAATCCATCAGTAGGGGAGGATGCCATTGGAGCCATGCTATTGCAAAAGGGGAAGGGCAGCCATTATATGAGGCCAGTGTATTGTGCAAGCCGTGTCAAGCTAGTAGTAGAGAGAAAATTCTCGGAAGTAGAGCTAGTGATGGCCAGTGTAATATTTGCTTGTCGACGATTTCGTCATTACTTGCTACCACGACCTTTTGTTTTCTTGACGAGTTATGCCTTTTTTCCACAGTTAATTAATGGCACTAACATGTCAAATGTGGTCAAGAAATGGGTAATTGAGCTGCAAGAATTTGAGTTCTCTTTTCTAGTGGAAGATAGTACAAGGGCTACCCTAGCTGATTTGTTGACCTACAAGGAGAATCCCCTTATTGTTAAGGAAGAGGTGGTGAGAAAGGTAGTTGAAGAAGTGCCACAAATCAGCAATGCACATGTGTTGTTCTTTGATGGTTCATACAGAAAGAGCCATGATGCTGCTTCAGGGGGTATAGCATTTTATGATCCAGAGGGGAAGCTAGTATGCAAGAGAGGGTTCAAATTGGATGTTCATAGTAACAATGAGGCTGAATATGCTACTCTGGAAGCCGGATTACACATTTGTTTGAAGCATGGGGTTCGAAGGTTGAGCATAAAAGGTGATGCCTTGCTAGTGGTGAATCAAGTGCTGGGTGTGTGGAAGATCAAGAACACCTCATTGAAGGAAATGTGCTTCAAAATTAAAGGCATGTTAAAAAAGTTCGAAGCATGCATCATCAGACACATTGAACTTGCTCTAAATGGAGAGGCACATGAAGCAGCTCAAGGCATGATTGGGGAGCTATTTGTGTTGAGGACCACTTTACCTCTTTATCATGGCCGGGAAAGTTTGGATCAAGAAGAGGAGTTTTTGCTAACAAGAATCATTCCAAAGGAGATTCAGAAGTCTAAGAAGTATGGCTTTGTGCGTAGAGCATACAGGTACAAATTGATTGGTGATGTCTTATACATGAAAGGGGCTGATCTCGTGTTGAGACGTGTACCTTGGCGGGAGGAGCTTTACAGAGTGTTGGAAGAGAATCATGAAGGCGCATGTGGTGGCCATTTTGCTCTAAAGATCACCTTGCATAAGATTTTGCAAGAGGGGTATGTATGGCCTAGTTTGCACAAGGATGTTCACCATTGGTGTAGGTCTTGCAATAGGTGTCAAGCATTTGGGAAGAGAGTGTTGAAGCCAGAGCTACGAAAAACCATTATGGCGTTTGATGTGTTTGAAAAGTGGGGGATTGATGCAATAGGCCCGTTACCTATCACAAGCAGGGGCAAAAGCTATATCTTGACGGCAATGGACTATCTCTCTAGATGGGCAAAGGCTATAGCAGTAAAACAGATCACTGCAAAGGATGTGGCAAAATTTGTGTATGATGAAATATGTTGCAAGTTTGGGGTGCCATTAGAGCTACTTTCAGATAAGGGGCCAGGATTTAGAGCTAAACTGCTAGAATTCTTATGCACAAGGATGAAGATTAGGCACCAGCATACCACTCCTTATTACCCGCAGTGTAATGGCTTAAATGAAAGATTCAATGGTGAGTTGGTACAAATTCTTTCTAAAGTGACAGAGCACCAAGGAAAGAATTGGGATTTGGAATTGCCTAGTGCATTATGGGCTTACCGTACTTCGGTGAAGACAGGTACAAGGTTTACTCCATTTCATTTGGTGTATGGAAAGGAAGCACTATTGCCTATGGAGGTAGAGTTGCCTGCGGTCAAGATGTTAGAGAATTTGCTTGGGCCGCCTAGTGATGCATTCAAAGAGAGGCTCTTGCAGTTACAAGAGGTCCAGTTGGATAGGATGAGCGCATTGGAGCATTATGGGCAGATGCAGGATAAGGCTTTGGCAAAGATAAATGAAAAGGTCAAAAGTAAGGGTATCAAGAAACATGACTTGGTTTTGCGCTACAACAGTAAACTGGACAACACCTTCCAAAAGAAGTTTCAAATTAAGTGGGAAGGCCCTTTCAAGGTAGTGGAGTGTTTTCCAAATGGCACATATCAGCTGGCTAACCTGGATGGTGTTCTACATAAGTCAAGGGTAAATGGATTGCGTCTTAAATTGTATCATGCTAGATTGATGATGGTGGAGCAAGATGAGCTGTCTATGGACCAAGCAGTGTTGCTGAGGGATGAGGAGACCTGTGATGCAGCGAGTCTCATATCTCTCTTTGCTGCTGCTGATCATGAATGATCTAGCAGGCTAGGGGATGGAAAAATTATGTCAGGAGTTTTTTGGAGCAAGGGATTGCGCATATGTACATATACATGCATGGTGCATCAAATAAAGAATTGCCCATTTTTCAGAGCCAGGTGGTTACGTGGGGCCCACATGTGTACAGGTAGGACAGGGTGTACATAGTGCATCGATTTTCACTATTACCAGTACCACTGTGTTTTTTCTACAATAAGGAGTAGTTGGTAGCGCGTAAAACTTCTCGAGGAAGCTATCCGTGGGCCGACGACATGAGGTAAGCAGGTGCGTCAGATGGCATCGAGTGGCGTCAGGAGGTCGAGTGGGGTCAATACTTGCACGCGGAGAAGTATAGACACGACTTGGGTGTTTTCTTGTGATACTTATGCAGAAAGGTCATCATGAGGACCACTTTTTGGGGCCACTTCACGTGGTTGCGGGATGCATTATTTGGAAAAACTGAGTGCCAGGTGTGTGGATAAGGCAAAAAAGGTGACAACTATCCACTGCGAGGTCAGTTTTTGGCCTGTTCGGGGTCCGTTTGAGGTCATCTAAAAGGCCACGGATGCCCAACTAATAAAGCTAAGTGTGGAAACTGAAAAAACGGAGAGAAGACCAGAAAAAACGTGGAGAAGAGAGGAGGAACAGCCGCAGGTGTGTTTTTGGGGTTTTTGGAGCCTGTATTGGCCGTAAACTGCTCATCCTAGGTCAGATTTGAGCACTTTGACATTGCAGAGTGGGGTTTTAGGCCGTTCCGAACGCGATGCCGCTATCCATTTTTCCAAATTCCTCCCTCTTTTTTTGCTATTTTGGCTGTGTAAGTTTCTCCTATGAGCGAAGTTTCTGCTCCAATTTGTGATTGTATCTGGCTTATTTTACCCATATTGTGTGAGCTATTTGCCCCATTGGTGTTGGCCCAAGCTCATTTGTATCTAAACATCAGAAATTCTCCTCTTTTGATCTGAGTTTTATGGGTGTGTGTGTGTGTGTGTGTGTGTGTGTGTGTGTGTGTGTGTGTTTGTGTGGAGTGGGCAAGTGGATAGTCTCTCTCCTCTGACTCCAGAGGTGTGTTCCCTGTCTTGGCCAGGTGTGTTGTGTAAGCCGAGTGGTGCCCCATAGTGTGTGTGTGTGTGTATCTTCCTAAGAGTGTGTGTCGGGTCGTTATAGAGGCGCTCTGTGTGTTTTCATCCCGCTCACAGCGTCAATAGCTCCACTTCTTTAACTAAGGGCAAAAATCATTGGTTCTTTATTTCTACTATCTCATTATTATCTCATACCCTACCTAGATCTTATATCTAAGCTAACTTTCAATATATGTATATTCTATGTATTTTCTATAGTTTTCTTATATTTCTTTTTAATAGCTACTAGGAAGGAATCAAATCCTAGTGGGACACTAGCTTGCATGATTCTCAAAGATACACCTACTTTAATGCATTATTGCAAGCATGATTACAAAACTTTGTCAAGGAGCAATGTCATGCTTTCATATTACATGAGGTGTCCATTGGAATCAAATGAATGTTTAGGCTAAGGGGACCACAAGAAGACTTTTACTGCCAAAATTGTACCCTATTTTATTGCTTTTTTTACACAAGGCTCCAATCCGAATTGGAAAAAGTATATAAAATGGGAGTCATAGCTTATGAGCTGAATTTTCTACCCTTATTTTTAATTTTTTATTTGAAGCCATAGTTGAGAAGATATGATCAAAATACTAGACCCAGTCTGCGCACATTATGCAAGGACAACCCATTGAAAACTTTTCCTGTTTCTGTTCACACTGGCTCTTCTCTTCTTGTGTAAACCCTTGGGGGTTCCTTTCACCTATAAAAGGGGACCTCTTCTTCCTTGAAAATCATTCAATCCATTCATGAGATGAATTCATGAGGGAGTAAGAGTAGTAATGCCTAATTGTACTTAGCCATAAACATAAGCCTAAGCCTACAATTACTCCTAGAGAAAGACTAACCAATCTTGTAATCTATCCTTGGAATATAGGCTCTAATCAAAGAAGGACTTGAACTTGGTGCATCAATCAAAGCTTGAAGTCTTCCCTCTTCTTCCCTCTCCATCAAAAATTGTGAATAACTCCCGAAGGGTTTGTCAAGTAAGATGTGTTCTACTTTGATATTTTGTTGATTTCTTGTTGTTGTTTTTTTCATCTCTAATCCAACATATATGTTGGATTTCATCTCCCTCTCTAACCAAACCTATCTATCTCACTCTAGAAATTCATTCTCTCTACAAATTCTAGGTTCTCCTTGCTACAGTACATCTCTCCCCGCAGTATCCTTATTGCCTACGGGCAAGAATAGGGCTTGGGAGGGAAACTTCTCATCTCTTCACTTATCTCATATCTACAATTCTCACATATTATCCTAGATGAATAATCCAAATTATGTGAATTTCTATCGCTTCCACTCTGTGCGATCTACTACAATTAACATATGGATTAGCCACAAAATATACTTTCAACAACGTATAGTGTTTCTCTTTGGCTCAGAAAGGGTCAATGAAATACTTCTTTCATCAGATCCCATCATACTACCCCTTATAGACTATAATTTTTCTTTTGACGTAAGTGTAGTTAACTTGCTATGAACCAAAAGGATTTGTACACACAATTAATCACAATCACTAGACAAAACATATATATTATTGTAAGCACAAATTACAATTCCAAAGAACAATTTGTAGCCTATTTGGTCGGCAAAGATTGAACGCCATTAACTCATCTATTAACCCTTTCATATTACCCATGATACGATATGACCATAGCCATGATGTTTTCATCTTTGTGTTGTTTTGATATTCTCTTTTGTGTTCTTTCTTTGTGTGTGTGAGTGCAAGAGAGAAAGAGTGGGGCTTCTTTGATTGTACTTCCTTCCAAACCCTAGACTTCATGGCATCTATGGTTTAACTCCTTCATATAGTTTTTGGAGTTCTCTCACAAACTCTCACAGCCAAAAGCCCAGTGCTTTCCTGGCAAGACCGCAAACTTCTTGACAGTGGCACCAAGGGAGTGTGAAGTGGACTGAGAGGGAGTGACAATGGAGATGGAGTGTGTAGACCAAGAGAGAGTGACAGCTAAGATGGAGTGTGCAGGGGGCCTAGAGGTAGTGTGTAGGTCAAGCGATTGATGACGCCAGGTGAGAGACAGCGTGACGATGGTGGCGAAGACGGCGGCAGAGAGAGTGGCGATGGAGTGCAGGCAATGAGACACAAACATAGAGAAAAAGAGTGTGTGTGTGTGTGTGTGTGTGTGTGGTAGAGAGAGAAAGAAATAGATAAGACCTAAACTATAAAACTTAATTAAAAGAACATGACTTTGAATTTCAAATTGAGTTTTTGAGGCGCTCACACGGTTTCACAAGGCGAGACCTATATCATCGCCTTCGAGATGACGACATGATTCTGAGGAAAAAAAGAGTATGGAAATTTTTGAAAATCATGGCGCAAGGTTTTTCCAGTGCTCATATCTCGTTGTGGCAAGTTAATGATACCCATGGTCAATTTTGGTGTCCCGGGACCAAATTTCCCATCCTCAAAAATACACTAAAATTTGAGAATTTTTCTCTCAAAAAAAATGTGCTATTTTTTGGTGTAGTATTGACCAAGGGACTCAATATTTTAAGTTTTTTTCTAGAGATTTAATTTGCATGTTGGATAGGGGTAAGGGGAACACACCCAGCACCCAAACAATTTGCCTCTTTATAGCCCCGGATAATCATTGCACCCCAATCCACTCAAACTCGCACAATTGATAGCACACACAACAAATTTTGTATGTTTATGACCGTGCCACAACACACACCGTTCTCTCTTTCTCTATCATTGATAGCACATCACACCAAATTTTGCATGTTTATGACCGTGCCATAGCACACACCGTTCTCTCTTTCTCTCTCACACACATAGCAGCCCAAGGAGGCTCACACATCTCAATCAGTGGCACCAAATGATTGAAACAAAGCAAAGAGAAAAAGGGGGAATAGGGGAAAGAAACAGCAACAAACTTTGATACGGTTTGCTTCAATTATGGCAAAAACATCATCTACAATAACCATGAAACATGCTTCTACTAGCTCTGTTGGCACAAGCACGACGAGCAACAAAAACTTGGGCAACCTTCGGATTGTCGGGACAAGGGTTCTGTAGGGGCAAGGCCCAAACCTAAGGACTAGGGCGGTCATGGACTACGGCCAGGGGCCGGGCTAGACAGTGTGGACAAGGGATCCGTCTACGGCAAGGGGCTAGGAGCCTGCCTATATAATGGGGGGTTGGGAGGAGGATCCTATGGTCTAGCATCCCTAGTTCTTACACTGGTATTCGAGCTAAGTTTAGAAGAAAGGGCGTGGTCTTTTTTTGCATGTTGCATGCAACCAAGCAAGGTCGAGGATGAAGAAATCTGAACTCAGACGCGTGCAAGCACCCAAACTTAGGGGCGAGAGCCTTTTTGAGCAGGACGAAACGGGACCACTCCGAGCTCGTTGGGAGCACCAGCACAAGCCAGAGCTTTTTCGTGCTTGGCTCGGCCTCAAGAGGCCCCGCCATAGCCCACCTTTCCCTGCCTCTTCTGCCTCGCACTATCGTCAAAAGTCTGCAGCAGAGCAGTACGTCAAAAAAAAAAAATCCACCACTTAGGGATTGGCCATACACACTTGGCCAACCCTAGTGGCCATTGCAAGAGCCTCTACATATGCTGTTTTGGGCGGCAAGCCTCCCCTCAGTTCTCTTGATCCGATCGAAGGCAAACGAGCACAAATTCTTGTTTATCAAGAATAGCTCAGTATTCAGAGCTGGCTGAAAACCAAATTTTGCAGTTTCAAAAACTCGCAAATTAGTCAACAAATTTCAACTGATTTGGCAATTGCATAAGATGCAAACCCAGTTGTTGGCCACTATGAATTGATCGGTGCTTTCAAGTGCATCCTCGGCTGCAAGTTAATTGTTGATTTCACGGTTGCTTGGAATTTACAATCCGGCTTCGAATTCGGCATTCGGTTCAATTGATGGCATAGTTATCCAGTTAATTATTGCCAACTGCTATGAGCTCGTGTTGAATCATGGTTTAAGAACCAGAACTTTCGGATCAAAACTACCAACGAACGTTTGCAATATCGTTCATCAAGTCTACATTCCACAACTTGCAACTTGCTGGACTGCACACGATGCGAGCAAGTTATTTGGGATGCTCCAATTTTTCAACACCTTCAATTTCATCGACGATTTGGAGTTCACCTTCTTTACGACCGCAGGTGTAATTAGCACAGCTATTCATCTACCTCTGATCTGGGTTTCTACATTTGGTACGGGTACACGTATTTCTGTACTCCAAGGTATTGTTTTCTCTTTTGTCCCGCACACCAAGTTTTTTCCATGAGTGCAAAAATTGATGATCAACACGTGTCTGACTTTGGATACTTGGAGTCTGCTCCACCTGTGGATGCCACATGGCCGGATACCCTCACGGAGGGTACCCACATGGCAACACGGATAGATGATGCATACCCAGGTAGTCTATCTTTCTCTCCACGAGTATCTACACCTCCTGCTCATAGCGTGTTTGATATTTAGGAAGATGATAGTAGCTTTCCGGATGCCAGGGAGTTTGTCACTCGACAGGACTGGCAAACTTTTGAGGCCCGATTTTGCAAGCTAGTTGTACAGGTCCAAATATTGGCTACGCAAGTGGAAAATCTCACACGATTAATTTATAATATGCTACCAGAATCAACTTCTAACTTGCGGGAAACCCAAGAGGTTGTCTACCCACCAGTTATGACCAAAGAGGTCCAACATGCATAAAATAATTCGGTTGTAGGAACAGATCTGGTCGTGACCAACGTGGTCAGGAAGCGACTATCACAATTTGTCTTTCGACGTGTAAAAAGTCAAAAATTATGTTTTATTTGTTTAGGAATGCATCAAAAAAAGCAGTTCCACATGTCCGACAACGCAAGCATGATGCATTAGTTCATGATACGACATAAGCTCCAGTTTTGGTGCAGGGCACAATAGTTATATGTCTTCATACGTGCATGTGGTCTTTTTAGAGTTTTTGTCCATTTTTTGAATTGGTTAGTGTTATGTCCCAATTTCTTTCTGATATAATTACTTTTGGTACGACCAGTTCCATAATCTCGGCTTGTACGATTAGCCGACAACATTATCAGATGCATACAAGATCAGTGCATTAGGGTGAGTCGGTGCAAGGCCCTTCTGGTGTTAACTTTTACGTTTATGACTGTTACGGTGGCCAAGGGCTTCCACTTTTGTATGCAAGGCCTGCTACCTAGGTGGTATAAAGTACGCTTCTACTATCACACTCGCAACTCTGTCAAGGACAAGATAAGTGATAGATTGTTGTACATGATTTTTGGTTGCTGTCACCACACAACAACACTAAATGGCACCTCAATCTAGGACTTATTTCACAGGCAAAGTTCCCTACTTAATTCACCCTCTTACAGTCACGACCCCTATCATATCGATGGGTCAAGATGTGTTTTGTGTTTTCTGTTACCTCTCTCGATGAGAGAGTCATACCAGCAAATTGTGGACTACTTATAGGATAAACTGCAAGTTAGGCATAAGACGTGTAAGAGCACACAGCTTGGGTACACACTCTAGAAAATTAAGGAAAGTTCCTCATCCCAGCATGCTCTCCTTCTCTCTTTCTTATTTCTCTCGCATAATAATGAAAACGTTTTAAGAATCTTTTGAACATGTTTTGTTTGGGAGTCAGCCTGGGCCAAGGTACTCTAACTCGGGTAATTGGGCAAGACGCCATCTAAATTATTCTCCATCGGTTCAGTCGATTGAACACTAATTTCCATAATGGCTATGAGCCACACACTGGCTAAGAGTCATTGTCACATCTTGGGTAAGACCCACCTGTTGGCATTCCTTGGGAGACTGTTCTCCAACTTGAACAGATCTACCCAGTAAACTCCTCATCGATGTTAATGGCCAAGCAAGAGTCTTGCCATTACATGTGGGTATTTTGTATGCACTACATGTTTTGGTGCGACGATGGAGCATGAGTTTTGAATGAACTTACACTCGCATAGTTTGATCTATAACACGGCGTATAGATGCAGCGATCAGTTGAGACAGCATGGCCATCTGTAAGAGGTAGGTATTTCACTTGTGTGGATCTCCTACTCTCTCTATAGCACTACAAGTGTCTATGGAAGCACAGTTTTGGGGTAAGACCCGACGGGTGATTGCTAAATCACCCCCTAGTCATGGAGGATCATAGTTTGATTTATTCTCGTTATACTTTCAAGGAAAGAAGTCCACAATATACCATGCGGTAGTGGATGATTTCAACTTCTCCAGTTTATTCCAACATTCTATTATGGTCCGACTTTTGTTGCCGGGCTTTCCCGAATGCAAAGTGGAAAGTCTCATCATGGAATTGCCGTTTGAATAATTTTGTGTTAAATGCATGCACACTAGGTGTTATGGGCCCTAGTGTTTAGCACTGATTTATTTGGAGTGGCATGCAAATTCATGGACTTTATTATTTCTGCACCTTGTCTGTACTACAAGTACAATCTCTACTGTAGCTTTACTATGAGTTTACACCCTGCCATGCAAGGTACTGGCTCAGGATGGGTGTCTGTGGTTGGATGGTCTAAACCCTATGAGCTTCTCCAATCCAACCCGCTTTCAACCTAGTTGGTTGTCTCCACTCCATATCAAATATATGGCTAAATACTCGATGATTGAGTCATCTTTCATCGACAGTCGCGGAAGATTGTCTGTAAGTGGTTGGGGAAAAGCACCTCACTCTTATTTCTACTATTTATTCCGTGTTGGATGGGCAGCTTACAAGTATTTTTTGCTAAAGGATCTGCTAAGAGCGTACATTAGCACAATGCATTTCTGAATGGGTGATTCTCTCCCTATTCTAGAATTTTCTTAAGTAAGGTTTTCAGCTTTGAACACCTGTTGTGGTGGGGTTGGATATTGTTTCAATAGTTTCATAAGTCAAGGACTTACTAGGTGTGCTGACAAAGTATGTTTTCAAGTAACCTTCATTAGGGATGAACATGTAGTTCTTTGTGTTCCAAACTATTCAAAAGTATGACATGAGGACACTCCCTATTCTATCCCTCAATAGCTATGAACTTTTCAAGATACTCACGCGAGTAGGAAATCTGGCTCACAACTGCATGGAAAGTTAAGCCAAGGTTTTCTTGCATTATTCCAGTACCTTCAGAAGATCTGAAAACTGGTTATGCCTTTGGATAATCTTAGTTATGGTTACTCCTTTACAGTACTCAAGTGAGTTATAAATGGAGTTACCGTTTAGACCCAAGTTCTTGCAAAAGGACAACAATGTTGAAAATCAAGATGTTGCTCTTGGTTTCATTGAACCTCCTTATTGCACCAATTATCGGTCATACAGACAACTGGCCCACGTATGGGACGTCAATAAATAAAACATCAGTGTTCTTAAGAAGATATACTACTTGTGTTTTCGAGGAAGAAAACTCTTCCTTAATGGGGGAGTAATGTCAGGACAAGGGTTCTATAGGGGCAAGGCATAAACCTAAGGACTAGGGCGGTCATAGACTAGGGCTAGGGGTCGGGCTAGATAGTGTGGATAGGGGATCCGTCTAGGGCAAGGGGCTAGGAGTCCCCCCTATATAATGGGGGGTTGGGAGGAGGATCCTATGGTCTAGCATCCCTAGTTCTTACACGGATTCACCTCTGCGCGGATCTCCTCATTGAGAGAGACCCAAAAAAAAACTATATATCGACACCCTCGTTGGCTCTGAGCTTCCTTCATCCAAAGGATTCTCCTCCATGAGAACTCCTCTCTTGCCAAACCCGAGCTCCTCGTTGAACTTCGTAAAAAGACTCCCTCCACAAGATCTCTCCTTGAGCCTTCAAAACTCCATCCTTGACGGCTTCAAGAGATCTCCCTTGAGACTTCAACCTAAAACAATACCCCAAAAAACCCCCCCGTAGGGCATGTGAAGTCTCTCAATTTAGCCGACCACTTTTTCTATTTTTGGCTCCACTCTGCACGTGTACCACCCCCCTTATGCTATTTTGGGATGTCGGCCCTTCATGACTGGTGAGCACACCCTCCAAGGCACGCGGGAAGGGACCCTCCATTATCACGGTGCCGTGACAATGCCGTGGGAGACCCCCTATTCCCCTTTATTCAACAAAAAGGTCGCGGCCTTCAAGGCCCGCGTGGGAACACTTGCTAGCAGCAATGCCACATCATCATGGCACGGGTGGTCAATGGCAACAGAGGATAGAGCGCCAACAATACAGGCCATAAACAACATCACCACCACTGGCATGGATGCCAGTGCCACCATTATAGAGATTGTCTCGCCAGAAGCCATAGCCAGGGAGCATCATGCCCTCTTGATGCCCTTACTGAGCCAATTGTCCACCCTACATACCCTTTGTTTACCTTAGCTCACTCCACATATGGGATTTTACTAGGTGGCACGTGGCACAATGAGATGCAGTCGGCCTTCAAGCTCCCCAAAACACTCTTAAAAATTCTTAAAAACCCTCTTTTTAAACCCAACTTTGACCCTTTGCCACCTGGTGGTCATGGCTCCATCTCCCAATCTAAAAAAACTCACCAAAATCTATCATCCCCAAATTCAATTTCCCCATGTGTTGTGCACTTCGATTGTCAGATGACCTTGAACAACGTGCATCAAGATTGGAAAAAAACACTAGCTACCACCCTGGTGACAATGGCCGCCAGCTTCAAACCGATGTATCTTGCCATTTAGGGCTCAGTTTGACACACTATAACTTTTGGCTAGCTCCATGCATCTTCCACTATCTCTGTAAACCTTGTCGAGCTTCAAAAAAACCCTGATGGTGCATCGATTGAGGCAACCAAGCCGTCTGAGAACTAGCCCCCGGTGAAACTTCATATCTCGGCATCCAAGACTCCGATTGACAATCTGAAAAGACCAACATGCTCCATAATTCAATCTCTACACATCCATATGTTAAAACCCACTTTGAATATCTACTTGCCATGTCCATCTAAGATCTACAACGTACTCCACTTTCAAACCTTAATATCTTGCACTATGTAGCTCCGTTTGAGGAGCCGTCTGGACCAGCCAACTCGTCACTTCAAGCTTTATATTCCCAAGCCAAAACCCATAACTTTGGACATACTTCACTTACCACCATAATTAGCCCATTCTAGAGCCCATCAAACCACATAAGTCATACATCTCTGAAGTCGCGGAGCGGAGCGTGGGTCGACTCTCTCACACACCCACACAGTGAGCTTACACAGTACAGTACGCAGAGAACTGTTAGAAGGGTTATCTCCCAATACCTTAGTATTCACAAAGTATATGTGAGTATATACAAAGAGTTAGAGGTAAGTGAGTTAGGCGGGCGGGCGGCCATATCCGCATAAGAGGCCACTTGGGCTTTAATCCCAACAACCTCCCACTTAAAGTCCAATGTGGCACTTTAAGTAACTGTAAATCTATGAACATAAATGTACAAAGATTTACATGGCTACCATCTATCCAATGCCCAATAACTCACGACAATGCACAAAGCCCTCTCCTGGAAGTCCCTTTGTGAGTAGATCAGCAGGATTGTCCTTGGTGTGGATCTTCAGCAGTTGTATCTGCTTGTCTTCAAGTACTTCCCTAATGAAGTGATATTTGACATCAATATGCTTAGTCTTCGAATGGAACACTGGATTCTTTGCCAATTGTATAGCACTTTGACTATCACAATATAACTCTGGCATATCTACTTTGATTCCCAAGTCTGCAACCAATCTACCAAGCCAAATAGCTTCTTTGCATGCCTCATTTGCTGCAACATACTCAGCTTCTGTAGTAGACTGCGTAACACAATCTTGTAATCGAGATCGCCATGATATGGCACCTCCAGCCAATGTAAAGACATAGCCTGATGTAGATCTCCTCTTATCCAAGTCTCCTGCATAATCTGAGTCAGTGTATCCTCTGACACTCAAATCCTGACTACCATAGCATATGCGCATACTCTTTGTATGTTTTAAGTATCTCATGATACCTTTCACTGCCTCCCAATGTTTCTTGCCGGGATTTGACATATATCTGCTAACCACTCCCACTGCAAATGCAATATCCGGACGTGTAGCAATCATTGCATACATCAAACTACCCACTGCAGACGCATATGGAATCTTATCCATTTCATCCTTTTCTTCCTCAGACACAGGACAATCTTGTTTGCTAAGTTTCACATATGGTGGCAATGGAACACTCAATGCCTTTCCCTTCTCCATATTGAAACGTTGCAAAACCTTGTCAATATACTCTGTTTGAGATAACCAAATCAACTTCTTTGATCTGTCTCTCTCAATGCGCATACCAAGTATGTGACTTGACTCACCCATGTCTTTCATGTCAAACGATTTTGCCATCTTTGACTTCAAAGCTGAAATTTCTTCCAAGTGTTTGCCAGCAATCAACATGTCATCCACATACAAAATAAGGATCAGCCAACTGCCATCCTTAGCCTTCTTTGTATATAGACAGTGATCGAACTCACTACGTTTGTAGCCTTGAGAAAGCATAAACTGGTGGAACTTATGGTACCATGCCCTCGATGATTGTTTTAAGCCATAAAGACTCTTTAACAACTGGCATACCAAATGTTCCATGCCTTTCTCAACAAACCCTTCTGGCTGCTGCATGTAAATTTCCATATCTAAATCACCATGCAAGAACGTTGTCTTGACATCCATTTGGTGCAACACCAAATCCAATATAGAAACCAATGCAAGAAAGCATCTCAATGTAGTCATCTTGACCACTGGAGAGAAGACTTCATCAAAGTCAATGCCTTGTTCTTGCTTAAAGCCCTTGGCAACAAGCCTTGCTTTGTACTTTGACTGACTATCATGATCGGTGATCTTATACCTGTAAACCCATTTACAAGGTAGAGCCTTTTTACCCTGTGGTAATTTAACCAGCTTCCATGTCTGGTTTTTATGCAGAGCTATCATCTCTGACTGCATGGCCAACTGCCATTTTTTCGAGTCAACCACTTGTAATGCTTCCTTGTAACAAGATGGTTCTCCGCAATCTGTGAGCATGACATAATTTAGAGATGGCACATAACGATCAGGTGGTTTGGAGACACGCTCAGAACGTCTCACCACAACTGATTCTGCCTCTCTAGCCACTATAGGCTGTTCCTGAGCCTGACCATGCTGTCTTGATGTGCTAGCACTAGGTCCATCTTCCCTGAAGACAACTCTTCTGATCTCCTCTGTCTTCTCTGGCTTAGCGTGAAACTTGGCTTCATTGAAATGCACATCATTGCTACGAATAAGCTTTCTGGACTCAGGATCCCAAAGCCGGTAACCCATCTCGCCCGATTCTCCGTAGCCAAGAAATATACACTTCTTGCTCTTTGTTTCTAACTTATTTCTGAACTCCTTAGGAATAAGGCTATAAGCTTCACAACCAAAGACTCTGAGATGCTTATACGAAGGTGCCTTGCCTGTCCATAGCATCTCGGCCACTGCACTCTTATCCAGAACCCTACTAGGAGACCTGTTGATCAAATGGACTGTTGTAGCCACTGCTTCCGCCCAAAATCCATCAGGCAACTCAGCATTTGACAACATGCTTCTGACCTTCTCTTGTATGGTCCTATTCATAAGTTTTGCAACCCCATTCTGTGAAGGATTATATGGTGCAGTAAGTTCCTGCTTGATCCCTTTTGCTTCACAAAAGTCTTGAAAAGCTTTGGAAACGTACTCTCCACCATTGTCAGTTCTCAAGCACTTCAGCTTCTGACCACTCTGATTCTCCACCAGCTGTAAGAATGTCTTAAAGACCTTGAGCACCTCATCCTTGTGCTTCAAGAAGTAAACCCATACTTTGCGAGAATAGTCATCTATGAATGTACAAAAGTACGTTGCTCCCCCTAGTGACAAACTAGGCATTGGTCCGCATAGATCACTGTGTACAAGAGCTAACCATTCGTCCCTACGATTCCTCTTTGATCTGTGCGGTTCCTGTGTTTGCTTACCATAAACACAATGCTCACAAAACTCGAAATCTTGAAATGAAAAGCCAGGCAAATAACCATAATGAGAAAGTATTTCCATTCCTCTTTTTGACATATGTCCCAACCTACGATGCCACAGTGACACACTTGGCTGCTCAATCACATTAATTACATGGTTTTTAACCTCTGAAACATGTAAAGTGTACAGAGTTCCTGACTTGCTGCCATGTGCTACAGTCATCGAACCTTTGGAGATCTTCCAAGCGCTGTTCCCAAAAACTGTCACATAACCCGCATCATCCAACTTCCCTGTACTAATCAAGCTCTTTCGGATTGCTGGAACATGTCTGACATTCTTGAGCCATAAAGAAGAGCCATTCTGAAACTTCAACTGCACATCTCCCACTCCAAGTATGTCACAAACCTGCTCATTGCCAAGTCTGACATAATCTTTAGTAGCCACATATGATGTAAACCACTCTTTGTGCGGAGAAACATGTAAAGATGCCCCTGAGTCGATAATCCAATCACTCATAGCATGTCCATCCTCTGCAGTCAAGAAAACAGAATCAAGATTGCTTGTAAGGAAGATGTCACCAGCTGCTATACCAGAATCACTGTCTGAACCAGATCCTGTGACATTCACCTCTTCAATCTTCACTGAACTCTTCTTTTCATCTTGCTCAGAACTCTTTGTTTTTCCTTTTTCTTGTTTCCACTTCGTACAGTCTCGCTTCATGTGACCCTTCTTGCCACAATGGTAGCATTCTATGTCATCCTTTGACTTCGAATCACGAGACTTACTTCGGTTTTGTGCCTTCTTACCCTTCTTCTCTTTAAACTGTTGTCTCCCTCGAACGACTAAAGCACTATTGCCTTTGCCTTTGTCAATGTTCTTCCTGTTCACTTCCTCTGTGAGCAAGCTGCCTTCTACATTGGCACTTGTAAGACCTTCTGGCGCGACAGAATTACTTAACGTTGTACGAAAAGTATCCCAACTGTCTGGCAAAGTGATTAAGAGAAACATAGCCTTCACTGAATCTGGAAAGACTATCTCCTGTGCTGTTAACTGGCTGAAAATTGTGTGAAATTCATTCAGATGATTTGACATGGATGTCCCTTCCTTCATCTTCAAATCCACCAATTTCTTGAGCCAGTAAATCTGAGAAGCAGCACTTTGTTTCTCGTACATACCACATAGATTTTGCCATACGCCATACGCTGTAGTCTCTTCTGCTACGTTGAAGTAAACATTTTCTGCCAGTGTCAGCATGATTGTGGAACAAGCTAACTCGTCAAGCTCTTCCCACTCATCTTCAGCCATACCTTCTGGTCTCTCCCCTTTGAGCTTCAGTGGCTTCACTTGTTTTTCTGCACCAAAACCTGCCAAATCTGCTTCTTCCAGAATGGAAAGTTTGTGCCATCCAGCTTCTTTATGTCGTAAAGAGTCTCACTTTGAGAAGATGCCATATCTGCCAAACTGCTTACTCCTGAGAAAAATCCGGCAGAGTTTCCCCTGTAAACTGGCCTTTGTACACAGTAAACAAGCTGTAATCAACAAGCTGAACACCTCTCCTCAGGAACTGTCAGTATTTTGAAAATTTTTGAAAGAGTCTCCCCTGTAAACTGAGCTCTGGGAACCAAAAGATAGCTCAAAAAACAATCATAAATAGCTGACCAGTGACAAATCTAAAAAATCTCTGTAATATGCTGTCCTGTAAGCATACACTGTCTCCTCTCTGGGCGATGACAGAACCTGTATCTGTCTCAAGACTGAACCCTGAACAATGCCTCAACGGCCTGACGCATAAGATGCAATCCAGTGTCTACACAAAGTCATACATCCTAAGGGATAAAAGTCGCCGAAGAGGATGCGTGTAGAGGGGAACTCCAGCAACCTAATCCACCTCACACTGGGTAACCCAGCCCCCAATCTTGGCTTCAAAAAACCTCACACACGACCCTCTCAGATGGCTCAGCAAACTGCCCAGAAGTAGCATACATCCTATAATAGACCAATCACTGTCCTATGACTGCTGCGGCGGTCTGTCTGCTAGCGTGACTCACAACTAGCAGACCCACAATCACAATACATCAATCTGCAATACATGCCAGTGGTGTCAAGCCGTCGTATGGCCACACCTCCCCTGGAACCTGGCAAGCACAAGAAGTAACAATGCAGACTGCAATATATATATCTGATGATATATATGTGTACCTGGTCTATAGATGATGCTCTGAAGACTAATGAGTGATGTATGTCGATGCCGATATTGATGTCGGCCACCTCCTGCTTGCCAATCTACACAAGACGGATTTCTTTGCGGCTAAAATCTATCTTCTGCTGTAGTGCTCACAACGAAATTCTGAGGGCATAAATGGCTTCGAAAGGGGGGTAAAACCTCAGGTTGAGTGTGAATTTTCGAACTCCGGATCCAGAATCTGCCGGAAAAGTGCGCGCGCGCGCGATTGCGCAAAACCGCACTGAACCAAGGCTCTGATACCAATTGAAGTCGCGGAGCGGAGCATGGGTCGACTCTCTCACACACCCGCACAGTGAGCTTACACAGTACAGTACGCAGAGAACTGTTAGAAGGGTTATCTCCCAATACCTTAGTATTCACAAAGTATATGTGAGTATATACAAAGAGTTAGAGGTAAGTGAGTTAGGCGGGCGGGCGGCCATATCCGCATAAGAGGCCACTTGGGCTTTAATCCCAACAATCTCCACTGCCACTTGCCTACTCAGGCTCTTCCCATCTACTCTAGCCCTTTGTCATTCATCTATGTTAGCATACGTATCCACGCATGTGCCCTCTGCTAGGTTCCACACACTTTGGTTGCATCAACGTGCAATTGCACACCATTTGCACATGTGGCATGAGCTCTTTTTTGAAAGTGTGGGCATGCGTGCAACATACACATATCCACGCAACATAGCATACTCTACTATGTTAGCATACGTATCCACGCATGTGCCCTCTGCTAGGTTCCACACACTTTGGCTGCATCAACGTGCAATTGCACACCATTTGCACATGTGGCATGAGCTCTTTTTTGAAAGTGTGGGCATACGTGAAACATACACATATTCTTTAAAAAATAGTATTTGAATGAGTGGAAATATACTAGAATGGTTTGCAAAGGTGCATAGCGCCATTTTTTTGTCCCTTCAAAGATGTAAACATACTAGATGGATGTACGTCCATGGGACTACTTAAAATGGGGACCCTAGATAGGACCAATGGCTATGGATATGCCACATGTCACAGCTCATCGCTTTGAAATATCTCAACACTACGAGTGGAGCAACACCCATGAAGCAAATTTTCACCCCAGGGCCAGGTTTTTCATAGTAAAACTTTGGCTAAAGAAAAGCCAAAATTGATAAATGTTTCCTCAAAAAATGTGGATTATTTTTTTGCTCGATATCGATCAAGTAGCTTGAAAATCCAATGTGGCAAAGCTTGGGTTCTCCTTTAGATTTGAATGTGCAGTATAGAAATACACTCAAACATGTTTGTACTCTTGCGTTTTATGTCACTTCCGACACAGCCACACCTACATATTCAAGTGTGCAGCTGCTACGTACCCCCTTACGTGTTGGTGAACTCTTGCTTGTACCTTTCTAAAATCATTTTGTAAATGTTACAAGATTAAATTTGCAATCCAAACACAAATCACATAAACTACATTATGGGCAAAAATGTATTCATATTTGTGCATGCAACATGAGCACATGGACCAAGGTCCATAGGGTCTATCTTTTGGATGCCTGATGCCCTTTCTTTCACCTACATAGAACACCCTATAGCCCTAAATCCATAGGATGTATATATGCTCATCCATGAAACACCTATATATAGCACCATATGACCCAAAGGCTATAGGGTGTATATATAGCTCACCACAAAACACGAATAGATAGTACCCTATGGTCCTACATCCATAAGTTCTATATATATGTAGCTAGAAACAATAACATATAGCATTCTAATGGCGTAGAACATATATGTACTCATCATGAAACACCTATGTATAGGGCCCTATGGACCTAAGGCCATAGGATGTATATATATACTCATCACAAGATATCTATATATAGCATCATATGGCTATAAGGCCATATGATGTATACATACTCATTGTGTGACACCTACATATAGCATCCTATGTCCCTAAGGCCATAGGATACTATATACCCATCATGAAGCAACTACATATAGTGTCCTATTGTGTTGAGGTCATAGGATGTATATTTACTCAACACACAACACATGCATAAAGCACCATATGGACTTAAGGCCATAGGATGTAAATATACTCAGCACAAAACACCTACATAAATCATCCTAAGGCCATAGAATGTATACATACTCATTGTGAACCACCTACATATAGCATCATATGGCCCTAAGCCCATAGGATGTATACATACTCATCATGAAACACCTACATATAGCATCCTATGGCCCTAAGGACATAGGATTCTATATATCCATCATGAAACAACTACACATAGTGCCCTATGTCCCTGAGGGCATAGGATGTATATTTACTCAACACAAAACACCTACATAAAACATCATATGGGACTAAAGGCCATAGGATGTATATATACTCAACACAAAACACCTACATAAAGCATCATATGGCCCTAGGGTCATAGGATGTATACATACTCATCATGAACCACCTACATATATCATCTTATGGCCCTATATAGCATCCTATGGCCCTGAGGCCATAGGATGCTATATACTCATCATGAAAAAACTTCATATAGTGCCCTATGTCCCTGAGGCCATAGGATGTATATATATCCATCATGAAACAACCACATATAGTGGCCTATGGCGCTAATGCCATATGATATATATATACTCATCATGGAACAACCACATGTAGTGCCATGTGGCCCTAAGGCCATAGGATGTATATTTACTCAACACAAAACACCTACATAAATTATCATATGGCCTGAAGTCCTTATGATGTATACATACTCATCATGAAACACCTACATGTAGTACCCTAAGGCCATAGTGTGTATACATATTTATCATGAAACACCTACATATAGCACCCTATGGCCCTAAGTCCATAGGATGTACACGTACTCATCATGAAACCCCTTTATATAGCACTCTATGGCCTCAACACCATAGGAGGTATACATACTTATAATCATGAAACACCTACATGTAGAACCCTATGGCACTCTATGGCCTCAACACCATAGGAGGTATACATACTTATAATCATGAAACACCTACATATAGAACCCTATGGCCCTAAGGCTATAGGATGTATATATATTCATCATAAAACACCTATATATATATACTCACCCCGTGAGTTGACCTTGAGTAATCTATATGTACTCTTCATGAAATACCTACATATAGTACCCTGTGGCCCTAAGGTCATAAGCTATCCCTTTGTGATGTGTGTTGGCTTTAAAGGTATCCTTTCACACACCACCATAGAGCAAACTATGGCCCTTACGCCATAGGGTATCCTTTTTTCTTACCTTTTGGGAAATGTGGGGCACATCTTGCACCTACAAATAGAACCATTTGGCCCTAGGGTCATAGAATGCACATAAGGCAATATGGGTGTCCTTTGTTGCATCTACATAGAGCACACTATGGCCACATGATTTTTTTCCCTTAGTTTCTGTTAAATGACATAAGCAACAAAGCAACCTATGGCCATAGGATGGTCAATGTACAAGTACAAAGCAATTGTACTGACACACTTTCCATGTAAATGTCAAGATACTTTGTGATGCCGCTTCTGTGTGTAAGGGCCTGTGCCCGCGTTGCTTCTCCCATCGAGACCCCCCACTCCTTGCAAGCAACTATTCCCACGGCTTTTTGTCTTGCCGGCCTGGTTCGGTTTCTTGAGCCCTCCATGGAACTCCCCATATAAGGGGTCCCTCCTGTGGTTCTGCCATCGGCTGCCCATTCCTTCCCCACGTGCAAGGGTTTGCTCTCCCCGGTTCTCCATGAACGCCCGAGAGAGAGAGAGAGAGAGAGAGAGAGAGAGAGAGAGAGAGAGAGAGAGAGAGAGAGATCAAAGATACATGGCAAGAAGTGCTTGCCGTACCTCCTTCTTTTTTCTTCCCCTTCCCCCTTTTCTCCCTGAGCTCTGATACCAATATAAGGCCTAGGGTAATTGAACCTAGGATCCTCCTCCCTACCGCCCCTTATATAGGCTAGCTCCTAGCACTTGCCCTAAGCGGATCCCCAGTCCGCACTGGTCCAGCCGGCCCTTGGCCTAGGTCCCTGACCCCCTAGGTTGGGCCTTGCCCCGTAGGACCCTTGTCCTAACAATATCTTTCAGTAAATTTTGATATACCAATTTCTTTTGGGTTCAATTCTAGGGAAGTTTCAAAAGTTTCAAAATGTCACTCTTGTTCATTACCTCATTCAAAAATCTCACCCTTTCTTGAACATTGGACATATCAAATCCTAAAAGGCTCTTTAAACTTTTTTTTCTTTGCCCAAAACCTTCTTTTAAGTTTACTACATCTCTCATCAGTTTTACTCATGTTCTTAATCCTATTGGAGTTTCTTTTAAAGTCTGAAGCTGATGATTTTCTTGTTTTAGAGACGCTATTTGGCTTTCAAGTTCTAAAATTCTTGTTGCATTCAAAGACAAAGCAATTTTGAGATTTTGAATGTAATGTGTATGATCAATGTGTAAATGAGATAGCTTAGGACTATATCCTAGTAAGCCATCATCCCCATCTCCAACAAATATCATCAAATCATGAGGTGTGTGAAAAGATGGATACCTTCGAGTGTTGGGATCCAGTGGATACAAGCTCCCATCTTTCCATAGATCAATGTGTTTCTTCCCCTCGTTGTGCGAAGTTGTTGTGCTTCATTTGCAGTTGTAACTAGTCTTTGATAGAGACTCCGCGTAGTAGCATATTCTTGGCTTAGCTTAATGTTCAAGTGAAACTTGCAGTTATCACTAATGGAAGATGTATTACTCATTGTAAGTAATGAACACATAGAAAGTATAATGGAGATAACGTAGTAGCAGAGCTTTCAGCATCAGAAAAGAAGAGAGAAAGCTTGTGAAAGGTCAGAGAGAAAAAAGAGAGATTGGGTGATTCAAAAGTGGAAACAACTATTTGCCGCCAAGTGAAGTAAATGAGAACAAATTTCGAGGTGAGCCGCAAAGGAATGTGAAGAAAACGATATCTTTTTAAATATTTAGAAATATGTACCTAGATATGCTTTAAATTGTGTAGATATGCTTTAAATAACCAAAACGGTAAAATTTGGAGCCGTTTTGATCATCAACGGCTTTGCTAATTAGTAAGTTAACCAATTCCTTACACATCCCTTTTTGAGTCATTTTTTTCCCTAATGCTTCCTTCAACCTGCATTGTCATGTAGCCTCATATTTGCATAACCTTGTGGCTACTCCATATACACAATTTCATCCAAGTCTCCATTCAAAAATGCATTCTTTACATCGATTTGTTTCAACACCCATTTTAATTCGGCATCCACTGCAATAAACATACAAACGGTAGCCATCTTAGCTACATGGCTAAACATCTCCTCAAACCCCATAAGTTTGTGCATAACCTTTGGCCACAAGTCTAGCCTTGTACCTTCTCACACTGCCAACAACATTATGCTTTATTTTGTAAACCCACTTATCCCATTGGCTTCTTTTCCTTTGGTAATGGCACCAATTCCCATGTTCCATTTGCATCAAGTGCAGCCATCTCTTCATCCATAGTTTGCCACCATTTTTCATCCTTGACAACATCCTCAAAACATGTAGGTTCTACTTTCTATGTAATCTTCCCCAATAAATGCACAATGATGACCCACATAGCTGTCATAAGTCAATCTCTCCATAGGATTTTTGGCTCTTTCTGACTTGTGTGGTCCAGGATCACTTATAGGTGCCTGGTTCCCTGCTTGCATCCTGCTTGCACCCGGAGTCTTCACAGAGGGTATGTCAAACTCCTCATTCCAACTCTGCTCAGAACCACTGCCAACGCCATCATCATAACCAGCACTCAAATTTGGCGTGGCGTCATCAAATTTTTCCTTTCCTTTCTTTGATACATTTGAAGAGTTAGCAAGACTCACTCTTTCACGTAACCTGCCACTCCATGGATTCTCACCATGACCTACACTAGAGGACCCGTGCAACCCACTCAAAACTTGTGACTGCACACCTGTATTTTTTGCAACCACATTCTCTCTTACATCATCCCCCAAATCATCTTTTACATCAGCATACCAACTTTCCATTTCATCAAAAACGACATCCTTGCTTACCCTCACTTTACCCATGACAAGATTGTAACACTTGTACCCTAACTACTCAAGGGAATAGCCAATGAGCATGCAAATTTACGCTTTTGGATCAAGCTTACTTCTTAGCTCATCCATCACATGCACATAAGCAATACATCCGAACACTTTAAAATTTGATACATCCAGTTTTTCACCACACTGAACTTTTCTTCAGGTGTCATATCATGTACTACAGCAATAAAGGTCATGTTCATAATGTAAACACTTGCAGCAACAGCCTCCTCCCAATAACAATGAGGAATGTTCTTCTCATTCATCAATGCTCTAGCCACTTTTGCAATGTGTGTGTTCTTCCACTCAGCAACATTACTTTGTTGCGGAGTATACTGCATGAAAACTGCCTCTAAATTCCATGCTTTCTTAGAAAACCATTGAATTCATTAGAGAAGTATTCTCCCCCTCCATCTAACCTCAGACACTTTACATGTTTCCAAGTCCATTTTTCAACCATAACTTTGAAATTAATAAATGCATAAACACCGAGCACTTTTTTGCTTCATGAAGTAGACCCATACCTTCCTCATATGGTTATCAATGAAACTCACATAGTATCTACATCCACCCATGGATGTAGTCTTTGCCAGACCCCATACATCTATTTGCACTAAATCAAATGCATTACATGCTTATCATGAGGAAAGGATGCTTTTGCTTGCTTTCCAAATTGACAAGCTTCACATACGTTTTGCATTTCAAAAACTCTAAAGGAAGGTAAAAATGTAACCATCTCTTTAGTTTGCATCATTTTCAGTCTCTGCAAATTTACATGACCAATATGTTTGTGCAAAATTTCTATATATTGAATAACACCTTCACCTTGTGCAAACATGCCAGGGACACATTTACATCCAAAGTAAACAGTCATCCCACTTTCTCTCCTTGCACAACCAGCCTTCCATTCTTCTTATGCTCTTCAACAAAGAGACCATAAGAGTTAAACTTGACCTGTAAACCGTGCTCGACCATTTTCCCAATAGAAACCAAGCTCTTTGTAATAATGAGTACATGTAGTACATCAGCCAGGTACTTCACTTTACTATCTGTCAGGCAACGGCACATTCCTTGTATGCATAATAGGATGTGCAGTATCATCCCCAGTACTCTGCATTTCCTTGAACCATTCACCATGATTGGTCATGTGATTCGATGCACCAGAATCCACATACCAGACATTATCACTAGATTTTTCCACATTCGCAGACATAGTATTCAGCACGTGTTGCACCACAAATAGCCTCTCGGGCTCATCTGAATTCTTGCTAGCTGCTGCATAATTGTTTTACTGTCAGGACACCGGCAAGGCCAGACTAGACAAGGGCAGGGTCGGGCTAGGCAGTGTGGAAAGGGAGTCCAACTAGGGCAAAGGGCCAGGGGCTATGCTATATAGTGGGTGGTTGGGTGGTGGACTCTCAAGTTCTAGTTCCCCTTGTCTTACATTGGTATCAAGAGCAAGGTTCCTTTTTTGGGAAAGGCACAGCCGTGGAGGAGGGGAGACACACAATTGTGCATGCTTTGGTGCATGTCGGGGTCAAGGGGGTGTGGAGCATCCCTCCTGTGAGGAGAGTGACAAGGCAAGCAGTGTGGGCAACCCCCCTTGCACAGACGAGCCACTGAGGCGGACTTGCACAAAACGCGCCGTTTGCGGGCTCTACGACTGCACGCCGGGCAGGGTGGGACTTCACGTCACTGGGCCGGAGCCCCTACCTCAACGCCTTGAGCTCCATGGCGATGGCAACTACCTGCGTGCTGTGTTAAGAGGCCATAGCCGTCTGTTTGAGTCTTTTTTCCCACTTGAGGGTGCCCAACCCCCTTAGGGGTTAGTGGCCATACACAAAACTTAAAACATAAGGGGCGGTACCCACAATGGGGTACCCCACCCCCCTACTCCACGTGCGCGTTCGGCAAGGCCGGAAGGTGCGGCATAACATCAACGAAGCCGGCACAAATTTTGACACAAATTTTTTGCATATTACGCAGAAACTCAGAGATTTCAAGAACACCAATTCAACGGAGTTCAAGTACAATTTTTTGGTAAAATCAATTACCGCTTTCAAGTCTAATTGATTCGGCTATCAAGAACTTGTGGAAATCCATATGCGGCGGACAATTCGAATCACTCTCCATCGGGATACTCTCAATTTTGACAGGATTAGCAAGGCTCATTATACTTTGCGAGTGCTCTCAATATCAGGTATTTTTTATGATTACTCCTTGCACCACGCCATGGATTCAGATATCAATATGACATTCGATTTTGAGCAAAGTACGCATGATCCTGCCAATGATGGCTCGCGGCGATCCTCTCAAGGAGAGTACCCCCAACGCTACGGCAGGTGATGATACTTATGAATTTCTCAATATTTAAGAATTTCGTGCACTTCAGAAACGCATGACAGTCATGGATGAAAATTTTAAATCTTTAAATGAAAATGTTACTAAACTATCTACATTAGTAATTCAATTAATGCATTAGCAGTCCAAGAGTCCTACTAACACGCACATGCATGAGCACGTTGCTACACAAGGGCAAGGCACTTCTAGTCCAGGGCAAGGCCCAAATGCAGATACGTTGCATACTCTCATTACAAAAGAGGTGGATAACCTATTGAAAAACACCAAACCACCGATTTTTAAGGGAGAAGACCGAGACCACAATAAGGATGCATTGAATATCTTTCTCAGTAAGTGGGATGGAATTCACGCCTTACGACGTACTCCGGACGCAGTTAGAGCTCTACAAACGAGCTTAACTCTGGAAGGCAAGGCCTACAAATGGTGGATGTCTCTCAAGGAGAAGAACATCATACCACAGAGTTGGGCAGCTTTTGAAGCAATGTTTAGCAAGAAATGTTTTCCTACAAACGACGCCGATCGGAATTGGACGGCTTGGGACACATGTTCCATGCATCAATACCCATCATTACTTGAATATATCTCTCACTATTGGGATGTTATCCTCAAGTTGGAAGGCTTAGATACCTTTCAACAAGTACGAGGGTTCATACGAGGTCTGACACCCGAGCTTAAGAAGTATGTCAAGACCCAAGACCCTAAAACACTTGAGGAAGCCATAGTGAAAGCACATATTCAAGATGATCCATATGAAAATAAAACACATAATAGTCACGTGTCTGCTAATATACATGGTAATACACGCACTCAGTATGGGCACAATAAAAGAATATTTATAGTTGCCAATTCGGATGCATCTAAAAAACCCGAGGGGTCCAGGGGTCCTCTCTCTTCTGAGGACTTTGATAAAGCCAAGAAAGAAAAATTATGTTTTCAATGTTTAGGAAGAGGTCATGGAAAAAAGGATTGTCCCAAGGGGAAATTTGCTGCTCAGGGTAAGGAGACAGCAGTGCACACGGTGCAACTGCTACCTCTTGAGTCTTCCTCACGATTCTCTACAATGGAAGGAACACACAGTGAGGTGGTGCATGAATGCTGTCTTACAGCTTCCATGTGGCAACCAACCTTTGGACCACATGAGTTAGTACGTATGCATGGATATCTACAAGGGCACAAGGTGTGCATCTTGGTAGATGACGGTGCTACTCACAATTTCATCAATTACAGATTGGTGAAAAAACTCAAATTGCCTCAAACTCCGAGTACCCACCGCTACAAGGTAGCAATGATGAATGGACATGATACTGAAATCTGGGATACTCAATGCCGAGCTGTTCCATTGGAAGTACAAGGGTACTCCACATGTTTGGATTTTCAGGTTATGAACATGGAAAGGGCTGATGTGGTTCTTGGTAGGGAGTGGTTGCATAGCCTAGGGCCATCACTGAAGCGTAGCTATGAGCACAACAGCTTGATGTTTGAATCCCATGGCGCACATGTGTTGTTGTTAGGAGAAAAAGATATACCTTCATCACCACTGATTTGTACCATTGAGCTTATGCAGCTCGTTTCTGATAATGAAATAGATCAGGTTTTCTTGCGTTACTCACTGTCTCATTTTCTGTCTAACATTGAGTCTGTTGAACATTCCAACGCCGCATGCTTCTCTCTCCTCTATTCCACCAATTGCTAATTCTAAACAAGCAAATGTCGCTAGTCAATTATAGAAATTATTAAAGGGATTTCAAGATGTATTTTCTAATGATTTGCCATCAAGATTACCGCCGACACGATCAGTACAACATAGCATTGACGTGGCTGTAGGCTGTAAACCTGTTAGTAAACAACCTTATCATATGAGTTATTCAGAAGCTGCTGAGGTGGAACGTCAGCTTGCTGACTACCTTAGCAGAGGGTTTATACACCCAGTTCTCCACCGTGGGCTTCACCTATCCTCTTAGTGAAGAAAAAAGACGGCAGTATACGCATGTGCGTAGACTACCGTGGCTTAAATGCGGTTAAAATTAAGAACAAATACCCATTGCCCAGAGTAGATGAGTTGTTTGACAAGCTCACTCATGCTCGCATTTTTATGAAAATAGACTTGCGGGCAAGTCCGTATTTGACTTGCTGATATATCCAAAACTGCATTCCAAACACGGTCTGGACACTATGGTGATGCCCTTTGGGTTAACAATGCACCCACAACATTCATGACACTTATGGATAGTGTCTTGAAGCCATATTTGGGCAAATTTGTCATTGTTTTCCTCAATGACATCCTAGTCTATAGTGCTTCTGAATAAGAACACTTACAACATTTCAAGCACGTGTTTAAGTTGTTACCAACAAACAAATTATATGCCAAGGAATCTAAATGTGATTTTCTAAAAGACGAAATTCATTATTTAGGGCATGTTATTTCAGCTAATGGGCTATATATGGATCAATCCAAAGTGGACACCATCCGGAAATGGCCTTCTCCTAAAAATCTGAAAGAATTACAGATTTTTTTAGGATTTGCAGGTTTTTACCGAAGGTTCGTTAAAAACTATGCTCAAATTTTTGTTCCCATGACGGATCAACTAAAAGGCAAAGGTAAAGCTTTTCAGTGGGGATCCGCTCAACAGCACAGTTTTGATACACTCAAGGATGCATTAGCTACAACTCCTATATTGGCTATTGTAGATCCTTTGAAACCATTCGTTTTGGAAACGGATGCCAGTGACCGTGCTATTGGAGCAGTCTTGTTACAAGACGGACGGCCGATTGCATTTGAAAGCAAGAAGCTTGATGCAACTCAACAGAACTACTCTGCTTACGAACGCGAACTCTATGCAATAGTGTCTGCCTTAAAACCATGGTGGCATTATCTGTATGGTGCTCAGTTTGAGATTGTGTTTGACCATGAAAGCATCAAATGGTTTACACAACAAACGGATTTGAAGGGTCGAAAAGCCAGGTAAGCCGAGATTCTTCAGGAATATGACGCCAAACTAAGGTATCGCAAAGGCCGGTACAATGTAATGGCGGATGCTCTAGGTCGCATGCTAGAGATCAATTTTCTTTTGTTAACGGAACTTCATAGTGAATTTTTAGATTCTCTCAAAGGAAAATATGAGCATGATGATGCATATGCCAAAGTGTGGAGCCATGTTGAAAAGAGGGATCCTTCTCACTCCAACGACGGTAGCGTACAGTTAACCTCCACACCTAGTTCGCCTTTATCAAGTGAGAACTATAGCGATGGAAGCATTTCACCATCGACAATGGGTACCTACTCCATAAGGGGAGAGTTTGTGTACCGACAGACAAAAACATTCGGCTCCAAATTCTTTATGAATGTCATGATAGTCCAAGTGCAGGGCACCCAGGGATTAGAAATACTTATGCTCTCGTACGATAACAATTTTACTAGCCATGTATACATGGCTTTGTTCAAGCTTATGTCTTGCATTGCCAAAAATGTCAAATTAACAAAGCAAAGCGCTTGAAAGCAGGAGGACTCTTACATCCTTTGGAGATTATCAATGGAAAATGGAAAAGCATCTCTATGGATTTTATTGTGGGTTTACCAACCACTGTACGAGGTCATGACTCGCTATGGGTGGTCGTAGACAGGTTGACTAAACTACGTGATTTTATTTCAACCAAATCAACGGTTAAGACACCAAAACTAGCCAAGTTATTTGTGGACAATCTATACAAATTGTATAGTTTGCCAAGTAACATTGTCAGTGACCATGATCCTAAGTTTAAAAGCCACTTTTGGAGAGTGGTGTTTAAACGATTGGGTACACAACTGAATCTTAGTACAGTTGATCATCCAAAAACAGATGGTCAGACGGAACGAGTTAACCAGGTGCTAGAGGATATGCTAAGAGCATACGTCAGCAAAAAACGGTCAGACTGGGAAGAATACTTTACCTATTCTCGAGTTTGCCTACAACAGTGCTAAGCATTTCACAACAGGCTTTAGTCCTTTCATGCTCATGTATGGGTTTCAACCTAGGTCACCAGTTACGGTGGGGTTGGCAACCGAAAAACTCCAACAAGTTACGTATTTTCTCCAAGACCACATGGATATGCTGAAACTTGCTCGTCAGAATGTCCGACAAGCACAGGATCGGTATAAGAAATACGCTGATGAGAACCGTCGGCAAGTTACCTTCGAAGAAGGGGAGGAAGTACTTTTACGTGTGCTAGAACATTCAGAAAGTCTCAAAACTGGGCCAACACCTAAACTATCTCCCCCATATTGTGGGCGTTTCAAAATACTCAAGCGAGTAGGTGATCGTGCCTACAAATTATTACTACCTTCACATTCTCACATTCATCCGGTGTTTCATGTAAGCGGTTACATGGGGACGACAATCTCATTGACCAACAGGTTTTGGTTGATTTCATTGAACCTCCTACCTTACCGCATGATCCTGAACGTGTTCTCGATTATCATGAGTTGTGTACATGTCATCACGTATGTCAACAAGCTTTAATCAAGTGGAAAGACCGACCTGAGGAAGGTGCCACTTGGGAAAACATTAGTGTTCTTAAGAAGAAGTTCCCCACTTTTGTTTTCGAGGACGAAAGCTCTCCTTAAGGGGGGAGTAATGTCAGGACACCGGCAAGGCCGGACTAGACAAGGGTAGGGCCAGGCTAGACAGTGTGGAAAGGGATTCCAACTAGGGCAAAGGGCCAGGGGCTATGCTATATAGGTGGGTGGTTGGGTGGTGGACTCTCAAGTTCTAGTTCCCCTTGTCTTACATTTACTACCTCCTGTCTAGGCTGTCTAGATAGTCACATTCAAAGTGACCATGTCTTCCACAGCCCCAACATACCACATTTCCATGTTGACCTGCATTACTACGCTGCACATTTCCACAACCTCTTGGACTCCCCTCCCTCAAATGTTTCTTTGACCACCACCTGTGTTGTAACTCTGATTGTTGTTTTGTTGTTGTGCTTGGTTTTGTCCTCTTCCTTGGCCTCGTCCACGACCTACACCATGTCCTCTTCCTCTTCCTCTGTTGTTGAAAAGGACATGTTCAAAATAATTCCACCCTACGTAGAGGATTCTTCCTCAAGTTTCTTCCTCTTTCACAATCAATAAGGACACTAAATCTGTAAACGGGGGAATGTTCTCTCGAAGATGGATGCCAGTTTTAAATTGTTTGTACCCAGGACCCAAACTTTGTAGAGACAAACTTCTACTTTATCATCATCATCGACTGTAAAACCAATTCATGCAAGTGACTCACATATGCTCTTTATCTTCATTGAATAGTCATTGATGGATAGGTTTTTCTTCTGCACAATATTCAGCTCAATCTTCAACTGCATCTTCCTTTCCTTTGTGTTGTTCACATCCAATGACAATAAAGTGTCCCAAGTCCCCTAGGAGATTGAGCATCCTGTATATGCCCAATCATAGTGTCATATTCACCGAAACAAAGCCAATACATAACCTTATGAGTTCCTTGGTTCCAATCTCTAAATGTCTTAATTTGCGCAACACTCACACCTTCCTCTGGCAATGGTGGTGATACCTCATTCTTTCCATCAATGTAGTCCCAATATCCTTTGCCCATAAGGAAATTGGTCGTTCTAAACTTCCAAGCATGGATGTTCTTCTTGTACAGCTTCTCACTGACAACCTGGTTAAACCCATCATTGTTGGACGACATGTTTCCAACCCTTCACACAGTCTCCAAGCAGCCTGCTAAAAATGGTCAATTACCATCTGTAATCACAATCTATGTACATACACCTATTTCACTCTACTAAACAGTAATGTGCACATTGCAGCCAAACCAAAGATTTGTGCACCACCTATATGCAGATCTGCAGAATCCCAAACCTTAGCGTTTTTGCATGTGAATGCACTCTAACTCCAAAACAGGGATCAAAATGCACCCAAAATGGAAATCTCCCTACACTGTAGGAACCCAAAGGAATAAATAGAACCCTGAGATGCACACTCTCAAAAAGGAATGACCTCAATCGGAGATCATTGACGATGGCTCCCGAGAATACCAAAGCCGCTTCCTAGGCAGCTCCAAGCTCCTCAAACACAACAAGGCTCTAATATCATGTGATGAGATAGAGAAGGAGAGAGCTTGAGCTCTTGCAAGGACACACACACACACACGCGTACACACACACACACAGATGGAGGCAAAAGACTGTACTTCTTCTTCTTCACTAACTTAACATAAGAGGTCTACAAAACATAAGGGAAAATACAACTAGTGCAATGGTCTAGTATGAACCGCTAGTGAGTAAAGTGAGTAGATAAGTGTGCTATCACTTTGGTAGGTATACCAGCTCGGTGTAGTATAGTTGTAGTATCACTGGCAAAGATATGTGTATCCACCATGGCACGCCAATGATGATGATTGTCGTTGGTAGTCATCGAAGAGTCGTACATGTTGAGATTGACATCTCAACAAATATTACATAAAATCCTTTTGCAATCTTACAATATGTTTTTTTGTTTTTTGACAAAACTCAAAATGGTGAGTAGATTATATTATAAGCTTACAATGTGTTATCCAAAGTATATAAAAAAGTTATAATCTTTCACTTTTGAACTACTGCAAAATAGCAATTGAGGTTTCTCTAGAATGCTTCCCTTAGTCTTTCAAAACAAGGTGAAAGTTCACTATGGCCTATATAAGACTATGATAAGAATTTAAGAATAAAAGTTTTTTTGTGAGAGAAAACAAGAAAGTGACACAAATTTTTTAAAACATTTTTTATCACAATAAAATATTAAGTTTCTTAAAAAAAGGTGTAACAATAAAGTATTTAGACTACAATATATTCTAAAAACATAAACAATAATGTTTGAATACCCACTCAGAAGCATGTAAGAAATTGAGGAAAAAAAAGGTGGAAGAGAACGAGAAAGATTGTGCGTGACCCAATATTCAATGGCCATCTTTAAAGAGACAGGTACACAAATGTCAACACCTCTCACAAAGACTTGAAAGAAATATTAAAAAAGAATTTTTTTTGCCATGTGGCACTAATCCGCAAGTTTTATCCAATGGTCCACAATTGCACCAAAAATCCAACGCTTTACTAAGGACTTCTTATGTAGTTCAAAAACGAACGAGTTGCATGCAATACTCCATGTAAGCTACTTATGTATGTGCTTGATATTTTTGCAAGTTTCATGTAAACAAAAATCATTATTTGACTATACTTAAATATGTGAGGGTGTGTGGGTTTACTATGCAAATTTTTTGGATGAGACTGATGGAAAAGTAAGAATTATCTTTCATGTAGCTACCCAGTTGCCTATGCTACATATGTACTCAATCTACCAATGTAGTACTCAAGGTAATAGGATTTGATGCTTGCATCTATCTTTTGTAAAATATGTCAAATACTCAAAATTGTACATGTTGGACTCCTCTTTTTCAGTTCATGAGAGATTAGCCTTAGAATTGAGTTTAATTTTGGAATTTTTAACTCAGATTAGTTTATTTCACATGCGATCACATTAGTTGCCAAGATTCCTTTTCAGCTAATTAAAATACCCTAGAAAATTGAATGGTGGGGTAGGATTTGACTTTTAAAACTAGTCCCATGTTTTAGCAAAGAGGGGAGGCTTTCCATTGATTTAGCATTTCTTTTAACCAAAAAAATTGGATGCCGTATTTTTTATTGGGAGTTACTCTGACTTGTAGAATTCCTATATAAGAAGCAACAGAGCTCATTTTTAGGAGTTCATGGATACATACAATCATAGTCAAAATCTACATTCTTATTATGCAGAGGTGGTGCAAGCTCTCCATCACCATCTCCGCTCTTTATGGGAAGAAGAAAAAGCCATCTCTCTCTGCAATATTTTCTTCTATTTTCACAATGAACGTTCTGAGGAGTTTTTGGCAGATTGCGGGCCACCTCAAGAAAATTTTATTGATACTTTTGGATGGATTTGGAAGCTACACATGTACATAAAAGATGCATGTACAAAGTTTACATAAGTAGCGTGTGCCAAGTGTTACTATGCATGGGTAGCAGCTACATGAATTACATAGTTTTGTTGTTTTTGTACATACAAGTGCCTTCGTTTAAAAAAAGTGACTAAGTGCTCGTAAAATATGTAGAAAAACTGAATTTTTATAATTTTTTTGTTGTGAGTGAGCTCGGGTTTTAAGTGAAGAAGGTGAGCCATATGCATGTGTAACTTGCTCAGAAGGTTGGTTTTGGGAGAAGAGATGTCCATGGATCTGTGCGAGGGCCTAGGAGCTTGATTGGATGTTGTGATCATCATCAAGAAGTCCATTAACATGGGGATTTTCCTCTGAGATTTCAGCCCTCGTCATGCCTGGCTTGGTGTTGGAAATTGCCTGAAGTAGAGCTTTCTTCGATGCTCTTCTTGGTGTGTAGGGTCTCACCACTAAAGCCCTATGGTCTGTTTATGAACAGGCAAGGTTTTCCCCAAGTTTAATCCATAAATCTTTCTTAAGTTCTTTTCCTGATCCTAGTGAGGTTTGGATGGATTTTGATCAAAGTATGTGTATATATCAGAGCGTCTATGGAGCTCCTATAAAGGTATGTGAGGGTGAGTAAGAAAGATCTAAGCCCATAGACTTTATGAGCAAAAGTGCATAGATTTTCTTCGCCTTTGTTTTTGTCATGATTTTAGTGATCCCTTGGCTTACTTCGGTGCAATTGATTATAGTGGGAGCTATAACGGTGTGAAGGGAAGTTAGTTGTTGCTAGTCGAGGTTGAGTGTGAGTGATGCTATCAAAATTTGTGAGCTACGAAATTGATTGTTAGGTTGCAAACTTGGCTATCCAAATTTTCCATGAGGGAAAACTTAGAACTATTTAAATCTAAAAACTTAAAAGAACCAATACCTGGAAGCAAGGAGCTAATTTGTGGAATCTAGAATAACATAATCTTAACAACATAAAAAATATTTCATTTATAATTTTTGATTAGTTGTAATTTGGAATTTGTGTAAGACCTACATGAGAAGAGGACTTTGCGCTATTGTTTATATGAAGATTGGGTGGCTCCCTATAAAGCTAGACTTTATATAATCTCTAGTTGATGGGCCTCATAGCAGGCTTTTTGCGTGGGGTTATGAATGAACTATCTCTTACATAATGTGAGAACTTATTTTTAAAAGAACAATAGCCGCACATAAAATATAATCCCAATGAGTCAGGTCATAAGAATAATCGCATCAAACACGGGTGAAACTAATAGTTATCAAACTATTAATACAAAAACCCATAAATTGCAATTGTACAATTAAGGAATGAGGTCAATTTTGAAATTTTACCTTAGAGGTCTATTAGATTCGACCTGTGTTATAAAATTAGATTTGTAGAAGTAAGATAATTTTTTGAACAAATCTATAGGCCAATGTCCACAGTATATATAGGTTGGAATCTAAGAAAACAAGGATCATGTATATGATACAAGATCTAATGATGTAGTCACCAGTTACACAACTTGACCACAACAAGGTGAAATAGCTAATCTATGACTACCTTGAAGCCATTTAAGAACAATAATGTATTAGCCATGACGTAATTCTTCTTGTAATTCCAACATTGACGGATTTGGTATATGAATACACCCACGATATCCAACATGGAGTGCAAAGGCCCAATCATGTGTGGTGGTACACAAAAATAAGAGGACCAACTTGCCCAACAATGTTGGGAAGCATATGATCAACCCTAAGCACCCACGGTGTGACTTAGGCTATGGAGGATGGAGCCTTAGCTTAACCATGGTGTTAGGGTTAGGGTCAAAAATATGGAGATTAGGGTTAGATTATGCCAAGTTAAGGTTAGGGTTAGAACGATAGAGATTAGGGTTAGACTATGGAAAGCGCAAGAGCATTAAATTAGAGTATAGACACAATTAATAAAACTCAAAGTGCAATTGACTCATTAGAGAATAGCCTCTTAAGTAGTCTTAGTGTTTTGCAATCATTGGCTAGAGAGGTTGCATTCTCTTGCTATTGGATCATGTCATCATCTCATCTTTCCTAGGTGACTAGAGGGCTTTCCTGCAAGTTGGGCTTACCCCAACAATCACCTCCTAAAGCCAAACTTGGGGTTTTACAAAGATTTCATGTGTTTTGTTTCATGTGTTCATGTCATGGTGTACTCCTAGGCTAGCATAATTCATCTATCTGATACATCAACATATAGCGGTTTTATATTTAATTCATCATTATGGTTCACAAGTGAAACTTAGTAGGTTCACTAGTAGTACTAGGTGATACAAATTTGTTCATTCATGTGTGAAGAGGTCCTCATGTGTGTCCTCTTTAAATTTTTCTCGTGTCTTTCTTGTTTGTCATGTATTGTTGTTATCATCATCTTCATCTTCATGTCGTTGGTTTCATATGTTGTCATCATGTTGTCATGCATCATCACCATATCGTGATCTTCATATTGATCCTTATTGGTCCAAGATATTGAGGGTGCTTCCTTCATGGCCATTGGTGAAAAGTACACATACATTTCAATTTTTGTGCTTGTGTGTGCTTGTTGGGAAGGTCTTACCATATTTGGCATTGTCTAGTCCCGTGTGCATTGTGATTTTTTACATAAATACTGCATACATTTCATAATGGTCTTCATGCACGTGTGCTTAATTTATGGTTGAGTTTTCAAACATATGTGCTAGTTTCAAGTCTGATTCTCTACCAAAGACCAAAAAATAAATCACCAAAAGGTGATTTTTACAAACCACTATGTATTCTTCTTTTCTAGCCATGGGAAGAGCTTCTTAGCTTTGATACACTTGTTGGGAAACATGTGCTCCCTAAGCAACCATGGTGTGAGTTATGTTATGGAGGATGGAGCCTTAGTGTAACATTTAATGGCCTAAAAACTTGTGTGTAGCGGAAATTAGCATGAACATAGTCGGATTTTCATTAGAATCGATTCCTAATGAGAATTACAAGAGTGCTTGGGTGGAGAGAGCAACAAAAAGCATACACCTAGTTAAATATCATGAACAATACTTTCAAAAGAGAGAGAAATTAAGCTATTGACAATAGTTGAGGACCGGATTTTCATGGAGCCGGTCCCCCCTCCAAAAGGCTTTGTATTATGTTTTCTCCCATCAAGAGAGACATTGTACAATACAATTCTTTGTGTTCCTTCAAAACTACCTAGTGCAATGAAGATGAAAGCTTCATGCACTAAGAAAAACACTTAGCAAACACAACATCAATTATCCCCGGTCTCAGACCCAAGACCTCACACACCTTCGAAGATGGTGAGAGCTAGCAGGGTATGAGAGTAGATTGAGAGGAAGAAGGAGTATCTTACGAGAAAGATGTACATCTCCTCACATAATCACTCATATTAGCATAGCTTAGCTTAGTAATTAGCTTGGTAGAGGAGATGAGCATGCATTGAAGCTTGGCTCTTGGTTGGATTTGCATCCACATGCCAAGAGTGTGTCGATGTAGGCTTCTATCTCACAAGCTTGAAGTAGGTGATGAGCTCTCCATTAAAGCTTGGGAAGAGATAGTCTTCTTTTCTTCACACATGAGATTGTGTGAGTGTGTGTGTGATAATGCCTTGCAAAAATCAACCCCCCTCTCTCTCTTGGGCGAGCCCTCTTGCTATTTGCTCTTCCTATCCTCCCATTGGACCTCCCCAGGGCTAGCCAATGACTATTAAGCAGCATAAGTGATAGCCTTCTGACATGTGTCCCCCTTTCCCCTTTTGTGAGAGCTTTAGGTAATTTAATAATTCAACTAAACTCTCATTGGACCCCTTTGCCTCCTGGCCAATAGGAATCAGGCAAGCCATTGGGCTGCTGAATGCTCATTGGACCCCTTTGGAGATTGTCCAATAGTCTTCTAGAGGACTTAATTCTCATTGGTTCTTTAATTACGTGTTTTTAAATTAATTAAACTAGATTTAATCTAGCCTAATTCTCATTGGTCCACCTACAAGGCCATCCAATAGGAATTGGGTACACCTTGTGGGCATCTGGCCTAGGGAGCTGACATGTGTCCCTCATTTCCTTTGTGTAAAGGGAGCTTGTGTGTGTGTGTGTGACTTTCTCTCTCATCCCCTACATGCTAGGCTCGCCCCCTCCTATGTAGGGATTTGAAAAGACTTTTGGGACACACACAAAGTATCCAATTCCCCCCCATGGTTGACCTTTGGACACAACCTTTGAATTTTGGAACCTTAGCATTTTGGAAGTCTTAATGGGCTGAACCTTAAGGTCTTTTTAGCCCATTGTTTCACATGGCTCTTTTGCAGATGGCCCCCCCTTTGGATCCCTATTTTTCCTCCTTTGGATCCCTACTGTGGCTGGTCTGCTAGCTTAACCAATTTTCCAGTGAAGGTTCGATGAGGCCTGAACAGCTTCTCCATCAAGCGGTTGAATGTGGCTGGTGCATTGGTCAAGCCAAAAGGCATGACAATATATTCGTAAAGACCAAATGTGGTGCGAAAAGCGGTCTTTACAATGTCTTGATCAACTATCCTTATTTGATGATAGCTAATTTTTAGGTCAATCCTACTGAAGTAGGTCAATCCTTGTAGCTTATCAAATAGGTCTTCTACCCGTGGAACGGGAAACCTATTCTTGATAGTGATCCTATTTAGTGCTCTATAGTCGACACACATACGATATGTGCCGTCTTTCTTTTTAACTAATAGCACAAGTGAGCAAAATGGAGATGAGCTAGGCCTAACCATGCCCTTCTCAACTAACTCATGCACTTGCCGCATAAACTCCTCTTGTTGAGCTTGAGAAACTCTATAAGGAGGTTTGTTAGGCGGTGAACTTCCTAGAAGAAGTTCAATTGCATCGTCATCATTACCTCGTTTAGGAGGTAGCTCACAAGGGATGTCGTCAATAAAAACATCTTGAAACCCCTTGAGAAAATTGGATAACTCTAATTCCTTTTGGTTGCTTTTATTTTCTTTTGCTAAAGCATTAGGTTCATTTTGAGAATCTTTAACAAAAATCATGTACACGGAAATAGAGCTCTTTATTGACTTGTTGAAAGCTGGTGTATGTACAATGGGGATAGTGTTACCCATTTCCTTAGCATCTATATACATGTCTTTTTCCCTGAACTTAAAGGAGATTCTCCTTTCAGGAAATTTAACATTGGCAGCCAGGCGGTCAAACCATGGTGCCCCTAGGATTACATCCTCATGCTTGAGAGGAGAGATAAAGAATTCCTCTTTGTCCACATAGCGTTGGACATGAACCTTCAATTTCGCGATTAAGGGAGTGACTAAAGCTTCTTGCCCCTTGAAGGCATTGTCTGCGGCAGGTAGGACATCTCCCATCTCGTAAGCTTGTATGCCTAGCTTGGTGGCCAACTCTATAGATATAAAATTGTGAGTAGAACCAGGGTCAAAGAGAATAAAAGCATCATGTTCTCTTACCTTTCCCCAAGCATGGCATAGAGGAGATCCTTTGTGGTGAGTTTGGTGAGTCTCCTCCTCTTGGATTTCAACCAAATAAGCTCTAGGAGGATCATGGCGATTGTTCTTTTGGGGACAAGCGCGGTATGTACGCCCTTGTTCGTCGCACTTGAAACACCGATTATCCTTGCGATAACGCTCAAGCTCTTTAGGGGAGAGTTTGATTTTAGCTTTGTAAACTCCCTTCTCTTTAGCTTTGTTGGAGTTGCCCTTAGGAGACTTTTGGACATTGTCCTTCCCCTTAGGCTCGTTGGAACCCTTGTTTTTCGTGGGCTTATTATTTCTTTTAGCCCCCGTTTGGAAATTGATTCGAGAGGCCGCCATAGTATGGTGTATTATCGCCAATATCGTACGTGGCCTTTGGGAGTTGACATACTCCGCCATTTCTTCGCTTAAGCCCGCACAAAATTGTTGCTTTTGCTCTCCAAAATCCAACTTTTTGAAGACAGTGGCTTTGAGTTTTAGGTCCCAAAACTTGTCTACATATTTGTGGATGGATTCATAGGGAGAGAGCTTTAAGCTTTGCCATTCGGTGAGTACTTTGTCTTTGGCATCGGTGGCCAAAAACTGCTTCATAATGGAAGCTCTTAAAGTTTTCAATGTTCGTGGAGCTTCACCGTTGGCTCGTAGGCTAGACCACCATTTTCTGGCGGACTTTTGAAAGTGCATAGCTACATGGCGTAGCTTAGAGGACTCCGTGAAGCCCTCATCTCCAAACGCCGCATCAAACTGTTGGATAAAGGCCAAGACTTTGTCCGTAGCACCAAACGTACCATCATAGGTAAGGAAAGAGATGCTCTTCCCTCCCTCTTTGAATTTCTTTAGCTTGGACGACCTCTTCCATGAGGCAAAGGATTTCCTATGGCCTCTTCTTTTTGATGGTTCAAAGGTTGCACCATCACTTTCTTCAGAAGGTGGAGAAGAGGGTGACCTCTTTCTCGCCTTTTTCTTGTCTTGATCTTCGTTGTCTTCACCATCACTTTCATAAGAGGAAGAGGATGAAGAAGATGGAGAAGAGGGTGTCCTCTTTCTCTCCTTTTTCTTCTCTTGCTTTTAATCATCCCTCTTTTAATTATGGTGTGGAGAAGAGTGTGATGGTCTTCTCCGCTTTGGTGGTGATGGAGAGCGTTTAGCCCGCCGTCTTCGTGGAGCCATCTCCGCCGAGGTGGCGGGAGACTCACTTCTTTCTCGTTCCTTTGGTGGAGGCTCTTGAGTTCTCCTTTGGAAAGGAGATGCATCATCAAGAAGTAAATTCTTGAGCCCTTTGTATGGATTCTCTTCTTCTTCCCGAATCGGAGAGAGACCTCTTTTGGAAGTCTCACAAGGAAGCTTCCTAGGTGTTCTCTCGTCATGGTGGTGAGCTTGGAGAATCCCATGAGCACGGAGCTGCTGTTGCACTTCACTTTGGAGAGATGGATTGCCCATGGCTTGTTGAAGCCTAGAAACAAGATAGTTAACAAGCATCGGAGCATCATTAGTAGCTTGCTCATTAGCAAAATCAAAGTTATCAACATGAATTTCACTCACTTTACTATTGTCAGCCATTCTAACAACTTTTAGGTGTAAACTTTTTAGGTATACTTTGGCACTTCAAGCCCTAGTTGCTACTCCTCTTTACCCCTTTAGAAAAAGCACTCAAGCTACTGTACCCGTGGCTCGAATACCATTAATTGCAAGGAATAGAAGAGAGGGTCTTTCAACACCAAAACAGCATTGGCTTCTGTCAAGCTTCTCATAGCTCAATTATGGTTAAGCCGTAGGCAAGCCCCGTAGGACTCCACTATTAAGACCATAGCTCTCGACGGTGATGCCCCGTTAACTGCACGAAGACAGGCGCACTGCAAGGCTGAAAAATCCCTATTCTACTTACTCACAGGCAATTAATAATACCAACCATTTATAGCTAGCTTGAGGACCTCCCTTCTTGAGCAAGAAAAATGAAACCTTGAGCTCTGATACCAATGTAACATTTAATGGCCTAAAAACTTGTGTGTAGCGGAAATTAGCATGAACATAGTGGGAATTTCATCAGAATAGATTCCTAATGAGAATTACAAGAGTGCTTGAGTGGAGAGAGCAACAAAAAGCATAACACCTAGTTAGATAGCATGAACAATACTTTCAAAAGAGAGAGAAATTAAGCTATTGACAACAGTTGAGGACCGGATTTGCATGGAGCCGGTCCCCCCTCCAAAAGGCTTTGTATTATGTTTTCTCCCATCAAGAGAGACATTGTACAATACAATTCTTTGTGTTCCTTCAAAACTAGCTAGTGCAATGAAGTTGAAAGCTTCATGCACTAAGCAAAACACTTAGCAAACACAACATTAATTATCCCCGGTCTCAGACCCAAGACCTCACACACCTTCGAAGATGGTAAGAGCTAGCAGGGTATGAGAGTAGATTGAGAGGAAGAAGGAGTATCTTACGAGAAAGATGTACATCTCCTCACATAATCACTCATATTAGCATAGCTTAGCTTAGTAATTAGCTTGGTAGAGGAGATGAGCATGCATTGAAGCTTGGCTCTTGGTTGGATTTGCATCCACATGCCAAGAGTGTGTCGATGTAGGCTTCTATCTCACAAGCTTGGAGTAGGTGATGAGCTCTCCATTAAAGCTTGGGAAGAGAGAGTCTTCTTTTCTTCACACATGATATTGTGTGAGTGTGTGTGTGATAATGCCTTGCAAAAATCAGCCCGATCTCTCTCTGGGGCGAGCCCTCTTGCTATTTGCTCTTCCTATCCTCCCATTGGACCTCCCCAGGGCTAGCCAATGACTATTAAGCAGCATAAGTGATAGCCTTCTGACATGTGTCCCCCTTTCCCCTTTTGTGGGAGCTTTAGGTAATTTAATAATTCAACTAAACTCTCATTGGACCCCTTTGCCTCCTGGCCAATAGGAATCAGGCAAGCCATTGGGCTGTTGAATGCTCATTGGACCCCTTGGGAGACTGTCCAATAGTCTTCTAGAGGACTTAATTATCATTGGTTCTTTTATTAAGTGTTTTAAAATTAATTAAACTAGATTTACTCTAGCCTAATTCTCATCGGTTCACCTCTAAGGCCATCCAATAGGAATTGGGTACACCTTGTGGGCATCTGGGCTAGGGAACTGACATGTGTCCCTCATTCCCTTTGTGTAAAGGGAGCTTGTGTGTGTGTGTGTGTGTGTGTGTGTGTGTGTGTGTGTGTGTGTGTGTGTGTGTGTGTGTGTGTGTGTGTGTGTGTGTGTGTGTGTGTGTGTGTGTGTGTGTGTGTGTGTGTGTGGCTTTCTCTGTCATCCCCTACAAGAAAGGCTCACCCCCTCCTAAGTAGGGATTGCAAAAGACTTTTTTGTACACACAAAAAGCATCCAATTCCCCTAGGGTTGACCTTTGGACACAACCTTGGAATTTTTGAACCTTAGCATTTTGGAAGTCTTAATGGGCTGACCCTAGGGTCTTTTTAGCCCATTGTTGCACATGGGTCTTTTGCATATGGCCCCCCCTTTGGATCCCTATTTTCCCTCCTTTGGATCCCTATTGTGGCCGGTCTGCTAGCTTAACCAATATTCTAGCTTTTTCTCCCCTGGCACTTCCCCATATTAAATGATCAGTTTAACATGAGAAAATCATTTAGGAGAATTAGATATTGATTATTATGACACTTAGCTTAACTATGGTGTTAGGGTTAGGGTTAGAGAGATGGAGATTAGGGTTAGGCTATGCTAAGTGCAAGAGCATTAGGGTAGAGTATAGACACAATGAATAAAACTCAAAGTGAAATTGATTCATTAGAGAATAGCATGTTAAGTAGGCTTAGTGCTTTACAATCATTGGCTAGAGAGGTTGCATCCTCTTGCTATTGGACCATGTCATTTCAACTCTCTTTCTATTTGTGCATAAGAAATATACTCTCTATTTTGTGCCTTGAGCTTGTACATCTTCTCCAAGTTGTGTGTGCATCCTTGCAACCCTAATTTCAACAATTGGTATCAGAGGAGGTTGCATCCTTGTAACCCTAATTCAACAATTGGTATCAGAGCAGGTTGCATCCTCACGGGATTAGTTGTGCAAGTGTCACTAGCACCCCCCCTGCTCACTTTGTCCAAATTGGGTGAGCGTCGGCAAGTTGAGTAATACTTTGGGTAAGCTCATAGATCTTGGTGTGATCAAATTCTTGATTCGGACTCATTTCAGCCTCCGTTCCCCATTCAATTTTTCCTCAGTAAAAAGAAATCGTGAAAACATCTCTATTGTTATCAACCATGGTGAGTGACTGCACCCACGCAATGTGAAAACTACTCCAAAAGAGGATAACAAACTAGGACTACATGTGTTATGTAGCACAACCAGAAGAGGATTGTAAGACTTATTGTGCAAAAAAAATCATTGACCAAAACTCTCCCAAAAATGACAAAATTGCTTACACAGTGTTGCGTGTAGTGGAAACATGATGACGCATGTTCTTGTGTCAAAGGGAATTTGGAATGTTGTGTAGGGCATTGATGTATGTCCACCTTTTGTGGAAACTGACTCTTTTGAGGATGTTATAGGTTCCAACAGGTCGGTTGCTGCTAGAGTTGTCTTGCCTACAACTAAGCAATCTCATTGGGCTGTTAGAGATGTGTAAGCTCATACATTGATTGCATGATAGATGAGTTGCACTATTAATCCACATATTCGCTCTCAGCAACATCAGCAAAATAGGCTTCGCATACTCTGGCTGGTCTTTATGCAAGTCGTAATGAGGCCAAAATTGCATCGATGTGTAGAGAGTTGGAGTCAATGATTATGCAAGAGGAAGATGACATGGACACTTTTCTTGTTGGTATCAACGATATCAATGAGCAATTGATTTCTATAGGTCAAGTTATTTCTGGTAATTCACTTGTACAGAAAGTTCTTGATGCATTGCTAGAGACTTTTCCTAGTACTTGGAGACTTATGGCCCAAGGAAACCCTCAAGCTATCAAGTTTAATGGATTATACACATTTCTATTACATGAGTCACTTTCAAGAAAGAAAAGGGCTAAAAGCTTGCAATTGAACATGTTTTTGTTGTTGTTTAAAGAAAAGGTGGTAATAGCAATGCAACCACTTTCTCATAATTGAGTCATGGTTTTTTTATGAGTAGTAGATCAGTTGTGTTTGGTGCTTCTATTAGCAGTAACTTGTTTGGTAATTCTAGTGAAAAAGGCAAGAAGAAGATACATTGCAATTATTGGAAGGCTAATGATCACTTGATAAATCAATGTCCAAATTTGAAGGAAAAAGAAGTCAAGAAGAAAGGGGCTAGATCTATCAGCATTACAACTATTGTAGAATCTCTCATAAATGAAGATTGCAATGTTGATGTAGATGTAGAGGGGACATTTAGTGCAGAGTGTACTTATGATCCTTTTGTCCATGATGCATAAATGTCAGTCACTACAGAGTCACATGTTTGGCACTATGATAGTGGTACCACAAAGCACACTCCTTCACATCATGATTTCTTTGACTCTCTTGAGATTGTCCTTTGCAAGAGTACAGTAACTTGTGCCAAGAATGCCTTTTATCCAGTCAAGGGATCTAGAAATATTATGCTAACTACTGCAAATGTTAGATCTTTCACACTTGTTGATGCACTTTATGTACCACGGATCAAAAAGAAAATTTTGTTTGTATCTACACTTGCAAGAGTTGGTCTTATTGTCAAATTTTTGGATGATAGATGTACAATGTATGCCATCTCATTTTTGGTGAAGAAACTATTGCACCTTGCAATTTGAACCATGTACTATATAAGTTCACTTTGTATGACAAGTATGGATAGAATTTTTCAAATGTAGAGGTGGATTCAAAAGCTATTTCAGATGCCACACATTGGCATGCGCATTTTGGGCATCTGAATTTTGCAAGTTTGTTGTATTTACAGAAATCTAATATGGTCACTTCTTTACCATCTCTTGAAGCATCTTTTAAGCATGTTTGTGAAGGTTGTAATTTGGATAAGATGAAGTGTTGAAGGTTTCCAAAGGATGGTTCAATAAGGGCTACATGCAAGTTGCAACTTGTGCATAGTAATGTTTGTGGGCCTATGGAAACGACATCCTTGGGTAATTACTTGTACTTTGTGCCTTTCATTGATGATTACTTGAGGCATGCATGAGGGTTTCTTCTTCAAGCTAATTTCAAAGTGTTAAGTGTTTCAAGCAATTTTTGGTTATGGTTGAAACACTATAACAAAAAAACTTGTTATCGACGCACCCCGTCGCTATGCGCGTCGCTATCCGCGTCGCTGTGAAACCAGTCGCTATTAACGACGTGCATAGCGACGCACATAGCGACGACCATAGCAGAAAAAAAAATTCTTGGGCAGAGGACAGGTAGCCTGGCCTGTGCCCAGTTAAAAGATGGACACAGCCACAGCCAGACTTCCTGCCCTCTGCCCAAGAAAGCGAGCAGCACCAAAATATCAACCATGCTCCTGAGCGTAGAAATTTTGACAGAGTTCCCTTTGTTTTTACATAAACTTTTCAAAAAAAACCATATCATGTATACACCTCCTACATGCTATCCATGTAGGATCTCACATGAGATTTAAGGCCAATGAAAGACAACCGTACCAACTGAAAAGCACAGCCATAACTTAAAAGCATAACCATAACGAACCATAACCATAACTTAAAAGCATAACCATAACAAACCATAACCATAACTTAAAACCATAACTGGCTATAACCACTTTGATCAAAACCATAATGCAGATAACCATAACCATAAACAAAATTAACAATAACCATAAGCTTAAACAGAAAGAGAAACAATAACTGTCTATACAATGACAATGACAATAATCATAACCATAAGGGAAACAATAACTATCTGAACACTAACTGTTTGTACAAAAAAGAGACACAGAAGCGTGTCTGTGTCTCACAAAGCATATAGATGAAATCTGGTCCACTAATGACTAGGCGTCGCAACCTGCACATAGGACAACTCACAAAATTAGTATTGATATTACTTCACATATACTGACTTAATTAAATCAACTCACACATATTAACGTCTCACCTCAAGCGATCAGCGAGACTGTAAGGCCTCCCAGTCTACAGGCTCTCCTGAAGCTTCAAGATCATTCAATATTTCATAGATACCTCTGCGATATCCATCTGACTCCTCCTCACGTGATGGAGCTCGATGCATCGCAAGATTCTGTGTTTATACAAAAATCAAAGTAATAAGAATACATGATTCATCGCGTTTTAAAAAACGCCATAGTTAAGATTGGATTAGAAACTCACAAACTCATAGCGAAAGGTATCGAAGCCTCCGCTGCCAAGATGAGATGTCCCCCTAGTCATCTGTCGTACCTGCGCGGCCTCACGCTGCTGTCTGAACCGCGTGGCCGCTGTCCGCTCATCCTCCCTGATCTGCAGCCACGTCTCGTGTGGGATGCCCGAAGGCTTCGGCGAGCCGGTCCTGAAAGCCTTCCGAGCTGCATCTCGTCGATGTTTGATGGTGTCCCATGCAACACCCTTGATCCACCGCGCCGAACCAACGGAAGAACCCGGAGCAGGCTGCTACTCTCTTAGGATGGTCTCCACTATGTAAGTGACTTTTTCCTTTTCTTGCTGATCCCAAGACGTCAGAATGCCGGTCGAAAACTGCAGCTCCACGAGCTGGCGAATCCGCTATCGCATCTCAGTCCCGACTCTATCCATGTCAACAGAACCATCTCCCCGTACAGTATAGAGCTTGGAGGCACTAGGATCGTGTGCCCCCCAAGGTGTCCGAGGTGTGCCAAGAGGTGTGTCGAGAGGTGTGCCTGGGTAAGACGGGGGTCGTGAGCGAGGAGGGGTCGAAGCATCTGTGGACCCTCCTCCACAGCAACCACCACCTCCACCTGACGATCGCCGAGATCGGCGATTGCGCCTGGGCTGCGGAGATGAGGACGTACCCGCCTCTGCCCAACCCCTAGGTGTCGAAGCGGTCGTGATGGGAGAAGAAGGCGTCGTACCCATAGACGTCCTGAACCCCATAGGCGTCCCCCCCTAGGCGTCGGACCCTCGGGTGTGAAGCCCGGAGGCGTAGTACCCGTGCCTCTGGCTACCCAGTACTGAAAAGCCTCTGCCATCTGAGCAGGCATCATCCGTGTAACGAAGCCCATGAATGTATCTGCACTCATGGAAGCGGGATCTGGAATCTCGTCTGCCATACTAAAGTCCTGCATAAACAAAGTAAAATAAAGCGTCAGAACACAGTTGTTTAAATTAACTTTAAGCTTAATTTTAAATCAAATTCTTCACACAAACACTTATAGGCCTAGGCCTCGACGAGTGAGGCATCATCGATAAGATCTTGCACTGTATCATCGTCTATCTCTAATTGCAAACATAACTCTGTCCCAACTCGTTCTGGCAGATTGTCTTCATACATTGCATCTTCATCTACAAGTGTCAATTCTAGCTCGTCTGCGTCATCCCTCGTATATCTGTCAGCTTCCTCTGCCATACCTTCGTCCATCTCATCTAATGTCATAGTAGTATGGACGTCGTCTGACTGACTTTCCTCTAGGAGATCTTGCCCTTCAAATACTTGTTTATTTCTTGGAGCAACCTGAACCACAAACCACCATTGTCGCTCTCGAGGGTCCAGTACAAAGACCACTTGCTCGCAATGTTCGGGGAGAGCAAATGTGTCGCTCCCATCTGTCCAAGTCTTTGTAGAATCTATTTGCACAAGTTTGTTTCCATCTCTGCGTACCGTTGCATTGCGACCAGAAGTAATCACCGTGAACCATTTCACATCCAACAAAAACATCTCAAACCGCCTAAAGCTTACTTTGTGGATATCTAACACCAGACCACGGTAATCCAGGTTGCTAGTGCTCTCATTCGTGTCTCTAGCACTGGCCCTGCTCTTTTGCATGAAACTAACCATTACCCCACTGTCAAACGTGTTTCTTCTGCTGTCAATTTGTTGTGTTCTGAAATGCTTTCCATGCGACCAGAGTGCCATGTATGTATGATACTTCCAGTCACATCCAATAGCCAGCTCTTCCTCTTCTAGAGATATGGGTTCTCCGATCTGTCGAGCTGCTCTCACTGTCTTGTCCAACCATGCCATTGTAGGGAATTCAGGTAGAGGAGCGAGATAGTCTGGCAAGGGTAAGCCTCTAGTCATTCGACTTCGCCTGAATTCTTGTCGCTCTAGATTGCGTCTCTCTTTCTCTTCTTCGTACCTTTCAAGCCATTTTTGCATCGGTGCTGAATTTAGTATACATAACTTCATGATCTTTTCTCGCATGGCCAGGTTCATTTTCTTCGGCACCCCTTGCCCTTGCGGCTCCTCTCCCACCAGTCTTGCATCCTCCTCATCGCTCCACAATCGAGGCATTTCTGGGTCAGAAACGGATAGAAATTCGGTCGTCAATACAAGAGACTCTTGCACCAGCCATCCTTCAGCCATGCTCCCCTCTGGACGTGCTTTTTGGCGAACAAAACCCTTAAGTGTTTTCATGAACCTCTCTAGAAAAAACATCCAATGGCTGTGGACTGTACCTACCACTGCAACCTCATCTACTACATGGACGAGCAAGTGCATTTGGATAGTTAGGCAGCTCGTGGGTAGATACTTCTCAATCATGCAAACTGCCTCAATGGAGATAGCCCTTGCGGCTGCAATAGATTTCTCCTGTGTCTCCTTGGAAGAGATCCACCGCACTAGCTCTGAAATCTTGTATATGCAGGTCCGCACTTCCTTCGTTAAACACCCCTTGATCGCAATTGGAAGAATGAATTGCAAGAACTTATGCCAGTCGTGCGATTTCAACCCTGACAGTTGATCGCCACGGGTGAATGCTGTCTTGAGACATCGCATATATCCTGTTGGCGTCCTGAACTCTGAAATCACCCTTTTCACTTGTCGCTCTTCGTTTTTTAGCAATACCCATGGCGCTCTTGGAAGTTTTGTTTGACCAGCTGCATTGGTGAAAGGCCACAGCTCTGGCATCTTTCCAACCGACTGCAAATCATCTCGTGAAGCTCGATTGTCTTTCATTCCCATGATTGTCTTCCAGAGGAGCTCTCCCACATTCTTGAATATATGCATTGGATCCAGCAAATGGTTAATTAGTAGATCACCTTAGTACGGCAACCTATGGAGAATGGACAAACGTTTCATTCCTGGAACAGGTTGCCCCTCATGTTGCTCCCATCGGCGACGCCACTCTTGTACATGCATAGGACGACATTCGACACGACCAAGCTGGCCTTCACGCAAGTGATGGCCATTTGGAAATAACGGTGGTGGCCTTGATAAATTCTCTTTCTAAGAGAGGTAGAATAGCGCACATCCAAAGACTGCCCACAAATTAGACATGCATTGTATCCCAAAGTTGTTAGTCCTGCATATATCAAAGCATGAATCAGGCCAAGGCAAAGGGCTTGCGAATAGCGAGAATTTTGTAAATCTATAACCATTACCAGAAGCTTCTCCATATCCTGGCCAATCATGCATAGTCCACATAAGAAGTCCATGGATCCTTGCATACTATTGTACTACTAGTTCAACCGCATCTGCTATGTCTATCCCATACCATAACTCTTGGAGCTCGTCAACTAGTGGAGCTAGATAAACATCCATGTTTTTTGCTTTGAACTTACCAGGTACAATCAAGCTTAAAATCAAATGACCCTTCTTGATAGCAAGCCACGGCGGGAGGTTGTAATTGATAAGACACACAGGCCAAGTGCTCCATGACGAGCTTCTCAAGCCAAATGGATTGACTCCATCCATTGCCATGCCCAAACACAAATTGCGTGGTTCACTCTTAAAATGTGGCCAGGTATCTTCAATGTGCCTCCAAGCCTTCGAATCAGTGGGCACCCTAAATGTTGCGTCAGTGGATCTATTCGTAGAATGCCACCGCATCAACTTTGCAATGGATCCACAACGAAACATGCTTTTTATCCTAGGAATAATAGGGAAATGCCGCAACACTTTAGCTGACACTGTCTCGCCAACTGCATCTTGTTTGTAGCGCATTGCTCCGCACTTAGGACACAACAAGTAATCTACGAATTCATTGCGAAAAAGAATGCAATCATTTGGACATGCATGAATCTTGTTGTAGTCCAAGCCAACTGAGGTCAGAAGATGCTTTGCATCTGGCCTGGAGGGAGGCATTTCATTGCCAGCCGGGAGAAGTTGCTCCCGCAATAACCTGTTTAAGCCACATTAAATTAAAATTAAAGCTCTCCGAACACATCACCATTGCAATCAGAAAATCTCTTTTGTAAATTACGTACCTAAACAAAGCAGTGACGCTTGCATCTGACCACCTGTACACTGACTGAAGATTTAAAAACGCCAGACAAGTACGAAGCACAGATATTTTGGCGCCTTCATAGATTGGTTGACGTGCCAACTTTCTCAACATGTCTTCAGGAGATAGGCGCACGGCTTTTGGTGCTGCTTCGTTCGCGTTCTCCTCGCTTGTCTGGAAGAAGGCATCCAGCATCTCCTCCATGCCGTCGTCTTCTGTCTGTAAGCCCTTTTCTGCTTCCATCCGTGGCTCTATATTGGTCGTACCTTCACGCATCATCTTTTTTCTCTCTCTCTCAGATATAGGTGCTATGTCGCGGAAATCAATGCCCATTCCGTAGGAGTCGTATCGCAGATTATGTACGGTTTCTCTAGCAAAATCTCCGTACTTGTGCACATGCTCATTACATATCCTACGCTTGCGCAGGATTTGATACTTGCAGAGCGTGCACGAGCATGCAATCTTTTCCTCCATGTTAGTTGATGACGTTGCCATCTACAATGATTATGAATGTTGTTTTAATATATATATATATATATATATATATATATATATATAGATATAGATATATATATATATATATATATATATATATATATATATATATATATATATATATACTCCTCACAATGTAAACTACCTCGCATTCTCTAGTCTTGGCAAATCTCCGTACACCTCGGTCCAGAGGTGTACGGAGATCAGGACCACCGGGTCAAAATATCGTCTTTATTGGTCAAATCCTATATGGGTAGACACATACGTGCACTCCCATGTGTACATGGCAATGCATGTAGGAGGCAAAACCCCTTTGCCTCTTTTAGTTCCATAGTTTCTTCTCTCTCTACGTACCCTATCTCTCGTTCTTTCTCTCTCGATCTCGCTCTCGCTATCTCTCTTTCTCTCTCTGTCTCGATGTCGCTCTCGCTATCTCTCTTTCTCTATTTTCCTATTTCTCTGCCATAACTCCTGGAGCTCCACTTCCCTATCTCTCTCTCTCTCTCTCTCTCTCTCTCTCTCTCTCTCTCTCTATATTATATATATATATATATATATATATTATATATATATATATATATATATATATATATATATAACTCTCTTTCTCTATCTCTCTATTTCCTATCTCTCTCTCTCTCTCTCTCTCTCTCTCTCTCTAATGATCGAACGAGCGACTGATCTAGGGAGATCTAGACGCCCACGACTGCGAAGGACTACACAATATCGACAGAGGCTACATCAGAGGATCTAGCTAGGTCACTTTGGCTCGACATGCACAACGTCCGGTCAGAGTACTGACCATAGAGGAGATCTACCTATCCCAACTAGCTCGTTTATCCGTTTAGTCCACACCCAGCAGTTTAGGATTCCATAATATTTTATTTTGTCATCTTCTTACTCTGACTTTGTATCAGATCCATCACATTGTAACTTTCTTGTCTCGTGTCTCATAGGTCACTTTGGCCTTTCGAAGACGTTACTATAACATTTCGTTTCATTTCTCTCTTTAATTTTTTTTTCTTTAGTTTTAATTTCCTAAGCATACATTAATTCTCTCTCTCTCTCTCTCTCTCTCTCTCTCTCTCTCTCTCTCTCTACCTCTACATCGTGTGTGCCTCTACATCGTGTGTGTGTGTGTGAGTGTGTGTGTGTGTAGGAAAGAGAGAGAGAGAGAGAGCAAGAGAGAGGCATTGGGGAGGGTGGAGATGGACATAATACCTGCGCAGCAGGTTTCGGCCAAGATCCGAGCAGGCGAAAATGGCCCTTGTGTGCGGGTTTCGCTTTTTTCCCCCAATTTTTTTGGCGTCGATATACGCGTCGCTATACGCGTGGCAAATAAAGCCTTTCCACGCGTATATCGACGCACATTGCGACGCGTATAGTGACACCCGCTAATGTCATCGATATATGCGTGGAAAAGCATGGCCGCCGATATAGGCGCGTCGATATCTTCATTTAGTGTTGTAGTGAAAATGTCTCTAGATGTACTATGGGCACCCTCCGTTCACATTGAGGGAAGGAGTATATGTATCATGAATTTAATGCATTTCTTCCTAGCATGGGATAAAATACCAATGTATAATTTTGTATACACCTCAACAAAATGGTGTTGTTGAAAGAAAAAATAGGTCGCTTACGAACATGGCATGATGTATGGTCAAGAGCCAACCTTTATATTTTGGCTTGTGGCTATCATGTGTGCTACTTATGTACTTAACAAGTGTCCTTCTAAAGCCTTGCAATCTACAACTCCTTATGCAACATGGAATGATAAGAAGCCATCTATTGATCACATGCATGTTTTTGGTTGTTTAACTTATGCTTTGATGCCACAAACCTAGCACGAAAAATTGAATGATAAGGTTGTCAAATGCTTTTTTTTTTGTTAGCATAGGTTACAGGTTATAACATCCTTTAAAAAACCATATCTTGGTTTCACAATATATTGTAATTGGGGAGGATTTTGTTCATCCATTAGTATCATGTACCAGAGACAATAATGTACAGTCATGAGATATTCATGACACTTTGATGCCATTGTCTAATGGTGGAAACTTGAATGTAAGTACCAAGGGAGCACATGTAGATCCTATGGGGGTTTCCAAAAATGTTACATATTACTGATTCAAATGTGCATGATGTAATGGATGTGGAAAGGACTGAGCATGCTTCATGCTAGGGGAATGCCCAAATGACTGGTGCATACTTTGCATGATAGTGAATTGGATGCACCTATGTCTAGTTGTACTCGTTCACATTCTCATCATGCATCATATGTGTCAATGTAATTCTTTTGTTGTTTCTAGTTTATGTGAGGAAGAGGAACCTCTTTCTTTTGATGAAGCACATAATTCAAAAAATTGGATGGTTGCAATGCAATCAAAATATGATTCACTTATAGAGAATGGAACATGGAATTTATGTGATTTGCCTCCTGGAAAAAAGGCCTCTAGTATGAAGGGGGTTTACAAGTTGAAACGTAAGCCGGATGGTGTGATTTATTTCTACAAGTCTATGCTTGTTGCAAAAGGTTATGCATAACAAAAAGGCATTGACTGTGAGGAGAATTTTGCTCCTAGTTTTTGTAGGACTATCGTTCATTTTCTATGTGCATTGATAGCTCATTTTGGATGAAATGTACATCAATCAAAAATTGTTACTACTTTCTTGAATGGTGATATATGTGAGGAAGTGTACATAATGAAGCCTCACAATTTTGTGAAGAAAGGACAAGAAAAAAAAAATTAGATTCAAACAAGCTTTGTATGGGTTGAAGCAATCTCCTCGTACTTGGTATGAGAAAGCTAACACTGATTTGGTTATATCAAGCTTTTGTAATAGATTGAAATCACTTTGTATGTCAAAAGTGAGGGTGATGTATACCTCATTATCATTTTATTTGTAGATAATTTTCTATTTATTGGTTCAAATGAGATGCACATTGTTAAATTCAAGGTTGAATTTGAATGCTACTTTCAAGATGAAAGACTTGGGGTTTCTACATCATTACTTGGTCATACAGTTTAAGCAATGTGATGGATGTATTGCTTTGTTTTAAGCAAGATACATAGAGATATTACTATGTAAGTTGGGACCTAAGGACTGCAAACCTATTACTACTCCAATGGAAACATGTTTGAAATTGAGTATTCATGATATTGGAGATTTTGTGTATGTCACTCTTTATCAGCAGATTGCTATTGGATGCCATGTTTATGCATGCAGTATGCAGACAATATTCAATTTCTAGTCTAACAGGTCATCAAATTTATGCATAGCCTAGGATCTATGCATTGGTAGGTTGTTAAAAGGATACTTCACTACTTGATCGGCATTTACATTTTGGATTGTTTTAACCAAAGCGGGGGTTATTTTTGTAAGGTTTTCATGCTCTTTTGGACTCAAATTGGGTTGGTTGTTATGACACATAAGTCCAAGAACTAAGCATTGGCATGCTATTAAAAGGATAAAAACACCGTACATTCTCTTACTTCTTGAGTTTGGATCATGGAGAGAGCCGTGGACTACATGGTTGAGATGTGCCAAAACCCTTCATAGAAGCTTCCAGGAATTGCATGCGAAGCAAGTGAAAAAGTCCAAAAGATTCACAAAAGCAAAAAGTACAAAACCATCTACTTCTTCAAATGAGGGAATTGCACCCACCTTACATGATTGAGCCTATTGTCTCCATTTTTCTCAGCTCTCATCATCCTCTACAATGCGAGACAAGGTGTTGGGGCAGTGGTGAGGAGTCTCATCAACTATGCGCTTTAGGCCCCCATAAAGTGTGCGAGTCAAAGCCTCACACCCTACTTGAATGGTCAATTTTTATCACATTAGATCTTTCTTTCCCCACATTTTGAGTCATGAGCTTTCCCTACACACATTCCTCTCCCAATCATGATCTGCACTTTTTATTGTGAAACCTATTTCCACAATTCTTGAGCATCAAGTCACTTATCAATTCAACAAACCCACATAACATTTTTCTTGGGTCCCATGGGACATATTTGACCTTCTAAGATGATAATGAAATCCATCTATCTATCTTCCTCTCCCATCTCCCTCTACAAATCTTGATTCTCTCTCTCTCTCTCTCTCTCTCTCTCTCTCTCTCTCTCTCTCTCTCTCTCTCTCTCTCTCTCTCTCTCTCTCTCTAAGAAGTAATTTGCTCTTGTGCGAATGAATGCTTTTCGGTGAAACACATGTCTTGCAAAAGGTCTAAAAGGGTAGCACCAAGAAAAAATGGTTTGACATGTTGGAATTAGGGTTGCAGAGAAACACACATAGCTTGGAGAAGACGAAGGAAGCTCAAGGCACACAATAGAGAGTGTGTTACTTAGTGTGCAATGGAAAGATAGTTAGCCCTAGAGTAATGGGCGTATATACAATGCACGGGGGAAAAAACCTCCTAAAGAGGGAAAAAATGCCCCGGCGGTCCTAGTGTGTTCACACACATCACTACCACATGTATATTGTAACAAATCCCCCCTGGAGTGATGCGGTGAACGAGAGCTGGCACATGAGTAAAGGGAAGTGCCATGCCCTGAGGACAGGATCAGTCCACAAAGGGGAGTAAGCCCAAAGCTTTGCGGAAAGCTTCAAGCTTCTCACGAGACAATGCCTTTGTGAAAAGATCTGCAAGGTTGTCCTGTGTTGGCACATAAGCTAAGCTGATCTCTCCTGCTGAGAGCCTCTCCCTGACATAGTGGTAATGCACCTCAATGTGCTTTGTGCGAGCATGAAAAACTGGGTTCCTCGCAACTGCCAATGCGCTCTGACTGTCAGTGTAGATAGTGTTGGCAGTGTCCTGTCCAACACCCAAGTCAGCCATAAGGCGTCTGAGCCATACACACTCAACCGTAGCTGTGAAGACTGCCCTGTACTCAGCCTCACAACTCGAAGTGGCCACAGTAGGTTGCTTCTTGCTCAACCATGATATACATGAACTGCCAAGCATGAAACAAAAACCACTTGTGGACACTCGCGTGTCAAAACAACCAGCCCAATCTGAGTCTGAAAAAGCATGTAAGTCTAGCGGCAATGATCCCCCCTTGGGATAAAACAAGCCAAGATGTAAAGTGCCACTAAGGTAGCGGAAAATCCTCTTGACAGTCTGCCAATGCTTAGACCCTGGGCTATGCATAAATCCGCTGACCTGCGAGACTGCAAACTGAATATCTGGCCTCGTGTTGCATACATAAATGAGGCAGCCAACAGCAGTTTGGTAAAGAGTGACATCAGCAGGATCGCCAGCATCATGTAGACTCACCTTCAAACCTGTTTCCATGGGAGTGGCAATAGGTTTGCAATCCTCAAGTCCAAACTTACATAGCAATGTCTCTATGTAACTTTTCTGACACAAGGCAATACCACCATCACACTGCTTAAACTGTATACCCAAGTAATGATGCAACAGCCCCAAATCTTTCATCTTGAAAGTAGCATTCAAATCAGCCTTAAATTCAGCAATATGTCTCTCATTTGGTCCAGTGATCAGCAAATCATCAACATAAAGAACCACAATGAGAAATACATCATCCTCACGCTTTACATACAATGTGCTTTCTGTTGGACTGTTACGAAAGCCTCGTTTAACCAAATGAGTGTCAGCTTTCTCATACCAAGCACGAGGAGATTGCTTCAACCCATACAAAGCCTTCTTACATTTGCACACTTTGTCCTCTTGTCCTTTTATGACAAAACCGTGAGGCTGCATTACATAAACTTCCTCAAATATGTCACCATTCAAGAAAGCAGTAACAATGTCTGATTGATGTACATCCCAACCAAAATGAGCTGCCAATGCACATAGAAAACGCACAGTAGTCATACGACAAGTGGGAGCAAAAGTCTCTTCATAATCTATGCCTTTTTGTTGTGCATAACCCTTTGCAACAAGTCGAGCCTTATGGCGATCGATCTCACCATCCGGCTTGCGTTTCAACTTGTAAACCCACTTCGTACCAATGGCCTTTTTGCCAGGAGGCAAATCACATAAAGTCCATGTGTCATTCTCTATAAGTGCATCATATTCTGATTTCATGGCAGCAATCCAATTTTCTGAATTCTGTGCTTCATCAAAAGACAGAGGCTCCTCAACATCATGTAAACTAGACACAGCCAAAGCATAACAATCTGATGCATAAGATGCATGGCGAGAGCCTGAACGAGTACGACTAGATAAAGGTGCATCCAATTTACTGTCACGCAAAGTGTGCACCAGCCATTTTGGCATACCTCTAGCCTGCTCATTTTCAGCCCTTTCCTCATCAAGTACACCATGTACATCTGCATCAATAATAGGCTGTTCTAAAACATTTTCAAAAACCCCCATAGGCTGTACATTTGCCTCATTGGAACTTACATTCGTATTTCCACCACTGAAAAGAGGCAACAAAGTGTCATAAATGTCCTGTGAGCTTACATTACTGTCTCTAGTACATGACAGCAAGGGCTGAACAGAGTCTTCCACAAACACTACATCCCGTGAAACCAGAATACGTTTTGTTTGCGGATGATACAACCTGTAACCTTTGCTTTCAGCACTATAACCAACAAAAATACATTTGACAGCCTTATCATCCAATTTTCTGCGCTGCACTTGTGGCACCAAAGCATATGCCAAACAGCCAAAAACACGCATGTGCTCAATAGAAGGTTTTCTATCATGCCATGCTTCATATGGAGTAATAGACTGCAAAGCTTTCGTAGGACACCTGTTAAGTACATAAGTGGCACACATGATGGCCTCAAGCCAAAAAGAATGCGGCAAAGCTTGACTTTTGACCATACATCGTGCCATTTCCGTTACTGACCTATTTTTCCTCTCAGCAACACCATTTTGCTGAGGTGTATAAGGCACTGTACATTGGTGTTTTATCCCACGACTAGCCAGAAATGCATTAAATTCATGAGACATATACTCCCCCCCTCGATCGGAACGGAGGGTGCCCATAGTACATTTTGAGACATTTTCAGCCATAGCCAAAAATTGTTTGAAGCACATAAAAACTTCGGACTTCGCTTTAAGCGGAAATACCCATGCATGCCTGGAGTAATCATCAATGAAAGTCACGAAGTACAGGTAATTGCCCAAGGACGGAGTTTGCATGGGCCCACAAACATCACTATGCACAAGCTGCAACCTTCATGTGGCCCTAACTGAACCATCCTTTGGAAACTTAGAACGCTGCATTTTACCCAGAATACAGCCTTCACAAACATGTTTGACAGGTGCTTCAAGAGGCGGCAAAGAAGCAACCATATCAGATTTCTGCAAACGCAGCAAACTGGCAAAATTCAGATGACCAAAACGTGCATGCCAAAGTTTTGCATCTGAAATAGCCCTTGAATCTGCATCAGCATTTGCAAAATTTTGTCCACACTTGTCACACAAAGTGAGCTTATACAGCCCACGGCACAAAAGCCCAGATGCAACAATTTCATCACCAAAACTGAGATCATGAACTGTACATCTGTCATCCACAAATTTGACTACAAGTCCAAGTCTAGCAAGTGCGGATACAGACAAGAGATTCTTCTTGATCCCAGGTACATAAAGTGCATCAACAAGTGTGAAGGAACTGCCATTAGCAGCAGTGAGCACAATCTTTCCAACTCCCTGAACTGGATAAGAGGCTTTGTTGGCACAAGTGACTGAATTCCCATGAGGGACAGACTCGAGAGAGGTAAACAATTCACGATGTGAGGTAATGTGCTTTGTAGCACCACTGTCGAAATACCACACATGTGAATCTGCAGCAACTGACAAGCATGCATCATGGACAGCAGGATTGTAAGTGCACTCTGCGCTAAAAGCCCATTCTGCATCAACATCAGCATAACAATCTCCTTTCACAGAAGACTCAACAATGGCTGCATTTGTAGTGGAACCAGCATTTGCAGTGGAACCACCCTCTTTCTTCTTAGCCTCTTTGGCCTTCAACTTAGGACACGACTTGATCAAGTGATCATTGGCTTTACAATAATGGCAACGCATCTTCTTTTTGCCCTTATCACCAGAATTGCCAGACGAAGTGCTGCCAGCAGAAGCATTAGGAACAGAATTTTTGCCACTCGCAGTAGAACCATAAGAAGTGGCTGCATTACTGTTACCACCCTTTCTTTGAGAAGCAATAAAAGCCTGTTCAACTGCACGCTGCCTAGTCCTGTTTTTTCTAGAAAGTGACTCTTGCAACAGCAATGTGCATAATGCATCAAACTTGACAACTTCAGGATTTCCTTGGGTCATGAGTCTCCAAGTACTAGCAAAAGTCTGGTAGGAATCTGGTAAGGCATCAAGAATAGTCTGCACAAGGGAACTGTCCGAAATGACTTCACCTGCAGAAATGAGTTGCTCATTGATATCCTTGACACTAGCAAGGAAAGTGTCCATATCATCTTCCTCATGCATAATCTTCGACTCTAGCTCTTTACACAGCAAAGCAATTTTAGCCTCATTGCGGCTTGCATAAAGACCTGCTAGAATATCCTAAGCCTGTTTTGCAGATTTTGCTGAACGGATGTGAGGAATAATGGTGCGCTTCACAGAAAACGCAATCAATGCATGAGCCTGTGCATCCTTAACATCCCAACGAGCTTGTTCTGCCGTAGGCAAAACAACTCTAACAGCTGCAATCCTTGCAGCAAGACCTGCAACATCCTCAACATCGCCTACATCTTCAGAACCAGGACGTACATCAATGCCCTGCACAATGTTCCAGACACCTTTTGACACAAGAACATGTTGCATCATATAAGCCCACATAGGGTAGTTGTCCCCATCCAACCTGTCCTCAGCAGCAAACATCTTGAACACATCTGTGTTGTTGTTGTCAGCCATGGTAAATGCTGCACCTGATGTGAAAACTGCCCGAAAATAGGAGAAATGGAGCGGGAACAACTTGTGCTATATAGCACAAACCGTAGAAGACTATAAGGCACCTGTTATGCAGAAAACGGCACTGACAGAAAATCTGCACAAAATGACGAAATAGCCTGTGCAGTACTGCCTGTAGTGGAAACGGAGGCCGAAATGAGCCCAAATGAAAATTCTGAGCAGACCAAGGTCTTTGAGCTGTCCCAAAATATTTGTCGACCTGCGAACGCTCGCCAAAGCTCACTGAAATCGGAGAAAGTGAGCAGGCGTGTGCTGGAGCAGCTGGCGACTAAGCCCGGGAGGACGTAACCTGGCTCTGATACCAATTGTTGGAATTAGGGTTGCAGAGAAACACACACAGCTTGGAGAAGACGAAGGAAGCTCAAGGCACACAATAGAGAGTGTGTTACTTAGTGTGCAATGGAAAGATAGTTAGCCCTAGAGTGATGGGCGTATATACAATGCACGGGGGAAAAAACCTCCTAAAGAGGGAAAAAATGCCCCGGCGGTCCTAGTGTGTTCACACACATCACTACCACATGTATATGGTAACATGACATGGAATGTAGTCAAGCCCGAAAATACTTGCTAAGGTTGGATGCAAGCAAAGACAAGGAAGATTACTTGGAATGTTCACATACATACAAAGCACTTGTTCAAAAAAAGAGGAGAAGGTGGGAAGTCAAAAAAAAACTTCTTTTAGCGCAAGAGAAAGCACATGCATGTGGCAAGTTTTGGCAAAATCTAAAAGGCAAGCGTGTTGAGAGATTTGGTGACTTGACTCTTGAGGATATGTATACGCATTGCAAGAACCTCTATGAGCAACCCAATGTTGATATGATGGAGCGTTGTAGCTCCCTTCTGCTTATGCATCCCTTTTTTACCATTGAAGATGTATGTTGCATGCTTGAGAAACTTGCTACTTGCAAGGCAGGGGACCTTCAAGGTGTCAAGGCTGAAATGATTAAATGGACAAGCAAGAAAACACGATATTGGATACACGATATGTTTAACCTTGCACTTCATCATGGCATGCCTTGTGATTGGAGTGCAAATTGGATCAAACCTTTGCACAAAGGAGGATATGTAAACAATGTGAACAACTATCGCACTATAATGGTTGGTTCTTTGATGGCAAAGTTATTTGGATGTATCATAGAGATGAAGATAAGTGAATGGGTTGAAAAGAATGGCAAACATGCGTTAGGCCAAGCAGGTTTTTGAAAGCATCATAGCACTATTGATCACCTTGTCACTCTTCGAGTTCTTATGAAAGCGTCTCAATTGAAAGGAAAAAAGTTGTATTGTTGCTTTGTGGATTTCAAGAAATCTTTTGACATGGTACTACAAGGAAATATTTGGAGACGTATGCAAAGCCTTCAAGTGCCGAGAGAATTTATGCATGCAGTCTTTTGCATCTACCAAAAAGTGATATGTCGACTACATACGGGAGATGGAATTTTAGAATTTTTTGCAAGCACCATTGGTGTCAAACAAGGATGCCCACTTTCCCCAAGCCTCTTTGGGCTACCCATTGATGAATTGGAATGCATGGTTCTTGATTTTATGCAACAACACTAGCACCTTTCGCTATGACTAATTGTCCACGATGCAATCTGAAACTGTGCTCATCCAGCACTACCTGGCATCCGCTGTCTCGTAAGTGACTCACAGGGATCAAGCTATGCGTCAAACCTGGCACATGGCGTACATCTTGCAACATGTATGATGCACCACTCAGCAACAATAGTCTGACATCTCCTGCACCAACTATGTCATGCACTGAACCACTAGCTAGACACACACGTTCAAGCACACCACTAGCATATGTGCTAAACCACTCACAACTCGGTTTAGCATATGTGCTAAACCACTCACAACTCGGCGTGACATGAAATCTAGCACTCACATCTAGTATCCAATGCAAAGGTAATGTGTCGTCAAAAACCGACATAAGAAAGTCAAGAGTAAACATGGAAGCAAAGGCGACATCTCCGTCATGTGTAGCCACATACGCTACATCTTCTCCCACATCATCCAAAGTGATAGCATCCCTCTTGTGTTGTCTTATGTGTTGTCTCATCTACCAAAAACAACACCTACGTACATGCCTTGTATGACCACAATGCCAACACACAACATCTCTATGTCTGCAAGATCGTGCTTTGAATGTAGGCATCTCTCTAGACTCATTTGTGCCAAAAGCATTGCACAATCTTTTTCATAAGTCTCTAGTTGTACATGCATTTAAACCAGTGCGATAGACAGACTCGCCAAGGTGTAACATGATCGTCAAACGTGCAAGCTCATCCAAGTCCTCTCACTCATTGTCAGTCATAGACTTTGGCTTAGCATCCATGCCCTGTAGTGGCAACACTTGGCCCAATTGAGTCAATGCAGCAAGCATACCTGCTTTCCAATGCTCAAAGTTTGAACCATCAAACTTTGTATGGAAAAGCACAAACCCTGACAATGATGTACATGCCAAATACATGGCAATAACCTGTGACAAGACCAAGCACAAATCGATCAACTGACAATAGCCAAAGCCTAGCTAACTCATACACCAAGTACTGTCAAAATACAACATAAGCTGGCATAAGTTGTCTAAGAGAAGTATCAACAAATATGGTGATCAATGTAATGAACAAGTGAGCAAAACCGCTCAAATGATGCCAAAACCCCCTGCTCTAATCCAAGAGCACTATGTGATAATCGATGAAACTATCATCAACAATCTCCCTCCTGAAGAGATTACCACATATATGTCAAATGACATAATCGGGTGAGCAAACACTCTCACAATGCGATGCCAAAACACTATGGCAAAGCTACCAATGAGTGCCAAATGCAATCAAAACACTAGGGTCTTGAGACCTTTTGTTGTGCATCAAGCGTACTAATCAACTGGAGAAAGACAATGGCTTTCTTGGTTGGTAGTGCTCCTACACCTAATTGGCTGCCAGGTGAGGGTTTTCAAATGGATTCCCCCAGGGACTATAGTTCGGTACTTGGGCTATCAGGTTGTCTTGGACCTATCTCCAGAGCAATAGATTGCTCCCCTCCTCCTGTCCATCAGGAGTAAGTTGTTACATTGGAGCTCCGCATGACTTTCTCTAGCAAGCAGAGTTGTAATGGCCAACCAGGTGTTGTTGGCTACTATGTGGTACATCACTTCTTGTTGGATCTTTTCAAGTTTCTGCATCAGCAAGGTAGAGAGGCGAATCAAGAACTTTCTTTGGTCAGGACGTGACACTCAGATAGCCCGGGCCAAAGTGGCCTGGCAGGTCATCACTCTTCCTTGTTCTCAGGGAGGGTTGGGGATCATAGACTCAGCACAACAAAGTAGAGCCCTTTTTGAAAAGTTTGTTGTCAAAGGATTACTTCTAGGGGAGGAGCCCTGGAAAGAGTTTTTGCTTCAGCAGCTTAGTGCTAGAGTGCCTCAAGCTGGAGGCTCTCTGGCGAACTTCGACCAGGTGGATTTTCATAGAGATGCACAGAGTTGGCCTGAGCAGGAGACTGGAGGATCGTTTTGTTGTGAGTCTTCTCCGTTCTTGGGAGAAACATCAACCTACTTGCCCAAAGGAGTGCCTGAGATAGCCCCTAGTTTGGAACCCCATGGTTAGCACTCAGAGAGGCCACTTGGTTGGTAGTAGGCCTCATGTTTCTTGGGGTCCCATGGTAGAGGGTTCTACACGCACTTTAGGTGACTGGCTACAGTTTTCAGGCTTGTTAAAGGAGCTTCAGAGCATCCAGCTTCATGGCATGAGAGGGGTGCAAAGCATGTGTCAGGACACACAGAGGCAGTACCAGCTGAGTGGCTCATGCCTCTCGAGTCAGCAGCACCCAGATGGATGGGAGCCTTTACGCGACTGGAGGTTCTCATCACAATTTGGCCTTGCTCGAAGACTAAACCCTCCCTATTTTTTGAGCTACAGGGAGTGGCTCGTTTACACCGTGTTTCAGTAGAGGCCCCACAGGTGAGAGAATGTTGTTTTCAGAGGATCCGTGTCGTGGGCAGGACTTGTGTCATAGATCCTGACCTCTTGAGACTGGCCACTCGAGGCTATGCGCTTGGGAGTGTTGTTCACTGGCACGAATGCAGCGGGATCCTGGAGAGTGGTTTTGGAGGGACCCTTTCTCCTCAGTCGACCATCTAGGCGTCCCTTTCTTTCAATACATAGTTCGTCTGGGACATCACATATTGGCAACACGTATAGAGGCTCGTCCTGCTACAACACCTCATTGGCAGGAATTGGGTCTCAAAGCTGAGTTCTTGTAAGCTTTTTGGGCACGATTATGGGACTCCACATAGCCTCAGGGAGTCACTTTGTTCCAGTGGCTGGTTGCACATCGGGCTACACCAGTTGGGAGATGGATTGTACATAGTGGTCCCTCAGTAGCATGTGCAGCTTGCAACCATCCTGTGGAGAGTCAGCGCCATTGTCTTTGGGATTGTCCTTTGGCACAACAGGTTTGGCTTCGTGTCCTTCGGCTGATGCCAGCTCTTTCCATGGCACGACAGTACACTTAGGGAGCAGCTGCTTGGTCCGCTTCAGTTTGAGCTGTCATCCACCAGTAGGATGATAGTGATGCAGGGGGGTCGACATACACCCCAGTGTGCTACATAGCTTACTCCAAAGGAGTGGTGCAGTGAGAGAGAGGATTGTTGGGAGATCATTTGTGGCCTGACACTCTGCTTCATTTGGCGAGCCTGCTGCTTTTGCATCTTTGAGGCTCGCCCTGTACCACTAGCAGAGACTGTTCGAGATCTTTGGCTAGAGCTGGTCCATACTCTCAGAGGACAGTTTGAGAGAATCTAGGGCAACTCCGTCCACATGCAGGAGCGTAGAGAGGCTTTCCTTTGACTATGGCGCCTTGGGTCTTTCTTCACCTTGGTCCAAGGAATGATGAGATGGCACTACCGTCCACCTGTGTGGCTTTTCCCTCCTCCCATCTCTTGATTTAGCCTCATTGTACATATGTTGTTTTTCATTGGGAGAGTCTCCCCTTATGATTGTTGTAGCCCTCTCTAGTAGAGGTGGTTGTAGCCCTATGGGAAGTTTCATTAACTAATAGAAGAATCTTTTTCTCGGGGGAAAAAAAGAAGGAAGCAAAACCAAATCATGTGCCTAGTATGAGATGAAAGATATTGTATATTTATCCAGAGGTCAAAGGTAATTTTCAAACCTCAAAGGTACATTACCAAAAGTCCAACCCTCAAAAGGACCAGTATTCCTTTGACATGTTAAACTCTAAAAGTAGAGAAATAAAGTGATCTTAGCTACTACCCCTTGGCAATGGAGAGCTTCTTTCCTTGAAACTACAAGCATGGAGAGGCCATTCCGTGACCATCACCACTTATGGAGTTATTTATCATTAACTGGGTCATACCCCTTAAAAAACACTCTTATAGACACTATCAATGCTATAGACTAAGAAATATATCCTCTCAAGTTGGAATCATATTCACAACTGGATCTTGAAACAATCATATCTCCCAACAGAAAGAAGAGAAAGATTCCCCAAACCAAAAAGAAGATAGTCATACTAGATATTCTTTGGTATGAGACTCTCTTAGCAGATTCATGTTATCCCATGAATTAGTTGCTTGATAGCAAGACCATGCCTACTTGATATAGACGGAGATGATCATCTGTAGTGCATGTACCGCGTGCATATAACCAATGATATAGAGTGTCCACCACTCGTCTTAAAGAAGAGTGCAATTTCAAGGGATGTGGATACCACGTCAGTTGAATCCACCATGACGAGTAGGTGGATAATGATGTCCTTGATAGAGGAACGAGTGTTATATCAAAAGCGTAAACAATGAAGGGTGGAATTAATTCCACCTTACTGGCATGCTATGCATGTAAACCGGAAAAGTAAAGTGATAAGCCCTTGGCTACAATGACGGCCTCAATAGTTTGAGATGATACCATAAGTAACTTGCACAATATGTACGAGCATGGATGCATCACAATTCGCCATTGCCATACATAAAATGTGAGCTTGTATCCTCTTATTGCCAATGGCCCAAACATGTCTGCCATTGCCCTTGATCCCAAGTTAATGAACAACACCTTGGCATGGGATGGAAGCCTTGCTTCTTATGATGGCCTTCAAAGCACTTTGCTTTGTAAAGAAGAAGATATTTTCCAAGTAAGGTTAAAACACAAAAAAACAAGAATAATTTGCAATTGTCTAGCCTTGTTGCCCCTCTGTGGCCAATTGTCTTGCTTGTCGCCTCTATGTGGCCAATTGTCTTGAAATTCAGAAGTAAACACTCGCTTGAGAGTGAATTTCAGCCTGATTTGTTATTCTTGCTTGAATCTGGCTCATAGCCATGTATGCTAATAAAATGAGAGTTGTCGTATGTACCATGCATTCCCTGTTGGCTTACTTACACCCTGTGAAATACCATTCAGACACATTGCAAAGTCCCCCCAAGTTCGTATTGATAACATATTACAAACTTTGGAAGCCACTACACAATTTGACAAAAAGTGAAGCCTTGCTTCACGTAAGTACATCAAAAGGATAAAACATGATATGGAGCCTTTGTGCTCAAAGCCAACACATTCTCCAGCCCCGACATATAGATGTCATGGCAAAATAAAATTGACCTTGTTGAATTGTATGTCTTATGTGAATCCTAATAGTACCTTAGGTTACCCATTGTTGAAAGGAGATAGATAGGGAAACTTAACTATCAAACTTCATCTAGCTATCAACCCTTTCTTGATTGAAGCTTTGCTTTCCAAGCTGGCATTGTAGAACTTGCAATATGAAAAAAGTCCAAGATTATAAACTTTAATTTTACTTGGTTATCGACTTGCCTAAATCACCGCCCTTGGCATTGAAATCTGTAGCCCCCCATGGTGTACACGACTACCTATGCTAGATACCTCACATGTGTAAAGGCCTCGCTTCACCATGTACAATTGTGTCTTGGTTGACTTAATGAGCTTATTTAGAGATACATGCCATGCATGATAAAAATTGCAAGGGCAAGCTATAATAGCCATACTATAGTGAACGTGCCTTGCTTTCATTTGCTAACCCAAGAACAAACTTCCAAAGTTTTGAAATGTCTATTGCTTTAGTTTGTCTGCACAAGCCTTGCTTTGTGAGTGGCCTCATATGGAGCCTTGCTCCTTTGTCCAAACATCTTGTAGAGATAGTCATACTATTTTTGTCAAACTCGGGTCATACCTCTGCAAAACAAACTTGAGATCGTCAAAAATTAATAGAGTGCTTACTCTCTACCATGTCGACCAATTGGGGTTGTTACCCTCCTGTATTCAATGATGATTGTGCATGCCCAATCCATTCTTTACTTTTCTCTTGTTGCTTGGTAGGGGTTGTGAGAAAAAAATTGACTTACTTGTCTCAAAGAAAACTTGCCACGCTTGACCTCAATGGAAAATCCCTTAGTAGCACAAATGAATGCCGAAGCTTTAAGCTTGAAAGTTCTAAAAATCCTTCACTTCAAGCAGCTTGCATCTTTGCTTGCATGGTCTTTGCCTTGAGACCTTTATCTTAGCTAGCATGTGTCCTCATGTGCCACCAACTTCCTTAGGTTTGCATGATTTTGCGGGCCATCCACCACTTGAATTACGACATCGTTGTTCACCATAATTGTAGAATTCCTTTGTGTCTTTTCACTTTGTCCTTAGTCGTCTCTAACCCTAGATTGCTATCTCTATAGATGGGATGGGCCCTTGGGTTGCCCCTTGGGCGCCCAAATTAATTTTAAAGATATGACAACAAAAAAAACTACACACCTGGTGATGGCAGCCGCTTGCTTGATGGAAGAGGAAGAAGATAGTGGGGCAACCGCTGGGTATCCTACCACGATGCAATGAACAAATGTAACATTTAATGGCCTAAAAACTTGTGTGTAGCGGAAATTAGCATGAACATAGTGGGCATTTCATTAGAATAGATTCCTAATGAGAAATTACAAGAGTGCTTGGGTGGAGAGAGCAACAAAAAGCATAACACCTAGTTAGATAGCATGAACAATACTTTCAAAAGAGAGAGAAATTAAGCTATTGACAACAGTTGAGGACCGGATTTTCATGGAGCCGGTCCCCCCTCCAAAAGCATTTGTATTATGGATTCTCCCATCAAGAGAGACATTGTACAATACAATTCTTGGTGTTCCTTCAAGACTAGCTAGTCCAATGAAGATGAAAGCTTCATGCACTAAGCAAAACACTTATCAAACACAACATCAATTATCCCCGGTCTCAAACCCAAGACCTCACACACCTTCGAAGATGGTGAGAGCTGGCAGGGTATGAGAGTAGATTGAGAGGAAGAAGGAGTAGTATTACGAGAAAGATGTACATCTCCTCACATGATCACTCATATTAGCATAGCTTAGCTTAGTAATTAGCATGGTAGAGGAGATGAGCATGCATTGAAGCTTGGCTCTTGGTTGGATTTGCAGCACAAAGCCAAGAGTTGTTGGTGTAGGCCTCCCTTCTCACAAGCTTGGAGTAGGTGATAAGCTTTCCATTAAAGCTTGAGAAGGAGAGAGAGTCTTCTTTACTTCACACATGAGCTTATTTGAGTGTGTGTGTGATAATGCCTTCCAAAAATCAGCCCCCTCTCTCTCTTGGGCGACCCCTCTTACTATTTGCTCTTGCTATCCTCTCATTGGACCTCCCTAGGGCTAGCCAATGACAATTAAGCAACATAAGTGATAGCCTTTTGACATGTGTCCCCCTTTCCCCTTTTGTGAGAGCTTTAGGTAATGTAATAATTCAACTAAACTCTCATTGGACCCCTTTGCCTCCTGGCCAATAGGAATCAGGCAAGCCATTGGGCTGCTGAATGCTCATTGGACCCCTTGGGAGACTGTCCAATAGTCTTCTAGAGGACTTAATTCTCATTGGTTATTTTATTAAGTGTTTTTTAAATTAATTAAACTAGATTTACTCTAGCCTAATTCTCATTGGTCCACCTCCAAGGCCATCCAATAGGAATTGGGTACACCTTGTGGGCATCTGGCCTAGGGAGCTGACATGTGTCCCTCATTCCCTTTGTGTAAAGGGAGCTTGTGTGTGTGTGTGTGTGTGACTTTCTCTCTCATCCCCTACATGCTAGGCTCGCCCCCTCCTATGTAGGGATTTGAAAAGACTTTTGGGACACACACAAAGCATCCAATTCCCCCCCATGGTTGACCTTTGAACACAACCTTTGAATTTTGGAACCTTAGCATTTTGGGAGTCTTAATGGGCTGAACCTTAGGGTCTTTTTAGCCCATTGTTGCACATGGCTCTTTTGCAGATGGCCCCCCCTTTGGATCCCTATTTTCCCTCCTTTGGATCCCTACTGTCGGGCCGGTCTGCTAGCTTAACCAATATTCTAGCTTTTTCTCCCCTGGCACTTCCCCATATTAAATGATCAGTTTAACATGAGAAAATCATTTAGGAGAATTAGATATTGATTATTATGACATTGAAATCATAGTCGTCCTCGACTATGGTGTAGAGAAGATAAAGCATATTCATGAGTCCTTTTCTTAGCGGGTAGAGGATCCCTATGTTACCCTACGACATCATTCCACAATGGATGACTGGTCCATTTGACGCTTGAGAGCCTGAGGCTGCCGCAAGCATGTATGCACATTAGTCCTATCAATCTTCCATAGTAGAGTGACAAGCTCTACTTGGTGTTTGGGAGACGTCGTCTCCGCAAACTTGATCTAAGCATGCATACTACTTCAATTTTTTTTTGTGCACAATAAAGAAAAAGAGAGTCTTATAAGACAAAAACTTTGTTCATTTTTAACATTTTGTACGTTTGCTTACTCTTGGGAATCATTGTAAGCATTGACAAGGTTTAGGTTATCCTTTAATTGTATGCCTTGCATCCATCTAGCATCTTCAAAAGGATAATTCTTAAACTTAATAAGATATCCTCGGATAGTCTTACCGCCTCTTAGTACCTTTTCTTCATGTCGGAGAATAGACTCGGGCTGCAGCACCTCCTCTTGGTCCTCGATCTCCGGTGGGTCTTCAGTAGTTGGTTCTTGAGGTGGCTCTCCTTTGTAAGGCTTTAATAGGCTCACATGAAAAGCATTGTGTATGAGCCAATGATTGGGCAACTTGAGTTGATAGGCCATCTCATTGATTGGCCTAAGAATCTGGAAGGGACCATAGTACCTTTTTGCGAGTTTAGCATAGCACTTTTGGTGTCCCGTAGGTTTCTTGCCCGTCGTTGTCGTGACGCTCCGCGTCCACAAGGTGAAGCTTTGACAAAACACAAAATTTTAGGCATTATTATTTCTCAGACAGTTTACTGATTGCCATCCTTTGGCGTATATTTCTTGTGGGGTTGTGCCATGGTTGATACATGTGTTTGCTGAAATGTACTTTAGAGAGCACTAAGTGCGGCCAGTATAGCAGTGGCAAGGATACTTTAGTCGATACGTGATCGAAGACTCTTTGGTAGATATGTATGCTACTTGGCATTGCCTTGTTAATATGAAAATCAAATGACGAGCTTGGAAATGCTTTGATTTAATTTAAGTATATGCTATGAAATGCGACCAACATGCTTTTGTTCGTGGGTGATGGCTATTAACATGGAGGCAGTGAGGATGTTACGGGAAATAAGTGGCATTGCCTTGGATACATTGTCTGCCAAATATAGTGAGAAGCTCGAAGGCACGGCCGTGAGGCATGTGTGAACGGTTGCCTAAGAGCAGGTTTTTTTAATAAATATATTATATATTAAGTGAAGGAAAAGGCTATTCTGGCCAAGGCGGGCACCGTGACCAGAAGGAGGAGTCATCGAAAAGCAAGGAGTTGACGTCGTCAGCCAGGGAAAGAGTATAAAGCGGGGGGGTCAGAGAGCCGGGGACGGGCCGCCAGAAGAAAAGCAGAAGGTTGTGGACTGTGCAGGGCCGTGAGCCGTGAGCCTGGCAGGAGCAGACAAGGCAGCTAGGGAGGAGCATCAATTGCAGCAGCCGAGAAGGGGTCGGCATGTGAGGGCAGAGGCGAGCCTGAGTGGACCCGGCAAGGAGACAGAGCGCCGTCTGGAGCGAGAGAAGGTGGCTTTTGTGGTGAGGGTGGACGTGGTGGTGAAGGTCTGTCAAGCAGCAGGAGCATCAACTGCTTTGGTGTTTGTGCTTCCGCTCAAGATCTCGACGGCTTTAAGAGCACAATGGGCCTATTGCGATGGTCAAGTCTTTTGTCTTCAGCTTTTGAGTTATTTAATATTTCAGTTTAAGGTTTCCATAAGCGTCTATTGTACTATATTCTCTTGTGTTGTGCATCTCTCTCTAACTGTTTCCCACAGCAATCAGCCCTGTGCTGACCCGGCTCACTAACGGCACAAATTACCCCCCGACATCTTTGGTGAACCCGACGTGAAGCGAGCCGGGGTGGGAAATTTGGGCAGAGAGGATGACGACGACATCTCAAGTAGAGATGATGCAGCAAATGATGCAACTATTTGATGCTTTCTTGCAGCAGCAGCAGCAGCAACAACAACATCAGGTTACTTATGAGCAATTTGCTTTGGGCCAGGCAGATTTATCCCGAGGATTTTCTCTTCTAGATGAAGCCGAGATGAAGCAAGAAAAAGTGGAAGAAGCATTGGATAAGATTTATGATGAAAGAGGTACATTCGATGGTTATGATAGTGATGGATATCTTTCATGCTACAGGTCAGAGATGGAGCTTGTGGATATTCCAACTAAGCATATGATCAAGGAGTTTGGCAGGTTAGTAGCTCCAGAATTACGTGATCACATACAGAAGCTTATCGATAAGTATGCAGATAATTGGGAAAATTTTGAAGAAGCAGTTGTACAGGTGGGTGACCAACACATAGCCTTGGAAATAGAGCAGATGGATCAACAAAAGCAAGTTACTTTCAGTAAAGGTGATGGAGATCAATTGCAGACAATCAGCTATGATGAATTTTGGGAGCAAATTGATGCAAGAAGTAAAGCTAAAGTAGATGCAGCTTTGCAAGTACCATATTTCATCACAGAGGATCATGCTTCAAGCCATCTAACACAGGTAAACAATGAATTACAGACTAAAGTCATTGATGAAAAATTTTCAGGACTTGCTCACATGGTAGCTGCCTCTATTATTGGTTCTTGTGAAGAACTAGACGAAGGTGAAAATTTTGTTGTTAGTATTCCACATACTAGTAATCTTTGCAGCATGGATTGTTCTCAAGAAGTTCAAGATGATCCTTTGCAAGGTGTTGATGGTCCTCTTAGCACAAGGGAAGCATGTGAAGTCAAGCAGAACAACAGGTTTCTTGAAGACTATTGCATTGATAAAAACATTTATACTATAACAAATGAAGTGCAAGAAATTATGGAGTCAATAGAAGATGTGCATGAGGGTATATATGAGTCTACAATTGTTGCAAACGATATATTTACAGGTACTGATGTTACAGAGCAAGATGAAGATGCAAATAGTGATGCTTCCTTGTCGAGGTTGAGAGAAGAGAATACCATTATTGATGTTTTTTTATCTGATTGTGGTATGTATGAGCAACATATTATGGATGATTTCTCTACTGCTAGTACCTATCCAGAGGAGGTGCATGAAGAGTCTTCACGGAGTATCAATGGATCTTTGGCTACCGTAGACGTCTGTGAAGCGGAACAAGATGAAGAGATTTATGAAGATTGCTTGGATAATGTTCTGTCTGTGCTTGACATTTCTGACATGAATGAAGTACAGGATATTGGACACAAAGTTTCTCCTTGTGTTATTTCTCATGAGCTGCAAGAGGAAGCAACCCACAATTCTTTGACAGATGATGAGAGTATTCATTGCTCTATTGATCCAAAAGTGAATGAAAATTCACAAGTTATAGTTTTTTTTCATGGCCAGGCTGGAGTTCCAAGTAATGATGACTCTGACACTGATGCAAGATTTTCAGAGGTTCGTGATAACTATGAAGTCAAAGGGGGTGAATCCCTATCGATTAAGCAAAGGATGCACATGATTCTTCATTTTCTTTGACGAGGTTCTGGCTATGGTTAGGTCCATATACTCTTTCTACTTATTCTTATGTCAGTGCTATTATGGTTACCGATAAAAGGTATGCAGTGTTCCTATATGCTTCCTGAGCAAAAGATGTCAAATGTTTATGAGAGTTGGGTGTTGCATAATGATTCAAGGGAAGTTTTACTTTATTGTGAGGCTCATAGATGCTATGTGCTTGCTATGGTATTCAACCCAAGAGATTTTGCGGTCCTTAAGAAGCAGGTTGAATATGGTTGGATTCTTTCGGGTGCACAATGTTATCGGTTGCTAATTGACACTACAACACTAAATGAAGATATCGACGCGCCTATATCGACGGCCATGCCTTTCCATGCGTATATCACGACATTAATGGGTGTCGCTATACGCGTCACAATGTGCGTCGATATACGCGTGGAAAGGCTTTATTTGCCACGCGTATAGCGACGCATATATTGACGCCAAAAAAAATGGGGGAAAAAAGTAAACCCGCGCGCAGGGGCCATTTTCGCCTACTCGGGTCTTGGCCAAAACCTGCTGCGCAGGTATTATGTCCATCTCCACCCTCCCCAACCCCTCTCTCTCTCTCTCTCTCTCTCTCTCTCTCTCTCTCTCTACCTCTACATCGTGTGTGTGTGTGTAGGAGAGAGAGAGAGAGAGAGAGAGAGAGAGAGAGAGAGAGAGAGAGAGAGAGAGAGAGAGAGAGAGAGAGAGAGAGAACGGTGTGTGTGTGTGTGTGTGTGTAGGAAAGAGAGAGAGAGAGAGAGAGAGAGAGAGCGGTGTGTGTGTGTGTGTAGGAAAGAGAGAGAGAGAGAGAGAGAGAGAGAGAGAGAGAGAGAGAGAGAGAGAATTAATGTATGCTTAGGAAATTAAAACTAAAGAAAAAAAAATTAAAGAGAGAAATGAAATGAAATGTTATATTAACGTCTTCGAAAGGCCAAAGTGACATATAAGACATGAGACAACAAAGTTACAATGTGATGGATCTGATACAAAGTCAGAGTAAGAAGATGACAAAATAAAATATTATGGAATCCTAAACTGCTGGGTGTGGACTAAACGGCTAAACGAGCTAGTTGGGATAGGTAGATCTCCTCCATGGTCAATACTCTGACCGGACGTTGTGCATGTCGAGCCAAAGTGACCTAGCTAGATCCTCTGATGCAGCCTCTGTCGATGTTGTGTAGTCCTCCGCAGTCGTGGGCGTCTAGATCTCCCTAGATCAGTCGCTCGTTCGATCATTAGAGAGATAGGGAAGTAGAGAGCGAGAGAGAGAGAGAGAGAGAGAGAGAGAGAGAGAGAGAGAGAGAGAGAGAGAGAGAGAGAGAGGTAAGTAGAGAGAGAGAGATAGGAAATAGAGAGATAGAGAAAGAGAGTTATATATATATATATATATATATAGAGAGAGAGAGAGAGAGAGAGAGATAGGGAAGTGGAGCTCCAGGAGTTATGACAGAGAAATAGGAAAATAGAGAAAGAGAGATAGCGAGAGCGAGATCGAGAGAGAAAGAGAGAGAGCGAGAGCAAGATTGAGAGAGAAAGAACGAGAGATAGGGTACGTAGACAGAGAAGAAACTATGGAACTAAAAGAGGCAAAGGGGTTTTGCCTGCTACATGCATTGCCATGTACACCTGGGAGTGCACGTATGTGTCTACCCATATAGGATTTGACCAATAAAGACGAGATTTTGACCCGGTGGTCCTGATCTCCGTACACCTCTGGACCGAGGTGTACGGAGATTGGCCAAGACTAGAGAATGCGAGGTAGTTTACATTGTGAGGAGTATATATATATATATATATATATATATATTAAAACAACATTCATAATCATTGTAGATGGCAACGTCATCAACTAACATGGAGGAAAAGATTGCATGCTCGTGCACGCTCTGCAAGTATCAAATCCTGCGCAAGCGTAGGATATGTAATGAGCATGTGCACAAGTACGGAGAGTTTGCTAGAGAAACCGTACAGAATCTGCGATACGACTCCTACGGAACAGGCATTGATTTCCGCCACATAGCACCTACATCTGAGAGAGAGAGAAAAAAGATTATGCGTGAAGGTCCGGCCAATATAGAGCCACGGATGGAAGCAGAAAAGGGCTTACAGACAGAAGACAATGACATGGGGTAGATGCTGGATGCCTTCTTCCACACAAGCAAGGAGAACGCGAACGAAGCAGCACCAGAAGCCGTGCGCCTATCTCCTGAAGACATGTTGAGAAAGTTGGCACGTCAACCAATCTATGAAGGCGCCAAAATATCTGTGCTTTGTACTTGTCTGGCGTTTTTGAAACTTCAGTCAGTGTACGGGTGGTCAGATGCAAGCGTCACTGCTTTGTTTAGGTACGTAATTTACAAAAGAGATTTTTCGATTGCAACGGTGATGTGCTCGGAGAGCTTTAATTTTAACTTAATGTGGCTTAAACAGGTTATTGCGGGAGCAACTTCTCCCGGCTGGCAATGAAATGCCCCCCTCCAGGCCAGACGCAAAGCAACTTCTGACCTCAGTTGGCTTGGACTACAACAAGATTCATGCATGTCCAAATGATTGCATTCTTTTTCGCAATGAATTCGCAGATTGTATGTCATGTCCTAAGTGCGGAGCAATGCGCTACAAACAAGATGCAGTTGGCGAGACAGTGCCAGCTAAAGTGTTGCGGCATTTCCCTATTATTCCTAGGATAAAAAGCATGTTTCGTTGTGGTTCCATTGCAAGGTTGATGCGGTGGCATTCTACGAATAGATCCACTGACGCAACATTTAGGGTGCCCTCTGATTCGAAGGCTTGGAGGCCTTTCACCAATGCAGCTGGTCAAACAAAACTTCCAAGAGCGCCATGGGTATTGCTAAAAAACGAAGAGCGACAAGTGAAAAGGGTGATTTCAGAGTTCAGGACACCAACAGGATATATGCGATGTCTCAAGACAGCATTCACCCGTGACGATCAACTGTCAAGGTTGAAATCGCACGACTGGCATAAGTTCTTGCAATTCATTCTTCCAATTGCGATCAAGGGGTGTTTAACGGAGGAAGTGCGGACCTGCATATACAAGATTTCAGAGCTAGTGCGGTGGATCTCTTCCAAGGAGATACGGGAGGAATCTATTGCAGTCGCAAGGGCTAATTCCATTGAGGCAGTTTGCATGATTGCGAAGTATCTACCCACGAGCTACCTAACTATCCAAATGCACTTGCTCGTCCATGTAGTAGATGAGGTTGCAGTGGCAGGTACAGTCCACAACCGTTGGATGTTCTTTCTAGAGCGGTTCATGAAAACACTTAAGGGTTTTGTTCGCCAAAAAGCGCGTCCAGAGGGGAGCATGGAAGAAGGATGGCTGGTGCAAGAGTCTCTTGTATTGACGACCGAATTTCTATCCGTTTCTAACCCAGAAATGGCTCGACTGTGGAGCGATGAGGAGGATGCAAGACTGGTGGGAGAGGAGCCGCAAGGGCAAGGGGTGCCGAAGAAAATGAACCTGGCCATGCGAGAAAAGATCATGAAGTTCTGTATACTAAATTCAGCGCCGATGCAAAAATGGCTTGAAAGGTACGAAGAAGAGAAAGAGAGATGCAATCTAGAGCGACAGGATTTCAGGCGAAGTCGAACGACTAGAGGCTTACCATTGCCAGACTATCTTGCTCCTCTACCTGAATTCCCTACAATGACATGGTTGGACAAGACAGTGAGAGCAGCTTGATAGGTTGGAGAACCCATATCTCTAGAAGAGGAAGAGCTGGCTATTGGATGTGACTAGAAGTATCATACATACATGGCACTGTGGTCGCATGGAAAGCATTTCAGAACACAACAAATTGACAGCAGAAGAAACACGTTTGACAATGGGGTAATGGTTAGTTTCATGCAAAAGAGCAGGGCCAGTGCTAGAGACACGAATGAGAGTACTAGCAACCTGGATTACTGTGGTCTGGTGTCAGATATCCTAAAAGTAAGCTTCAGGCGGTTTGAGATGTTTTTGTTGGATGTGAAGTGGTTCAAGGTGATTACTTCTGGTCGCAATGCAACGGTACGCAGAGATGGAAACAAACTTGTGCAAATAGATTCTACATAGACTTGGACAGATGCGAGTGACACATTTGCTCTCCCCGAACATTGCGAGCAAGTGGTCTTTGTACCGGACCCTCGAGAGCGACAATGGTGGTTTGTGGTTCAGGTTGCTCCAAGAAATAAACAAGTATTTGAAGGGCAAGATCTCCTGGAGGAAAGTCAGTCAGACGACGTCCATAGTACTGTGACATTAGATGAGATGGATGAAGGTATGGCAGAGGAAGCTGACAAATATACGAGGGATGATGCAGACGAGCCAGAATTGACACTTGTAGATGAAGATGCAATGGATGAAGACAATCTGCCAGAACGAGTTGGGGCAGAGTTTTGTTTGCAATTAGAGATAGACGATGATACGGTGCAAGATCTTATCGATGATGCCTCACTCGTCAAGGCATAGGCCTGTAAGTGTTTGTGTGAAGACTTTGATTTAAAATTAAGCTTAAAGTTAATTTAAACAACTGTGTTCTGATGCTTTATTTTACTTTCTTTGTGCAGGACTTTAGTATGGCACACGAGATTCTAGATCCCGCTTCCATGAGTGCAGATGCATTCATGGGCTTCGTTACACGGATGACGCCTGCTCAGATGGCAGAGGCTTCTCAGTACTGGGTAGCCAGAGGCACGGGTACTATGCCTCTGAGCTTCACACCCGAGGATCCGACGCCTAGGGGGGGGACGCTTACGGGGTTCAGGACGCCTATGGGTACGACGCCTTCTTCTCCCATCACGGCCGCTTCGACACCTAGGGGTGGGGCAGAGGCGGGTACGTCCTCATCTCCGCAGCACAGGCGCACTCGCCGATCTCGGCGATCGTCAGGTGGAGGTGGTTGTTGCTGTGGAGGAGGGTCCACAGATGCTTCGACCCCTCCTCGCTCACGACCCCCGTCTTACCCAGGCACACCTCTCGACACACCTCTTGGCACACCTCGGACACCTTGGGGGGCACACGATCCTAGTGCCTCCAAGCTCTATACTGTACGGGGAGATGGTTCTGTTGACATGGATAGAGTCGGGACTGAGATGCGATAGCGGATTCGCCAGCTCGTGGAGCTGCAGTGTTCGATCGGCATTCTGACGTCTTGGGATTAGCAAGAAAAGGAAAAAGTCACTTACATAGTGGAGACCATCCTAAGAGAGTAGCAGCCTGCTCCGGGTTCTTCCGTTGTTTCGGCGCGGTGGATCAAGGGTGTTGCATGGGACACCATCAAACATCAACGAGATGCAGCTCGGAAGGCTTTCAGGACCGGCTCGCCGAAGCCTTCGGGCATCCCACACGAGACGTGGCTGCAGATCAGGGAGGATGAGCGGACAGCGGCCACGCGGTTCAGACAGCAGCGTGAGGCCGCGCAGGTACGACAGATGACTAGGGGGACATCTCATCTTGGCAGCGGAGGCTTCGACACCTTTCGCTATGAGTTTGTGAGTTTCTAATCCAATCTTAACTATGGCGTTTTTTAAAACGCGATGAATCATGTATTCTTATTACTTTGATTTTTGTATAAACGCAGAATCTTGCGATGCATCGAGCTCTATCACGTGAGGAGGAGTCAGATGGATATCGCAGAGGTATCTATGAAGTACTGAATGATCTTGAAGCTTCAGGAGAGCCTGTAGACTGGGAGGCCTTACAGTCTCGCTGATCGCTTGAGGTGAGACGTTAATATGTGTGAGTTGATTTAATTAAGTCAGTATATGTGAAGTAATATCAATACTAATTTTGTGAGTTGTCCTATGTGCAGGTTGCGACGCCTAGTCATTAGTGGACCAGATTTCATCTATATGCTTTGTGAGACACAGACACGCTTCTGTGTCTCTTTTTGTACAAACAGTTAGTGTTCAGACAGTTATTGTTTCCCTTATGGTTATGATTATTGTCATTGTCATTGTATAGACAATTATTGTTTCTCTTTCTGGTTATGCTTATGGTTATTGTTAATTTTGTTTATGGTTATGGTTATCTGCATTATGGTTTTGATCAAAGTGGTTATAGCCGGTTATGGTTTTAAGTTATGGTTATGCTTTTAAGTTATGGCTGTCTTTCATTGGCCTTAAATTTCATGTGAGATCCTACATGGATAGCATGTAGGAGGCGTATACATGATATGGTTTTTTTTGAAAAGTTTATGTAAAAACAAAGGGAACTCTGCCGAAATTTTTGCGCTCGGGAGCATGGTTGATATTTTGGGTGTTGCTCGCTTTCTTGGGCAGAGGGCAGGAAGTCTGGCTGTGGCTGTGTCCATCTTTTAACTGGGCACAGGCCAGGCTACCTGCCCTCTTCCCAAGAAAAAAAATTTCTTCTATGGTCGTCGCTATGTGCGTCGCTATCCGCATCGCTAATAGCGATTGGTTTCACAGCGACTCGGATAGCGACGCGCATAGCGACGGGCCGCGTCGATAACACGTTTTTTTGTTGTAGTGTGATCCAGGAAGAACAAGCTCATGCCAAGGTTGTTTGATGTCGATTGAGATCAATAATGTATGCTCGTGTGGATTTTATGCAGCTCTAGTGCTTGGGCAATATCTTCTTAAGACATTTGATCCAGGAGGACAGGTTTATGAGAACGGATTATGGCAATTGATATATAGACCATATGACCCTGGTGGTGTTCATCATGCTTATAGGTTATGGCAAGAGATTTATAGACTTTGCAGTGGATCATGCTTATGATTTATTGGATGGAACTACTTGATTGATGAGAAGTTTTTGAGTTTTCCCTTCGATCCTGGAGGATATTATACAGGTTGGCACAGACCAAAGGCTGTGCAGGTTCAGAGGGGGTGGATGTCGTGACGCTCCGCGTCCACAAGGTGAAGCTTTGACAAAACACAAAATTTTAGGCATTATTATTTCTCAGAGAGTTTACTGATTGCCATCCTTTGGCGTATATTTCTTGTGGGGTTGTGCCATGGTTGATATATGTGTTTGCTGCAATGTACTTTAGAGAGCACTAAGTGCGGCCAGTATAGCAGTGGCAAGGATACTTCAGTCGATACGTGATCGAAGACTCTTTGGTAGATATGTATGCTACTTGGCATTGCCTTGTCAATATGAAAATCAAATGACGAGCTTGGAAATGCTTTGATTTAATTTAAGTATATGCTATAAAATGCGACCAACATGCTTTTGTTCGTGGGTGATGGCTATTAACGTGGAGGCATTGAGGATGCTACGGGAAATTGCCTTGGATACATTGTCTGCCAAATATAGTGAGAAGCTCGAAGGCACGACCGTGAGGCATGTGTGAACAGTCGCCTAAGAGCAGGTTTTTTTAATAAATATATTATATATTAAGTGAAGGAAAAGGCTATTCTGGCCAAGGCGGGCAGCGTGACCAAAAGGAGGAGTCGTCGAAAAGCAAGGAGTTGACGTCGTCGGCCAGGGAAAGAGTATAAAGCGGGGGGGTCAGAGAGCCGGGGACGGGCCGCCAGAAGAAAAGCAGAAGGTCGTGGACTGCGGAGGGCCATGAGCCGGGAGCCTAGCAGGAGTAGACAAGGCAGCCAGGGGAGAAGTCGTCAACTACAGTAGCGCTGGGGGTAAAAGAAAAAGAAAAGCACGCGACGTACAGAAGGGCCGAGCCGTCGCAGAGCACCGTGAGGAGGTTGCTGTACAGAAGTCGAATACGAGCAGGAAAAACGAGAGGAGTTGATGACGCTATAGCTGGAGGCCTGGGCTGGCGAGGAGTGAAGTTTGGCCGGCTGAAAGATCGTGATAACACTGTTTATTATCTCTATAATGACTGACAGAATCTGATGAAAACTTGACAACCTCCAGTTATGTTTACCTTTGTTCGCTTGTCAAACTTATCAAGGAGTTGACATCAAAGGCTATTGAGGGAGTCTCTAGAGAGTGACCAAGAGGCAGTGCGTGGGGAAGAGTACAAGGCTTGTAGGAGGAGACGAGCTGGCAATTTTTGAGGACGTTGTCAAGTAACTAGAGACATATGGCCTGAGCACAAAGAGAGAGTGTAGGGAGATCAATCATCGAACAAGATTTTGATGAGGGTGTTGCTGCCGAGTACGAGTTGCAAGAGGTTGCCGAGCCATTGAAGTGGCCTAGCTTCAATGTTTTCAGTGGATACGACAGCGGTTTGACAGTCCACAACCAAAGTTTTTTGTAATTGGGGATGTGTTTGAAGATGGAGACAATCATACCTTGGTGAAGTTTTTTTAGAAACGAGAGCTATATCATAGAGAAGTTGGCTTTAAGAAGTTTTTAGCAGTTTCAGAGGATTGTTTGAGTTAAAAGAAGACCGAATCAAGCGACGGCAAAGTGAGTGCACATGAAGGTGGTCGGGAAGAGCAAGGGAAGGAGATTGAAGCAAATGAGGCTTTGGTGTTTGTGCTTCCGCTCAAGATCTCGACGGCTTTAAGAGCACAATGGGCCTATTGCGACAGTCAAGTCTTTTGTATTCAGCTTTTGAGTTATTTAATATTTCAGTTTAAGGTTTCCATAAGCGTCTATTGTACTATATTCTCTTGTGTTGTGCATCTCTCTCTAACTGTTTCCCACAGCAAGCAGCCCTGTGCTGACCCGGCTCACTAACCGCACAAATTACCCCCCGACATCGTGTGCCTTAATCGAGCCTTGGGAAACTTTAATAAGACCCAATCATTTTCTTTAAAGGCTTGGGCTCTTCTATGCTTGTCCAGCAGCAGCCTTTTGCCTTTGCTGTGAGATAGAGATAGCATCCTTAATCTTTTGAAAAGATTCTTGTAGGTCCCGGCTATACTCATCTGCAGCAAAGATCTTCCCATGTACCTTAAGTAGCAAGGGAATTTTTTATCTTCCCTTAATTACCTCGAAAGGTGCATTTCCCGTGGAAGTATGTACAGTGTTATTGTAAGCATACTCGGGGCATACTCCACTAAGGGTAAGTACTTCTCCCATTGGGATCTTTGATCTACTTCCGTTACATAGGCTTTTAGTAGATCGAGAATTGTTAGGTTAGCTATTTCACTTTGGCCATCCATTTGTGGATGATAGGCCGAAGAGAAGTTTAGCCTTGTCCCTAAATTCTCAAAGAGACCCTTCGAGAAATTACTGGTCATTCTAGGATCTCTATCCGACACTATGGACATTGGCAAGCCATGGTACTTGAAAATTTGTGAAATGAAGAGGGTTGCCATTTGATGGGCTTTGATAGTCTTTTTGACAGGTATTAAATGAGCTTGTTTACTGAACCTGTCTACTATCGTCCATGTCCCTGTATTCTCATGGATAGACTTAGGCAATCCAAAGATAAAATCCATGGATATGCTCTCCTATGGTGAATTAGGGATTGGAAAGGGTTGAAGCAATCCAAGTTGCTTTCCTCTATCAAATTTTGTCTTTTGGCATACCACACATTTAGAAACATACTCTTGTATGTTCACTTTCATGGTAGGCCAATAGAAATATGTTTCAATTCCCTGTAAGGTAGACTGAATCCCTCTATGCCCCGCATAAGGTGGAGCATGAGATTCATACATTAATTTCTCACGTAGTGAGTTAGTAACGCATAGTCTATTGCCATAGAGAAGATAACCATCTTGTAAAGTAAATGGTTCTTCTTTCTTCCCTAATGCAAGGGCTGAAATCACATCTCTAAAATTGGGATCAATAGCATACTCATCTATCATTGAAGATAGATCATTGTGAGTTGCTATGGAAACCGCATTCACTCTCGACCGTCTTGAGAGTGCATCAGCTACTTGATTATGCTTGCCAGCAATGTGAGCAATATAAAAATGAAATTGCGAAAGGAAATTTGCCCACCTCATTTGTTTCTCGGAGAGCTTGGTCTGCGTCATGAAGTACTTAAGACTTTGGTGATCCGTTCGTAGAATGAAAGGAGTCCCCAATAAATAGTGCTTCCATGAGTCTAAGGCATGTAGAACTGCTAGGAGTTCCTTTTCATATATGCCTAGAGCTTGCTAACAGGGTCGAGCCTTCGACTTTCATAGCCTATGGCGTGCCCTTCTTGGATCAAAACAACTCCAAGGCAATCACCACAAGCATCACATTGGACCTCAAGTGCTTTTGAGAGATCCGGTAGTGTAAGCACAGGTTGAGAGATAAGCTTTTCTTTAAGCTTTTCGAAAGCATTGTTCTCCTTAGCAGACCATGTATACCTAGCGCTTTTCTTTGTTAGGTCATGTAATGGTCCCGCAATTTGTGAGAAATTTTCTATGAAGCGTCTATAGTATGCACACATACCTATAAAGCTTCTTAGTCGATGAAGATTCTTTGGTTTAGGCAATCCTTTTATTACCTCTAACTTCGATGGATCCATTTGGATGCCATCTTGAGAGATAATGTGACCTAAATACTGAATCTCTTGCAAGAAAAATTCACTTTTCTTTCGATTAACATAAAGTTTATTCTATGTTAAAACTTGAAATATTACCTGGAGGTGTTGCTTGTGTTCGTCTAATGAATTAGAGTAGATGATAATATCATCAAAGAACACTCCAGTGAAGGTTCGATGAGGCCTGAACAACTTCTCCATCAAGTGGTTGAATGTGGCTGGTGCATTGGTCAAGCCAAAAGGTATGACAATGTATTCATAAAGTCCAAATGTGGTGCAAAATGCGACCGGTCTTTACAATGTCTTGATCAACTATCCTTATTTGACGATAGCCACTTTTTAGGTCAATCCTACTGAAGTAGGTCGATCCTTGTAGCTTATCAAATAGGTCTTCTACCTGTGGAACGGGAAACCTATTCTTGATAGTGATCCTATTTAGTGCTCTATAGTCGACACACATACGATATGTGCCGTCTTTCTTTTGCACTAATAGCACAGGTGAGCAAAATGGAGATGAGCTAGGCCTAACCATGCCCTTCTCAACTAACTCATGCACTTGCCGCATAATCTCCTCTTGTTGAGCTTGAGAAACTCTATAAGGAGGTTTGTTAGGCGGCGAACTTCCTGGAAGGAGTTCAATTGCATGGTCATCATTACCTCGTTTAGGAGGTAGCTCACAAGGGATGTCGTCAATAAAAACATCTTGAAACCCCTTGAGAAAATTGGATAACTCTAATTCCTTGGTTGCTTTTATTTTCTTTTGTTAAAGCATTAGGTTCATTTTGAGAATCTTTAACAAAAATCATGTACACGTAAATAGAGCTCTTTATTGACTTGTTGAAAGCTGGTGTATGTACAATGGGGATAGTCTTACCCATTACCTTAGCATCTGTATACATGTCTTTTTCCTTAGAATCTCCTTTCAGGGAATTTAACATTGGCAGCCAGGCGATCAAACCATGGTGCCCCTAGGAATACATCCTCATGCTTGAGAGGAGAGATAAAGAAGTCCTCTTTGTCCACATAGCTTTGGACATGAAGCCTCAATTTCCCGATTAAGAGAGTGATTGAAGCTTCTTGCCCCTTGAAAGCACTGTCTACAAGTAGAACATCTCCCATTTCATAGGCTTGTATGCCTAGCTTGGTGTCCAACTCTATAGATATAAAATTGTGGGTAGAACCAGAGTCAAAGAGAATAAAATCATCATGTTCTCTTACCTTTCCCCAAGCATGGCATAGAGGAGATCCTTTGTGGTGAGTTTGGTGAGTCTCCTCCTCTTGGATTTCAACCAACGTAGCTCTAGGAGGATCTTGGCGGTTATTCTTTTGGGGACAAGTGCAGTACGCATGCACTTGTTCGCCGCACTTGAAACATCGGTTATCCTTGCGATAACACTCAAGCTCTTCAGGAAAGAGTTTGTTTTTACCTTTGTAAACTCCCTTCTCTTTAGCTTTGTTGGAGTTGCCCTTAGGAGACTTTTGGACATTGTCCTTCCCCTTAGGCTCGTTGGACCCCTTGTTTTCCGTGGGCTTATTATTTCTTTTAGCCCCCGTTTGGAAATTGATTCGAGAGGCCACCATAGTATGGTGTATCACCGCCAATATGGTACGTGGCCTTTGGGAGTTGACATACTCCGCCATTTCTTCGCTTAAGCCCGCACAAAATTGTTGCTTTTGCTCTCAAAAATCCAACTTTTTGAAGACAGTGGCTTTGAGTTGTAGGTCCCAAAACTTGTCTACATATTTGTGGATGGATTCATAGGGAGAGAGCTTTAAGATTCGCCATTCGGTGAGTACTTTGTCTTTGGCATCGGTGGCCAAAAACTGCTTCATAATGGAAGCTCTTAAAGCTTTCAATGTTCGTGGAGCTTCACCGTTGGCTCGTAGGCTAGACCACCATTGTCTGGCGGACTTTTGAAAGTGCATAGCTACATGGCGTAGCTTAGAGGACTCCGTGAAGCCCTCATCTCCAAACGCCGCATCAAACTGTTGGATAAAGTCCAAGACTTTGTCCGTAGCACCAAACGTACCATCATAGGTAAGGAAAGAGATGCTCTTCCCTCCCTCTTTGAATTTCTTCAGCTTGGACGACCTCTTCCATGAGGCAAAGGATTTCCTATGGCCTCTTCTTTTTGATGGTTCAAAGGTTGCACCATCACTTTCTTCAGAAGGTGGAGAAGAGGGTGACCTCTTTCTCGCCTTTTTCTTGTCTTGATCTTCGTCGTCTTCACCATCACTTTCATAAGAGGAAGAGGATGAAGAAGATGGAGAAGAGGGTGTCCTCTTTCTCTCCTTTTTCTTCTCTTGCTTTTAATCATCCCTCTTTTAATTATGGTGTGGAGAAGAGTGTGATGGTCTTCTCCGCTTTGGTGGTGATGGAGAGCGTTTAGCCCGCCGTCTTCGTGGAGCCATCTCCGCCGAGGTGGCGGGAGACTCACTTCTTTCTCGTTACTTCGGTGGAGGCTCTTGAGTTCTCCTTTGGGAAGGAGATGCATCATCAAGAAGTAAATTCTTGAGCCCTTTGTATGGATTCTCTTCTTCTTCCCGAATCGGAGAGAGACCTCTTTTGGAAGTCTCACAAGGAGGCTTCCTAGGTGTTCTCTCGTCATGGTGGTGAGCTTGGAGAATCCCATGAGCACGGAGCTGTTGTTGCACTTCAGTTTGGAGAGATGGATTGCCCATGGCTTGTTGAAGCCTAGAAACAAGATAGTTAACAAGCATCGGAGCATCATTAGTAGCTTGCTCATTAGCAAAATCAAAGTTATCAACATGAATTTCACTCACTTTACTATTGTCAGCCATTCTAACAACTTTTAGGTGTAAACTTTTTAGGTATACTTTGGCACTTCAAGCCCTAGTTGCTACTCCTCTTTACCCCTTTAGAAAAAGCACTCAAGCTACTGTACCCGTGGCTCGAATACCATTAATTGCAAGGAATAGAAGAGAGGGTCTTTCAACACCAAAACAGCACCGGCTCCTGTCAAGCTTCTAATAGCTCAATTATGGTTAAGCCGTAGGCAAGCCCCGTAGGACTCCACTAATAAGACCATAGCTCTCGACGGTGATGCCCCGTTAACTGCACGAAGACAGGCGCACTGCAAGGCTGAAAAATCCCTATTCTACTTACTCACAGGCAATTAATAATACCAACCATTTATAGCTAGCTTGAGGACCTCCCTTCTTGAGCAAGAAAAGAAAAACCTTGTGCTCTGATACCAATGTAACATTTAATGGCCTAAAAACTTGTGTGTAGCGGAAATTAGCATGAACGTAGTGGGAATTTCATTAGAATAGATTCCTAATGAGAATTACAAGAGTGCTTGGGTGGAGAGAGCAACAAAAAGCATAACACCTAGTTAGATAGCATGAACAATACTTTCAAAAGAGAGAGAAATTAAGCTATTGACAACATTTGAGGACCGGATTTGCATGGAGCCGGTCCCCCCTCCAAAAGGCTTTGTATTATGTTTTCTCCCATCAAGAGAGACATTGTACAATACAATTCTTTGTGTTCCTTCAAAACTAGCTAGTGCAATGAAGATGAAAGCTTCATGCACTAAGCAAAACACTTAGCAAACACAACATGAATTATCCCCGGTCTCACACAAGACCTCACACACCTTTGAAGATGGTGAGAGCTAGCAGGGTATGAGAGTAGATTGAGAGGAAGAAGGAGTATCTTACGAGAAAGATGTACATCTCCTCACATAATCACTCATATTAGCATAGCTTATCTTAGTAATTAGCTTGGTAGAGGAGATGAGCATGCATTGACGCTTGGCTCTTGGTTGGATTTGCATCCACATGCCAAGAGTGTGTCGATGTAGGATTCTATCTCACAAGCTTGGAGTAGGTGATGAGCTCTCCATTAAAGCTTGGGAAGAGATAGTCTTCTTTTCTTCACACATGAGATTGTGTGAGTGTGTGTGTGATAATGCCTTGCAAAAATCAGCCCCATCTCTCTCTAGGGTGAGCCCTCTTGCTATTTGCTCTTCCTATCCTCCCATTGGACCTCCCCAGGCTAGCCAATGACTATTAAGCAGCATAAGTGATAGCCTTCTGACATGTGTCCCCCTTTCCCCTTTTGTGAGAGCTTTAGGTAATTTAATAATTCAACTAAACTCTCATTGGACCCCTTTGCCTCCTGGCCAATAGGAATCAGGCAAGCCATTGGGCTGTTGAATGCTCATTGGACCCCTTGGGAGACTGTCCAATAGTCTTCTAGAGGACTTAATTATCATTGGTTCTTTTATTAAGTGTTTTTAAAGTAAATAAACTAGATTTACTCTACATATTTGTGGATGGATTCATAGAGAGAGAGAGCTTTAAGCTTCGCCATTCGGTGAGTACTTTGTCTTTGGCATCGGTGGCCAAAAACTGCTTCATAATAGAAGCTCTTAAAGCTTTCCATGTTCACGGAGCTTCACCGTTGGCTCGTAGGCTGGACCACCATTGTCTTGCGGACTTTTGAAAGTGCATAGCACATGGCGTAGCTTAGAGGACTCCGTGAAGCCTCATCTCCGAATGCCGCATCAAACTGTTGGATAAAGGCCAAGACTTTGTCCGTAGCACCAAAGGTGCCATCATAGGTAAGGAAAGAGATGCTCTTCCCTCCCTCTTTGAACTTCTTCAGCTTGGACGACCTCTTCCATGCGGCATAGGATTTCCTATGGACTCTTCTTTTTGATGGTTCAAAGGTTGCACCATCACTTTCTTCAGAAGGTGAAGAATTTGAAGAAGGTGGAGAAGAGGGTGACCTCTTTCTCGCCTTTTTCTTGTCTTGATCTTCATCATCTTCACCATCACTTTCATAAGAGGAAGAGGATGAAGAAGATGGAGAAGAGGGTGTCCTCTTTCTTGCCTTTTTCTTCTCTTGCTTTTTATCATCCCTCTTTGAATTATGGTGTGGAGAAGGGTGCGATGGCCTTCTCCCCTTTGGTGGTGATGGAGAGCGTTTAGCCCGCCGTCTTCGTGGAGCCATCTCCGGCGAGGTGGCGGGAGACTCACTTCTTTCTCGTTCCTTCGGTGGAGGCTCTTGAGTTCTCCTTTGGGAAGGAGATGCATCATCAAGAAGTAAATTCTTGAGCCCTTTGTATGGATTCTCTTCTTCTTCCCGAATCGGAGAGAGACCTCTTTTGGAAGTCTCACAAGGAGGCTTCCTAGGTGTTCTCTCGTCATGGTGGTGAGCTTGGAGAATCCCATGAGCACGGAGCTGCTGTTGCACTTCACTTTGGAGAGATGGATTGCCCATGGCTTGTTGAAGCCTAGAAACAAGATAGTTAACAAGCATCGGAGCATCATTAGTAGCTTGCTCATTAGCAAAATCAAAGTTATCAACATTAATTTCACTCTCTTTACTATTGTCAGCCATTCTAACAACTTTTAGGTGTAAACTTTTTAGGTATACTTTGGCACTTCAAGCCCTAGTTGCTACTCCTCTTTACCCCTTTAGAAAAAGCACTCAAGCTACTGTACCCGTGGCTCGAATACCATTAATTGCAAGGAATAGAAGAGAGGGTCTTTCAACACCAAAACAGCACCGGCTCCTGTCAAGCTTCTAATAGCTCAATTATGGTTAAGCCGTAGGCAAGCCCCGTAGGACTCCACTAATAAGACCATAGCTCTCGACGGTGATGCCCCGTTAACTGCACGAAGACAGGCGCACTGCAAGGCTGAAAAATCCCTATTCTATTTACTCACAGGCAATTAATAATACCAACCATTTATAGCTAGCTTGAGGACCTCCCTTCTTGAGCAAGAAAAGAGAAACCTTGAGCTCTGATACCAATGTAACATTTAATGGCCTAAAAACTTGTGTGTAGCGGAAATTAGCATGAACATAGTGGGCATTTCATTAGAATAGATTCCTAATGAGAAATTACAAGAGTGCTTGGGTGGAGAGAGCAACAAAAAGCATAACACCTAGTTAGATAGCATGAACAATACTTTCAAAAGAGAGAGAAATTAAGCTATTGACAACAGTTGAGGACCGGATTTGCATGGAGCCGGTCCCTCCTCCAAAAGGCTTTGTATTATGGTTTCTCCCATCAAGAGAGACATTGTACAATACAATTCTTTGTGTTCCTTCAAGACTAGCTAGTGCAATGAAGATGAAAGCTTCATGCCAATTCCCCCCCATGGTTGACCTTTGGACACAACCTTTGAATTTTGGAACCTTAGCATTTTGGAAGTCTTAATGGGCTGAACCTTAAGGTCTTTTTAGCCCATTGTTGCACATGGCTCTTTTGCAGATGGCCCCCCCTTTGGATCCCTATTTTTCCTCCTTTGGATCCCTACTGTGGCTGGTCTGCTAGCTTAACCAATTTTCTAGCTTTTTCTCCCCTAGCGCTTCCCCATATTAAATGATCAGTTTAACATGAGAAAATCATTTAGGAGAATTAGATATTGATTATTATGACAAGAAAAACCCCCTACAGACCGGCGTACACTCTTTGGCAGTATCCACATGCAATTCGCTGCTAGTCCATGGGTTGGCCATGTGCGGGCTGGGGCCCGTTCCTGTATGCCTCTCCCCTTAGAAGCCAATCCCTCCTGCGGGTCGGTTCTCGCAATCATGTTTGAGCATGCCATGGCAGATTAAAGACGAGAGAGAGAGAGAGAGAGAGAGAGAGAGAGAGAGAGAGAGAGAGAGAGAGAGAGAGAGATAGATAGATAGATAGATTTTATTATCGTCCTCGGAGGTCAAATATGACCTATGGGACCAAAGTTACATGTGATGTAGTATGTGTATGGGTGATGAGTGACTCTCGATGCTCCAAAATTGTAGTGATGAGAGTCGCAATGGAGAGCCCACACTTTGGCTAGGAGAGGAAAGTGTGTAGGTCTAAGTTATGGCTGAAAATGTGAGAGAAGCAAGTTCGGATGTGATCAAAAGCTGAGCACTCTAGTAGTGTGTGGTACTCAGACTCTCGAACTTGCAGTGAGCATAATGTGCACAATCGATTTGACTCTTCTCCATTGCCCCAACGCCCTATCTCGCATCGAAGGAAATGGGAGCTAAGCCGAATTGCTGCGATAGTGCGTATTGCGGACAAGGGAATAGGCTCAAGCATGTAAGTGTGAGTACGGTTTCCTCTCTCAGCGAAGAACATGGTTTTGTAGTTGGGGGCAATATAGGTGGTGTAATGTATGAAGCGTGACCCACCGGATTTCTCCCAAGCCGTAATACATTGGCGTTGTAGAAAAGCTTCATTCACTTGAGAGTCAATTGAAGCATCATGTAGCAAGTGTAATGCATCCCATCTCCCAAACCACTTCTTTATGTCTTGCATCCATCCCGTGCTCAAGATCTTGCTTTTATACGTCTTTTGAACTTTTTTGCTTGCTTCCCATGCAATTGTAGGAAGTCGATGTGAGGGGTTTTGACGCATCTTTATCATGTACTCCACAACCCTTTCCATGCCCATAACCTCAATTGGAAGAGATCCCGACTCAAGAAGTAGGAGCATATATGGTGTTTGTGTCTTGACTTGGAGAAAGTTTGTAAGAAAACGCTTTTGGACATTCTCAAACTCTTTCCAAGTAGACTTTGAGATGCTCCCGCCCCACACTTCAACTCCATAAAGAAGAACCGGTGTCACCAATGCATCAAAAAGATACTTCTTGAGAACCCAACACTTGATGTTTCCCGCATTACACATGTTCTCAAATGCATAATATGCTCTCTTTCCCGCTTCCAAACGACGCATAGCACATTTATGCCACTTGTGATTGGATGGAACCTCAAGGCCAAGGTACTTAAAGCTCTCAACAACTTCAAGTGTCTCATTGTTGTACACAATGCATGGCTTCTCCTTATGGTTGGTTTTCACAAGCATAACCTTTGTTTTGGATTCATTTACAATCAGCCCACTATGCAAGCAAAAGTTCTCAAGGACAACCATAAGCTTTTGTGCATCTTCTAAAGTGTGTGCTAGAAGCACTACATCATCCGCATACAACAAAAGCATGATTACCGCATTGCAAATAGTGACCTCTTCAATGCCTTCTTCTTGCATAAAGTCAAGTACCATTTGTTCCAATTGATCGATGCATAGACCAAAGAGAGTTGGTGACAATGGACATCCTTGTTTAACCCCAATAGTGCTTACAAAAATTTCTGAAATTTCTCTTCCCATGCGCAATTGACAAATCACCTTCTCATAGATTCGAGAAACCGCAAGCATAAACTCACTTGGCACTTGGAGTTCTTCCATCCTTCTCCACAAATTGTTACGTGGAATCATATCAAAGGCTTTCTTAAAGTCCACAAAACAACAATACAATCGCTTGCCTTTCAACCGACTTTCCTCCATGAGAACACGAAGAGTGACAAGATGATCAATGGTGCTATGGCATCGACGAAAACCCGCTTGTCCCTTTGCACGCTTGTCATTCTCTTCAGCCCAATCACTCAATTTCATTTCCATTATGCACCCAAACAACTTTGCCATAAGAGACCCAATCATTATAGTCCGGTAGTTGCTTACATTCTTTACATCCCCTCCTTTATGCAAAGGCTTAACCCAATTAGTACTCCAATCATAAGGCATACCATGTTGAAGTGCAAGGTTGAACATATCACACATCCACTCATGGGTAAAATCTCCCGTCCATTTGATCATCTCCGGCTTGATACCTTGAAGATCTCCCGCTTTGCGAGTGGCCAACTTTTCAAGCCCACCGCATACATCCTCAATAGTAAAAAAAGACGGCATACATGGGAGTGAACCATAAAATGGCATTTTTTCAGTATTTTCTTGCTCATATAATTGCCTACAATGTGTGTACATATCCACTAGACTCAAGTTACCAAAATTCTCAATCCGCTTGCCTCTCAAGTTTCTCCAAAATCTTCCACATGCATGTGCCTTTTCTTGGACTTGAAATTCTTGTTGCTTTACTTCCCATCTTCTTCTCTTCTTTTGAATCAATGCCTTGTATGTATGCAAATGACTTTGATAGTTGTCTTTGTCCATAGTTGCATCAAGCTTTATCAAGGACTTTCGAGCATCTTGACATTCTTTATCAAACCACCTTTTGCGTGATCTATCTTTGTTGATACCATGGAGATGCTTTATGGCAAAGCATTCTTCCGCACAAGAACAAATAGCTTTTTTGAAAGCTTCCCATTTAGTTTCCAATGGTGCATCACATTGAAGCTTTGTCATCCATAATTTTTGCTCAACCATTTTAATGTACATTGGTGCCCGTTTGAAATCCATACATAGTGATAACTTCTCTTTCCTTTGGCTGAGATTATCATGCTTAGTTGCTTCTCCACATGAAAGGTCAATACATAAGGTGCGATGGTCGGATTCCGGGGTCCATTGACCAAACATAAAACTCTTTATGCGATACATGATGGCTTCAGAGAGTAGCATATAGTCAATCACACTATCCCCATTATGTCTTCTACATGTAAATCCATTGGTTCCACTCCACAAAGATACACCATTGGCAATGAGCATACCCGTGCTATTACACATGTGTAAAAGTAACTTTCCATAGTGATCCGGCTCTTTCTCATCCATTGAAGTACGATCATACAAGTGAACTTCCTCCAACTCCCTTGAAATGTATGGCATATCAAATTGTTGAGTATCATGTTGCAATGTTTTTGTGTGAGCATTCATATCCCCAAATACAATAACATCACCTTCACCTTTGAAATAAGCAATGTCCTCTTCCAAATCAGAAAATGGTTGATCTCTATCCATGCAAGCATAAAAGGGAGAATCATGATGAGGAATGTAGCAACCGGCTACAAAAATGGGTGCTCTTTTTGGTGTCATAATTTTCAGCCATACATAACGTTTGTACTTGTCATCTTTCACAATTGATACAAAATCTTCCAATCCTTTCTTAACCATACATGCTAACCCTCCTTGTCCTCTTCGTTGCTTGAGATTCTTTGACCACATCAATGAATGTACATTGTAATCCTCCAAGCCGTCAATCCTTTGTGTATCATGCTCCCAAGTTTCAACAAGAAGTACAACATCGGCTTTGCTTGTTAGTTCATCAATGCCAACCCCTGCATTCCATGGGTATCCATTACAATTCCAAAAGCATATTTTCAATTGTAACTCGGTCTCATAGGTCACGCATCCCTATTTGCTTGAGAGACTTGCCTCCTCCTTGGGCACATTTTCTTCATGAGAGATCTCCTTGTTTTTATTATTCTTTTCCTCATATGCCTTGCGACGCATATTTTGTTGCTTAATAGTGCGATCTTCACATACAAAACATTTTGTATCCCTCAAATAGATCCAACTATTATCAAGGATAATCTTTTGCTTGGTCTCATCCGGCATGGTGCATACAATTGGCCGTTCTCCCGAGCGAGGAGCTCCTTGCTTCCCCACTCTATGTGCTCCATAGACCATAACTCCGGACATGCCAAAGTGGGTTTTGAAGAAATCTTCAATAACAATGGCAAGAGAAGGAGGTGTCTCTAACTTCTCTTCGGGGATTCCACGAATAACAATGTTCTTGGAACGTCGCTCCCGTTCTTTCAACTCCTCCACATCCACATTCTCAACATTCTTTGTTTGAACCATAGCTTGCATGAGTGAGGAATTAGAAACCACATTGCTACCACATACATCAGCCCAAGACTTGTTTGTGCATACATTTTTCATGTCGCATACATCCCGGCTCATAGTGTCAAATTTCTCCTCTTTCAATACATGGTCATGCTCTACTTTGCTCATCCGCTCCTTCAAAGCATTTAAGTCCACAAGAGAGCGTTTACATTCCTTGACTTCCTCTTCAAGTTGCATCAAACGTGTTGTTTGCATCTCAAGTGTCCTCTTGAGATTTTCATTCTCAACCACAAGTACCCTTAGTGTGCCATTCTCCATTGCAAGTGCTCGTAAGTCTTCGCCTTGTTTGTTTACGGTCTCTTGCAATGATACTAAGTACGCCATGATCATGGTTTCCGATGTCGTTGGTTGGGTGGTTGTGTTGCTATCTCCACACTTAGGAGATTTTGGATCACTTTCCACAATGGTTGTGGATCTTGTTGAAGAAGAAGAACCCTTGCGAGTGCCGGAAGACATTGTAGGTAAAATAGGAGATGAGAATCAATTTTGTTGAACCTGTTCACTTCGGAAATGCTGCTACAGAAACGTCTTCCATAACTCTGAAAATTTCTGTCTTTACATCAATGTGTAGAGGACTTTGTGCTCTTCGATTGAGGCTATAGATCACCCAAATCGGAGAGAGAGAGAGAGAGAGAGAGAGAGAGAGAGAGAGAGAGAGAGAGAGAGAGAGAGAGATAAGATCCATGCAAAGCCTTCCATGCCTCTCTCTTGCTTCCCTTTTCCCTTGAGCTCTAATACCAGTGTGAGAGACTGGGGACAATCACATACTCTTCTCCATCCAACCGTACTATATATAGGCCCTTGGTCCTACCTACATATAGACCCTTATACTATACATGTGTGCTTGTCCTACCCTTGGCTTGGTTGACATTTAGTATGTGTGACACCATATCAATTGAGACCTATTTTAGTATGTGTGACTATCCTAATTTGTGTGACTATTAGCCTACGTGGCATTGAGTCTCGATTCAGCTTACTTCAGTCCAAAGTCCAACGAGAGGATTGTTGGGATTATGGCGTTTGGCTTAGACCTCTCAAATTCTATGGGCATGGCCCTTCGTATTTGAGAGGTCTAGGCGAAAGGCCATAATCCAACATTGCACACTTCTCACCTTACTATTCTTGCACAACTCATCCCCTTTTCTTTTTAACTTGAATTTGGCAAGGGTACACACACACACACACACACACACACACACACACACCAACTTCCACAAAGCAAGTGCAAGCTACTTTAAACATGTGAGCTTAGTCAAACTTGGTAAAGAAGAAACCTTACCAATTATGGTGGGATTGACCTAACCTTAGGCCTTTAAATTTCCCTAACAAATTAAAAACCGTGCTTACCTTTAAATTCATTGGCTTGGGTGCAAGACCTTTGCACAATCGTTTGGAGGCTTTATGAAGCTGACTTGGGATAGAGCCTACCTGCTAATTTAGAACCTATTAAATTAGGATGGACTCTGGTAAAGGTTAAACTCACTCTATGTCTTTTAGAACTTCACGTCCTGTGCAAAACCTTAGCATAGTGCTTTGGAGGTACCATAAAGCTGATCCCAAAACTTGTTAAATTTGGACTTAATCTGGTGAATTTTAACTTTATCCTAAGGCTTCTTAGACTTCATACCCAAAGTCCGATGAGTAATTTCAATTACTTGAAAGTAACACATCTAGGTTCTATCTTAAGACTCCTATAAGTGCTTTAGGCAATCTCTTTTGTCTTGTACCTTTTATGAAGGTTGCCCATGATAGATTCATCCTTTCTTGACTTGTACTTTTGATCGAGATAAGTGAACAACAATTACCCTTGCTCTTTTATAAACTTCTCTCCTTTGGTCCCAAGCCTTTCACCTAACTAAGTCTATATACACTTTAATCAATTCCACTTTATTCTCTTTTATTTTTCCCAAACTTAAGTGGCTAAATTAAGATAAGAAATACTTTTAAAAGTTTAATAAAATTTTCATGACAACATGGGCATGCTTTAGCACTATGGATCTACTATGTCTCCAACTAGCTTTAGACCTAAAGTTTCTTCCTTGATATTAGATTTTTCTTTTTAGTGAAATGTGAAGAAGGGTTTTTCATTGGCCGATGATCCGCTCAGCTTATAAAGAGTTTTTGATACATTACGTAGTACGGTTTGAGCAAGTTATTCTTACTATCAATGCCCAGCAATTAGTTTTAGACCACAAGGCAATCAAAACTGGTGTAAAGTGATCAACAAGAGCAAGCTCAGAGGATGGCACATGTAGTGGAGTGACAAACAATGGAGATACATGTTGAAAGCAATTCGGGCCTTTGCTAGTTCAAGTAGACATACTATCCTCTTTTGCTTGCTCCTTCATCAAGCACTTTGGATAGCTAGTGAAGCAACAAGTACAGGTGGAGGCAATGTAATTTATTCAAGGTGTCACTAAGAGGAGGAAACTATTATTCACCTCTTCTTCTTCTGCCATCCAATCCTCAATCGTTATAGGTGGTGCATTATTCTATGGTCGCTCTACACCATAAGGCCTTCATCAGAGAGAAGTCCTCCTTTGGGAATGCATTGGGCGGATATCCCCTTGTGGAGTATAACGAGAGGCCACATCCCATGTAATATTTGGATGTATAGAAATGCCAAAGTTTTTGGAGGCCCTTGAGTACATATGCACTCTAACATTCTGGAAGTTCCAAATAAAAGGTTGCAATGAGCACTCAGTTTCCGACCTTCAATCTCAACATAGGTGGCAGGTGTGGAGTAAAAAACTTTTGGAGCTATACTCTCCGAAAAGACAACTTATGATTGAAGGTCTTCAAGAAAATCTACTCAACCTTCCAAAGGATGGCAGTTCAGGCGTCTGACCCCCTATTGGTGCTTAATTCTTGTCATTCATGGTCTTGTTGGTCATCCCATATAATAAGTTTGTGGGACATTGATCCCTGTAGCTGTGTAACAGGATTTCCCTTATACTTTCTCTCCCTCTTTCAATTGTATTCAACATGCTATTCAAAGGAAAAATATGGTGGACGGAGGTGCCTCTTGTTAGCATTTGCCTGTCCAACGGGAGTTACTGCTAAAGGAGTACTTTCAATTGTATGTGAACACTTGATTTAGTTTAGTGATTTTATAGTATTTTCTAGTGTAGGTAGTGCAGACATCTCCTTTGTGATGGCCTTGTTCAACATGCCAATTACTCGCCACCCTGTGCAAGAATAGCAAAGAAAAGCTGGGAAAGAGTGTTGAAGTGGCGTAAAGGTTATGCCAACGGAAAAGCGATTGAAACAAAATGATGCGGTGTTGGAAAGTTGCCATCACGCAACATGCAATCTCACTGCCAAGCTCGCTAGTACCATGGTCCATGGTCCATGCTCTCACCCTTGTTTCCACAACAATAGGCCATAGCCTGCCTAGCTGGGGCAGCAACAGCAGGAGCCTAGTAGAAGTGGAGGGTCGGTCCCTTTCGCCCCCGCAACCATCTCTCTCACGTCTTGTTAGTTTTGCTTTCAATGGGCTCACACATTGGACTGGTTCTCTCTCTCTCTCTCTCTCTCTCTCACTCACACACACACACACACACACACACATGAGCGCTCTCACGCACACACCCACCTTCGCTTTCACCACGCTTCTCTCTGTATCTGCTTATTCGCCCCATCTTTTGGCTGCTTAGGGTAGACGGCTTGTCCCTTCCGCATTTGCTACCCACTGCTGTCTTCGTTTTTCGCACCCAATTTGTCTCACCTTCGCACCTAAAATACCGTAGCTCCTCCTGGATATGGCGGTCAGGCTTCGCGAAAACAATGTAGCATTGTAGCTCCATGAGAGCATTTCTGCGGCAGAAGCTTCCGCTGGACTCAACTCCTCGAGGTAACCCCAGAGAGAGAGAGAGAGAGAGAGAGAGAGAGAGTGGGTGTTTCCTTGGGCATGCATCTGCATGGCAGTTCTTCTATTTCAGCGCTTCATCATGAAGGTATGATGGAGGTACTGTAGTAGACTAGCCATGGAAAGCATAACTCAGCCTTTCCATGGGTTAACTTGTAGTAGGGTGGCTCACTCATTGTGGAGCTACTGGGAAAGTGAGCTATATTGCATGACAATCTCAACACAATTCGCACTTTGAAGCTAGATCTCTCTACCAGGAGATCTAGCTTGCTCGACACAGGTTGCACCTATGCAACGCACGGAATTCTTAACTGCTTATAGAAGCAAGATTTATCTGGGTTCAGAAGTTTAGCAGAAAATGATGTCTTTGCGGTCTTGGTAACTTTCGTATACTTGCTCTGCACTGCATATCGTTGCTAGAATTGGTTCTATAGTTATAACTTCGATAATTAGTGTCTGTTTTTGAGTGAACAAGCGCATTTTCAAGAGCTGTTGTGTACATTCTGCTCCTAACACCTTTCTCAGTCACATTTTTGCATCTGTTGTTCGATCCTCTCCTGCTATTAGAGCTGATTTTGCTGCTTGGAAATTAATTTGCCATGTTGGCGGCAGAACTTTGCACGAAGGCTACATGAGCAAATTTTCTGTATTATGTAGGCATATGAGCTTGAAACCCTCAGCTTGTCACGATGGGAAAGTCTAAAAAACTGTTCAAAGCCTTGGTGTCTGGTGTCAAGGCTTTCAAATCACCATCCAAAGAGAAAGCTGAGAAGGATAGCTCCCCTAACAAACCTGAGAAAGATCACCTGGTAGGTCTAACGATGACTCCCTCTTCTTTTTCTGCTGAAGGTTTGTTTCTAACAAGGTCTTCTAATTTGGTTCCTTGAAACAGAGAAAGGGAAGCAAGGGAAAATGTCTTTGGAGCTTAGGCAAATCATCTTCTCGAAATCGTGACTCTTTATCTGCTGCTGCTGCTTTTCTGGATGCTCCTGAAATCAAGGCTGTGCAAGCTGAGAACTTGCATGTCAAGGATGTGCTGCCCTCTTCAGGATCGCGTGCTCCGGATTCTCATCATCCCTCCAAGGGCCTGAATAGCATACAGGAAAAACCTCTTACTGGCCGCCGTCCATTCAGTTATGTGAAGGATTTTGACCAAGAAGAACAGGCTGCAGTCAAGATACAGGCTGCAATTCGACGTTACCTGGTGGGTTCAGTTTTTACCAATCTCTGTATGAACTGGAAATTTTGAGTGTGCTTTAGTGTTCCAAGAGGTTTGTTTAATTCCTGTATAACTTTGGAGCTTGGATGTGTCTCTATAGTAAATTGATTATTTGGTTGGAAGGTCGTTGGGTAGCCAATTTGTTTTTTTTGAGGGGGTTGTGTGCATGCACAGACTACATGGAAAGCAGCACCGTTTGAACTGTGTCCACACACACACACACACACACATAAATCCTCCTCAAAAAAGACAAATTGGCTACTCAACATGGACAAGAAGCAAGTTCCAAGCTGACCTCCTTTGGGTTCTTTGAATATTGATGTTGGTCATATATGTGTGTCACTAGCAGTGCTTGCCTTTTGTTTTGTCGAAGAGGCTTGAAAGTTTGACCCCGTTGCAGGCTGCAAAGCGCGTTTCTCAGGCATTACAAGCATTGGTGAGGCTTCAAGCGTTATTTCGAGGGCGATTAGTGAGAAAGCAGGCAGCTGCAGCCCTTCGATGTATTCAGGCCCTGGTAAAAGTTCAGGCTTTAGCTCGGGGTCGTCGCGTTCGGTCTTCTGAGCTTGGTCAGCTGATTCAAAGGCATATTCAACAGTCAAGACAACAGAAGAAAAAACCAGCAGTATGTCTCTTTATACCTTTCTTGTTTATCTGATAGGAGACGGACTCTTATCAGCTCTTTGCTGTTGGTTCCCACAGGATGGATGGGTGAGCAGCACAGCTACTTTAGAGCAGTTGCAGGCAAAGGCGCAGAGCAAGCAAGATGCAGTGATGAAACGGCAGCGTGCCCTGGTGTATGCATTTTCTGAACAAGTTAGTATCATGTCAAAGAGCAATCCCATTGAAAAGAAGTAGCTATGTTTTATTTATAATGTGGGCCGTCTGTATTGCAGCTCAACAGAGGCTCATCCAAGCAAAATTCTTCAGTTCTTGGTTATCAGCCAGACAAGAGCCATTGGGGTTGGGTTTGGTTGGAACGGTGGATGGCTGTACAACCAGTGGGGATTCCTTATAATCTGCCAAAAGATCAACACAACAAATTTGAGACCGGCAAAAGTAAACTGGATGGTGATCTGCATACAGAGGCCTACGAAAGAGACCTCTCACCTCCGAAAGAAGTTGCAGAGAACAATCATTTCACATGCATTATTGAGAATAAAGACATCCGTATAGTCCCAAATGATGCTGACAATGACGCCGTGAGTATAGGCTTTGCACCTGAGGAGAAAGAAACAGTTTTCTGTGTTGGATCAAAGAATTTGCAGCAGGTGGTGGACAAAGAAGAGGATTTTGTAGTCGAAGCGTCAACTCCAGACGTGGGGAAAAAGCTTCTACCATCACCTCCCCCACCCCCTCCTCCACCTCCACCAGTGGGTGTGAAATTGATGAGAAAACCTTCACCACCGGCTTTGGTTCAGGCACCTCCTTTGAATATTCCACCCCCATCACCACAGGTTTGCACGAAGGTGGTTCAAAGATCTCTGCTACCTATTCCACCCCCACCTCCCCCACCACCTCCACGTACGAAACGAGCAAAGCCTTCAGCTGCACGTGAAAGTAGCTTATCTGAATGCCAGCAAGCAGCCAGCTCAGTAGCTACATCCTCTGAGATTTCAAAAATGTCCCACTCAACTTCATTAACATCTGCCTCTCAACTGCTTGAGGGGGAAATCTCAAGCAGTAATGTGACATTACCTTTTTCTGCTGCAGCACCACCTTTTGCCGATTTCTCAGGCTCACCAAATGCGGCTTCAATGCCGTCAACCTCATTGCCAAATGAATACTTGCCATTACCAAGCATGCCAGAAAGCTACCATGAACCACGACTTGCTGCTTCTACAGCCTCATCAATCACATCAAGGACTAGTGGGATTACGCAAGATCAGTGTGAAAAGGTACCTATTTCAACACCAATGTCAAACGCTCCATCCAAATCGATCTGTCTTTCACAATCTTCCATGTCACCAACGCTCTTCCTTGAACCATTGGCTCGTTCTCCACATCAACATGCAACTTTGCGCACCCCATTAATCATTCCCACTGCCACAGATGATGTGTCGGATTCGGCAGAGGAGACTAGAATGACTGCCATTGAGGATGATCGCCCATCAGGAGGGGAGCGAGGAATGGCTACGGTCGACGATGAAGGGGGTGGGTGTGTAGACTTCAATGGTGGTAATGGTGAAATCGATATGGATTTTGATGAGCCTGATGTGGGGAATGTTCTTAAAATTGATGAGGCCCTCCAATGTAATGATCTGACAGAGGAAAATGGAAGGGATGATGCCAATGGTGTGGTCAATGTTGAAAAGGCCATGGAGCCTGTTCTGAATAAGCTTGCAGCAAGTCCACCTCCTAGGCCGGGACAGCTTACGGATACCATATCACCATCTCTTCCCAACTACATGACCACCACCAAGTCCTCGAAAGCCAAGATCCGAAGCCCAACTCAGAAACTGGACTCTCCCAAGCAGAAACTAGACCCACCGAAGCCAAGATTTGATGCATCGAAGTCGAAAGTAAATTCCCCCAAGCAGAAGCTCGATTCTCCAAAGCAGCGACGGGAGCTCTCCAAGCAGAAAACTGACTCTCCCACCCAGAAGGCAGATTCTGCAGTGAAGCGAAGGCATTCGTTGTCGGCAGTAGAGGGCAAAGCATCCCCAGGAGCAAACAAGGCAGAGTCGCATGTATGGGCAAACAGCAAGGGTCAGCTAGGATCACTGAGGGGGGATACAAGCATGGAGGAGTCCCCTCGGTCCAATGGGCATTCGCGCAGACTTGAAAAGTAGGGGAATTTCGGTTCGGATTGAGAGATTTCTGCTTAGGATCTGCATGACAGGTATTTGAAGATTGTACTTGGCTTGTGTAAAACATGGAGTCTGAGGGTGCTGGAGCTGGAGTGCTAGTGTAGTGACTTCTTGGAAGGGAGGCCAGCACCCACAAGCATAGAATAATATACTGTTTTCTTTTGGGGGGTTGAGGCTTTTATGTTGACTAGAGTCTAGCAGTTATGCATGTGTGCTTCACTTTTTACACGTCTGCTTAAGGAGCTCTTTGTACCTTCTTTTTCAGTACACATCTTTCCAGCTTCTGCTTGAAATAGACTTATTCTTAAGGATTCACCTTGCTCAGAACAAGGTTGCAAAGAGTGCTCACCAAAGAGATTTCTCTGAGCCAGTATTAGAAAAAGGAAAAGGTTCAAAATATATCATTTGTTAACTCGATTTAGTGGGTTTGCCATGAAAATGTGAAAAAAAGGCCCCTTCTTTCTCGTGTGGTTGAAATCTTAGAAAAACTACATTGAAGCTTGGCTCTTCTGAGACACTGCTGACTCTCTCTCTCTCTCTCTCTCTCTCTCTCTCTCTCTCTCTCTGTCTGGTAGCATGCAGTTATAATCTTGTTCATGTCTAACGTCTCTTGTGTTCCAAGGCCTTCAGAGATATGAATACCTTACTTTTCTTGTCTCACAGGTATGCTTTTAATTGTGCATCATGTAAACAAATAGAAGAGAAGATAATTGGGTGTCTGTTTCTATTGTTTTATGTGGGAATTCACATTATTTGAAATTTATATTTGATTAAAACGAGAGGGGAGAGGTCCTTTATCATTGTCCAAACTGTAGTGTTGGCTTTAGATCCATCAAGCAATGGGTGCCTACATGACATAAATGGTATATAAAATAGTCCTAGGAATTAACAATTGGAAGAAAATGGGCCAAAAAAAAGCACATGGATGCTCCCACTAGAACAGCACAACTACACTTCCAAACTTACTCTTCAATGCTAGATGGGTGGTCCATTGCTAGCAAAAGTAGTTAATGAGTCGATCTAGCAGAGTGTCTTTGGTAGAACATTACTTCACGTTGATACAAACATCCTTGATATAGTACCAAACAAAGTGGCTGAGAATTCAAAGCGGTTTTATCCTCAAAATGATATGAAAATGTGCCAAAGCATAGCACTTCGCGAGTTTGAGTAGGATAGTCCAACACAAACACTTACTGAATAGTAGCAACGCAAGGGATGGTCGATAGTTTGCTCCATAGAAGAAGAGGTAGTAGTTGTTGCTCTTGTGAGATTTCCTAGAGCTAATTCCAAAGATGTATAGAAATCAATAACCAAAAGTTGATCTTTGAGTGTCACCAAAGCCAAACCCATGGAAGTTAATAAAGCCAATAAGCACATCATTACCATATGAATACCATAGTCAACAGAGTGAGAAAGGTGTACTTCAATAGCCATCTTCAAATGAGAGCTATTCTGACTAGAAAATTGACTCAAGATACAAAAATGGGTAGTTCTTAGCCAAGTAGAGATCAAACTATTTGCTTGCACAACGCTATCATATCTACCTTATGAGTACCATCATCTTTGGATGGGTTTCAATTGGGATCCACAAGACAAGGTCACTATTGTACTACCAATCCCAAAAAATGGTGCAACAAACAAAGTTTAGACATAAAAAGGTGCACGTGAGCACAATGGCACTGCCCAAAAAACTTCTATTGTGTTGTTCAAGAAGAGAATGCACGATAGAATTTCATTTTTCATACTCATGTTGAGAGTCATATCTTCATTAAGAGGAGGATGGGCTCTAGGAGTTCACTTTATTTTCCATGAGATTATGGAGGTGATTAAGATTTTGAAAAGTAGGTGCATGCAACAATGTGTGCGCGAGATTTAGGTGTATAAGAGATGTCCAAATGTGTATTGTTTTGCCCCAAGAACAAAGCGAATGATTTCATGAACTTAGACCCTTTTTTTGAATTTAGTGAGCACTTGAGATCTATAGGTAGAGCTCTTTCTATAGATATGCACATAATATACCTTTTCTTGCTAGTTTTTATGAAGTTCATTTGGAAGAGAAAATTTGAATTCAAAAAAATTAGTTGTTTTTGTCCGATTGAATCGACTACCATCCTTTGATTTCTTTCTATGTGCAAAAGTTTTGATTCCTTAAAGTGCCAGATAAAGTGGCTCTCCTAGACCCCAAACTCCTCTTTATTCTTATTGTGTGCCCTTTTTTTAGAAGGTACATTCTTGGTGTATACAAGTTAATGAACCCTCGGCTAGCTAGCAGAAAGGTTGAAATAGCTCAATTGGCTTGTTTGGTCCCTTGAGAGTAATGCTTATTTCATTGTGGTTGTCCTTGTGGATTATGGTAAGCTATCACTTGAAGTAATGTGTTTGTTGTTTTACTCGAACCTTATTCGCAAGGAATATAAAATTGTTGAAAACTTTGTTTTCTTCATTATGAAATTATTTTTTAAATGAGTAATGGAATAAAGCATTATACATGCTAAAATTTCGATCTTGTCTATATTTTCTTATGCAGAAATTGTCTTGTGGAGTATGCTTCAAGGAATTGTGTATATAGAACTGTTTGTTGCTTTGTACATCTTTTCTACCCATGGCATACTGGCCACATATTGCTATCAGTATCTTGTTGACCATAAAATGGTTATTTTTTACTATTTTTTTTACGAACGTTTGTTAAAATTCTATCAAGTGTCTTTTTGTAGCAGATTGAGCATTCCTGCTCGAGGTGATACAAGAGGACATCCGGAAACACTAACAAGTCACCTGTCCACCTTTGAACCCCATGAACCAAGTCCCGAAGAACAAAGACTCAACCAATCAAGCTAGCTCCTTTGGAAAAAATCCTTTTTTTTTGTCAAACGCAAAAAAGTGAGTGTAGATATAAAATGAAAAAATAAAAAAACCCATGCTCCACTACTTTGGACAAATTCTATCTAGGGTCTCCAACAAGTTGTAGAATGTCAAATGGTTTTCTCCATACCCAACTTCAGAAGAACTCATTGCAAAGAGACCTTTTTGCATGCGCTCAAAGCAATCTAGAGATGTGTGCACGCGTTATAAATCATGGTATCCTAGATCTATGCTTGGCTTTAGCTTTATGTCATGGCGCATAATCCTCTTTTCTCTTTTCTATGGAGATCTCCTTTGGGTATATGATTTTTGACACACTGAAGAAAATGTTTATCTGTTCTGAAGGTGTACTAGCTTTGTGAGATAGCTAAATAACACACCACATTAAATGAGGGGTAGTGCCAAAAACTCCACGAATGGGGTTCGATCCTACAACCCCACGAACCTAGCTACAAACTATTTGGGCTAACCACTTCACCCGCACGCACACGGTATATCTCAATCCATGTTTATAATTTCGTAGTGTGAACCAACATACATTGTCCTGGTTTTTGGGGTTTGATTTGTGTATGGTTTAATTTTGACGTGACACTTGTGGTTGCGATTATCTCGATCTTCGTACGTAGACTTTCAAAACATAGATCCCCTCGCCCCCTTACATTAAATGTCGAGTGTTACTTAGTCCTTAGGCCCTAGCAAAGTAGAACTTTGACAACTTTGAAGAAAATGTTTACCAAATGTTGTGAAGGTGTACTAGCTTTGTGTGATAGCTATGTAACACCCACCTTAAATGAGGGATGGTGAAAGGATTGATGGCCATGATGAGCGGGTAGAATCTCGAGGCAGGGTAAATTCACATAGTGCCAAAAACAAAGTTGTACGGAGGTTCCCCCACAACCCGGGTTTTGGATTTACAACCCCGTAGATCAAGCTACAAATTATGTGGGCTAACCACTTCACTCGCACACACTTCGTGTATTCCAACCCATGTTTATAATTTTATATTGTGAACAACATATGCTGCACAGGTTTTGGGGGTTTAATTTGTGTCCCCGTTTAATCTTGACATGACACTTACAATTGTGGTTGCCTCGATTGTCGTGCATGGACTTTCGGACCGTAGATCCGGATCCCCAAGATTAAAAGCCGAGTGTTACCTAGTCCTAAGGCTTTGTGTGATAGCTATCGACTAGCAAATTTTTAGTAGAATTTTCTAAAAGTATTTTGTTTTTTCATTTTTCTCCAAAATAAATGTAGGAAAATTAAATTCTACAGAATGTTTGTCTTTGAAAAGGCCCAAAATATGGTTGCTTGTCTTCATAAGGTGCAAAGTACGGCCGGCCGCCTTCGGCGGCCTCTCTCTCCCCCTCACTCATATAAATCGAAACTCACCGGATGCAGCAAACATTGACACGTGGCACTGGAAAACCAGTCTCCTTAATATATAGTATAGATAGTGAGTAAATATGTGTCGAAAACAATTTTTGTTGCATGTTTCTACCTTGTTCTCTCCTTGTCTTGTCCAGGATATTCTTGAATTGGTTCATTACATCCAATACCATCTACAGGAAACATTGTGATATCTAAATGCTTGAAACCATTATTTTGTAAGGAGTGTTTTAATGCTTTTGCTATCATTCAACGATTATTAATAGTTGTGGTAGCATTTGTTGAATTACCCATGATTTTGATGGCACGTTTATCACACTCCCTTTCAGAAGTAGGGGGTACCTAGCTGTAAAAAATGGGAAAAAAACACCGAATCTGAAAGGATACCAGCGCAAATCAGAAGGAAGTTGAGATGGCAATTGGACGTTGGCACACTCTCAGGCAAAGTTTCCCGCTCTCAGGCAAATTTTTCTGAGAGAGAGAGAGAGAGAGAGAGAGAGAGAGAGAGAGAGAGAGAGAGAGAGAGAGATGAGGGCGGGGGGCGGGCGGGGATGTTTTTTTAATACTGCATGAATCGCGGCACTGATCACAACATCGCAAGCTGCTAGATTGGTTAGCTGAGATCTTTGTGAGTTGAGGCTCTTGCGGGATTGAGTTCAAAACCTGCTTCTGACTTTTGAAGGGTAGGAATATTGAGGCTGGATGTATCCCTCATATGGGAGGAATCGTACAAATAATTATGTAAATCGTACAAATGGTGAATCATGTGCTCTTCAACTTTATTCATAAGTAAAACTTCAAATAAGTTTCTAATTATCGGAGATTGGTCTTACAAGGTGGTCAATAAACTCTGTTTACCCCTCGGTGGGCTAGCCTGAAACTCGGGGGTGTGACAGGGGAGCTTGTTAGCAAATGCAAAAGAGCGGTGAAAACTTTGGGGGTGGGGAGAACTTACAAGGTATTTTCACAACTCTGCATCTCATTGGTCCCCGTGATTGATTAAGGTGGGAAGCATCTCTCTGAACCCATTTTGGAGGGAAGCTACTAGAAAGATCAACAACAAAGGTATCCGATGTTTGGACCAACTGTGGGATTATAGTAGTAACTGGTGGAAAAGAACAGACCAAATGTTTCTCGAGTACAACCTGGATGGGACTCAAAGGCTTTTGATCAACAGAACCATGTAACGGATGGACAATTGGTGCCTACCTAGCTGTGAGTCTGAGTTTGAGTGGAAAGCATGGTGATGGCCTAAGCATAGACACTTCTTTAAGCCTCAAACCAAAGAAGTATACCACACACTTATGGATTTGATGGATTGGTTCTTTCCATTGAACAAATGGTGGGGCGTGAAGTGGCCAGAGTCAAGGTGGGAGGAAGTCGCCAAGAACATCTGGTGCCCACATTGGCCACTCAATATGAAGGTTTTTCTCTGGAAGGTACTATGGGGGGCCTTGCCGACATCGATAAAGGCTCTAGCAAGGGGAATTGGCCTGAATAGATGCTCTCAATGTAGAATGGCCAGTGAAGACCTCTCCCACCTATTCAAGGAATGCCCTGCGCCTTGCGGGTAAGATACGCAAATGGGTGCAAAGGGCCTGGAAGATAGGCTTCTATAAGAACGATCTATTCTTGGGAGACAAGGTTATTAAAAGCCAAGAGCTGCTTATTGCAATGCAGATTGTTAGATTCCGCTACTTCAAAAGGTCTGGAAGGCTAGGAACGGTTGTTTATTTGACAAAACCATGGAAACAACCAAGTTCACAGAGATAATACAAGAAAGCAGGGGGCGATCCTAGCCTTTGGAAAACATAAGAACTCTGATGAATGGAACATGTCAATTGACACCACTTTAACTGACTCCCAAAGATAAGGACACTACGTTGTTCGTGGGGTGGCTTTCCTATTAGCCAATGAATCAGTGACCTCCTAGAGATGTCATGGCTCGGCACGAGCATGGCAAGAATATGTAATTTTTTGTGGTTGTCAATATAATTTACTCACCATTGTGAGTTTTGCAAAAAGAAAAAGTTTTTGATTAACTAAATATTTTTGGGCTCTAATTTTTTTCTATTTGGATCTTCTCACTACTAACAAAATATTATCATTGTTTGAAGATTCCACTAATAAGAAAATAGTTCTTTTGAGTGTGAGGAAGAAAATTCTTATTTATTTTGGGTTAAAAAAAAAAAAGGCCATGATGGAAACCCAAGGTCGCTTCTTCTTTAGTACAGAGCAACAAGCTAAACCCACCTCATACTCCTGCAATCAAGCGTATTAAGAAGCCCAAAGAGGGCTTGACATCTCTCTCTCTCTCTCTCTCTCTCTCTCTCTCTCTCTCTCTCTCTCTCTCTCTCTCACTCTCACTCTCAAATGAATATTTAAGTACATAGTTTACTTGGATGAAAGCATGGTTTGGTGGTACAAAAAGTGTTGTCCTTGACATCAATTTGGTTTGGTGTTTGAATGGTGCAAAAAAAGGGAATGGAAAAAAAAAATGAGTAAGAAAATGAGAGGTGTAGGGACTTTAGACGTTGCAAAATTAATCACAATGAAATGATGTGGGGGGCTAGGTCTATTTCTCTCACGCTTCCTTGCCTACAGTGTGGTTCTCACCATAGCCCTAGGTGCTGGAAGGCGAGGTCAACACTAGTTATACACAAAGAGATTCCATTCCAATCAAGCATTCATCTGAAATGATTGGGCTGCCCATAAACAGAAAGAAAGAAAGAAAGAAATAAATAAAGGGATCTTATCTTGCAATGACATTACCAAAAGCCAGGTCAACGAAGAACATATGCTTGGTTGTGGCACGAGGTTGGGGCAAGCAAACAATAGGGGTTCCAATGAACAAACAAACGGAAATATTTCAGCAACTCTTGAACCATCAGACGTTCTTTGAGTTGCAAAATTCAACTTGCAACAATGTCGAAGCCCGTAGCTCTCTTGAGTGTATGCAACACATTAAGCCAAGTTAAGGTCCCTCACCTAGCAAGCGAGATTTTTGTGAAGAGGACCTCTTTGAGAATGCTTTTGAAAAATTCCCTAGGTGCATCTGTCAACCAAAGCAAAATTGCCAATGTGTTAGGTATTCATGGAAAGAACATAGCTATTGCAAGTTATCGATCGAAGAAAAAAGATGACGATGAAGTGCTACCTTTGAGTGCTTGTGAGAGACAATTACCTCAAGGCAACATTATCACCAATAAATCAAGAGACTTGGTGTATGAATTTTGGACATCAGAGACTAGAGTTTTATCTAACAAGAAAGACATATGCAAGAAGAGACCAGGAGGGTAAAAGCATTGTGAAACATCTGGTGCATGTTCTTGATGAATCTCAAGTAATGACAATTCTTTGCAATTGAAATTTCTTTGGTGTTCATCCTATGGGAAACTATACAAATTCATTGCTTTTATGCTTTGTGTATACAATACAAAGTTGCAACTATGATGCTATATTGTACCAAGCTAGTCCTATGTAGTACCAAACCTATTGTATTTTAGTATGGTATAATAGAGCCCAAATATGGTATTTGTGGTTGCATAGCAATGATACCAAATTCTTTCTTTACGGCACGAAAGCCTTTGTCCACTATTAATTCCTTTTTGTATACTCTCAATAATTCAATGTGTAGTACCAAAGCCTCACTATATAGTGCTTGTCAAGCCCTTTTCCAATAATTTCAGAGTCATTGTGTAGTACCAAATTTGGTGATTTGTTGCATAGAAATGGTAAATCATCATCTATACATACTTACAAAAAATAAACCATTGTGGAGTACCAAATCCTCATTGAACACTACCAAAGACTTTTTGTAGAGTACCAAAACCTCATTGAACACTACCAAAGCCTTTCGATAGAGTACCAAAGCCTTTCTGTAGAGACCAAAGCCTTATTGTAAAGTACCAATGCATGTATGTAGAGTACCAAAACCTCATTGTACAATGCCAAAGCCCTTCTTTAGAGGGCTAAAGCCTTTTTTTAGAGTACCAAATCCTTTTTGTAGAGTACCAAAGCATTTTTGTATAGTACCAAAGCCATTTATGTAAAGTACCAAATACTCACATAACAATACCAAAGATTGCATGTGCAATATCAGAGCCTTATTACACAAAGCCTTATTACACAATACCAAAGCCTTTTTGTACAGTAGAACATGCTAACATAACAGTACCAAAGCCTTTTTGTGCACTTCCAAATCCTTTTTGTAGAGTATTAAACCCCCACTGTCTAGTACCAAAGCCCCCACTGTCTAGTACCAAAGCCTTCTTGTAGAGTAGCAAAACCTTTTTGTAGAGTATTAAACCCCCACTGTCTAGTACCAAAGCCTTCTTGTAGAGTAGAAAAACCTCACTGTATAGTGCCAAAGCCTTTTTGTTGAGTACCAAAGCCTTATTGTATAATACCAATTCCCTTCTGTAGATTACCAAAACCTCACTGTACAATGCCAAATCCTTTTTGTAGAGTACCAAAGCATTATTGTACAGTACCAAAGCCTGCATGTGCAATACCAAAGATTTACTATATAGTACCAAAGCCTTTTTATACAATATAAAATGCTAACATAACAGTACCAAAGCCTTTTTGTAGAGTACTAAAGTCTTTGTATAGATCCAAAGACACATTGAACTACCAAAGTCTCTGTGTAGTACCCACTCCTTATTGTATAGTACAAAAGCCTTTTGTATATTGCCAAATCCTTATTGTATAGTACCAAAGCCAATCTATAGTACTTATACCTCACCATATAGTACCAAATTTAATGCTTGCTCCACCAATTTTGGTAATGTATCCTTTGCATGAGTGACATCTTAACACCTTGTAGAAATTGACATTTTTGTTGCTTTGATGCCACAGGTTGAGCCATAACAAATATTCAAGAGGCATCATCCTACAGTGAAGTGTATCTTATATGCTTTGAAGCATTAAAGCCATACTTTGTTCGGAAGCTCAAAGAGCGGTACATCTAGTGTTGTGTACACCATATCCAAAATGCTATAGTTTAAAGATACTTTTAACCAGATGCATCATAACAAGTTTGGACACCATGAAAAAGGTCATATTTGCACTTGCTCTATTTGTTGTAGAAGTCAGAATTCAAGACAATGTTCAACAAATCAAACAGTATGTCAGCACATCACTAGTTTACGGGAATCCATAATGTGCCTAAAGCCTCCTAATAGTGAGTACCATGCCGAGAAGTTCTGTTTGGTTTGTATCATGACTAAGGTATGAGTGGGTAGGCCAAGGCCAAGACGCACATGCAGTATAGGGGTCCTGTGTTTAGCATGGCCGAGGGCATATATATGGCATGATTGGGTGGGGAATAGCATGTGTCAACTCCTCGGTGTGAGCAATCACAACCCCAACATCCCATTGTCCATTTGGCGGCCCGACTTGGTGACTTTTTGAGGGTGGTTCCCTTCAGCTTAACAATTCCTCCAGCCGATCTTTCACTTGGGTTGGGGAGCACTAGCAATATCGCTAATACCCGTTGGGCTTCCTCAAGTTTTGCATTTCACTTTCTCTCTCTCTCTCTCTCTCTCTCTCTCTCTCTCTCTCTCTCACACACACACACACACACACACACACACACACACACACACACACACACATATTACTATTGTGTAGACCCACATTAATTTAATCATGCAGATAGCTACTTCTTTGTACCATATAGCTTGTACTTTTAATGCATCTCTTCGTCACCTCAAGGATGTGTATGTCATATGCATCTAGATGATGTACAATTTTTTTAACGTATATATACCAATTACTGTAGTTAAAAGACTAACATATCCCATAAGGATATGTCCTTCAAGGTCCTTTGGTTTTTTTTTTAACACTAGCTACCAAAAACGGTAGTAACTGTATAACAATTGATGGATGTTATATAGCAGCTAGACATAGCTTAGATTTGTTATTAAAAAAGAAAGGCTTGCATAATCTAGTGATTACCACATTAAAACAAGCCGCTACTTGCACAGGCTAATGAGGAACTATTGTGGACCGGGCCTTGCTGGCATTTGAAACTCATAAGGGTTATAGGAATGCACCGTTTAATCATGCCATTTTGTCGTATATATCACCGGAACACCCTTGGAACTTCAACACCCATAACACATTAGTAATTGAGGCATAGCACAATAGCCTAAAATTAGCTAAAATATCTTTTCCAAGGGACAGGTCGCTCCATCGAAGACACATCTCCTATTTTTAGCATAATGCGATAGGTTATTATCTTTTGTTGCAATCGCCCTTGCCCTGCTGACCTTGATTGCCATATCATGAGATGCGCTCATGGCATCGTATTCACTCTCTCTCTCTCTCTCTCTCTCTCTCTCTCTCTCTCTCTCTCACACACACACACACACACACACACACACACACACACACACACACACACACACTATTTTGCCATATTACTGGTTGAGGCAGAGAGGCCTTCTCGTTCTCTATTTGCCTAAACTTGGCACCCATCTGTGCAGTCATCCTAGTACGATCGCCTTTGTCTGCTACGGGGTAGTATATATTCTCAAGGATCTAGATCCCCATTATCGTAAAACACACACATTGGCTAACTGGTGGAATGACATTGTCGGCAACTAATAAGGTAGGCCACAATGCCTACTGAGAATATTGGGCACACTATATCCTTGGCATACAGCTTCATCTAGAAATACTCTTGCTTGTTTATGAATTTAATCTGGTAGTTAATATTGAACTATTTGGGGGATTGATGGTCTCTTTTGAGTAGAGTCAATGAACTCTACTCAAAAGGTGGTTTTTGAATGATAAGCACTAAAACCATATAGGATGCTATTCATGTTTGACTGGACACCTTGCATCTCGTATCCTCCTTGTGCAGGATCAATAAAAATTATATTGGTTGGAATTACATGCTGACAAATGGTTTACATATGTCTTATGGTATATAAATACAACGATCTCATTCACTCTTGCTGAGCATTGGATCCAAAAATGGATAGAATTACTAATTATTTTTGAATGATTGCTTTCACAAACAAAATGCTCTCGGAATATACATTTAAACTCATGTTGATAAGTTCGCAAGGTGTACTTGAGGTTTGTGCAACGTGTCCATGGGTGGGGATAGCTCGCTTTGGCACTACTTGAGACACCTAGGGCCATCGATTCTTAGAGTTGTTCACACAGAGTTCTCCAAGAATGGTTCTACGGAGTTGCTAAAGTGCAAAGCATTAAGCACCGTACTCGCTGAAGATTCTCTCATCCTAAATGCTCACTAATGTATATTGGTGGACCAAGCAGTAGCATTGTATGCCTTTATATTCAAGCACCTAGGCTTGGTCCTCTCCCTATGCGCCTTGAGCCTAGGTCAAGGGTTGACAAACCCAGAGGAAAGTGTAAAATCCCTTGGTGTCAAGTCACCCATTCGCCCCATACCCACATATGTAATTCGTAGAAAAACTAATCGACCATAATGTAATATACAAATCAATACATAATAATTATTTTTGTCAACGATTTCTGTCAACATTCAGTACTTGTTTTTTTTCCCTGATTCATATTGTCCAATAAATTTCATTTCTGCAAAACATGCTCAGAACCTCGAACATGCAGCCACACGGCGGCCGGGGGGCACGTCTCGGTGATTCTTTTGCGAAACGGGGCGAGGAGGTCGGGGAGGGGGGGGGGGCAATACAGGGTCAATCGGACCACAAATGACCACGGTGGCATCCGACGGGGTCGGACGGGGCAACAAAAGCCCCTGTGTGCCACGGTGTGCAAGGAGCAGATATGTACTAATAGATCTTCTCCCTGCGTGTTGTGGCGCACAGGTTTTTTTTTGTCCTGTTCGACCTCATCGGGCGCCCAATGGTCATTTGTGGTTTGATTGACCTTGTACATCCCCCATGTCGCCCCGTTTCGCAAAAGAATCACCGAGACGTGCCCCCGACTGCTTGGTGGCTGCATATTTGAGGTTCTGTGCATGTCGACACTGCCGAACGAGCTGTGTGCCGTGGTGGTTAGCTTAAATATAACATACCCAACAATTCAAATAGTTATAAAAAACAATGTACAAAATAAAGTTGAACAATTGCACAGAATGGTAGAAATTCGACATTTGATATTATAGGGAAAGATTACAAATCTCATCAAGAGAGAGTACATGGGATAAACTATTTCTGATGAAGGAATCCTTCATTTGGTGAATTGATTGCTAAAGCTAAATCTATATTTTTCAATGTTACACGCTTAGCATGCACCATACAAGAGACGCCATCCTAAAACAATGGCACCAAAATGTCTTCCGCAACATCTCGTAGGGTCAGTAAAGATGTGCGTTGTATACATGTAACATAGTCACTATATTCGTCCATCATCTCTCTCACCATCCGAGAAAAGGTTGTTTTGGGTATGATTGGCTCAGTGCTCTTTTGATTTTTTTTTATCTCACGTAGAGCAACTGTGCGTGGCTTCCATCTCCACTTTTTCTATGTTGTTGGTGGTGGTGGAGGAGACGCCTGCCAGGCCCATTGAGGAGGATTATCTTTATACTTTTTCCTCCTCTCCTCTTGGGCTTGTTGCTCTTCACCTTGTCCTTTTTTCTCTTTGCACATTGCTTGGCTCTTCGAGGTATTTTTGAAGGCTTGAGCTCCCAGCCTTTGCTTGTTGGGTGGCTTGAGCTCTATCCTCTGCCGCCTTTCTCTCTGCCTCTGCTTGTGCTTGTAAGTTTTCCAAATGAGCTCTCTCAGCCTCGGCTCTCTGCCATTCCTCTCGCTCTCTCTATCTTCTTTGCTCTTCTTGTACTCTTTGTGCTTCCTTCTCAACTGCCTCTTTCTTTTCAATCTCCCTCATTATTTTCCTCCTCTTGGCCTCTCGTGCTTTAGAAACCAGGTCGCCTAGTATTACCTTGTTTACTCTTTGTTTGATTCACAGTGGAAACTTTTGCGACGTGGTTTTTGGGGTGGCCTGAGCACCAGTTGCTGTGACAGTAGGAGAGGGAGCCGGATTTTGGAGCAGACCTTGATATTCTTCTTCTGTTGTTCTTGTTTCTTGCATGGATTTGTGTAGAGTTGAAATTGGTGGGGGATCTGACAGAGGTGTGCGATTGGCATGGTTTAATTCTCCGAGATCTCCAAAAATATGTCGCATGGTGGGATTTGATGTTTGGGAGGCTCTTAGGTGTCTGGAGCAGGTTGGGGTGATGGGTTATACACTTGTGGTTGGGGATGTGGATTTGAAGTCGTAGATTTCGCATGGGGTTCTGGCTACGGATATTTTGTGGTGTGAGTGGCTGTGGTGGTATTGTTGTGGGTAGTGTCAGTCTACTTGTGTGAATCGTCCATGTGGTGCAAGATATGAGTGCGTGCGCATTTGTGCTCTAGAGGATCTTTTAGAATTCGCAAACAAGAAATGAACTTCAAGTTGTAAGTTTTGACTTATATAGTACTATTTTTTTAAAAAAAAACTTAAAAACTCAATAATAAGTATAATAAAAATTAAAAAAAACTCCAAAATTGTCAAAATTTGACTCATGGAACCACTGATTGGGACGTCAACAAATCATGTGACATTACAATGTTTGTTTACTATAGAAGGGGTTAGTGTCAGAAATTTATTGGTTTTCCACCCAACGTCTACCATTTCATCGCTTTGTCTCCAACCATCGTTGGAATCAATCTTTTGCACTAGAAGCACGATATGATTATGATCGCCTCACGCTAACCACTTCCTCTATTCTACATTTCAAACGTCTTTGCACTCTAGTCTTCTTCCTTTCTCTCCCTGCTAAGACTTTGTAGAACCAATTGAGCATTTCGTGTAGGGCATTCCTCTTTTTCCTCCCACCTCCATGCCGTGTATTTTTAAAATACACTGCTTTTGCTTGATAGTGTGAGTGCTCCATTCCTTGGCTACTCGAAATGCCCAATGAACCAAATGTGTCAAGAAAAAATGAGCTATGAGCAAAAAGAATGTGCTGCAAAAATAATAAAACTTTAGTTCAGATACTGATGTTTTTTTACTGCAAAGACAAAGTGCTCAAGCCACCATGTAATGTGCTATGTGTGTCTCCCCCCAAGAATCCACTATTTGTGTTGTGAAACTATTGATTACAAACTTTAAGGTGGACATGTCAGCAGAGGTTAGCTTTGCCTTTTCAAGAAAACCAAAAATATCATCTATAGACTGCCACACAAGAGCACTCTTAATTCCTGGGCTGCTTCGTTACCTCTGTAGGTGGTAATGTCACACACCTTTTTCCATAATTGAAACTCATTGGGACTTTGGGAGTCAGAATAGTCTGAAAGCATATGCCTAGCTTTACTAACACCCATACATATTTTATCAAGACCCCCATGTAGGCCAACACTTGATAAAATAGATTCCTTCTTGTCCTTTGATAACTCTATTGCACCCCCTTGTAGGCCAATACTTGATAGAATAGATTCGAGTTCTCTGATACACTCTTCCCTTGTTTCTGCAGGCTCCAAATTCCAAGCATAATTAATATGGAGCATAAGAAACTTGTCAAGCATTCGTAGACGGGCATGAAGAGTGCACACATGCACATTTATCAGAGGAATCGGTAGAATAGGATCCCAATTTGGATCGTCCATGTCTCAATTAGGGGGTACACTCTGGTTACAAATGAGGATACCTTGCAAACTATTGTTGTAGTGCTTAACCCACTATTTATGTAGTGGTCACACCTTTCGCAGAGTTGACTGCAACTTTGCCACCCTTATCCTTACCGCCCTTTGACTTGTTGGCCTTTGAACCCTTGCCCTCAGTTCCTAATGAGACTTTACTATGGCAGCAATAAATGCATTGAAAGAGGGTCATTGCACCTTGCTTGCACCCTAACATACACTTGAGAGTTTTCAAGTCTCTGCCAAATGCCACTCCACTTGGAACGTACCCAGACTTGAAACCTGCAATCGTTGTCCTTCTTGTTGTTGCTGAATGACATCAACAATTGGGGTGTGGTTAAAATACCATTTGAGGGACTCATGTGTCTCGTGTGGGAGATGAAAAGCTGCCAGCCACCAAATATTCTTCCCAGATTGAACACCTAAACAGGTGTTTCCCTTCTCATAGACATCTAGCTCAACGTCGACACCCACCAAGGCTCTGTTCATAAGCGTAATGCTTACCATTTTGATTCGTTGACCTTTGACAATCTGGCACTCATCAAGCTTCATCACAAATATAACTTTGCCATCATACTCTTCCTGTGTCAACCCATAAAATATGATCATTGACTCTTGGAGCTTCAACAAGTCAACAAAGATATTATTGAACTCGTTGTAACGGAAGGATTTGTTCTCTTCTAATGGCAGGGCATCCTCCACATATTGAAATCCACCCAACAAGCTTGCAACATCATCATTGGTGCACCTTTTTTGCAACGCTAACACTATAAGGTGTTGGCAACAACCTAAACAAGCCTTTTGATCTGTGACTTAGTATGACAACTCTATAGAAAGCTTTGTAGGCCTTGAAACTTATTCATGTGCTGTCACACACCTCCACCATCTCCTGAGGTGACACAATGCTCTTTAGCTCACTGAAATACTTATGGCGCAAAACATTAGCAATGCCAGCATTGGATGGATCATCCAATAGCTCCATCAACTCCTTTGGTTTGATGATATGCTGCAGCAGAGTATGTCCAGTCGTTTGAGCATCGGAATCGATTCCCATCATTGTCCGAGCCAAGTTCCTGCATATTGAAATAATATTACAGCAACCTACAAAAAATGTAAGAAATTAGAAGCTTGCATTTGTATTCCTACCGAGTTTGACGAATACGTGTCTTTCGAGCTCCACCGCTTGAAGACATCATAGACATTGCATGTCTCTTGTGCTTGCGAATGTGGTAGCCCAATGGAATGTGTATGAGATGATCAATTCGCCAGCGCATATTACGCGCAGTGTGTTGTAGCTGAACATAATTGTCTAGATGACGCTCTTGCTCCATTTTTTTATGCTCTGGTTTTTTAATAAGCTTTGACATCTCGTTATTTAGCTGCTTCGTCTTCTCGTTGGCTTCCTTTGACTTGCTGAATGCCTTTCACGTACTTTCTTGCACTGATGAATAGGCAGCACAGAGATGTTTTCTTACTTCCCTTTCATTGAGAAAAGCTGACAGTGTAATCTCCAGCAATAGCCAAACAATCCGTTTCTCCCATCTCCAATAAAACGTAATAGCTCAGTGACATTACGAAGAGGCGGTGATGCATTGGTCATTGGATCGCTAGGGTAAATATAGCCATCAACCCATAAGTTGATTTCCTTGCCCCCAAGGTTCCGTAGTTGATCTCTAGCATTGGGATTAGATGTGCCAAGTCGCACAACGTACTCCTGCTCTAAATTAGCGTTTAATCGATATCGTTTTGACTTGTTAGTAATTTCTTGCAGTGGTAGGGGATTGAATGACATTTGTGTTAGTTAAGCAAGTAGAGAGAATGTGTAATGGTGACTGCTACAAGTAGGTGAAGGTGGCTATTGGGGAAAGAAGTGGAGAGTACTCAGAGATAGGAGAAAAGGATTATGTTGTGGAGGGAAGAAAGAGAGGGAGTGCAACTCAATCTCCGTTGAATTCAAATTGTTGATCATGAATGTAGAGAGAGAAATGATGTTGCACATAGAGGTAATGGAGTTTTCCATTTCTCTCAGCTGGAGCTGGAGTGGGAGAAGCATGAGGGTGAGGGAGATAGAGAGAGAGAGAGAGAGAGAGAGAGAGAGAGAGAGAGAGAGAGAGAGAGAGAGAGAGAGAGAGAGAGAGAGAGAGATCTCTACAAGATCTCTAGCATTATATAGCCTCTTAACTTCAAACCTCTCCCCACAAGAGTGGATTCACTGGTAATCATCAAGGCCAAATTTTCTTAGCAAAGTTTGTATATACTTTTCTTGACATAATGCAATCCCCTCATTATACTGCTTAAAATGAATACCCAAATAATGATGCAAAAGCCCACTACTAGCGGCTTGTCAACATATTGATGCAAAAAGAGAACACTTTTAATTTTCAAATAGAAAACTCATATCAAGCTATAGGCAAGCATGTCTTCAAGGTCAATGAGAGAGAACTGCATCATAACTTGGATCTGGTTCCAGGTATTGCAATCCATGTAATCCATGTGGGGATACCTACCAATACCTGATTTTGAAGGGTCAAGGAATGTGTGGAATTTGAGTCAAAAGTTTTTGCTTTGAAAAACCTTTTGAACATCGGTATGTAACCAAGTGTTGAACTAAATTTTAGTAGGTCTTTTATTTATAGTTTGGTATTTGTAGGTTTTCATTAAGTGGTCAGGACTTGTAATGGAAAATGGACATGCCTCTTCATGGGAAGTAGGAAGTGTTGTATATGGGAATGTTCAATTTAAGTACTCAGAGTGCATAGGGAAGAGAAGAAAACTCCCCCCCCCCCCCCCCCCCCCCCCCCCTCTCTCTCTCTCTCTCTCTCTCTCTCTCTCTCTCTCTCTCTCTCTCTCTCTCTCTCTCTCTCTCTCTCTCTCTCTCTCTCTCTCTCTCTCAGACACAATGCGCAGTAAACTTCATATTTGAATAATTTGAAAAGTGAGCTTAGGGTTACAAAAATTGGCTTATATACAATTCCTCCTTGGCTTGTTTCCACAAAGAATATTGGCCGCTCAAATATTATAAAAATGTCATTCCGCTTGAAATATTACAAAAATGTCATTTCGCTTCAAAATAATGATACAAAAAAGTTGCGAAAGCTCCTTCTGTGTTTGGCCGTCAACACTCCCCCCTTCCGCGTTCATGTCGTCCCTGACATAACAGGTCTTGATCTTCTGCTTCTTGTGATAAAAGTTGTCTTTGTGTCAGTGGAACCCTTGGGGCTTTAGCAGCCTCAAGTATGATCCGTACCTTATATTGCCCAAGGTGACTGTTGAGCCGAATATTTTTCTATCATACGTAAAGAAGCGGTGTAGAAGGCTTCCTCAAAAGCTTGCATGTGGTAAGCTAAGAACATTACCCTTTGATATAACAGATGTAACACCTCCAGAGATGGTTGTTTGACAAATCAAATGTCATTGTGGTGACAATGTTGCCCATTGATAGGAGGGCTGAGTCCGTAGCTTTGGACTGTGCGAACACTTCAATGCAAGCCAGGAGGGTTTTGCATATTTTCCTCAGCATCACACACGTCAAGTCAGGGGATCCAATGATAGTTTTAATGGTGTCCTTCATGGTTTTCACCATATAAGAGACACTTATTCTCTCTCCTTCCTTGGGTGGTGGCAGAGATGGGTAACTAAACCATTTGGGATTTCTCTTCAAGATTCTAAAGTGGTGCGTACATGAGGGATTGAGCAGAATAGAATGTCATCCCTGAAAATTTTTGAGGCTTCCACCAAGTACTTAAAAAACCCGGGGTACTTGAGGAGCCACGCTTTTCTCCACCTTGGTTGGGAGTCCACTATTTTCTTTGCAGTCTCTGTATTTTTGACATCTCCATCATATATTGGCTCCGCTGCTTTTGCTTTGACTCTCCTCCTGATCACCATCACTTCATACTTTAGGACAGGATATGGGAGTGTAGGTTGCATCCATTCCTCCCTGAGCACATTTGTGGAAAGCCCTTGGACTCCTATAGAGTGTAAGATTCTTGTCTCCCATTCCAAGGCTGTCTTGTGGTCCTCTGTTTTGGACTTTTAATTTAGAGGCGTGTCTCCTCCTCTGCAATCAATGATTCCAACTTACTCACCGTCCTCTCATTTACCTTTGCCACACTTTGTGCTTCTATCCACCTAGTCATATAGTCTACTGCCACCAGAATGTAGAGCCTACCATTTTTAGTTCTAGGTAGTGGACCCATAGCATCAATGCCTCACTTTTCAAAGGGTCCATTTGCGAGTACAACTTGCCTTGGCTGATGCACCAACCTTCTGTTTCCAGTAAGCTGACAATTGTGACAGCTTCTGCATTAATTTTGAACATCCTCATGCAGGCTTGGCCAAACATACCCTGCAACTTCATGGCAAAGAAACACATGATAATCAAGAAGCATGGATGGATTGACTTCTTTCCTTAGGTGAGCTTGAGTGGAAAAGAGAAGTAGCTTATGAGTGCTACAAGAGGAAAGCTATGCAAGCAAAGGAGAAGCTTGATAAGAAGGTCAAGGACAAGGGTATCAAAGAAGATGGACTGGTGTTAAGGTATGACAATTGACTTGACAATAGGTTTGATGCCAAATTCACCACCAGATGACAAGGTCTGTATGTGATCAAAAAATATTTTAATTCAAGTTACTATCAGCTCATGGATTTAGATGGTAAGGAGCATCCTAAGAAGGTGAATGGGTACCGACTAAAACCCTACTTGAGTTGCACTCTACCAAAGGATATGCAAGAGCATCACCACGAAGCTATATCATCATGTAAGTCTTGCAGTTGTCAGTAGTTCAAGACAAGGAGAAGAAAAACTACAAAATGAAGACTTGTTTGAGGCACAAAAGAATGCAAAGAGCTTGGAACCACTCTCATTGGAAAAGATGCCTTTTAATGGTACTGTTACCATATACATGTGGTAGTGATGTGTGTGAACACACTAGGACCGCCGGGGCATTTTTTCCCTCTTCAAGAGGTTTTTTCCCCCGAGCGTTGTATATACGCCCATCACTCTAGGGCTATCTATCTTTCCATTGTACACTAAGAAACACACTCTCTATCATGTGCCTTAAGCTTCCTTCATCTTCTCCAAGCTGTGCGCGTTTCTCTGCAATCCTAATTCCAACAATTGGTATCAGAGCAGGTTGCGTCCTCTCGGGCTTAGTCGCCAACAAACTCCAGCACATGCCTGCTCACTTTCTCTGATTTCAGTGAGGTTTGGCGAGCTTTCGCAGGTTGACTAGTATTTTGGAAGATCTCGTAGAGCTCAGTCTACTCAGATTTTTTATTCGGGCTCATTTCAACCTCTGTTTCCACTACAGGCAGGCCTGCACAGGCAATCTCGTCATTTTGTGCAGAATTTTTGTCAGTGTCATTTTTTTGTAATAGGTGCCTTACAGTCTTCTACGGTTTGTGCTATATAGCGCGTGTTGTTTTGCTTCGTTTCTCCTCTTTACGGGCAGTTTTCACATCAGGTGCAGCATTTACTATGGCTGACAACAACACAGATGTGTTCAAGATGTTTGTTGTTGAGGACAAATTGGATGGGGACAATTACCCTATGTGGGCTTACATGATGCAACATGTTCTTGTGCTTCGTTTCTCCTCTTTACGGGCAGTTTTGACATCAGGTGCAACATTTACTATGGCTGACAACAACACAGATGTGTTCAAGATGTTTGTTGTTGAGGACAGATTGGATGGGGACAATTACCCTATGTGGGCTTACATGATGCAACATGTTCTTGTGTGAAAGGGCATATGGAATATTGTGTAGGGCATTGATGTATGTCCTGGTTCTGAGGACACGTGATGTTGAGGATGTTGCAGGTCTTGCTGCAAGAATTGCTCCTATTAAAGTTGTTTTTCCTACGACAAAACAATCTCTTTGGGATGTAAAGGATGTGCAGGCTCATGCATTGATTGTGTTGTTTGTGAAGCGTACCATTGTTCCTCACATTCGTTCAAAAAAATTTGCAAAACAGGCTTGGAATATTCAGCAGGTCTTTATGCAAGCCGGAATGAGGCTAAAATTGCTCTGCTCCGTAAAGAGCTAGAATCAAAGATTATGCATGACGAAGATGATATGGACACTTTCTTTGCTGGTGTCAAGGATATCAATGAGAAACTTATTTCTGCAGGTGAAGTCATTTCAGACAGTTCCCTTGTGCAGACTGTTCTTGATGCCTTACCAGATTCATACTAGACTTTTGCTAGTACTTGGAGACTAATGACCCAAAAAAATCCTGAAGTTGTCAAGTTTGATGCATTTGCACATTGCTGTTGCAAGAGTCACTTTCCAGAAAAAATAGGACTAGGCAGCGTGCAGTTGAACAGGATTTTATTGCTTCTTAAAGAAAGGTGGTAACAACAATGCAGCCACTTCTTATGGTTCTGCTGCGAGTGGCAAAACTTTTGTTCCTAATGCTTCTACTGGCAGCAATCTGTCTGGAAATTTTGTTGATAAGGGCAAAAAGAAGATCCGTTGCCATTGTTGTAGAGCTAATGATCATTCGATCAAGCAGTGTCCTAAGTTGAAGGCCAAGGAGGCTAAGAATAAAGAGGTTGGTTCCATTGCAAATGCTAGTTCACTACAAATGCAGCCATTGTTGAGTCTTCTCTAAAAGGAGACTGTGATGCTAATGTTGATACAGAATGGGCTTTTAGTGCAAAGTGCACTTACAATCCTGTTGTCCATGATGCATGCTTGTCAGTTGCTGCAGATTCACATGTGTGATATTTTGACAGTGGTGCTACAAAGCACATTACCTCACATCATGAATTGTTCACCTCTCTCGAGTCTGTCCCTCATGGGAATTCAGACACGTGTGCCAACAATGCCTCTTATCCGATTCAAGGAGTTGGAAAGATTGTGCTTACTGTTGCATATGGAAATTCTTTCACACTTGTCAATGCACTTTATGTACCTGGGATCAAGAAGAATCTTTTGTATGTATCTGCACTTGCTAGACCTGGACTTGTAGTCAAATTTGTGGATGATAGATGTACATTTCATGATCTCAGTTTTGGTGATGAAATTGTTACATCTGGGCTTTTGTGCCGTGGGCTGTATAAGATCACTTTGTATGACAAGTGTGGACAAAATTTTGCAAATGCAGTTGCAGATTCAAGGGCTATTTCAGATGCAAAACTTTGGCATGCACGTTTTGGTCATCTAAATTTTGCCAGTTTGTTGCGTTTGCAGAAATATGATATGGATGCTTCTTTTTCGCCTCTTGAAGCACCTATCAAACATGTATGTGAAGGCTGTATTTTGGGTAAAATGCAGCATTCTAAGTTTCCAAAGGATGGCACCCAAGTTTTTGCGTTGCTTTTGTGGTACCAAAGCATAAGCTAAGAAAATAAAGATGAGCATGTGATCAATAGATGGATTCTTGCAAGAATTTCAAGACACTTGCTAAGTACATAAGTAGCACGCATGACATCCTCAAGCCAAAGCAAATGTGGTAAAGCTTGACTCTTGACCATGCATCGTGCCATCTCAATAAGAAATCTATTCTTCCTTCTAGCAACATCATTTTGTTGAGGCATATAAGGCATTTTCCATTGGTGTTTTATCCCATGACTAGCTAGAAATGCATTAAACTCATGAAACATATAATCCCCCCCCCCCCCCTTCTCCCCCCTTTATCTGAAGAGAGAGTGTCCATAGTACATTTAGAGACATTTTTAGCCATAACCAAAATTTTCTTAAAGCACATAAACACTTTGGACTTATCTTTAAGTGGATACACCAATGCATTCGAGAGTAATCATCAATGAAATTCATGAGGTACATGTAATTACCTAAGGATGGAGTTTGCATAGGTCCAAAAACATCATCACTATGCACAAGCTATAACCTACATGTAGCCCTTATTAAACCATCATTTGGAAACTTTGAACACTACATCTTACCCAAAAATATAGCCTTCACAAACATGCTTAGAAGGTGCTTCAAGAGGTGTCAAAGAAGTAACCATATTAGATTTTTGTAAACGCATCAAATTGAAAAATCCAGATGCTTAAAATGTGCATGTCAAAGTTTTGCATCTAAAACAACATTTGAATTGAGAAGTTCATTTGCAAAAATTTTCCACACTTGTCATACTACAGAGTGAGCTTATATAACCCACAAAACAAAATGTCAGATACGATAAGTTTTTCATTGAAATTGAGATCATGAACTGTACATCTGTCATTCACAAAGTTGATAACAAGACCAAGTCTTGTAAGTAAAAATATAAACAAAAGATTCTTTTTTATCCCTTGTAAATAAAGTACATCAACAAGTGTGAGAGAACTACCATTTGCAGCAACTAGCACAATCTTTCCAACTCTCATGATTGGATAAGAGGCATGATTGTTGACACAAGTGACCAAATTCCCATGAGAGGCAGCCTCAAGAGAGCTAAATAAGTCACAATAATGAAGTAATGTACTTTGTAGCACCGCTAAACACCTGAATCTGTAGCAATTGATATATATGGATCATGGATAGAACAATCATACTGCACTCTTCAATAAATGCCTATTTTGCACGGCTATGGGTGCGAATAGGTGCATGGAAAGTGTTGAAGCAGGTACGAAGGCCCTGGGAAAGCAAGCCATGATGGAGGTGTATGCGTGATGTGGCTTTTTAGGTGAAGAAGGCTTCAAAGGGGGGACCAAACAGGATGACATGTAAAGGTGCTCAAAGTGCTAAGTTGGTGCCCTAGAATGTGGTCTTTGAGATGCTGTAGAAGCCGGTTGAAATGGCTCATCAAACAGAGTGACGGTGGCCAGGTTATGTCAAGCTGAAGCTGGGATCCGATGTCGGAAGGGTGGGTGCATATGGTTTTTTCTAGATTTTGGGCTCTCAATTTGAGGCCTCAACGAGGTCGACATGTGGTGCAGACTAAGGGGATCAAAGTCAAGAACCGGATCTATTGTTTGAGCGCCTTGTGGCTTGGAGATCAGGTATCTGAGGAATAAATGGTGGCTCTCAAAAGTGTGGAAAAAATGGGTTCTGTCCAACCCAAGATAAAGAAGTAAGAGATGCACAGGCCGCAGGTAAGTACGTCGTCTATTGTGGTGGTAAATCCATGATTGAGGAGTTTTGAACACAAAAAACCACCCGGCTCCTCCCTTAGTCACCCTTATCCCATAAACAAATTTGTTGCAATTTTGTTGTATCAGCCCTCCCCCCCCCCCCCCCCCCCCCCAACACACACACACTTATATGTTGCATTGCAAACATTGTACCCTCTTAGACAGAGGAGCCTCTATTTGTACAAGTTTTATTTGTCCCATACGTCATATTGGTCTTTCTAAATGGCCAATGGTCGGCTCACATGGGCCTTTACAAATATCATGATAGAATTACAACTTACAAGATAGATTTGTCACTCTGGAATTTGGATTTACACACAGTATAGCTACACTAGCTTGGAAAAATAATAGAGTACAAATATATTAGAAATGTGGTGTTTGGATAGGTGGATGCCCGTATGCTGAATTGGCCAAACAATGAAGCTTCACTAAGATTTAAAGAATACCTTGAGAGATGCACATCGTGGGAGGTACCACAACAGGACCGATTGGTAGTGCTTTTCATTAAAGATTTAAAGAATGACATGCTAAAACAGGATCTCCAATTGAAGGGTTTTTCATCCTTAGAAGGAGTCACAAAGGAATCTTTGTACCTTGTGGAAAATTGCAAAGTCTACGACAAGATTTCAAAGAATACAGATGCCTCAACAAATGATGAAGGTTCCACACTAGTGAAACTACCACTAGAAAGACTAACTCAGCCCAATCAATAGCTAATGTTAAACAACTAGCTAAAGAGGTAGTCCAAAAGATGAACCAAGCCTACAAACAAGTACAAAATGTTAAACGACCTCAAATGAGTAAGTGGGATAACCTTTTGTATGGTGAACTCTTAGGTGTCCATGGGAACTAAGCCTAGATATCTTTTTTTAGTATTCCTAGGTTTAAAATTCATTTAATAATAGAAGTGGGATAACCTTTTGTACGGTGAACTCTTTGTATGGTGAAGTAGTGTAGTGAGAAGAGCTATGTTATAATTATCATATCTTGTAATCTCGTAATTCAAATCAGGTTCCATCAAGTGCATTGTATTTTCTTCTCTTACTAGTAGATTCACTATCACTTTGGTAAAGTATCATATTTAGTTTCTATAGGAGGCTAATCTTAAGCTTAAGAAGAAGTCGTTAAACTATTTTTGTGCATCTTTTGATGACCTATAGAATGAAGGATTGTGATCTTTATTACCCTCAAAATTAGGTTTTGATGGTCTAGCTTTGATCTGACAGTCCAAACTTAGCATCTCCTTGAGTTTTAAATAATTTCAATCTCATATGATTGATAAAACATCGAGTGATTAATTGGTGTGAGGAATGATTGTATGCGTGACGATTGATTGTAAATTGATGATTCATGATTGCTCTATTGTATGGTCCTTCACAAGTTCACATTGTGATTGACACTCCAAAGTGTCTCCGTGCCCCATCACATTACCTCCAAATCTTTGAAGCATGCTTTGTGATGGGATATATTGAGATTGACTCGTCAATCTTGGGAAGTGCAAGCTAGGCACAATGCCCTACCAAAACACTTTCAGAGAAGTCCACTACAGAAGATAACCAACAAGGCAGAGATAGAGGCCATGGCATCAAAGTTAAATAGAGCTCTTAAGACCCTCAATAAGCATTTTCTCTGCAACTAAGGCGATGACAAGGATGTGCATCATCTAGGAGGAGAAAATAGATACCCATTCTAGCCACTTTTTCATTGAAATCTTCGTTTTTAGTCTTATTTTGATTACACGGATTGTAAATATAGATGGAGCTCACCCACTTAATTTTGATGTAATTATATTTTACCCATGGAAAGAACCTAGATGTAATTTTGATGTAACTATTACCCATGGGAACAAAGCTTAGATATCTTTATTTAGTATCCCTAGGTGTAAAATTCAATTATTAGCAGAAGTGGGATAACCTTTTTTATGGTAAACTCTTTGCATATGGTGTAGTGAACTCAACAAATCTATTTTGTAATCATCATATCTTGTAATTTGGTAATCCGAAGAATGCTTTGTGATGGGATATATTGAGATCGAGTCATCATTGATTTTCAACCCACTCACATGAGAATTACAAGCTACACGTATTTCCTACCATAACACTTCAAGAGAAAATCCAATACGGTAGATAACCTACAAGGTAGAGATAAAGGCGGGGGAATCAAAGTTCAAAAGAGCTCTTGAGACCCCTGATGAACATTTTTTTTGTGACTAAAGCGATCACAAGGATGTGCATCATATAGGAGGGGGAAATGTTTGTAGATGCTCGTGATTGATACCCTTCTAACCAAAGTTTAGTTGAAGTCCTCATTTTGTTTTGATTACATAGATTGTAAATATAGATGGAGCTACCCCGCTTAATTTTTATGTAATTATATATTACCCATGGGAACTATTGTAATTAATTCTGATGGATTTTAATTACATACATTGTAAATATAAATGAAGCTCACCCACACAATTTTGATGATATAAATCTATATTACCCCATGGGAACTAAGCATAGATGCATTGTAAATGTATATGGATCTCGCCTACTCAATTTGATGTAACTCTATATTACCCATGGGAACCAAGCCTAGATGCATTGTAAATATAGATGAAGCTCACCCGCTTAATTCCCATAGCTAATTATATATTACCCATGGAAAAAAAACATAGATACCTTCTTTTAGTATCCCTAGGTATAAAATCCAATTATTAGCAGAAGTGGGATAACCTTTTGTAGGGTGCTCTTTGTGCGGTGAATCGATAAAGTGAGCATAGCTATTTTATAATCACCATATCTTGTAATCTGGTAATCCAAATCAAGCTCTATCAAGTGCATTGTGTTTCTCTTCTCTTGCTAGGACATTCACTGTCACTTTGCTGAAGTTTCATATTTATGCTTTGTAAACTTTAATCTGATGTTTTGGTGATACATTCAAGGTTAAATGTTAATCGTTTTATAGGAGGTTTATCCTAAGCCTAAGAAGGAGCTGTTGAACTGTTTTTGTGCATCTTTTGATAACCCATAGAATGAAGGATTGCAATTTGTGTTATCCTCAAAATTAGGTTTCAATGGTTCAAGTTTGACATAACATCCCGAACTTAGCATCTCCTTGAGTTTTAAAGCATTCCGAGCTCGTATGACTGAGAAAACATCAAGTGATTAATTCCTGTGAGAAATCATTGTAGCCTAACCGATCATTGGTAGTTTAAGATTCATGATTCCTCTAGTGTATCTTCTTCCGTAAGTACACTCCATTGTGATTAACACTACGATGTGTCTCTATGCCCCACCAGAACATATTGCCTACCAGAACACTTTAAGAGAAAATCCACTATGGCAGATAATCTACAATGTAGAGATACAGGCCAAGGCATCAAAGTTCAACAGAGCTCTTGAGATCCTCGATAAGCTTTTTTTCCACGACTAAGGCAATGACGAGAACATGTATCGTCTAGGAGGGGAAAATGTTTACAGATGCCGGTCATCGATACCCCTTCTAGCTATCTTATTTTGATTACATGGGCTGTAAATATGGATGGAACTCATCCGCTTAATTTTGATGTAATTATATATTACCCATTGTGTTTCTCTTCTCTTGCTAGGAGACTCACTCTCACTTTGGTGAAGGATCATGTTTATGTTGTGCAAACCTTAATTTGCTGCTTTGGTGATTTATTCAAGGTCAGATGCTAATCTTTTGATAGGAGAGTGATCCTAGTTTAAGAAGAAGCTATTAAACTGTTTTTGTGTATCTTTTGATGACCTATAAACTGAAGGATTCTGATTTGTGTTACCCTCAAAATCTATACTATATATAATTGAACTTAAAATTTTCAAAGAAGGAGAGAGCATCCATGTGTCGCTCTCTCCTTCGTTTCAAGAACCTTAAGAAACATTTTGTTTGAAATGTAAAAATAAAAGGTAAGTCAAAAGTCATTTGGTTTGAAATGTAAACATGAAGAGAAAGTAGTAACTACCACCATGGTAGAAAATGAAAAGAATTAGTTTTGACTTCTCATCTCTATCAAAAAGTAACAATACTTAGTACTATATAGATATATCTATATTATTTCAACTCTTTAACAAATCCATGGAGTTTCACTCCAGCCTTCACTTTTGTTTTTGTAAAGGGTGGCTCTACTTAGTAGCTTGAGAAAATAACGAGCAATGAGTTGTGTCATGTGTCGATAAGTTGGTCCACCTCGAATATGTGTGTGAGATTGAGAGAGAGAGAGAGAGAGAGAGAGAGAGAGAGATACAACACATTGCAGGTATGAGAGAGAGAGAGAGAGGTTAGGTTTCATTTTCTATGGCACCATCGTGTGTGTCGCAGGTCAGAGAGAGAGAGAGAGAGAGAGAGACAATCCCATTTAGTCTTGCTAAGGAGTGTGTGTCTATTTTTGTTCGAAAGAGAGAGAGTGCCATTGATTGGCCTTGGCGCTTGACAGAGAATACCCTCCCCTCCCCCCAAAGAAAAAAAAAACTCGATTGTCTGCAGCTGCTGTAGTGCTCACGGTAGCGACCGTGCAAGGCAGGTCTTCGATTTAGTGTTCGGGAAAAAATGTGTCTCAGCTTAATATCATGCCGTTTTCAATTTCAAAAATTTGGGTTGAGGGAAGGGGAAAAGAAAAAATTCCACCCCAAAATAGAGAATAATAGTGTAAAAACCTGCAAAATAAACTTAATTTTCTAAATTTCCTCTTGGAAAATTAAAGGAAAGCAATTTTGTATGTTTGAAAAAATGATTTTTCCAGAACATTGATGTGATTGCATTGGAGGATGATCATTGCCAGTCGAGGGTATTGGCCTTGGTCTTGGAGTGGGCAATCCTTTGCTCATTTGGATCCTGCTTGGTGTCGCATACCTAATTAATGTGGGTCCTTTGCCTCACCCTAGAAATGATGACTACGGTCTCTTATTGTAGGGCTGCCTCCATGCATGTGCCTCCCATTGTAGGAATGCCTTCATGTAATTTTGCTTACATTTAGAGTCTGGTCACTTTGGAATGGCTAGATAGCCTTCCAACTTTGTTTGCAAGTCAAGAAAATCGGTGTCTTTGAAGATAAATTCTTGATTTGACTAAGTAATGAGACAAATCTTGAGCAGGTTCCTGCTAACTGAGAGGGTCTCAAAAGTCAACCATGTGAAAGGCTATGCCCGTTTTGAGGCTCTTAACTACCACGATTAGATAGGTAGAGATAGAAGAGCCGGCTCGTGACTGGGCAAAAAGCAGGCTCGTTGGTACACACGACCAGGCTCTTAGCATCTCACATGATTCATTTTAATGCTACAAACTAGATGTGCAGCCTGTGTGTGTGTGTGTGTGTGTGTGTGTGTGTGTGTGTGAGTGAGAGAGAGAGAGAGAGAGAGAGAGAGAGAGAGAGACAGATGTTTTTCATCCTTCTGACGTGGTTTGAGACACGTTAATCTTGAGACCGACTAATCTCAACTCTTAGCTATTAAGTTTACACAAACCTTATCCAATCTAAACATTGTTTGCAACGAGTTGTCATGTTGCATAGCAAGTTAGAAGAGAGAGAGAGAGAGAGAGAGAGAGAGAGAGAGAGAGAAGAAGAAGAAGAAGAAGAAGAAGATCACAAGAGACCTAAAATTTTTAGCGGATGAATGTTGATTCTTGAATTCAAGGGCTTGCATGCTCACATACTTATACAAGGAGAGGGGGACATAACTTTTAATATCATAGAAACAATCACAGTGACCTCAAAGGTTAGAGAGAGAGAGAGAGACAGAGAGAGAGAGAGAGAGAGATAGATAGATAGATTTTATTATCGTCCTCGGAGGTCAATTATGACCTATGGGACCAAAGTTACATGTGATGTAGTATGTGTATGGCTGATGAGTGACTCTCGATGCTCCAAAATTGTAGTGATGAGAGTCGCAATGGAGAGCCCACACTTTGGCTGGGAGAGGAAAGTGTGTAGGTCTAAATTATGGCTGAAAATGTGAGAGAAGCAAGTTCGGATGTGATCAAAAGCTGAGCACTCTAGTAGTGTGTGGTACTCAGACTCTCGAACTTGCAGTGAGCATAATGTGCACAATCGATTTGACTCTTCTCCATCGCCCCAACGCCCTATCTCGCATCGAAGGAAATGGGAGCTAAGCCGAATTGCTGCGATAGTGCGTATCGCGGACAAGGGAATAGGCTCAAGCATGTAAGTACGAGTACGGTTTCCTCTCTCAGCGAAGAACATGGTTTTGTAGTTGGGGGCAATATAGGTGGTGTAATGTATGAAGCGTGACCCACCGGATTTCTCCCAAGCCGTAATACATTGGCGTTGTAGAAAAGCTTCATTCACTTGAGAGTCAATTGAAGCATCATGTAGCAAGTGTAATGCATCCCATCTCCCAAACCACTTCTTTATGTCTTGCATCCATCCCGTGCTCAAGATCTTGCTTTTATACGTCTTTTGAACTTTTTTGCTTGCTTCCCATGCAATTGTAGGAAGTCGATGTGAGGGGTTTTGACGCATCTTTATCATGTACTCCACAACCCTTTCCATGCCCATAACCTCAATTGGAAGAGATCCCGACTCAAGAAGTAGGAGCATATATGGTGTTTGTGTCTTGACTTGGAGAAAGTTTGTAAGAAAACGCTTTTGGACATTCTCAAACTCTTTCCAAGTAGACTTTGAGATGCTCCCGCCCCACACTTCAACTCCATAAAGAAGAACCGGTGTCACCAATGCATCAAAAAGATACTTCTTGAGAACCCAACACTTGATGTTTCCCGCATTACACATGTTCTCAAATGCATAATATGCTCTCTTTCCCGCTTCCAAACGACGCATAGCACATTTATGCCACTTGTGATTGGATGGAACCTCAAGGCCAAGGTACTTAAAGCTCTCAACAACTTCAAGTGTCTCGTTGTTGTACACAATGCATGGCTTCTCCTTATGGTTGGTTTTCACAAGCATAATGCATCAAAAAGATACTTCTTGAGAACCCAACACTTGATGTTTCCCGCATTACACATGTTCTCAAATGCATAATATGCTCTCTTTCCCGCTTCCAAACGACGCATAGCACATTTATGCCACTTGTGATTGGATGGAACCTCAAGGCCAAGGTACTTAAAGCTCTCAACAACTTCAAGTGTCTCGTTGTTGTACACAATGCATGGCTTCTCCTTATGGTTGGTTTTCACAAGCATAACCTTTGTTTTGGATTCATTTACAATCAGCCCACTATGCAAGCAAAAGTTCTCAAGGACAACCATAAGCTTTTGTGCATCTTCTAAAGTGTGTGCTAGAAGCACTACATCATCCGCATACAACAAAAGCATGATTACCGCATTGCAAATAGTGACCTCTTCAATGCCTTCTTCTTGCATAAAGTCAAGTACCATTTGTTCCAATTGATCGATGCATAGACCAAAGAGAGTTGGTGACAATGGACATCCTTGTTTAACCCCAATAGTGCTTACAAAAATTTCTGAAATTTCTCTTCCCATGCGCAATTGACAAATCACCTTCTCATAGATTCGAGAAACCGCAAGCATAAACTCACTTGGCACTTGGAGTTCTTCCATCCTTCTCCACAAATTGTTACGTGGAATCATATCAAAGGCTTTCTTAAAGTCCACAAAACAACAATACAATCGCTTGCCTTTCAACCGACTTTCCTCCATGAAAACACGAAGAGTGACAAGATGATCAATGGTGCTATGGCATCGACGAAAACCCGCTTGTCCCTTTGCACGCTTGTCATTCTCTTCAGTCCAACCACTCAATTTCATCTCCATTATGCACCCAAACAACTTTGCCATAAGAGACCCAATCATTATAGTCCGGTAGTTGCTTACATTCTTTACATCCCCTCCTTTATGCAAAGGTTTAACCCAATTAGTACTCCAATCATAAGGCATACCATGTTGAAGTGCAAGGTTGAACATATCACACATCCACTCATGGGTAAAATCTCCCGTCCATTTGATCATCTCCGGCCAGATATCTTGAAGATCTCCCGCTTTGCGAGTGGCCAACTTTTCAAGCCCACCGCATACATCCTCAATAGTAAAAAAAGACAGCATACATGGGAGTGAACCATAAAATGGCATTTTTTCAGTATTTGCTTGCTCATATAATTGCCTACAATGTATGTACATATCCACTAGACTCAAGTTACCAAAATTCTCAACCCGCTTGCCTCTCAAGTTTCTCCAAAATCTTCCACATGCATGTGCCTTTTCTTGGACTTGAGAAAGAGAGAGAGAGAGAGAGAGAGAGAGAGAGAGAGAGAGAGGGATCATCCTTAAAGGTCAGATTGACCTATGTGACCGAGTACATCATGTAACATGCTTAAAGACTATGGATATAAGGGTGGGCACTAACAAGTTGAATCCATGAGGTGGCTAGGAGAGAAAGGTATGTAGGCCATGGTATGGGTTAAAATGTGGGTAAAGCAAGTTTGATGTGATCAAAAGCTGAGCACTCATGGAAGGTATAATGATCGCACTAGGGACATAATTCACGTACAAAGGGTCTCTCCTCCATGTAGTGCCTCAATGCTCTGTCTCACATTTAAGGGAGTGGGAGCTAAGCCAAATGGCTGCTATCGTATAAAATATGGGTAAGGGCAAGCATGTGAAGGATTGAATACATTCTGCTCTCTCAAAAAGAACATGCATGCATGTGTGTGTTGTGTGTGTGTGTGTATTTTGCAGCATGCCCTTTCTTTTAGCATGAGGCCCAAAACTCTTGCAAAGAGAAATGATTGAGTGAACTTTTTTGCTTTAATTGCCCTCACACTTTAAGGTGCCAATGGTGCCCAAATGTACACAAAAAGACAATATGTGCCTTATATTACTAACTTGCTTATGGTCAATTGCAAAAGACCTCAACATCCATGCGACGAGTCTTGGTAGATGGAAGTGTACATGCTAGCTAGATTGAGTGCAATCCAACCTGTAAATTTTGAAAGTTATCCACATATAGAGACAAAGCTGCTTTAGCCATGCAATCACCCCCAGCTCACACACCCATCATGAATATTGCCTTTGAGAAGCAAACGACACACTGCTCACCAAATCAATTGTGCATACCAATGGCAAAGTTTCTTCTACTACTATGTGGTGTAATGTTGTCATGTTGGGTCATGGTGGCTGGTACATGCATCCTAAGTTCCAACAAATAGCAGTTGATGACTTAGTTGATTGTGATGCCCCAAATGCAAGACCAAAACCACACGAGAGAAGCATGGGAGAGTTGCTATCATGAACAATGTCTTGATTAGTAAGAATGGTGAGAGGGGATGCTAATGCATATAAAGAATTTGTCATTCAATGCAAACACTATATCCAAAGAAGGATATCAACTCTCTATTAGTCTATTTAGAGGGCTACTACCACTCATCAGGGTCCCATATCAATTGTATGAGGGGGACGTCTCTAGCCTACGTTTCTAGCCTAATCGCAAATGCGTTGCCTCCTTAGAGAGAAACATAGGATGTTAAGACAAGACATCATGCGAAGGGAGCCCATTACTTACTTCATTCCCAAGAGACCTCAAATTGACCTAATAATTCTTGAACTTAATACACACACACACACATGCGCGCGCGCACACACATAGATAGTGAGGAGGGGGGGGGGGGGGGACAAACTTGTAATGATTAGGAGGAGTATATTGGAGCTTGGCGTGACCAACTAGAAGGAGATTTTTCCTTGGTCAATCCACAAGAATGTGGAGAGTAACTACACTTCATTAGTTGTTCAATCTTACACTCGAAAAGGTAGAGATAGTGTTTATCCAAAAGATAGATTTGTGTTTGGTTGATGTGAATGTGGAGGGCACTTAGACCTTGTGTGTTGTCATACATTGTCATCTAGAAAGTAGTTATAGTGGTGGTTGATGCACAAGTTTATTAAAGAGCTATAAAAGCTCACATGAGAATCATAGGCATTTGCCCACATTTGCCCTCCCTGTGAAGGGAAGGAGAACAATGGTTGCTTCAATTGACCCACATGTAGCCGCGGCAATGCGCGGGTCACATACTAGTTAGGTTTTAATGGTGCAATTGTGAAGGTTTGATCTTACATCCCAAACTTAGCATCTCCTTGAGTTTTGAAGCATTTTGAGCTCATATGGTTGAGAAAACATCGAGTGATTAATTGGTGTGAGGAATGATTGTATGCCTCATGACTCATTATTAATTGATGATTCATGATTGCTCTGGTGTATCTTCCTCAGTAAGTTCACTCCATTGTGATGCACATTCCCATGCATCTCTGTGCCCCATCATATTACCTCCAAACCTTTGAAGAATGCTTTGTGGCACAATTTATCAAGATTAATTCATCAATTTCGAACCCACTCACATGGGAATTGCCAGCTAGGTGTATTGCCTACCATAACACTTTGAGAGAAAATCCGCTATGGCAAATAGCCTACAAGGCAGAGATAGAGGCTAGGGCATCAAAGTTCAACACAACTCTTGAGACCTCGATGAGGGATTTTTTCCGTGACTAAGGCGATGACGAGGACATGCATCGTCTAGGAAGAAGAAATGTTTGCAGACGTCAACCATTGATACCCCTTCTAGCCAAATTTACGATGAATTCCTCATTTGTAATCTTATTTGTATAGCATGATTGTAAAGATAGATGGAGCTCACCCGCTTAATTATATATTACCCATGGGAACTGAGCCTAGATATCTTTTCTAGTATCCCTAGGTATAAATACAATTATTATCAAAAGTGAGATAACCTTTTGTATGGCGAAGTAGTAAAGTGGGCAATGCCATTTTGTAATCATCATATCTTATAATCTAGTAATCCAAATGAAGTTTTGTCAAATGCATTGTGTTTCTCTTCTCTTGCTAGAAGACTCACTATCACTTTGGTGAAGGATCCTGTTTATGTTGTGTGTGATATAGTCAAGGTTAATGTTAATCTTTTGATAGGAGGCTTATCTAAAGCATAAGAAGCAACTGTTCAACTATTTTTGTGCATCTTTTGATGGACTATAGAATGAAGGATTGCAATTTGTGTTACCCTCAAATGGATCAAGTTCGATTTGACAACACATCTCCTTGAGTTTTGAAGCATTCCAAGCTCATATGATTGAGAAAATATCAAGTGATTAAATGGTGTTAGGAATGATTGTATGCCTAATGACTCGTTAATTGGTGATTCATGATTGCTCTGGTGTATCTTCCTTTGTAAGTTCACTCCATTGTGATCGACACTCCAAAGCATCTATGTGCCCCATTTGGGTTGACTCCGTGAGTATTGACATTGTATGTGTGGTCTTTTGCCACAATTTGTTAATAGAGTGATAAAAAGTTTAAGTAGTAAAAGGTTAGTGCCATGAGATCAACAACTATTTTGGGACAGATCCCTAAAATTCAGGGTAGGGCACCAAGCAGCCGAAGGAAAAGCAGAAGAGGGGGGGGGGGGGGGGGGGGGGGGGGGGGACGGGGAGGGGGGCGCAAGCAAGAACAACTTTGACGCTGATAATGGTGGAGGGACAATTTACAATGGTAAGGATAACCTCTCCAAACACTTTCCCGATCACTCAATTTGAGTGCTTTCATTACCATATGTAATCATTTACTCACTCCACTACACTGATCGATAAATCCAGATTTAAAATGCATAGCCTTTCATTTTTTTTTACTTTTAACAGAACACTTTATTTCAGCCAAAAGAGAAGGTATTGGTATCCTTGCATAGTGCCCAACAGAAAAGAGCTTATTGGCCCATTTTGCTCTAGGTGCGCAATTATCTTACAGGGGAGATCCTTAGAGAGAGAGAGAGAGAGAGAGAGAGAGAGAGACAGAGAGGGAGAAGAAGAGAATTTTGACGTAGAATTTTTCCGAAGAGACCTCAAAGACTTCTTCTTCTCCTTCTTCTCTCTCTCTCTCTCTGACCTAAGCCTCAACAATCAAAAGCCTTCACACTGAGACCTTTACTTTTACTTCTTACTTTTTCAGGCTAGAGCCAAGGCAAGCAGAGAAGGAGAAAAGAGCCTCCAGCCGCCATGAGAGCTTTACTCCATATATCTCCTTAGGGCTTTGTGAACCATTTATGTTGTTGATGCAATTGAAATTGTTTCTTTGATTTAATGGCTACATGAAAAAGATGAGTGCGCAATGATGGAACGTTTAAACACCACACATCTGTACTTCAAAAGGAGTGGAAAGAAGTGAAGGATTTGCAAAGCATCATCCTTTTGCACAGCAGGCTCCTTGATTATCTCCATTGCAAGTGGTGGCCAGTTCATTGTTTCTGAAGCGCATGGTCTTAAAAGAATGAAGAAGAGTGTGGAATGTCATGCTCTTACATAGCTAATTTCTTGAAATTTCTGTTGTGTGAAATAGCATCACTAGAGTTCATTGTTGGTAAGCTTAAAGAACATATAGTACTGCATTTAAGGTAAATGCACCAAGTAAACTAGCTCTAAAATCAAAGATAGATGCACAGGGGCCAAGGCTCACCATTTGATCACCTTGGTTATACACAAATGCCCCCCTCACCTTGGGGTCACGCTCTCATTTGATTGCACTCCACCCGATAGATGAGCAAGCTGCACCCTAGAAACGTGGATGGAGTGAGAAGAAATAGATGCTGTAGAAGTAAACTCATGGTTAGATTCACCCTCGGTTGAACCTGAATCATTGTAATCAAGAAATGTTGGCTTAACTGGCATTTCAAGTATGTCGGACATTCCAGAAAGCCATAAAGTCACCATGGACATTGCTGGTCTTTGCTTGGGATTCTCCTGCATGCATAGCAATGCGATATGCACCAAGCGAACAACTTGTTCAGGAAAGAAGACAATACCCAACTTCTCATCCACTAAGTCTAGAGTTCTTTTATGTGAGTACTTTTCCCAAACCTGAACACACATCAAGATGGTTTTCTCTCTCTCTCTCTCTCTCTCTCTCTCTCTCTCTCTCTCTCTCTCTCATTCAACAACCATCACCCAAGTGAAGACTTGTGTAACAAAGGAGCTCTGCGAACACAAATTTCAAGAAGATAATGCCCTCAAAGTCCACATCGGTGGGCTCCCCTCGCAATGGTGCACTGTTGAGGACACCTTGAAGAGGCAATCACCAAACTCAACAACATTGTTGAGCCAGTCAACATCAAGCCAAAGACCGTCGCTTGGATCAATGATACACATCGACATGTGCGTCCGAGCATTGTGTCCGTACTTTCAAGAACAAAGAGGAGCGGGTGAAGCTTTTATCTCAATCCCACCTCCTCAAAGGAACCAAGCTTTGGATTACTGAGGAGCTGACCATGAATCAACTTAAAATTAAAAAGGACGAGCTCAAGAAGATGTCTGAAGCCCGCAAACAAGGTAAATGGGCAGTGTATCAAGGCGGTAAAACTATCATCCAGGAGTTTCGAACTTCAAAAGAGGCTCTTCCCCCAACTGCTCCCCCTTAGGTTTTTGTTCCTTTCTTTTATCCTCCCAATGGACCCTCAGTCCTTAACTGATTGTATCTCATGTCTTTACAAATAAGCATGCTGCTGTAAAGTTTTGTATCCGGTCCCATGGGTCATATTTGACCTCCGTGGAAGATAATACAATCTATCTATCTCTCTCAATGTCACAAGGCTATGGCAACCACTAACCTTAGTTGTTGGTTTCTTTCGTTTAATATTTTTTTGAAGTCACAAATGGCTGGGCATTGTGTGGCAAGTGTGAAACGGCCGATGGCCGAGAGTTTGCCACGAGATGGTCGGGCCAGTCGACACTGAAATCCGAGGAGTAAAAGGGTGTCTAGGCTCAGTTCAAAGTCACTTAGGCCCCTTGCTACATTGTATAAGTCAGTGGGTACTAGGAATTTACTCAAAAGAGGCAAAGTGGACACTTGGCATTTCAAGCTGTTTTTCCAAGTTTGCATGAAGAGGGGCGCCCAATTTGAGCATGGGGGCTGATTTTTGCTCTATAAGTGAACACAAGTGTGTGAGTAGCGGGTGCAGGTGATCACTTCTCTTATGTAGCTGCTCCTGTGCACCTCTCTCCCCCTCTGAATACACAATCGTAATGCCCAACTCAAGGGCTTTCCATCTATATGTATAGTTGTGTGGGTTCATGGGCGTATGCCAAGGCAAGAGCCTCTTGTCCAGGTACTAGACTAGCTAAATGCTAATCTCCCATAGGTACGGGTGAATTTGGAGAGATTTCACGCGAGAAATCTCATCCGATTCGAAGGGCAAGAAGTCCTAAAGGTACGGAGAACAAGGGCTTGCTACGAATGCCAACAACACATGAAACGGAGCCCAAACAGTAAAATACAATCTGTTGTGTATTTTTTAAGGTTTAGGGTTTTGAACCTAATTGATCCCTAATACCCCCAGGCGGAGATGGGATCGTTGTACGATGTGATTTGGTGCATTTTCGGGGCGAAAAACACAGAATTCAGCGTGCTGCAGATTCTCACCAGGTTTGGGAAAGTGCTCGTATGCGCCGAGGGAGTCACCTTTTGCATGGGAACTTTATTTGTGAAGCTTCCTACCGCGGTTATGCTGCCGAAATCAGGCTAGAGTATGCCATTTTCAAGCCCGGTAAAAGTGGGACAGCTTGTAGGAACTCATAGGTTTTCTCCCAAGTTTTATAAGAATAAAGAAATATAGAAAGGGGCACCGGTCTTTGGGGCCTACAAGGTGTCACTGTCTGCTTGGTAGCACTCTAGCTGCTAGGCCATGGTTTGATTGAAGTGTTAATTCCTATCACAGGTTTAATCGTGAAGTTCCTCTACGTCGTAAAGTTCAAGTAAAGTTTATCAAGTAGAAATTCGAGTGAAAGCTATATACACCGTCCCACGGGCCAATTTCATGGTTCCGTCGCCGCAACAGAATCACTTTTTCCTTAAAGAGTGAGCCTTGGTTGGTTTGTGGCGAAGACATAGAGCAGAGGAACATAGAATTACACTATGGCTGACAGGACAAACAACGCCAGGAAAAGGGTTCCTCTTCACAGGACAAATAGGCTATTCCACGCTCTAGTGTTCGAGCGTGGCGAGAGTTCACGGCCACCCCTATTTGTACCTTTTGTTGATTTGAATGCTCCACAAGATCAAGGGTATATGACGAGGCAACTCGACGAGGATACATTCGAGACACACTTAGTTGCCACTGTGAATGTGTTTTCTCTGTTGGTGCTGAATCCTAGGTTTATGGAATTTCTGCAAGTGCCACGAGTGTCACAGCAGACAAGGCAATTCTCTCTTGCAGTAGAGCCTGTTGCGTCCAGGAAGGGCAAGGAGCGCTCACATGTTGCGGAGTCAGTTGGGGCTCCAAGACAAATTCCATTTGTCCATGAACAGGTGGTTTTACCACTTCTGCCAACCACCTTTCAGAGTCCAAATGTTTCATTAAATGAACAGGGAACCAGTTTCCAGGCTATGCAACAGGTCTTTTCACCATCCATGGTACATTCTAAGTATTTCGGGGGTGGATCTGTGTTTCAGAGCATGGCTGGTTATGCGACTGGAAACCAATAATATATGCCAGGAATAGTCTTTGGTAATAATGGCATGCAACAAGGGTTTCAGTGCAACCAGGGCCAGCTTGGGGTGCCACATGGCAATTTTGGCATGGCTGGTTTTTCCGACCAGCATGCACATACGGCACCAATTATTCAGAAAGTCAATGGCCAAGGGGCACCGATGATCCCTATTACAATTCCCATGTTGCCAACAATTCCCTACGACAATTTGGGAGCACTGCAAAAGCCAAAAGCATACAAAAAAGGTGGTGCAACTGTGAAGTTTGATACTTTCCGCGGCTTTGAGGATAAGCAAAGGCTCTTACTTTCCTCCAACAGTTTGATACAGCTTATGCAAGGGGGAATTTTACAGAGGCCTCTAAGGTCAAGAAAGTTGCCACTTTCTTTAAAGGCAATGCGCTTACATGGTGGACGATACTATTTATGTGAGGACAAGCACCCGCCACATGGGTATACTTCAAGAAAATGTTAGCATCTGCATGATTGTCAAATAAATTTGGAGCCGATGTCATGACGGATTGGCACCATTCACTGTAGCTACTTGCAAGTGCCTACAGGAGGACAATCGCAGGTTCTGTAAAGCGTTGCTCTTAGTAACCTCCCACAGGTTTGTGCCACTGACAAGCAGATTGAGAAGTATTGTTGTGGGCTGCCTAAAGGTCTTCGAGATTACTGTACAAAGAACAAAGTGGCTACCCTCACTCAGCTTATGGAAGTTGCCAACAATGGTCTTGCCTTGTTGAAGGGAGACGTTGCCCGAGACGTTTGAAGGACACGCTAAGAAAAAGAAAAGAAAGTCTTTTGTGCACAAGTCGTTCGAGGTAAAGAAGGCTTTAATGCATAGTCACATGGAGACGGGTCTCGGGACGTGATGAGTCCCGGGGACGTGGACGTGGCAAAACAGGGGACGAGGGACGCACCAGGGGACGCGCATTTAAAAACACTTGTTCTTTCCGCATTAAATACTTGACATATACTAGACAACACTAAGAGCACAAGATTGCAAAGAAAAAGTGGGTTTTGTACTCATATTACATAATATCAAAATATAACATGCAGTAAGGGCGTGCGACACCGCGCACATTGATTTGGTGATCAATCATGCTACTCAAAGGGCAAAAAATAATGATGTGCAAGTGAAGAGTGGATAAGTTGTCACAAGACGGGCACCACGTGCCAATAGAAGAGAACAGACTGAACAGACTTTCAGAACGTCAATAACAACTGAACTGAAAAAGAGAGAGAGAGGGCACACGCGACACGGAGTGGCGGAATTCCACCCTAGAGAGTATTGGCCCCAAACCTTGACGCCCCTTCCAGTATTTCTTTATATTGCTTCAACTGAGTACAATGTCGGTACTCCAATCCCTGCACCTTCACACTTAAGCATGCCAGAGAATGAGCCCTCTGCACATATTTAAAGGCCCTTGGCCTTGAAAAGCAATCAAATTCGAAAGCAATTGGTCCCAAAAGCACTAGCGCCAAAAGCTGTCACCACGCTTTGCGAAAATCCGTACAGCTCTGCCACGTCACCAATCAGCGTAAAACGTGGAAATCCATACAGGCTGCCACGTCATCAGTGCAAAATCCGAAAATCCGTACAGGTTTGCCATGTCATCACTTGCTACGCAAATAGAGTGCGAGTGTGTGTGTGGTCTTGCTTTATTTAATCCCTTTAGGTCACTTGGGTCCAATGGGATCCCCTAAGTTGGCGGGAACTCCTCTTTAAAAATAGGCCACTTGGCAAGACTTTGTAAGTTGGTAAAACTTCTTTTGCTGCTTCTGCTTCTTCATTTAGGGTTTAGGCCTCTCGGTCGGGATCTGTAGGTTGGCTCTGTTCTTCAGTGGCTTGACACATCAGCAGTTTGTGACATCCCCCCTTCTTGAAAGAAAGTAATCGTTCGCGATTACAGCATACCTACAAAACAACTCAAGTTAGCTCAAAAATTTCCGAGGGACATTCCGAGGGACATGCTGTAATCGTTCGCGATTACAGCATACCTACAAAACAACTCAAGTTAGCTCAAAAATTTCCGAGGGACATTCTGAGGGACAACTGGTTTTCTCATTCCAAATCGAAGCTCTTGATTTCTTGGGTCGTTGGCTTCCCAAAAGAATCTCATCCAATAAGGAGTCTCATTCCAGATCGGAACTCTTGATATTTTGGGTTGTTGACTTCCCAGAAGTACCTCATCCAATAAGGAATATTCAATGGTTGGCACATCACAATGCAGCACAAATGCTCACATATGTATGTTACAAGATACAATGAACAACGCCGTTGAGCACTCCATCGAGACAGACAGTCTGTGGTATGAAGCTACTCAATGACTACCTCGGCACTCCCCTCGCAAATAACCTAAAAAGGTCCAGACCATGAGTTCACAGGACTGGTACAACCAAACGCTCCCCAGATCGCAGCCTAGGTCGCTTGGAGGTTAAAGCATACAACCAAACACTCTCTCATCTGCGTCATTCGAAGGTTTTCCACCATACAACAAAACGCTCCCCAGACATCTCGTTGCGTAGTACCGAGGTTCAAACAATACCAAAACAACATTTCTCACTACTCCCAAGAGTAAATCACCAATAATGAAACCAGCCCTTCGGGCTACACGCTCAGCTTGGACCTGGGTTGGACAGTCACTCCTATCTTGCTTGTCTAAAGGTCGTTCGGATGCGGATTACTCCCCATCCAAACCGGCCTCAAAGATAGCGAGGTTGGCTGTTGTGGCAGCAGCTGTTTTCTCTCACTGACTCCATGAGGACCATCTCATGGAATGTGGAGGGATTAGGAGGACCCCAGTTTTAGCGTCAGAGGGGTCGGCTGTGTCAGGAGCATCAGAGATGCCTTGTGGGTGGTGAGATTGACATTCTTATGCTACAGGAGTATCATCTTTGTAAGAGCCGCATTCGACGATGTGGTCAGATTTTGCGTGGTCGCTATGAGCTGTTTTGGTCAGCTGCATTTGGACCTGGAGGCATCCAGGGAAAGGTATGTATGACTATTGAGATCTCTTTGCAGCAGGCCATAGTGGGCAGAGGGATTATTGTGCCAGGCAGGGCTCAGTGGATCACTATGCAGGTTCAAGGTTGCCTCATGGGCTTCCTGAACATCTATGCGCCCAATGTGGCGAGTGCACGTGCAGAGTTTTGGTCTCATTGTTGAGTCTCTGCCGCAGGCAAAGCAATGGTGCATTGGGGGTGACTTCAACATGTTGGAGGACCCCTCTCACAGGATTGGAGGTAGCCATACTACTGTGCATGGAGTTGAGTTGGCAGCTTGGGAGAGGTTTTGTATGACTGCAAGTTTCAGACGTGTGACAGCATTCTAGCTTTGTGAGACCCCCTGACAGTTTGGCCTTCTCTCGTTCGGACCGCAGAGTGGGAGGAGTGAATCTATCTCGGATAGATCGCTTCTACACTAGTGACCACTTCTGTGACTAAGGTGGGACAGTCTGCATTCTGGCTGGTACTTCTTTTCAGACCATGCACCAATGATCCTCATAGTGAGAGATAGACAGAGGAGGGAGAGCACAATGCTTCGTATTCTTGAGAGGGTTTTGTTGGACTCTACGCTGAGAGAGAGAGTGGTGGCTCTTTGAAGAGAGGGCTTAGCCGTGCAGGACTCTCCTGCTCACAGGGTGGCCTTTGGACTTGCTCAGCTCAATCGGCTTTTCTTCAAGAGTCCATGGCCCGCCTGGCTGCAGCAAGAGAGGAGGTGTTGCTTCCTTGCAAAGGATGCAGGAGCAGCATCCAGACAGTCCTTGGTTGGAGGAGCGGTTGCAGCAAGCTCGTCAGGAGCTTGCCAGCACAGAGGAGAGGCGCCATGAGTTTGCTTTCCATCGACAAGCATCTCAGTGGACCTAGGTGGGTGACAGAGTGACAGGGGCTTTCTTTGAGGCTATGAACCCCGGCATACGCATGCGAGGGTCAAGTAGTTGAGGAGGCCTGACGGGTCAATTGCTTCAGAGCCTGAGGACACACGAGCAATTGCTACCGACTTTTATCATGACCTGCTTTCAGCAGAGCCTCAATCAGAGCGCCAAGATGCTTGCAAAGAGCATGTTTGGACACAGATGCCATGTCTTGTGACTGAGGAGATGCGCCAAGGGCTTGAGCAGCCTCTTCAGCTAGAGGAGCTCCATGTGGCCCTCAGATCACTTCCCCGTGGTAGCTGCCCAGGTGAGGATGGATTGACTCCCACTTTTTTCTTAAGAGTACTGGGACTTGCTTGGCTCAGATCTCTGCAACGCTTTTCAGTACATCCTACACACAGGAGAGATGCCTAAAAGCATGAGTGAGGGTCTCATTTACCTCATTCCCAAGGAGGGTGGCTCCTTGGATGAGATTCGACAATGGCGGCCTATCACCATCCTCAACTCAACCTACAAAATTCTTGCCAAGGCTTTGAGTTTGAGGATTCAGCCACTTCTAGAGAGCATTATACATGGGACACAAACAGGTTTGGTCAAGGAGCGTAGTATCCTTGACAACATCTTTACGTTTTGGGAGGCTTCTGTCCTCGCTCGCCTCCGTGGTGAGGATCCGGTGATACTTCTCGACTTTGAGAGGGCCTATGATAGAGTTGACTGGGACTTCTTGGAGGGCACTCTACGCAGGATGGGCTTCTCAGATGCTTGGATCAAAGGTGTGTCAGCTCTCTACAGACGGGCACACAGTCAGGTATTGTTGGTAGGTGGCAGAGGAGATCGCTTCATGCTCACACATTTGGTCAGACAAGGCTGCCCTCTTGCCCCCTTTCTCTTTCTGTTCTATGGTGAGGCGATGAGCAGATTTTTGGTTTCAGAGCAGGTTGGTTTACGTGGCTTAACGCTCCCTATTCGGGGCGACGAGTTGTAACAAACTGCTGACGTGTCAAAGCCTAAAGAATGGAGCCAACTTACAGATGTGGCCGAGGGGCCTAAACTGTCACAAAGTGCTGACATGGCTGCCTGAGAGCAAAAACCCCAACCCTAATTTCTGCCAGAAACCCTAATTGCTGAAACCCTAATTCTGGAAATCCTAACCCTAAAACCTGCAAACCCTAATTCTGCTGCCAGAAACCCTAAAACTGCAGAAACCCTAACCCTAGCCCTAAGGACAGTAGGGAGATTTCCGAAAATTGCGTTGGCTGATGACGTGGCAGGCTGTACGGATTTCCATGATTTACGCTGGCAGCTTTTTTGTTTTGCTTTTGGACCAGAAGCTTTTGAGTTTTAAAGGCTTTTTACTGTAATTGCTTTTTAGGTCAAGGGCCTTTAAATATGACGCTAGGGCTCATTCTCTGGCATGCTTCCTAGCGAAGGTGCAAAGTCTGGAGTACCGGCTTGTACTGAGTTGATGCAATATAAAGAAATACCGAAAGGGGCGCCAAGGTTTGGGGCCAATACTCTCTGGGGTGGAATTCCGCCACTCTGTGTCGCGTGTCGTTGGAGAGGGGGAATGGGGGAACACACCCGGCACAAACACAAGGGTATCCACAGCACCCCTATCCTCTCAAAAAACACCTTCAAAGAAACACTCATCACTAGCAGACCACCGCCTGCTCAATTGTCACTGCTCACACACTCCACAAACCACCACACAAGATACACCTACTACCACTGCCTGTCTCCACCCTTACACACGCACAGCCACTCAATCTCACTCTCACTCAAAACACCATTGATCGGGGGGGGGGGGGGGGGCACACACTTCCACACAACCGGCACCGAGGAGAACCATGAAAGCAAAAGAAAGAGAAGGGGGGAAGGGGAAACAACGACACGGGAGGCAACTGTGGCTTGATTGCACTTCAGAAAACACATACATCGGCTTGCAATGCGATCACCATGGCCATTTTCAAGCAAAAGTTACAAAGGGGCTAGCTTGCTAGAGAACTCCACTTTGCAGGCTTCAAACGGTATCTCAAAAGGCCAAGAAAAAAGCCCCAAATTTGATTCAGTTTTTACTTTTATAGGGGGTACTTTAATTTGGGAATTTACAATTTAATAGGTCCACCTGGCATCTTGAATTGGCATCTTTTGGGAAAGAGAGCACACCGCTTTGCTCTATCTCTCTCTTCTTCACTCTTTGCACTTGGGGGGGGGGGGGGGGGGGGGGGGGGGGGGGCATTAGCGATGTCGCTATTGCCTCCTAGCTTTTTTATTTTTTATTTTTTTACCTTTTATTTTTACCCTTTGTGGCCTCAACCTTGCACTACTCCACATGCTTGACTTTGACTCCCATCTTTCTCTATCCGACTCCTCCCTAGCTCCTTTTGGTCTTGGCCTACTTGGCCTTGCTTTTGCCCGGACCTCCCTTGGTTTGGGCCCCTTTGACCTTGCTCAGCTTTGCCCACCTAGCGGCTTCCTAGCTCACCCCTTTCCTTCCTCTTTGCCTTGCTCGGTCTTGATTTGGCCGGCCTCCCCTTAGTACACATGAGGGCTTGTCCCTCAGCTCGCCTCACGGGACTGTTCTCTTACCTGACGGGAGGAGGCAATAGCGATATCGCTATTGCTCTCTCCCTCCTCCTCAAAATATCGGGGCCCCTAGGGCCGTGTGAACTGCCGCGTGCCGGGAGAACACGCCACGCCATCACTGTCGGCGCCAGACCTTCCCGCGCGGGCGCGCCGCCTCACCTCGCCAAAACCCACCGCCGTAAGCCCCACTGGGCCGCCTACGCAGCGCCCAGCACCATCGCTATGAGCTCACGGAGCTCTTTCCCTTTGCCATGCCTCCAATTGGACTGCCGACTAGGCTATATATCGCATGGCTCTCCAGCCGGGCCTCGCATGTGGGGTTATAGCCGTGACACGTGGCAGCACCAGAACATTCCAGCCTTTTAAGGCCTTTGCAAAAGCAAAAAAATCTTTTAAACAAAAGCCTACTTCCCCCAGCTTGCAGAACCTGCCAAACACCACCTAGTGGTCCAACTCCCAAGCAATCAAGGCTCACTGAGATTTCATATCTCCGGCTACAAGCCGCATAGTCCTCATCTCATACCTAGGCTAGGAAGACCTCGAACCGCGGTTATAAAAACTGACCAAATCACCTGCAACCCAATCCGAGAAAATGCACCTCATCTTCCGACTTCAGTATCTCACCACTCCGGACTCCATCCGACGTGCAGTCACTTCCTGCTAGCACCATATGATACATACTGCATACTAAACACTTGGCGAGCTCATGAAAACACCAGATGGCGCATTTCCCAATGCGGTCAAGTGAGCTCAGACCTGGCCTCCGAGAAATCTTCAAGTGACCATATCTTGCTATCCAGAGCTCCGATTCGCATTCCGAGAAGACAAGCATGCTCCACAACTCGAGCTCTACACACGTATGTACTGACATCAGCCCGGGCCACCTATCCCCAGCTGCCCTCCCCGTCGGAGATCTGCAACACACTTTTTCTTTAAACTGCAATATCTGGAGTACCGGGGCTCCGTTTGACGAGCCGTCTGGACCGGCTTCTAGAGCACGCTGAACTCTACATTCTAGAGCTTTGACTTGGCATTCCGGACATCTTCATCTGTCATCCCCTTTGGACCATTCCGCTGCACTTTTGGCCTAAAAAACCGCATCAGGCATACTTTTCCGCTATCCTTTGGCTGCCAAGGGCCTTGGCACCTGCCCTAGCCTTCTGCACTGCACTCGACCGCACTCTTTGCCTGGCATAGACCACCTGCTAGCCTCGACCAACTTTAGCTGCACCATCATTGCCCAGCTCCCTCGTCGAACATTTATGTTCGACCAAAAGCATATGTACATAACTTTAAAACTAGCACACCAAACTGACGATAAAAGAACTTGCAAAACCATAACTGTATGTACAGGCTATGTACAAAGCTTCATCTTTTTTCTTTCACACACTGCATGCTTTAGGTGGGTTGCCCACCCCCCTTGACTATAATTTGCTGCACTTTAGACACTAGACTCCTTTCGAAATACAATTTGAGCCGCACACCAGTTACCGTATTCCTGAGAAGCTTGCCATTTGCTCTTACCAGTTGATATGTCCCATTCGGAAAGGCCTTCTTCACTTTATATGGACCCGTCCACTTCTTCTGGAATGTGAAATCCAGGTAGCTTTCATACTTCATGACCAGGTCTCCTTCCTCTATCTTCTTGTCTGGTAAGTTCTGATTGAGCTTGGCAACCCGCTTCTCTCTCTACTTCACATAGTAGTCTGCCGCAGCCTCTCTGTCCATCTGCAAAGCCTCCAAGCTGGCTATCCGATCCTGTAGAACTCCTTGTTGAGTGACATTGACACGCCACATATCCTTTAAAGCACCTAGTTGTGCATGCACTGGCAACACCGCCTCCTTACCATAGACAAGCTCGAATGGAGTGAAATTTGTAGCCACTTTATAGGACGTTCTATATGCCCACACACACTTCTCTAGATTTGCTTCCCACTCAGCTTCTTGCTTGTACACATACTTCCTTAACATCTTGACAATTTGACCATTAGCACTCTCGACTAGACCATTGCATTGGGGGTGATAGGGTGAGGAAAACCTGTGCTGAATCTTTAACTTTTCCACTAATACGCTCATGAGCTTACTTCTAAACCCCTGACCCCTATCAGAAACTAACACCCATGGAACACCAAAACAGCAACAGATGTTATCAAATACAAACTGAGCCACCACATTAGCATTTACTTCCTTCACTGCTTTGGCCTCGATCCACCTGGTAAGGTAGTCAATGGCTACCACCACGTACTTCTTACCACTAGTAGACTTTGGGAGCAGGCCTATGGCATCAAGACCCACTTCTCGAAGGCGCTTTGTGCAATGATGGCGCCCTGTGACTCCGCTACCAGTCGTCTTTGTTGAGCGCGCGGCGGTGTGTGCAAGTAATAGAGCACGCGAAGATGTGCAGTGTGTGTGCAGAGAGGGGTGGCGAAAGCCAGCAGGAGAGGAAGCGCTAGCAGAACGAAGAGGGAGAGAGAGAGAGCTCACATTTTTGGGGAAAACTCAATAAGTGAGTTTTGGGTTTTCTCACTTTTATTATAAGTGACCTTTAAAAAATGTGTCCAGGTTCATATTAACCTGGACAAAGTATAAAAATATACAAAAAGGGGTTATTTAGGCCTTTCACCCAACAACCTCCCACTTAAAGGAATAAATGACGCCTTGGAGGAGGTACCTGCTGATTTTTCCCCTTTCTTATCCTCTGTCTTCTTCTTCTCCAGTGATTCCTTCTTTCTTTCCTGCTCTTTCTTGAAATACCTGCAATCTGGCTTCTTATGGCCTTTTCTGCCACACTGATAACAAGTCACATCCTTATCCCTAGACTTGCTTTTGCTCCTGTTTTCAGTCTTGGTACTTGTATTTTGCTTCTGACTTCTGCCTCTCGCATTGTAAGTAGAACTGCCACCTTCCCCACCACTAGACTTGCGTCTAATTTCCTCATTTAAGATGGAGTCTCGTACTCCATCATATGTGAGGTTGGGGCTATTACTCAAAGAAACCACAAGCGTTTCCCAAAAGTCTAGCAAAGTCATCAACAAAAATATGGCTTTCAACTTGTCATCAAAAGGTTGAAGCCCAGTATCCTGTAGCGGACTCATAACACTGGTGAAAGCACTTAAGTGCTCAAAAGCCGACTTGGCTTCGTCAAGCATCATGTTCACCAGTTTGCGCATCAAATGCACCTGATTCACAGGGGTGGCATTCTCATAAGTGGCCTTCAACTTATGCCAAATTGCATGTGCAGTGTCCAAGCCCTTTATGTCCACCAGAATGTCATCGGTCACAGCCATTTTGATATAGGCCTTTGCCCTCTTGTTGAGCTTGGCCCAATCCTAATCCGGCATATCCTCAGGCTTTACAGCCAAAAGGGCGTCCTCACAATCCTTGAGGAACAAAATCCCCTGTATCCTGTCCTGCCATAGGTCGAAACCTGTACCGTCAAATCGCTTGATTTCCATCAAGCTCTTGGCATCAGACGACGAGGAAGTAGAGGCCATTTGCACGGATAAAAATGCAGCAGAAAGTGTCTACATAAAATCTGAAAATTTTCAGTGATCACAATGTACCACACGTTGCATACAATGTGCTTAAAATTTCAGCAATTAACAAGTATCCCCAATGCGTACTTGCATAAACCCACAAAAGGCGTACATAAACCTCAATTTGTGTACATAAAAACAGTCCAATTCTGAATTTTCTGCAAATTTACTGTTTTGGCATATCAATTTGCATCAAATGGACCTGTTTTGAGTGGGAAAAGCAAGGGGTATTCACGGGAATCGATTTAGAACACCTGCGTTTTGCTGTTTTGACCTGTAATTTTCTGGTTTTTACCTGTTTTGACCTAATTCAGCCTGTTTTAGGCTGTTTTGGGTGATTAGGTGACACCGGAAGCAAGGGGCTTCGCGATGAAAGCGAAAATTTGACGCGAGAGAAGCCTTTCGCCTGCTGTCCAGCCTCCTGCGCAAAGCTTCTCAAAACCCTAATCTGGCTCTGATACCAGTTGTTGAGCGCGCGGCAGTGTGTGCAAGTGATAGAGCACACGAAGATGTGCAGTGTGTGTGCAAAGAGGGGTGGCGAAAGCCAACAGGAGAGGAAGCGCTAGCAGAACGAAGAGGGAGAGAGAGAGAGCTCACGTTTTTGGGGAAAACTCAATAAGTGAGTTTTGGGTTTTCCCACTTTTATTATAAGTGACCTTTAAAAAATGTGTGAACCTGGACAAAGTATAAAAATGTACAAAAAGAGGTTATTTAGGCCTTTAACCCAACAATCTTTCACCTATAGTCTGACACTCGTGGCACGTCTTGCACCAATAATGCACGTCCTTCACAATGGAAGGCCACCAAAAGCCCGCTCTCTTCATGGCATTGCTCCAGCACTATTCCTATCTCTTCTTTGTATAGCACCCTTAGAAGCAATCCATCACGCCTGTAGTTCATGAGATCCTCACCTACCAATGTGAATTTGCGAGCCTTTTGCACCACTCTTCTCTTTTGCAGCTTGGACAAACCCTCTGAACATTGCCCTGTACTCAAAAAGCCTTCAATCTCCTTAAGAGTCTCTCTACCTGTACAAGTGGCTGGGGCCACGTATAGACCTGCAACATGCACCTGCACTTTGCTACTTGCTAGCTGATCCGCCTCTTGATTCTGCTCTCTCCTCACATGTTTGAATTGGACTTCTTCAAAACACTTCAACATCTTCTTGATGGAAAAAAACCAATGCTTCAAAGAATCGCGCTTTACCTGCCATTGGCCTAGTAGTTGCTTGATTACTAGCAATGCATCTCCCTTCACCACCAACCTTGAAATGCCGAACTCTATGCACTGCTTTAAACCCAAATGCAGAGTGAGATACTCCGCCTCATTATTGGTGTGGACATCCTCTAAATCATACGCCTTTGAAAATATTGTTTTGCCATGTGGGTCGTGTATCACCACACCTCCTCCTGCTTTCTGCACTACCCTTCGATATGCTCCATCGAACCACATAGTGAAAGCATCTTTCAAGTCGGGTTCCTCCTTGGCTTCATCTCGTACCACCCTTGGATAGGCCGGTAAGTCGATGGCCTTGCTGACGAGAATGTCTGCCAAGTGAGACCGACTCGTGTGATCTAACCTTGAACTCGAACTCGAACTCGAACTCCTGTAGCTCCAACACCCACTTCATAATCCTCCTTCCTAGCTTCAAATGTAGCACTACCTCTGGCAATAGATTATTAGCCGTCAACACAAAAAACTTACGCACAATCAAATGGACTTTAAACTTCCTGCAAGCGAAGACTAGAGCCATCACCCACTGCTCCGCCTCGGTGTAGGTAGCCTCTCCTGGGCTAATCACTCTGCTCTCGAAGTATATCGGCTTGTAGCTTCTCCCTACCTTTTGCAATAGAACCGCTCCAATAGCAACTGTGCCCACTGTCATAGACACATAGAAGTCGTCCTCTCGATTGGGAGGACACACCGCTGACAACTGGCACAAAATCTCTTTAAGCCTATCAAAAGCCTCTTGAGTTTCCTCATCCCACTCATAGCCACACTTGCTGAGCCCTCTTTTGAAGAGGATGCACATATTGCGACAGCATCCAAAAGAAACGTGACAAATACTTCAACTTATGAACAAATGAAGCCAAACCTTGAGCATCTGATGGCGGCTCCATCAACACCAATGCTTTCACCTTCTCCTCTATACCGTTTTGCGACACCACATGACCTAACAATTGTGCTCGAGGCTGTGCTAGCTTGCACTTCTTGGGATTCAGCTGACCTCCTTCTTCATCAAGCCTTTGAAAGCATAGTTGGAGCTTCGATAGGTGCTCCAATCTTGAACTGTAGCAGCCGATATCATCCATGAAGACCCTAATAAAACGGCCCAGGTATGGACCAAATACCCTGTTCATCCAACCTTGGAAGGTGGCATACGCATTCACCAATCCGAATGGCATCCTGCGGTAAGCGAAACAACCCCATGGAGATATGAATGTGGTCTTCAGCTGGTCTTCAAGCGCAACCCCTATCTGAAAGTACCCCGAAAAACCATCCATAATCGAGTACCTCTCATGCCGAGCCACCTGGTGTAGGATTTCATCTTGAAACGGCAAGGGATAGAGATTCATCTTGGTCGCGGCATTCAATGGCTTGTAGTCAACACACACTCTCCATTTCCCATTCTTCTTAGGGGTTATGACTACTGGCGAGACCCACTCTGACTCCTTCACAGGATATATGATACCTGCCTCCAACAACTTATTGATCTCCTGCCAAAGGGCTTCCTTTTGAATTTCTCCTAGTCTTCTCAGCTTCTGTGCTTTAGGCTTATGCCCCTCTTTAAGAACAATCTTGTGCTCCATCCCCTTTGCACCTTGCAAATGCTTGTACTCCGTCGCGAATAGATTTGGATAGGACTTACATAGTTGAACATAGCCCTCCTTTTCACCCTTGGTTAAATCTTCACTCAACATGCTTGAAACCTCCTCTAGGCTTAAACCATGAGCTTGAGGCTCCATACCTTCTTCTTTAGGTGGAGAGTCGTCTATGGTGACTCCAAATAAGTCTGCATCTATCTTCGGCATATCGTCCTCGCTCTCCTCTTCCTCTGTGCTAGTATAGCCTTCATCATAGCCCGTCTCAGACTCGTACTCATAGCTCGTCGTGTCACCCTCATCCTTAACTGCCATAGGACGAGAACTGCTCTCTTTGGTCTTCAAATCAAGCACAATTTGTCTGTCTCTCTCTTTGTCAAGCAAAGTGAACACTTTGCTCTCCCAATCCTGCTTTGCTCCTATTGCCAAAAGCCATGGCCTACCCAAAATGATTGGATAAGCATTATCCCCTGCCTTCATCACAAAAAAATCGATTAGGCACTCTATGCCCATCACCTTGACCTTCCCATCCTGCGCCACACCCAGACACCTGGCTTTGGTATGGTTGGCCATCCTCATGCACACATTTGACCTGACTACTGCCATGACTCCCGTCTCTTTCATGGCTGCTTCCGTCGTGACACAAACTTGTGCTCCACCGTTTATGTAGGCTTGTACCTGCATCCTCTTCTCTATAATCGCATCCACAAGCGGAAGAACGTCAGTGGGGCTATCTACCCTTAAAGCCATGTTTTGCACTGCTTGGACATTTCCCTTAGCTCTTGGCAGCCTGGTGCTAACACTTGTAGACCATTGCCTCCTTAACTTTGGATTTAAGGCTAACAACTGACCAAACGTAATATTTGCTCTTTGATTTTGAACATCACTCACCAGATTGTACTCGGGATAGCCACGTCCTGGCTGGAAATCCGCTTGCTTGATCTTGCGACGCCTCCTTTTTTTGCTAGGCTCGGGCTGCTCTCTGCCTTCGTACACCTTCTCTTTGCCTTTGCGAGCTCTAGTTTCCCGCTCTGTCTCTGTCTCCCTCGCAGCTCTTGCCCTCTTATTGGCCAAAACTTCGACATCCTGCTTGTCCACTTCTATGATGTTTACCCTTGGCACCTCACCTCCGTTTTGCAGAGCTGGCTGCACAGAATTCTCCACCGCTTGCTCTCTTGGACCATTGTATTGCCCTTGACCTCAACCTCTACCAAAAAGCGGGTACATACCTCCTCTTTCTCTTTGCGGTTGAGGACAATCAAGCGCATAGTGCCCTTCTTCTCCACAATTATAACACCTACCTGGCAATGGCCTTGCCCTGCCCCTTGCTCCTCTTGGCTGTCCTCTATCCATGGCACTGAGCCGCAACTCCTGCATCTGCTCGGATAAATCTTGCAACACCTCGAATTCTCTAATTTTCTTCATGTGCAGTCTCTCTCGGACTCTCCGGTTGAACATGGGCCATCGTCTCATAGCCTGACACGCCCTGCTCTATCTTCTTCTTTATCTTTCTGCTCTTCGACTGTACAATGGCCACCGCACCATCGTAATTCTCTGGGCTCTCGAAATCGACATTTTCTCTCACTTTGGGGTGCAGGCAAGCCATGAATTTGTCGAGCTTGAAATAGTCTCCATTAGCCAATTGCATGGTTGCCGCTAACTCTGCCCAACACTCTTCAAAATGACCCAAAAACAAATTGAACTCTTCACTTACATCTTGCTTAAGCGCCTTCAGCTTTACATCCATTTCGACTGGGGAAGTCTCCTTGCGAAAGTCGTAAAGAAACCTCGCCCGTCGAGCCGGCCATGCTTGCTTCGGCTTACCTTCCAATGCGTCGTACCATGCTTTAGCTCTACCACGCACCACCAAAGAAAAAGTCTGCATTTTGCTATCCTCGTTCAGCATACGTAACGATAGCATGTACAGCTCGAAATCTGACATCCACTTGTCAGGGCTTTCTTCTCCTGTGAAAATCGGTCCATAGCTTCTAGCTGCCATGACTTCCAACGCGAAAAACCGCTTCTTTTCGATCAACTGGGAGCAATCAGTGTACTCCTCCGTGGGGGCACCAGAAGATGGAGGGGGAATGGGAGAACACACCCGGCACAAACACAAGGGCCTCTCTATAGCTCAGGGTATCCACAGCACCCCTATCCTCTCAAAAAACACCTTCATAGAAACACTCTTCACTAGCAGACCACCGCCTGCTCAATTGTCACTGCTCACACACTCCACAAACCACCACACAAGATACACCTACTACCACTGCCTGTCTCCACCCTTACACACGCACACAGCCACTCAATCTCACTCTCACTCAAAACACCATCGATCAGGAGGGGCATACACTTCCACACAGCCGGCACCGAGGAGAACCATGAAAGCAGGAGAAAGAGAAGGGGGGAAGGGGAAACAACGACACGGGAGGCAATTGTGGCTTGATTGCACTTCAGAAAACACATACATCGGCTTGCAATGCCATCACCATGGCCATTTTCAAGCAAAAGTTACAAAGGGGCTAGCTTGCTAGAGAACTCCACTTTACAAGCTTCAAACGGTATCTCAAAAGGCCAAGAAAAAAGCCCCAAATTTGATTCATTTTTTACTTTTATAGGGGATACTTTAATTTGGGAATTTACAATTTAATAGGTCCACCTGGCATCTTGAATTGGTATCTTTTGGGAAAGAGGGCACACCGCTTTGCTCTATCTCTCTCTTCTTCACTCTTTGCACTTGGGGGGGGGGGGGGGGGGGCATTAGCGATGTCGCTATTGCCCCCTAGCTTTTTTATTTTTTATTTTTTTACCTTTTATTTTTACCCTTTGTGGCCTCAACCTTGCACTGCTCCACATGCTTGACTTTGACTCCCATCTTTCTCTATCCGACTCCTCCCTAGCTCCTTTTGGTCTTGGCCTACTTGGCCTTGCTTTTGCCCGGACCTCCCTTGGTTTGGGCCCCTTTGACCTTGCTCAGCTTTGCCCACCTAGCGGCTTCCTAGCTCACCCCTTTCCTTCCTCTTTGCCTTGCCCGGTCTTGATTTGGCCGGCCTCCCCTTTGTACAAATGAGGGCTCGTCCCTCAGCTCGCCTCGCGGGACCGTTCTCTTACCTGAGGGGGGGAGGCAATATCGCTATTGCCCTCTCCCTGCTCAAAATATCGGGGCCCCTAGGGCCGTGTGAACTGCCGCGTGCCGGGAGAATGCGCCACACCATCACTGTCGGCGCCAGACCTTCCCGCGCAGGCGCGCCGCCTCACCTCGCCAAAACCCACCGTCGTAAGCCCCACTGGGCCGCCTACGCAGCGCCCAGCGCCATCGCTATGAGCTCACGGAGCTCTTTCCCTTTGCCATGCCTCCAATTGGATTGCCGACTAGGCTATATACCGCATGGCTCTCTAGCCGGGCCTCGCATGTGGGGTTATAGCCGTGACACGTGGCAGCACCAGAACATTCCAGCCTTTTAAGGCCTTTGCAAAAGCAAAAAAATCTTTTAAACAAAAGCCTACTTCCCCCAGCTTGCAGAACCTGCCAAACACCACCTAGTGGTCCAACTCCCAAGCAATCAAGGCTCACTGAGATTTCATATCTCCGGCTACAAGCCGCATACTCCTCATCTCATACCTAGGCTAGGAAGACCTCGAACCGCGGTTATAAAAACTGACCAAATCACCTGCAACCCAATCCGGGAAAATGCACCTCATCTTCCGACTTCAGTCTCTCACCACTCCGGACTCCATCCGACGTGCAGTCACTTCCTGCTAGCACCATATGAAACCTACTGCATACTAAACACCTGGCGAGCTCATGAAAACACCAAATGGCGCATTTCCCAATGCGGTCAAGTGAGCTCAGACCCGGCCTCCGAGAAATCTTCAATTGACCATATCTTGCTATCCAAAGCTCCGATTCGCATTCCGAGAAGACAGGCATGCTCCACAACTCGAGCTCTACGCACGTATGTACTGACATCAACCCGGGCCACCTGTCCCCAGCTGCCCTCCCCTTCGGGGATCTGCAACACACTTTTTCTTTAAACTGCAATATCTGGAGTACCGGGGCTCCGTTTGACGAGCCGTCTGGACCGGCTTCTAGAGCACGCTGAACTCTACATTCTAGAGCTTTGACTTGGCATTCCGGACATCTTCATCTGTCATCCCCTTTGGACCATTCCGCTGCACTTTTGGCCTAAAAAACCGCATCAAGCATACTTTTCCACTATCCTTTGGCTGCCAAGGGCCTTGGCACCTGCCCTAGCCTTCTGCACTGCACTCGACTGCACTCTTTGCCTGGCATAGACCACCTACTAGCCTCGACCAACTTTAGCTGCACCATCGTCTCTCTCTTTCAGTTCAGTTGTTATTGAAGTGTTCTTTTCTATTGGCACGTGGTGCCTGTCTTGTGACACGAGTTGTTGGATACTGAGTTTGCAGACGACTCAGCTTTGTAATTGGAGGGCCAGGAGGCCAACCTTCACATGTGTGAGCAGGCTCTTGAGGCCTTTTGTTGTGCATCAGGCGCACGGATCAACTGGAAAAAGACTGTGGCTTTATCAGTTGGTAGTGCTCCTACGCCAGATTGGCTGCCAGGTGAGGGTTTCAGATGGATTCCCCCTGGGACTGCAGTACGATACTTGGGCTGTCAGGTTGGTTTGGACTTGTCCCCTGAGCAGCACATTGCTCCCCTCCTCCTGTCCATCAGGAGGAAGCTCTTACATTGGTGTTCCGCACGTCTTTCCTTGGCAGACAGAGTTGTAGTGGCCAACCAAGTGTTGTTGGCTACTCTGTGGTACATCACTTCTTGTTCAATCTTTTCGAGTTCCTGCATCAGTCAGGTAGAAGAGGCTGATCAAGAACTTCCATTGGTCAGGGCGCGACACTCACATAGCCCGGGCCAAAGTGGCCTGGCAGGTCATCACTCTTCGTTGTTCTCAGGGAGGGTTGGGGATCACAAACACAGCAAAGCAAAGCAAAGCAGAGCCCTTCTTGGGAAGTTTGTTGTCAGAGGATTGCTTCCAAGGGAGGAGCCCTGGAACGAGTTTTTGCTTCAGCGGCTTAGTGCTAGGGTGCCCATGCTGGAGGCCCCTGGCGACCTTCGACTAGATGGATCTTCACAGAGATGCGCAAAGTTGGCTTGAGCAGGAGACTGGAGGACCGTTTTGCTGTGAGTCTTCTCTGCTCCTGGGAGCAGCTACAGAGAGGCCTGGAGCAACATCAGCCTACTTGCACGGAGGAGCGCCTGAGGCAGCCCCTTATTTGGAACCCCATGGTTAGCACTCAAAGAGCCCACTTGGTTGGTAGTAGGCCTCATGTTTCTTGTCCCATGGCAGAGGGTCCAGCACGCACTCTAGGTGACTGGTTACAGTTCCCAGGCTTGTCAGAGGAGCTTCAGAGCATCCAGCTACAAGGCATGAGAGGGGTGCAGAGCATGTGTCAGGACATCAGAGAGGCAGTACCAGCTGCGTGGCTCACACCTCTTGAGTCAGCAGCGCCCAAATGGATGGGGGCCTTCACGCGACTGGAGGTTCTCATTACAGTTTGGGCTAGCTCAGAGACTGTACCCTCCCTGTTCTTTGAGCTACAGGGTGAGGGTCGTATACATCGAGTTTCAGTAGAGGCCCCACAGGTGGCAGAGTGCTGTGTTCAGAGGATCCGAGTTGTGGGCATCTGTGGGAGGACTCGTGTCATAGATCCTGACCCACCAGCTCGTGATATTGGCCACTGGAGGCTGTGGGCCTAGGAGAGCTGTCCCTTGGCACGTGTGCCATGGGATCCTGAAGAGTGGTTTTGGAGGGACCCCTTCTCCTCAGCCGACCAACCAGGTATTCCTTTCTTTCAGTACACTGTTCGTCTAGGACGTCACATACTGGCAACGCGGAGAGAGGCTCATCCTGCTTTAGCACCTCATTAGCAGGAGGAGGGTCTCACAGTTGAGTTCTTGTCAGCTTTTTGGGCGAGGTTGTGGGACTCCAGACAGCCGCCAAGTCACTTTGTTCCAGTGGCTGGTTGCACATCAAGCCACCGCAATTGGGAGCTGGCTTGTACATAGTGGTCTTTCGCAGCATGCGCAGCTTGTGACCATCCTGTGGAGAGTCAATGTCATTGTCTTTGGGGATTGTCCTTTGGCGCAACAGGTTTGGCTTCGTGTCCTTCGACTGATGCCAGCTCTTTCCTCAGCATGGCAGTACACCTGGGGGACAACTGCTTGGTCCACTCTTACGAGCTCGGCACTTCAATTTGAGTTGTCCTCCACCAGCAAAATGATATTGATGCAGGGGGGTCGACCTACACTCCAGCCTGCTACGGAGCTCACTCCATAGGAGTGGAGCAGAAGAGAGAGAGAGAGAGAGAGAGAGAGAGAGAGAGAGAGAGAGAGAGAGAGAGAGAGAGAGAGAGAGGAGTGTTGGGAGCTCATATGCGGCCTGACACTCTGGTTCATCTGGCCGGCCCGCTATTTCCATATCTTTGAGGCTCGCCAGACTGTGCTCGATGTTCGAAGCTTCTTGGGATTGTGCTCATACAATAGAAGGTTTATCAGGAATTTTGCACAGATCGCTACCTCTTCACGCTTTGCAAAAGAAAGAGGTCACTTTCAGATGGGCCCAAAAAGAGATTTCAGCTTTCAATCTCTTAAAAGAAAAGTTGACTTCAAATCCCGTGAGTGTTTTACCGGGTCTCAGCAAGTTATTTGTGGTCCAGTGTGACGCGTGTGGCAAGAGCATCGGAGCAGTGCTAATGCAAGATGGTCGGGTAGTAGCTTATGAAAGCAGAATTTTGCAGGGGCCAGAGAAGACTATGCAAACCTACGAGAAAGAGCTTTTGGTCGTGCTTCATGCGCTTTCTAGTTGGAAGCACTACTTGTTAGGTGCTGATTTTGTTGTCCAGACAGATCATCAGACCTTGCGATACTTCTTGACACACTCAAAGCTATCCAAAAAGCATATGCAATGGGCAAACATTCTTTCTATGTTCCACTTCCAAATTATGCATGTGGAAGGCAAGAAGAATGTTGTGGTTAATATGTTATCAAGGAAGCCACAAATTTCAGCTGTGTCAATTCCTTATCATCATGAGCTTAATGACATGAAGGAACAATATGCTACTGATGAAGATTTTGCAAGGATCTTTGAACTGTTGCAAGATGGGCAACGCCATGAGCACTACCTCCTCAAGGATGGTTTCATGATGATGCATGGTAGACTATGTGTCACTAGGCCATTGCGACATAAGGTTATGGTAGAAAGCCATGTCCCAGCGTATGCATATGCAGGGCATCATGGAATTGATGCGATAGTGAAAGCGGTAGACATTCTTTTATTGGCCTACTTTGAGGAGAGATGTGGATGCCTTTGTGCGAGCATGCCTGATTTGCCAAAAAGTCAATTTGACAAGCAAAAGGCACCAGGGTTATTACAACCATTGCTGATTCCGGATAAGCCATGGGAAAGCATTGCTATGGATTTTAACTTTGATCTTCCAAGAACGCTGACAGGGAATGATGCTATATGGACCATTATTTGCAGGTTCACCAAGCAAGCCCATTTTATTCCTGTCAGGAAGATGATAAATATGACCAAATGGCACGGTTGTTCATGTACAATGTGTTTAAGTACCATGGTATGCCACAATCGATTGTCAGTGATCGTGATCCTCGCATGACGAGTTTGTTTTGGAGACGATTGTTTGAGAACATGGGCACTACGCTCAAGTTCTTGTCTTCGTTTCATCCACAAACTGATGGACAATCAGAAGAGATTAAATCTACTATCTTGGATCTGCTGAAATATTACGTGTCAGATAATAAGAGCAAGTGGGAACAGTATTTGCCTATGCTTGAGTATGCGTACAAGATATGGTGCATTCGTCCACAAGCAAGGCACCTTTTGAGATTGTTGAAGGTGGCAAAAAGGTTCCCAATTTGCATACAAAGGACAAAATTTTTGAGGATAATAGATAATGTTGAGAACATGGATGAAATGTATAAGAAGATTGAGCTTGCCTTGGAGAAGACTCAAACAAAGCAGAAAAGGGTTGTTGATCGTCACCGTTGTGAATTACTATTTTCACCTGGTGATTGGGTACTTTTACGGTTTGAAAAGGCAAGGTTAAAGAAGATGAAGGGCAAGGAAAGGCTGTTTCCGAAGCTCAGCATGGCCTTTTCAAGTGCTTGATACGATCGGCGATGCTGCTTATAGGCTGAAATTGCCGGACACTTGGAAGATTCATAATGCGTTTCACGTGAGTCTTCTAAGACCCTTTGTGGGTGATGTGCCAGAAGATCTGCCACAAGAGGATCAAGCAAAAGTCGATGAACTTGATGAGATCTTGGTACCTGAGCAAATTTTGGCACATAAAGAAAGAAAAGTTTAGGGACAAGTTGCAAGACGCTATTTGGTGAAGTTCAAGAACTATCCACCTATGGATGCAAAGTGGATGGAAGAGCATGAACTATCAAAGTCACCAAATGTATTGCAGTTTTACCTTGAATCCTTTGGGTTACAGCCTATGTATGCCCCAACTCAACGTGTTCAGAAGAGGGGTTATGATGGAGCTAGCACATCAAATGTACATACGGATTCAATGCAATAGAAGTGTGCATCGCTCTTCAAGTGTTAAAGGTATTATGCTCACTTCTATCATAGATGGAGATGACAAAAGTATGAAGGTCTCATTAAGTCATTTGTATCTATGTGTTATGACCTTGCGGGTACATGCGATGATAAAAGCGTGCTAACAACACAAGATCATCAATGGCATGTATATATGGCATGCAATCGAGGACGTTTGCGACTTCAAGAGAGAGGTATGTCACGAGGACGTGGCAACTGCTAATCTTAATTGTTGGTTTATTTCCAATGATTTTTATTTTATTTTTGGGGACCTCTTTTTGAAGTCACAAAATGTGTGGCCAGTGTGAAACAGCCAATGGCCGAGAGTTTTACCCGTAGACGAGAAGGCCTTGTCATTATGAGTTGGTCAAACCGACCGGCACTGAAATCCGAGCAGTAAAAGAGTATCTAGGCTCAATTCAAAGTCATTTAGGCCCCCTTGTGTAACAATGTCAAGCTTTGTAAATAATTTATTTATTTACGAGAAAATAATTCTCGAATTAGTTGTGCGCACATCAATAGTACTAGCAGTTCTAAGGCCTCAGGTGCGCCCAAGTATGGGCCAAAGCACCTCAGGAAGACCCTAGCAGAAAATACCTTGAAGCCCTAGTGATTGAGAAATTGGGTCTTCAATGAAATGGTAGATAGTAGCCTCAAATTTCAGGCTCAGAAAATTACGCGCGTCAGTGCGAGCACAAGAATGAGATGGAGTCCTTAGAACAGTAACCCTAAGGCCTCAATTATTTTTACGGCCTTAGGATAAGTCAGTTAAACAAATTAAAATTGTTTGTGCCGGACCAAATGGCCGGACAAGTGCGAACAGGTAATGTTGGGGAGCAGCTAACATTTCATTAGTTGCATCCATGTGTACAGTTGTGAGTCAATTTTCACATTTCATTAATAGCTTAAGAATTTTAAATGTGAAAGTTGAATGGTTTTAAAGTTATTAAGTGCGCCACTTGGCACACTTGCCAATGTAAAGTGACTCTCTCATTCTCACTCTCTCTCTTCTTCTAGTGCCCCCTTCTTGCTGGAGTCTATAAGAGAGCAGCCTCTCCCCCTCTTCTCAGTGTTGGCAGTGCTCCTACCCCCCCTATTGAGAGTGTGCTCTACGCATTGGAGCCCTCCATGGAAGCTTGAGAGCAGCCCCTTGCGTCATATGTGGTGGCCTCGTGTTCCCATTGTCTAGAACAAGGGTTCTCATAGCCATAGCCAGCTTTTGGTGAAGATTCATCGCGAGAAGTTGCAGTAGGCACCTCCGTGGACTGTGGTGGCTGTAAATTCTCTGTTTTCAGCCCCTAATCATCTCTTTTAGGGTGAAATTCAGCAAAGTACTCGTAGAATCTAGTTCTTCTCTACCTACACTACGCGTACACAAAGTTTGGTGCGATTCCATCGCAAAAAAAGTCTCTATTTCGGCATTAGAACGTGCTCAGGTAACATTTTCAGGTTATGTACAGAAAATTACAGCAAGCATGTGTGGGTGCATTTTGCGTGTTTCTCCCTTGTTTTTATTGCAGGAATGATTATGCATAAAGGGACACAGTTAGCGGAAGGTAGACTCTCATTTTCAAGAGCTTCCGTTGACTTTTGTGGAAGATCGACTCTCACTTCCGAGAGCTTCCCAAAATCTCACAGCAGAGGAAAATCCTCTCAGTATTCAGAGAGTAGTTTTCTCACTCTCTCAGTCAGAAGCAGAAAAGAAAGAATAGAGGACAAGCTTTTGCCCCATTCCTGTGCTTGTAAAGATTCTCCCTTAGTAATAAAGATAAGCTCTTTATGGGGGGGGACCAACCCATCTTCTGGTCCCGATGAAGTGTCAAGTTTTCTCTCTCGCTCTCCAATTCTCTTGACTATTTGAAGTACAATTAAAAGTTAGCTTACGCTTCCGTATTTTTGTGACAGTGGTATCAGAGCACGGTCATCTCTCTCTTTCTTAAGGGATTGACGACTCTTGGCAAACTGCAAAAATGGAAGGACGTGAGATAGAGTCCTCTATCCTTCAACAGCATGTGGCAGAGTTGCAAAAAACTCTCCCATCCATCAGTCCAAAAGTTTCTCCATACCCTTGAGAAAGGGAAGAAGAAAGTGCCAATGGGGTCGAGAGAAATCCCGCAGAACCCAAAGACGCAAGAACCAAAGAAAGATCCTTTAATTGGAACCTCCCGCATGCACGAGAGACAGAGGAAACCTCCCGAACGTCATGTGCGGTTTAATCCAAAGGTTCAAGAGTAGGATCCTCCTGATTCTCCTCAGTTTTCTTGCATGAAGGATCTGGATGACATAGTGGCTCCAAAAGACATGTTTCTTGACGATCCGCCGTAGCAGGAAGTACATTCAAGGGAAAGGACTCCTGTCCACAAGGAGTCTAAGCATAGAAAGAAGGAGCACCATAAGAGGAAGCTCCACAAGCAGAAAACATTCAAGTCAGGTGACAAAGATGTAAAATTCAACACCTACAATGGACGGCATGATAATGACAAAGCTTTGGCTTTCATCCGCCAATTTGAAGTTGCATTTGCAGAAGGGAACTTTCAAGAAAGATCCAAGCTTCGCCATGTCGGTATGTACCTGAAAGGCACCGCCAGCAGTTGGTGGTTAACCCTAATCCTAGAAAAACGCAAACCCCAAGATTGGACTGCTTTCAAGGAGTTCTATGCACAATTCCTTCATCCAGACTATGAGGAAGAAGTAAAGAAAGAATGGGATCGACTCCCACAGTCAAAGAACGAAACTGTTCCACGCTATGTGGATAGGTTTTGGTACGTTACGCCTGGAGATGATCAAGAGGATGTCGAAGATACCGTGTACTGCAGTAGTCACTGAGAGACCACATGGACCACCATCGGATGGTGTCCTCACAGGAGGTAACCTCATCCTCTGTGAAAAATACAAGCCATGTGGCTGCTGTCCACCCAAAAACGCAACTGCGAGGTGATGAAAACGCTGCTGACCAGCGATTTTCAACGTGCTTTTACGCTCCCGGCAGGGTCCGGAACAGTGCAGAGGGTTTGGGGAGGATGGTGAATCCTTGGCACAACCCCAAGTGGGCTGAAAACAGAGAAAACAGCAGTTGGTTAATGGCTGAAACCTGTAGCAGATGAAGAGGATTATTGGCAGCAATGCGCCGGATGCTAAGCCATGTTGGTCGATGCAAGATCCGGGGTTGGAACCCCAGGGGGAGCAAACGCTGCCTTGCAATCCAAAAACGCAGCTCCCCAAGAAAAACGCTAGGGCAGCAGAAAACGTTGATGGAGGAAGGGGTTTTCCAGTGCGGAAATAGCCTGAGAAGGCCGCCGCTAGGTGAGAAACCAGCAGATGTGCAGGTTCTTGCAAAAACGCAGGTTGAGAAGGTTTCTAAGCTCCATTTTTCTTTGCTTGCCTGGCTGATGCAAAAAAACGCTGGCAGATTTTGCAGAAATGCTGGCTGATCCAGCCCTTGGGAGGAAAACCTGATGCGGTGGATGGCCTTGGACTCAACTGGCGACTGATACCATGTGAGTGCGCGTGACAGAAGAGAGAGAGAGAGAGAGAGAGAGAGAGAGAGAGAGAGAGAGAGAGAGAACACAAAACACAGAGATGGGGAAAGGGGGCAATCAGCCCCCCACTGACTACCAGAGCATGAGACCTGCAATACATGTCAGACTCTAGAAGTGCGTACCCCCCCTGCCCCCCTATAAAGGTACCCAAGGGGGAGGTCGAGCAGTGCAAGAGAGAGCCCTCACGACCCAGCATGAAAAAGAAAAAAAATAGAGGGCGCCCGAACAAGGTGGGCAGTCGGTCCAGAAGTGGGCGGCCGGACAATGCAGTGGGGAGCCAATCCGGAGACATACTAGCATGTATGCCCTAGACCTGAGTGAAGCAGTAGAGTTGTGTAAATCTAACACTGCTATCATGTATCTAGCGGGTGATGCCATTAATCGCTATCAAGCTTGGCAGGAGTCAAGGATGGCGTACCCCTCTCTCTCAGTTGGGGCGACTTCCAAGACAAGCTCAAGGCTCCTTTGTGCCACTGCAATACCTTGATCGGTTAAAAGAAGATTGGCGTGGTCTTGAGCAAAATGGCACTCCTGTTATATCCTTTTATAACCGTATTTTGCAGATTGGTGATCAATTGCGCAAAACGGATGCAAAACGAAAGGAGGCTTTCCTTTTTGTCACATGCACACTTCACTTGCGCTACGGGGACATGCTTCTGCTACAGTCTTGCGTCAGTCTTAGCTTAGGACTAGCCTATCACCTTTGTGAGCCTCTAGCAGGTGAGACAAGAACTCCCTCGTGACTCCTGTAATGGGACGGCACCACATGCCAATGGAAAAGAAAAGACGAGACAACTTTAAGCACTTCCTGGCCCCAAAACCTAGCGCCCCTTTCGGTATTTCTTTAGATTGTTTCACCATAGTACAACCCCCACAACTCTGCTCTACATCTCCCATAGGTAGAATCCCAGAGAGAGAGAGCCCATGGGTCTTATTTAAAGGCCCTTGGCCTACAGCATCTTGTTATCAACATGGAGAGCCTTTCCTCTCTCTCTCTCTCTCTCTCTCTCTCTCTCTCTCTCTCTCTCTCAGATGTCCGGTCTCTTTCTGCCTCAGTGATCTCTCTTCTCCATAGGTGTTTGTTCATGTCTATGGCATTGTAGTTGTTCTAGATCAGAGTCGAGGACCTTGCTTCTCGAGGATTCTAAGTAAGGAACTGAGGTTCCTAGGAATAGGGTTTTAGTCCTAAGAACTGATAGAATCTAGTCTCACGTGACACATCCAACCCTATGTGTCCGTGGACAAGCTACAGCATAACAGGGTTCCGTTAGTCCAGTCAGTCTAGATTCGAAGTGATCTGGCACTTTTGTGAGTCTATTCGTAGACCGTGCATGCCCAGTCACTTAGTGTAGATGCATGTCCTCTGGTTGCACACAGCATGATTATAAGCATTCCCATCAAATTCCATCAAAATCCTTCAAGGGAATTTTCTAGTGCATTTAGCCTATTTTACCTATTTTTGACATTTTTCACTTATTAATTTAAGTGACTTTTGTTGAAAAGTAGGTGGGGCAAATTGGGTAAGAAAATATATAAGCAAACCAAGGTTAGAACTAAATGGCAGATGAGCAAGGAGAACAGCACGCTTCGGCGACAGGTTCCCTCTCTCTCAGCAAGACTCCCCAAGCACCCTTGGCGATTTCCCTCACACAGGCCCTAGCGTTTTTCCTCATCGCCACCCACCTTTTCCCCTTGGCAACGCCAGATCGCCTTGCCCCCTTGCACCTAGCGTTTTTCATCATTGCCAACAGGCCTTTTCTCTTGGCGTTTTCAGCACCTACCCGCACCAGAAGGGCAACGTTTTCAGCACCAAACCGTAGCAGTCACATCAGCGTTTTTTCACACAGCATAAGATCAGCCTGAAATTCAGTGTTTCATTTGCAGCAGCTTTCAGCCTTGAGCATTTTTGGACAGCAGGTAAAGACATTCAGTTTTCAGCCCTATTGTCGGCCTCGCCATCCCCGTCGTCATCGTCGACATAGTCTAGACTTGCATCAGTTTCATGCATCATCATTGTACCAGTTTGTGCAATCAATCGTAGACCACTCTCGCCAACGAGAGTGGGGCCTTCGGAGGAGGGTTTTACAACAGTCTCTGGTGTCGTATTCTCTTCTCTCTCTATCTCTCAGTCTTATATACTTGCACGCATAGTATCCACTCACTTTTTCGTGATCATAGCACTCTCTCATTAAGAACGGAAGGCTCTTTCTTCGATAAGAACAAAAAGGAACCTTGAGCACATTATGGAGCACTCATCTTGAGAAAGAACAACATTCATTCCGCTGCACCTTACATTGGTATCAGAGCTTTGGCAGTGTTCTATATCACTCAAGGAAAGAACCACAAGAATCACAAGAATTTTTTTTGGCTTGTTGCGGTCGCACGAACCCAAGTTCGCTTGGGCGTGTCGATTCCTAATCGTGTTTTTGAAGAGTGACAGGAATCCCAAGAAAGAAGGGCTTGTCCAACCTCCCCTTGTGTCTCTTTTCACTCATTGAGAGCGGACCGTGCACTTAGCGGCCGGCCAATCGACGTGAGGTGGGAAAAAGCAACCTTGGTGTGAGCGCAAGGCTGCCAAGGGGTGCGCCCGCAGAAAAGAGTAGAACTCGGGTGGAGAGAAGATCCTTCTCAAACACGGTTTGCAAGCGAAAGAAAACCTCAAGAACCTCAAGACCCTCAAGCACTCAAGAACCCAAGTCCCTCGTAGACTTAAGAACCAAAGATCATAGTGCATGATCATCACCCGAAGCGGAATGGATACTTCACATACAGGTGGTGAGCATGACAGAGGCGACGAAGAGTTCTCCCCACCAAGAGATTTTTCCGACCCTCCCCCTTCTCCATCTACGCCACGAGTTGTACCAACTTCCATGGAGGTGATGGTCAAGTCGATGTTGGACATGATGGCCCAACAACAAGAAGCCAATCGCGAAGCGACTCGCCTTGCAATGGCACAACAAGAAACGAATCGAATTGCGTTGGCACAACAAGAAGCGAACGGCATTGCTTTAGAATGCAAGCGCGATGAACGAAACCAAAGAAAAGCACAAAGAAAGGAGGAACCGGAAGCTCAAAGAGCGGCCTTGGAGGCCAAGCGTGAAGCTCAAAGAGTGGCCTTGGAGGTCGAGCGTGAGGCTCAAAGAGAACTACGCACTCAAGAATTGGTTCGACAAGTACTTGCCTCAAAGTCCGAACTTGCCAAAGATCGTGGGAGTTCCTCAAGTGGCGCAAGCCATGATGCGAATTCCGACAATCCAGTTATAATCGGCCCGTACAACGTAGAGGGCGGTACTATTTCAATTACCTGTTAACTTTACACAGAGCACTGAGAAGGGAAGAGAACACAGTTGCGTCCAGCGACTATAATGTCACTGCGCACACGAGACCGACACCCTGTAGGCCCCAAAGGCTGGCGCCCCTTTCGGTGTTTCTTTATTCAAATTAAGATAGACGATCCGACCACTTAGCACAAGCTTTCACAAAGCTGTCCAAACCTGGCGAGGGCTGAAAACGCAGGTTTTCGACCGGATTTCGACAGCATAACGGCGCAAAAACCCCTGTAGGTCAAAAACACCTGTCTAGGACGGATTCCCTCGATATCTGGAAGCTTTCTGGTGAGCTGTCACAGAAATTCAGCGGGCTGTAATTCTCTGTTTTTCACTGCCGGGAGCCCAAAAGCCTGTACACGCATCCCAAGGCTCTCACGAGGCTCCCCCGATGTTCCCTTGCAGTTTAGGTGCGAAACCCTAAACCTGCAGAAAAACACAGCAGGCTGTAATTCCCTGTTTCGGATCGTTTTTAGCGGAGCGAACACGCCTACGAGTGTCCCAAGGGCTCCCGCACGCAATGGGACAGTTCCCCTGTGAATTGGACGAGTTTTCACGCAAGAAAACTCTCCAAACTCACAATCTTTCGGGATTGAACTGTGCGTACCTGTGGGGGATTAGCAATTAGCTAATCCAGTTCCTGTTCAGAAGGCTCTTGCCTTGGCAAACGCGCATAAACCCCCAGAATTGTACATAGGTCAAATGAGAAGCCCACTAGTGGGGCATAACATACTGTACGTAGGGGAGAAAGAGAGCAGTATGTAGCGTGCGGGGCATCACTCCATTCACCATACTGTGCATAGAGGGCAAGGTAAGCATTCCATAGCTTCTGTACCTGCTACAATCCACCTGAGGCTGAAAATGGCGCCCCCTTTGTTAATATGCAGCTCGTTTTTGCCTCCCAGAGTGGCAGAATCGCTCATAGGCTGACACGTCGGCCAGTTTCCCGAGTTTGGGCTTTCCCTGCTAAAAATATCTCAACTGGTGCGTCAGTTGACTTGGCAGCAGAGCAATAAAATGTTCCCCTTGTCATTCCAGAGCTAATGACGCGAACACATTTTCCGGTCAAAAATAGCAGTTCCCTAAATTTTAGGAGATGCTTCCATGGCGTCCCTATCGGTCTCCTGACCATCATTGAAGACTACCATTTGACCAACATCTACAATGTGGGTTAATTTACTGGCCCCTTTCAACTTATAAAGTTGCAGTGACTTGACGAGTGGCCCAAATTCCAGTTTGGCGCACACGAGCTTCCATACTCATCAGAATTCAGTGCTAACTGGCCCGGGCAGTCCCTGTCTGACCGACCTAGATCCCCGATGTGAGAAACCCATTTGGCTGCAGCCGTTTCACACTGGCCATGCAATGTCCACTTGCACCTTTTCAAGGGTTTTGGGACAAACAAGTAAAAATAAAATAAATATATCTAATACTTATTTACGGAAGGCAACAGGAAAAATACACCTCTTGGTGACACACCCCACCCTTGAAATACTGCAAGCGACCTCGCTTGCATGCCAATAATACATACGGATATCTCCTGATATCACATATATTCTATGATGGGAATCCAAGATATACATGCTTCCGGAAATGTAGCGTTGGACGATTAAACAATCCCACCAACCTGGCTACGACACATATATCAAGCATAGAAGTCTTCTAGTGTACTCATGAGCACAAACTTCTCTAGCTAAATTCTGTATGGAAAGAGTAGATACAATTGCTTAACTACTCTCTTGAGCATCATGAACCATGCTCTTGCCTTGCTCCAAAAAGGCTGCATCAAGTCACTGTGGGTTCCATTTGAAAGGCTTCAAGATACAATTGCAATAGCTGAGGTGAATCAAGCAATTCAGACTCTTCCATCCATTTAGCATCTAATGATGGATAGTTCTTGAACTTCACCAAATAGCGTCTTGCAACTTTTCCTCTAACCTTTCTTTCTTTATGTGCCAATATCTGTTCAGGAACAAGGGATTCATCCAATTCTTCCACTTCGGGTTGTTCCTCATCAAGCATATTCTCTGGCACATCACCAACAAAGGGCCTTAGAAGGCTGACATGAAAAGCATTATGTATTTTCCAGCCTTCTGGTAGCTTTAACCTGTAAGCTACATCGCTGATCTTTTCTGAAATCTGGAAAGGACCATAATATCGGATACTGAGCTTAGGAAACAAGCGTTCCTTGCCTTTCCTTTTCCTTAACCTGGCCTTTTCAAAGCGCAAAAGTACCCAATCACCAAGTGAAAATACAAGTTCACAACGGTGACGATCAGCAGCTTTCTTTTGCTTAGCCTGAGTCTTCTCAAGAGCAATCTTTATCTTCCTGTATGTTTCATCCATATCTTGCACATACTTGTTTGCCTCAAATATCTTGTCCTTAGTCTGCAAAATGGGTGGGACTTTCTTTCCTCCTTCCACTATCTCAAATGGTGCCTTACCTGTTGATGTATGCACAGCGTTATTGTAAGCATATTCAACCAATGGGAGATGGTGTTCCCAAGTTGCCTTGTGCTCTGAGACATAACATTTGAGTAGGTCCAAGACAGTAGAATTTGCCTCTTCTGACTGTCCATCAGTTTGCGGATGAAACGAAGAAGAGAACTTGAGTGTAGTGCCCAAGTTCTCAAACAATGCCTTCCAGAAAAGACTCGTCATACATGGATCCCTGTCACTGACAATTGACTGAGGCATCCCATGATATTTAAAGATATTGCTCATGAATATCTTGACCATGTGTTCTGCCTTTATCTTCTTCCTAACAGGAATGAAATGGGCCTGCTTACTGAACCTACAAATGATAGTCCAAATCCCATCATTTCCTGTTTGCGTCCTTGGAAGATCAAAGATAAAGTCCATTGCTATACTTTCCCATGGCCTATCAGGGATCGGCAATGGCTGCAACAATCCCGGTTGCTTTTGTCTGTCAAATTTGACTTTTTGGCATACTAAGCATGATCTTACAAATGTGTCAACATCTTGACGCAAAGCTGGCCAATAGAAGAATGCCTCAATCCCTTTCACTGTCTCATCAATTCCACGATGCCCAACATAAGGTGGAGCATGACTTTCCATCAAAATCTTTGGCCGTAACTGTTTAGTAACACATAACTTTCCATGCATCATGAGAAAGTCATTCTTAAGCATATAGTGCTCATGATGTTGCCCATCAACAAGCTGGTCATAGATCCTTGCAAAATCTGAATCTTCGGCATATTGTGTCTTCATTTCGTCTAGTTCACAATGGTGCGGAATTGACACTGCTGAAATTTGGGGCTTTCGTGACAACGCATCAGCCACCACGTTCTTTTTCCCTTGCACATGCACAATCTGAAAATGGAACATTGACAAGATGTTTGCCCATCGCATGTGCTTCTCAGACAACTTCGTCTGTGTAAGAAAATATCGCAAGGTTTGATGATCCGTTTGGACAACAAAATCAGCCCCTAGCAAATAGTGTTTCCAACTAGTGAGAGCATGAATTACTGCCAGCAATTCTTTCTCATAGACTTGCAAGTTCCTTTCAGTCTTCAAAAGAATTCTGCTCTCATATGCGACTACTCGGCCATTCTGCATTAGAACTGCACCAAGACTATGGCCACACGCATCACATTGAACCACAAACGATTTAGAAAGATCTGGCAAAATAATTACCGGATCTGAAGTCAGCTTCTCTTTCAAGTGTTTGAACGCTAAAATTTCCTTGGCTGTCCACTTGAAAGTAACTCCTTTTCCTTGCAGTGCATGGAGTGGAGAAGCAATCTCGGCAAAATTTCGGATGAACCTCCTGTAATAGGAACATAAGCCTAGAAAGCTTCGAATGTCATGTACGGACTTCAAGTCTGGCCATGACCTAATTGCTTCCACTTTAGCGGGATCCATGCGTACCCCATCCTTTGAAACAATGTGCCCAAGGAAGTGAATCTCTTGCAAAAAGAATTCACTCTTCTTCGCATTAATGAGTAGCCTGTTCTTACGTAACTCATTGAAAACTGCAGTCAAGTGATCCCTATGCTCCTCTTCAGACTTTGAGTAGACAATCATGTCATCAAAGAAGGTACCCACGAAGTTTCTATGTGGTCTAAAAATTCTGTCCATCATTCTATTAAATGTGGCAGGAGCATTTGTGAGACCAAATGGCATGACAAGAAACTCATAGAGACCAAACGTTGTCCTGAACGCAATCTTATGGACATCTTCTGGTCTAATGCGTATCTAATGATACCCGCTCTTTAGGTCTATTCTTGTAAACAATGACGCTCCCTCAAGCCGATCAAGAATGTCATCTATCCTTGGTATGGGGAACCTGTTCTTGATGGTATTCTTATTCAAGGCGCGATAGTCAATGCACATGCGCCATGAACCATCCTTCTTCAGCACTAAGAGTACAAGCGAACAAAAAGGGGATGAACTGGGCTGAATCAGCCCCTTCTCTAAAAGCTCGTTGACCTGACCCATAATCTCTTTCTCCTGGGCTGCACTAACCCTGTATGGTGGTCTATTCGGTGGACTAGAACCTGGCACAAGATCTATAGTATGATCCTCAGGTCTCTCAGGAGGTAACTCCCCTGGCAAAGAGTCCGAAAAACAATCACTGAAACCACTCAAAAAAGTTGACCTGTCTTTATCTAAGGTAGACAAATTAGATACAACTTGAGGTACTTCTTTTGCAAAGATCAAGTACGCAGAGAGATGATTCTTTATTACAGATGAAATAGCAGAAGCAGAAACAACTGGAACAGACTCGCCTTTAAGCTTTACATCAAGGACATGAGTCTTTCCTCTATGTACAAGGGTAATCTTTTTGTTGTAAGTATCCACCATAGCATGCAACCTGTAACACCATGGGATACCCAATAACACATCACAGCCCTCAAGCAGCATAATATGAAATTCTTCCGCATCCACATAGCTCTGAATGTGCAAACGAAGCTTTCCCAGAATGGGAGTAACAGGCTCTGAATGTCCTGGGCATGCCAAACCTGCTTCGCCTGTCATACCCATCTCCTCTGCACGAATGCCCAACTTTGATGCCAATTCTGGTGATATGAAATTTGCACGGGCTCCTGGATCAAAGAAAACCAGCACTGTCTGGTCTCTAACTTTGCCCCAAGCTCTGCACAGCTCCGTGGCATCTGTGTTTGGCTGATCTCCAACCAAATCTGGAACAAGTCCTGCACTCGGCTTTGGCTTCTTCCCTTTATGGTCTGACTTGTCATCCTTATCCTGTGACCTTCTGTGGGCACTCATTTGCCAAGTGTCCTTCCTGTTCACAAATATAGCATTTCTTGGCCTCCCTAAGAGCTTTCCTTTCTTGAAAAGTTTTGCCAGAAAAATGCCTTTTTTGTCCTTGTACTTGTTCCGAAGAAGATTTAGACTGCTTCTTGGACGTATCAGCTTCTTTAGTGGAGGGCTTCTTTGTGGGAGGCTCAGAAGGCTTTGCTGCAACATTGCCCTTGGCTGAAAACTGTTTGCCCTGGGACCCTTTCTTGTGGCTATTAAATCCATCGGAATCTCCCTTCGACAAATTGCTGGCCACTCTTGCATTCTCTATCAACTGAAACATATTCATGACAGTAGTCTTTGTACAGTAGTCCCTGATTTTCTTGGGCAATCCGCAACAGTACTTCTCTATCTGTTCTGACAATGGCACAAACCTGTAAGAGGTGACTGGCAACAGTGCGGCCCAAAACCGTTTATTGTACTCTTCCAGATCCGCACACTGTTTAGCATTCAACTCGTGCCATTCCGTCATTACATCCACTTCAAAAGTGTTTGTCAACCATGCAGGCGCAAAAAGTTGTTTGAATTGGACCCACGTTGTTGGGGCTTGACCCTGGTTCAACAATGCGGTCCACCATTGGAGCGCATTCCCTTTCAAGAAAGTGGCAGCCTTGCGTATCTTTGAAGATTCCGTGAAGTTGCCTCCAGCATAAGCTGCATCGAACTGCTGTATAAAGGTCAAAGCCTTTAATTGGTCCTCAGTTCCTCTGAAAGTTTCAAACTTCACTCCCTGCCCACCTTCCTTGTAATCCTTAGGCTGACTCAATGGAGCCACATTATCATAAACAGGTGCCTGTAACAGTGGTGCTCCATGAGTGTTCATTCCAGCACTCGCATCAACTGTTTTCCCTGTCATATCTGCATTTTGTACGTATGGCTGCGAAAAACCATCCATACCAAATTGTGTTCCAGGCACTCGAAACTGGCCATAGGCACCCTGAAAACCTGGTTGGACACCCATGTTCGCGTACATAGGGTTACCCATGCCTGTTTGCATTGTCCCGAACACATTCCCTGGCATATAACCTGTGGAAGGTCCAGCCATAGCTTGAAACACTGAACCACCTCCAAAATAACCAGGATAAGTATTAGGTAATGGAAGGGTCTGACGGATAGCCTGTTCATTGCTCCCTTGACCATTCACAAACGGTTCCTGTCCAGCTAAAGCAAGTTGCTTTGGATCATTGGACACCGCTAGTTGCTCAACCACATGGGCTTTCCCTCGAGCATCATGAGTCCTCTGCGCATTGGAAATCTCCTTTTCCTGCAACGGCTCAGTCATGCCCTGTGTAGGAGGCTAAAAACCCTGTGTCGGAGCCTGTAAGAATTCCTGCATCCTTGGGTTGTTAGCCAATTGCTGAAACATGTCCATGCAACAACGCAGTTCAATTCTAAACAACCTGTCCTCTTCTTGAAGAGTTGAAGGAATTTTCTCTGTGCCATGTGAGGAAGATCCCTCTTCAGGTACTTGGTCTCTCTTCTCTGCCATATCGACAAGCTCTGTGTTGCTTTCACCCACAACAATCCACGCTGCACTTTTTGAAGAAAAAGTGACTATCCCGTCCATGGAACCATATAACCGGCCCGTACAACGTAGAGGGCGGTACTATTTCAATTACCTGTTAACTTTACACAGAGCACTGAGAAGGGAAGAGAACACAGTTGCGTCCAGCGACTAGAATGTCACTGCGCACACGAGACCGACACCCTGTAGGCCCCAAAGACTGGCGCCCCTTTCGGTATTTCTTTATTCAAATTAAGATAGACGATCCGACCACTTAGCACAAGCTTTCACAAAGCTGTCCAAACCTGGCGAGGGCTGAAAACGCAGGTTTTCGACCAGATTTCGACAACATAACGGCGCAAAAACCCCTGTAGGTCAAAAACACCTGTCTAGGACGGATTCCCTCGATATCTGGAAGCTTTCTGGTGAGCTGTCACAGAAATTCAGCGGGCTGTAATTCTCTGTTTTTCACTGCCGGGAGCCCAAAAGCCTGTACACGCATCCCAAGGCTCTCACGAGGCTCCCCCGATGTTCCCTTGCAATTTAGGTGCGAAACCCTAAACCTGCAGAAAAACACAGCAGGCTGTAATTCCCTGTTTCGGATCGTTTTTTGCGGAGCGAACACGCCTACGAGTGTCCCAAGGGCTCCCGCACGCAATGGGACAATTCCCCTGTGAATTGGACGAGTTTTCACGCGAGAAAACTCTCCAAACTCGCAATCTTTCGTGATGGAATTGTGCGTACCTGTGGGGGATTAGCAATTAGCTAATCCGGTTCCTGTTCAGAAGGCTCTTGCCTTGGAAAACGCGCATAAACCCCCAGAACTGTACATAGGTCAAATGAGAAGCCCACTAGTGGGGCATAACATACTGTACGTAGGGGAGAAAGAGAGCAGTATGTAGCGTGCGGGGCATCACTCCATTCACCATACTGTGCATAGAGGGCAAGGTAAGCATTCCATAGCTTCTATACCTGCTACAATCCACCTGAGGCTGAAAATGGCGTCCCCTTTGTTAATATGCAGCTCGTTTTTGCCTCCCAGAGTGGCAGAATCGCTCACAGGCTGACACGTCGCCCAGTTTCCAAGTTTGGGCTTTCCCTGCTAAAAATATCTCAACTGGTGCGTCAGTTGACTTGGCAGCAGAGCAATAAAATGTTCCCCTTGTCATTCCAGAGCTAATGACGCGAACACATTTTCCGGTCAAAAATAGCAGTTCCCTAAATTTTAGGAGATGCTTCCATGGCGTCCCTATCGGTCTCCTGACCATCATTGAAGACTACCATTTGACCAATATCTACAATGTGGGTTAATTTACTGGCCCCTTTCAACTTATAAAGTTGCAGTGACTTGACGAGTGGCCCAAATTCCAGTTTGGCGCACGCGAGCTTCCATACTCATCAGAATTCAGTGTTAACTGGCCCGGGCAGTCCCTGTCTGACCGACCTAGATCCCCGATGTGAGAAACCCATTTGGCTGCAGCCGTTTCACACTGGCCATGCAATGTCCACTTGCACCTTTTCAAGGGTTTTGGGACAAACAAGTAAAAATAAAATAAATATATCTAATACTTATTTACGGAAGGCAACAGGAAAAATACACCTCCTGGTGACACCAGTCACAGAGAAGTTGACTTTCAGTAAGTATGATGGTAAGATGGATGCTAGGGTTATTCATCTTGGTTGCATCAATTTGATGCTTATTTTGCGACAACTAAGAAGACAGGAAATAGCAAAGTTTTGACGGCAGCCATGTACCTTGCTGGTGATGCCATCAATTGGTACCACGCATGGCAAGAGGCACAGTTAGCCGCACACCTAGAGGAAGCTGACGAATTCACGCCCCTATCCTTCAGTTGGGCTGATTTCCAAGACGAGCTCAAGGCGCGGTTTATGCCTCCTCAGTACCTAGCACGATTGAAGGAAGATTGGCGCAATCTCAAGCAGCATGGTATGTCAGTCATGTCTTTTCCTAACCGTGTTTTGCAGCTCGGCAGTCAATTACGCAAATCGGATGATGAGCACAAGGAGGCTTTCCTCTTTGGGTTAGACGAATACATCAAGTTTGATGTAGAAGTCTTTGACCCCGCGGATCTCAACAAGGGGGTGGCGATTGCTCTCTCCCAAGAGATGAAGCACGAGGGAAAGCCTAAGGAGAACAAGACTTCTCGAGGAATCTCTCAGAATTCTCAAACCACGCAGAATGGTAAGAACGGTAAGAATGGTAAGAATGGTAATTCTTCTAGCCCTTCTTCCTCTAATTCCTCGGAAAAGAACTCTAACAATGAATCCAAGGGTAAAGCTAAAGCATCTGCAAAACCTAAGCTAACCCCTGATGAAAAAGCTGCACAAGGAATTGTAGGAGGATACATCACGGCTGAAGAACAAGTGATTTATGCTAAGGAAGGTAGATGTTTTCAATGTCACGTAAGGGTCACATTAAGAAGGCTTGTCCTAAGACAACCCCACCTAAAGAACAAAAGACACCCACAGCAACCACAGGCACTATAACACACCACCCTGAATCTTCTCATGACTCTGACACACACATTGATGAGTCTCTCATGAAGTGTTATGGTCATGTAAAGGGTCAGCATTTTATCATATTGTTTGATCCAAGCAGTATGCATGATGTGATTAGTCCCTCTCTTGTTGAGAGAGCCCGCCTAGAGGTTAGTTTCTGGCTTTGCTCCTGGTATGGACTCTCTCATCACGAAGGAGTGCCTTGATGTGATGTTTATCGTTCAACAAGCTTCTTTCAGTAGGAAATTTCTTGTGTCTCCTCTCTCAGGATGTGATATGATTTTGGGCATAAGATGCTTTCGTGAACTCAATCCTCTCATTGATTGGGAGGCTAACACTCTCACTTTACATGCCAAAACTGACTCCCCCCTCATCATTCGTGCTGAGGAGGGCTTGCATTCTTTGCCTCTTATCTCTCATGTGCAGGTAAAGCGTGAATTACGACGAGGAGCACAAGCGGAATTCATCTATGCTGCTCCAGTTTTCCCGAGCATTCAGGCTCCAACTAAGTATTCAGATTTGTTTACGAAGTTTAAACATCTCTTTTTGCAGGATGATCTTCCACCTCGTCTCCCACCCGAGCGGCCGGAGGACCATCGCATCGAGCTTATGGAGGGAGCACAGCCTGTCAATAAGGCTCCCTATCGTTTGAACAAGACACAGGAGGAAGAGTTAGAGCGACAACTCATGGAATTGGTGCCTAGAGGATTCATACGCCCTGGTGTAAGTCCTTTTGCTGCTCCTATTTTGTTTGTTCGCAAGAAGGATGGTTCGTCTCGTTTGTGTGTTGATTACAAGGCATTAAACAAGATGACCGTCAAGAACAAGTTTTCGATGCCTCGCATTGAGTATATCCTCGATAAGCTCAATGGGGCAAAGGTTTTCAGCAAGGTCGATCTCAAAAGTGGATACCATCAGGTGCCGGTTTTCAAAGGCGACATTTTCAAGACCGCTTTTCGCACCGAGCGAGGTCAATGGAAGTATATTGTTATGCCTTTTGGATTGACAAGTGCCGTGGGTACATTTAATCGTCTCATGGTAGGTCGTTTCGGCGATATAGTCGGTGTATGTGTGTTCATCTTTTTAGATGATATTCTCATTTTTTCTGCATCGTGGGAACAACATGAAAAAGATATCGAAAGGGTACTAACTCGTTTGGAATTATTCAGTTTATGATAAACAACTTTTGTTTGTCATTCACTCTCTTAAGCATTGAAAGCATTTTCTTTATGGTAGAGAGTTTACAATTTGCACAGATCATCAAGCCCTCAAGTGGCTGCAGTCTATGCGTAGTGCACATTGGAGTGATCGCCAAGCACGGCGGTCAATTTGAGCAATTTGGAGGTTTGATTGAGTATGTGCCTGGAAAAGCTAACCCTGTTGTTGCAGATGCGTTGAGTCGCAAAGGACAGATTTTGGCTCTTGAGTCAAGATCCACATTTTCTATTCAGGGTGAGTCTTTTGACAGCATGAAGAATCAGTATGCGGATTCCGAGTTTAGTAAGCATTGGTTACAGGCTCTTGCTTCCCAAGGGCCAAGCAACTATCTCATTCGTGATGGTTTGTTGTATTTTCGTCAACGTTTATGTATGTTGCCCTCTCTCAGGCAAACCGTATTGCATGATGCACATGATTCTCTCACGGGTGGACACAGGGGAATGATCAAGGAAGAAGATTGAGTGTATTTAAGAATCATGAAGCGACGTCTTAAGCAAGTTGGAAAGAAGTGTCCAAAGTTGTCTTTTCGTATGTATGGTCCATTTCCAGTCATTAAAAAGATAAATGAGGTTTTAATGAAATTGCAATTGCCTAACTCATGGTCAATGCACAACGTTTTCCATGTTTCTTGGTTGAAAGTGTTTCAGGGAACACCTGGACATTTCGGAAGAAGAAGAACCATCATTGATGAAGCTGAAGTCATGGAGCCGGAGCAAGTGTTGTTGCATCGGTTTCGACATGGTTCGAAGAAGCAAGTGAGACAATACTTTTTGAAGTTCAAGGATCGAGGAACCCACGAAGCAGTGTGGGTCAATGAAGAGTTTTTCAAGGATTATCCAGAGTTGTTGGCAGACTACAAGGAAGCCATGCAGCTCGGTACTAGTACCTCACTTTAAAAAGGAGGGGATGTCACGTGACACATCCAACCCTATGTGTCCGTGGACAAGCTACAGACAAGGTTCCATCAGTCCAGTCAGTCTCGATTAGAAGTGATCTGGCACTTTTGTGAGTCTATTCGTAGACCGTGCATGCCCAGTCACTTAGTGTAGATGCATATACTCTGGTTGCACACAGCATGATCATAAGCATTCCCATCAGAATCCTTCAAGGGAATTTTCCAGTGCATTTAGCCTATTTTATCTATTTTTGACATTTTTCACTTAATAATTTAAGTGACTTTTGTTGAAAAGTAGGTAGGGCAAATTGGGTAAGAAAATATATAAGCAAACCAAGGTTAGCACTAAATGGCGGATGAGCAAGGAGAACAGCAGGCTTCGGCGACAGGTTCCCTCTCTCTCAGCAAGACTCCCCAAGCACCCTTGGCGATTTCCCTCACACATGCCCTAGCATTTTTCCTCATCACCACCCACCTTATCCCCTTGGCGTTTTTCAGCAACACCAGATCGCCTTGCCCCCTTGCACCTAGCGTTTTTCATCATTGCCAGCGGGCCTTTTCTCTTGGCGTTTTCAAAACCTACCCGCAGGAGAAGGGCAGCGTTTTCAGCACCAAAACGCAGCAGTCACATCGGCGATTTTAGCAGACAAATCAGCGTTTTTTCACACAGCATAAGATCAGCCCAAAATTCAGCGTTTCATTTGCAGCAGATTTCAGCCTTGAGCGTTTTTGGACAGCGGGTAAAGACATCCAGTTTTCAGCCCTATTGTCGGCCTCGCCATCCCCGTCGTCATCGTCGACATAGTCTAGACTTGCATCAGTTTCATGCATCATCATTGTACCAGTTTGTGCAATCAATCGTAGACCACTCTCGCCAACGAGAGTGGGGCCCTCGGAGGAGGGTTTTACAACAGTCTCTGTTGTCGTATTCTCTTCTCTCTCTATCTCTCAGTCTCATATACTTGCACGCACAGTATCCACTCAACTTTGTTCGTGATCATAGCACTCTCATTAAGAACGGAAGGCTCTTTCTTCCATAAGAACAAAAAGGAACCTTGAGCACATTATGGAGCACTCATCTTGAGAAAGAACAACATTCATTCCGCTGCACCTTACACCTAGTGTGTGCTAGGGTGAATTAGCGTTGGTTGTGTTCATGGGTGTTGACCATAGTGTATGCTAATCCCAACTTAATTAGTGAGCAGACTCAATGTGCAAAAGTAAGTAAACAATGCATTAGATTCAAAAGAATGAATAATGTACATGGTGCTTTTATAGCCCAAAGCTAAGCTGCTAAAGGATAGAGATCATGGACCTTCTTGAATGCACTCTTTTTGAGGACTTCATTAAATGAAGTCTTTATGGGTCATGCATGTATGCTTCATAAAAGTGTATGGCCATCATGTCAATGAGAGAGATGGTGTTCCCATAGCACTCCATGGCTACGGCAATCCCAACAAACTCCCCCTTGAATTAGTCATGGATACTCTAAGTTGATTCATTTAGGGTTTGTGATGGCACATTGATACATCATACGTGGTTCAATTTGATTCATCGCTCTATGGTTCACAAGGTGGCCATTTAGTCATACCTAGGTTCAATTATAGAGTACATCATAATCTTAAGGGGTAAAGATCAAGTGTCGTAGTTGTGTTCTTCATGCTTGATTCCTATTCGTGTACTTTTCATGTCGCACATGCTCTTCATCTTCTTCTTGTCTTCGCATCGTTCGTGCTTGTGACCATGTTCGAATTCGAGTGCATGAATATTCATGTTATCGCCATATTGGAGTGCAAAGAGCTTCGTGCTCATTTTTATTTTGATACAAGACCTAAGTAGAATGCTTAATGCAAGCTTGGGGGTCTTACCAATAGAGGGACTCCCTTCTGTGGCAATGTCTAACCCAAAAACAATATGATGAAATGAAAAACACAAGATAAATCGCCCCCTTGAGCGAAGGTAGTCTCAACGTGTGTCCTTGAAGATAACTTCTTACTGCAGTTTGCCTTCTGCTGCAAGAGAATACTTGCTTAGGAAAGCAGGTAGAGAAAAGACCCTAAAGTAGAATTCAAACGAATGGTATGGAGTAGGCCATGCTGTGAGGAGGGGCAAGTTGAAGATAGATTTTTTTTTTTTAATTCTTCTAAAAATAAGACTTTCAAACCAAACCATTGACTTTCAAGTCTGACGACAAGAAATGACGTGAGGGTTGATGGAGCTGTCAGGATTGCAACAGGCAAGTCATCGATGAGGGTGACATCACCACCTCCGCACCCCGTCAACACCCTGATGTTCCGTGAGTGTTGCAACAAAGAGGCATTGACAAAGCTTATCGTGCAGCCGTCGCCAAGGCACCGCAAGCTTCACGATGAGGGTCTACAGCACAAGGCAAGGATTGGTGTGTTGAAGCTGTGAGGCTGAAGTGGGACACGTTTAAGGATGAGGGTTGCACGCTTATAATGAGCTAATGTGATCCGTTGTTGCGCGCTGTAGGTCTACCAAAGTAGCTCTAAATTGCTTCGTTGATGAAGCTGCGGGTAACTAGGAGTAACAACTTAGCGTGGACAGTTTTGTTTGTTTTGCAATGGGAGAAGGAAGGACAATCAACACACCAAGAGATTAATACACCATAAAATGAACAAATTAAGAATTTACATGCCAGAGCTATCAGTCGATGAGTTGGGGAATAGCAGTGTTGAATAGTGTTGTAGAGGCTCCAAAGTAGCAGGCTCCACTTAATAGCGAGTGCAGGCGGTGAGGGTTGAGCTGCTACAGGCAGAGAGTTTCAATCGACGAGGATCTCACTAGAACCAGGTTAAACGGGCAGCCAAGGCAAGCATTAGATTGAGTAGCAGGATAGAGAGCTGAGAGGGGCCGATTAAACAGTTGGACCTTGGCAAGCTACCCCTTGAAGCCCTGTGCGCCGCTGTCGGGGGATTTGTGTTCAAAAGGTGAGCCGGGAAGGCACAGGGCCTCTGGCTGTGAGAGGTGCGAGGAAGAGAGTTGCGGCAGACACGGTTAATGGAGACAAAGCCTAGAACAGACACCTTGAACCAAATACTGAAGCTTGATAACCCTAAACGGACAATAAACAATACCACTGCTTAAATTAAATATTAACTGCGGAGTTTTAAGCTCCTTACATCGGCTTCACCTGCCTTAATTGGCCTTAATCTGCAGCTTCGAGGTCGAGAGAGAGAGAGAGAGATTGATCTTCTCTTCGGTTATGGCTATGGGAGCTTGGATTTGAGTAAGTTTAGCAGGCTTTGAATCAAGTTGGCTACAAGAAGCTTAGCTTAGGCTATGGAGTTTTTGCTTAAGAGCGGTTTTTGGAAATTTGGTTTAGACTTCGAATTAGAATGGTTTATGCCGGCTTATCTTAGGGCTAGAATGGCCATAGAGGCTTGGATTCCGATTACAATGGCCATGGTGGTTTAGCATAGGATTAGACTAAAGCGACTTAGGAGTTTAGCTTAGGATTATGAAAGAAGCTTAGGATTAGGATTATGATGGGTGAAGGAAGGCTTTGAATTAGTATTAAAGCTCGCTTAAGAGTAGGATTAGGTGGATTATGATGGGCAAAGGCAGGGTGGTCTCGTACGGTCACGTACGTTTTGTCCACGTACGAAGACGTACGGTACTCATCGAACTAGAAAATTTTATGTCATACTACATGGTTACGTACATTCAAAAATAAAAACATGCAACTCTCAAGCCCAGATTTTACACTTCAGACAATTAGACAATTGATTATCACATTGGACAAGAAGGCAACGTGCAAGGGCCAAGTGTCGACACTCAAGAGTCGAGAATCAAGACAATGAGACTCAATGGGCATGAATCGTGATTCGCATTGCATATGTCATAAATCAAAAAGCTAAGTTGAAATTTGATAATCGAGATGATACAAAAAAGTAGGCCTTTTAAGCCTCAATCGTGCAAAAAGTGGAAGTAGGGGCAAAAAAGATATGAGAAACACTAAAGTCTAAGAGCTTCCTCTGCAATATGAGAGAGAGAGAGAGAGAGAGAGAGAGAGAGAGAGAGAGAGAGAGAGAGAGGAGCCTAATGGAATCCAAGGTGAAGGACTAAAGCAATGAGAGAGAGAGAGAGAGAGAGGAGGCTCAAGGCATGTGGGAGGTGAGGGGGGGGATCCTGGGCTAGGTGGGAGGGATCCTATGACAAAAGACAACCCAAAAACCTTCCAAAAAAAAGTGCAACCAAAAATTCTCAAAATGGTCAAACTGACCGTTGACTAGTCAAACGAACTAAAAAACCACCGGACGGATCGGACGCTACGCCACCGGACGCTTTGTTCCGTCCGACGGACGAGAACAACCCTGGGCGAAGGAAGGTTTGGATTAGCCTCCGCTTAAGAAGTTTAGGATTTAGAATTGGTATCAAAAGCTTAGCTTGCATGGGCTATGGAAGGTTTGGATTAAAGAGCTTAAGACCTCTGGCTTTTTTCCCCCCGAGAAAGAAGAGAAGAAAAGAATGTAGCCTCCTTATCCTTTTTATATGAGAGTCGACCACCGGAGCTCATTTTGTTTGCATGAGTAAGCAAGCCCTTACTATTTTTGGCCAACCCATTAGCAATATCACTAATGGGCACGGCCTCGATGACATGGCAAGCTGAAAATTCGTCCAACGCGAAAACAGTCGAGAGCGGCTCCAAACAAGAGCGCCATGGCAAGCCGGACCTTTTTCGTTTCTTCGGCAACCTCATCTAGTGCCCGAGCTGGCCAACGCGAGCAAATCTTCTCCCTCTGCGCTGCTGCCCATCTTGCTCGCTCGTCTCCTCTTTTTTTTTCTCCCTTTTGCTTCACACCCTATTAAAATTAGGGTGGCCCTTTGCCATGTGGGCGGCCACACTACTTAGGGTGGCCCTTTTGACTTAGCGGGTAGTCATGCTTAGGTCATGCTTGGTATATTCGTGCAATAGCACTAGAGCTGAGCTGCAAGACGTATAAGGCTAGAAAAGCTCTTAATGTGCATTTCAATTACACACCATTCGGTTCACATGTTGGTCATGGCATTATATAAAAAAGAGTGCTTCCGTAATGACCCACATTTGGCATACATATCCACTAAAGCATTTCCTGGCAATGGCTTCCATAAAATCACCACATTTGGCGTAAATACCGGTAAAAGCATTGCCAAGTTTTGACATACATCCCAGCCAACTTCAATAAGCCATATCTCCGCACTCCGGATCCTAATTGACACGCTGTCAACTCCTGTTGACTCCATTCTTCACACATCTCTCATAAGAACATTGATAAGCACCCAAAAATCTATGATGGCACGTCTTCCAATCTGACCATTCCACCCAGAACTTAGCTGAAGCTCAAAAATTACCAGATGAACTTGACTGACCAAGGCGACCAGCGCGGTACAGAACTGGCCCCGGTGAAACTTCAATTGGCCATATCTTGACAACCGGAACTCCGATTGACGAACTGAAAAGACCGACACGCTCCTCAAAGTGAGCACTTTAGGCCCATACATTCAAATCATCTTTGACACTTTATCAGCCGCTGCCCAATCCGGTATAGATCTGCTACTGATTCAACTTCAAACTGACATAACTTCTTATCTGTAGCTACAATTGACGAGCCGTAAAGACAAGCCTGTACAGCACTTCAAGTACTACAACTCTGATGAATAAAATCCCAGCTATGACCACTTCAAGCATATTCATTGTCAGCATTACAAAGACATCTTTTGGCCCTTAGAGCCGCATCTGGCATACTTTTAACTTAAAATTGGCTTGTTAGCAAGCCCTTATTACTGTTGAATAATCATGTCGGATTCAAATAAACCTGATTGGCATCCCTTTGCTCATTTTCTTGGCATGGAAGCGGAGCTGCACGACACCACGGCCCGCGAGTGGTTGAAGTCGGCGTGCAATGTGTTGTCCTTATTCCAGAAGCCTTGAATGCGCCTTGACTTTTTGGATTGATACGATTCAATACTCTAGCTTTTCACTAAAAGAGCTTAGAGCCATTAAAGGAAAATACCCTTTGAGAGTTTTTTTCTCTTTTTTTAAATGAAAAAGAAAACCATACCCTATTTCAAATGCACATGCACAACAATGATAATTCCAATGAAATGATGGGGAAGAGAAACGGGGATCAATTGATCTAACAAAGGAAAGTGCCTACCTAAATAGGTCTATCAAACGCTCTGATACCACATGATAGGACCTAGTGTGTGCTAGGGTGGATTAGCATTGGTTGTGTTCATGGGCATTGTGCATAGTGTATGCTAGTCCCAACTTAATTAATGAGCAGATTCAATGTGCAAAAGTAAGTAAACAATGCATTAAATTCAAAAGAATGAATAATGTACATGGTGCTTTTACAGCCCAAAGCTAAGCTGCTAAAGGATAGAGATCATGGACCTTTAATGCAGTCTTTGTGTACTTCATTTAACAGAGTCTTCATGGGTCATGAATGTATGCTTCATGCAAGTGTATTGCCATCATGTCATTGAGAGAGATGGTGTTCCCATAGCACTCCATGCCTAGGGCAATCCCAACAAGAACAAGAAGCGAAGGCTTCCGAGTACCATGGAGTCTGATCTATAACGAGCACGGTAATACGTTCGGTTCAAGTACTTGTATAAAGACTTCTCCCAAGTAATAAAGATACTCTGGGACCAACCCATCTTTTGGTCCCCAATATAATGTCAATCTTCTTACTCTCGCTCTCCTTCTCTTTATATCAATTGGCTTCACTATTAAGTTAAAAATTCTATTTATCTGATTTATTTGATATTGTTATGCGCTCCCGCTTGTGGCACCAAGACATCTGTGCCATCTATAAAGGTGGCTACCACCCCTTCCATAGCCTTTCTAGATACCATCACTTTTGAGTGGAAAGGGGTGTTATACTGGAGAGGTTGTGGTTATGGGCAGACCAAACCAATGCCTTAGATGTCATGAGATAGGGTATCTGTTAAGGGATGCCCTAGAGAGCGACAACAGAGAAAGACTCGTCGTAGGAAGAGACGACCCTCACAGCCACTGCAGACCATCACAATTCCGCACAATAACAGGGGCCTACGCGGCAACATGATAGAAATTAGAGGGGTTAGAGTCACCAGCATCACATTGTTCATCATACAAAGAGACAGGCAAGCAGACAAGTACAGGTACAACCTATTACTTGTTTACAGACGAGTAGTGAGACAGAGGTTAGAAGAAGCAAAGAGACCCCCAGACAGACCTCCTGAGGAGAGGTTACTAGACGAGGATCGAAAGGAGGTCCCACAACAGGATCGAGAGGAGGTACTAGAGCAACTAGACAGAGGGACAAAGCATGAGGACCAACGACAGTATATATATATACATATATATATATATATATATATATATATATATATATATATATATGTGTGTGTGTGTGTGTGTGTGTGTACATGAATAGTATTACTAAAACTTTAAAGAACATAATATATGCTCCCCACTCGAGATTGCATGACTCTAATATGCATATGATGTTCATGGAAGCATGTATGATCATACACATGTGCACAAGCATGCGTACATGCAAGTGTGTGTGTGTGTGTGTGTGTGTGTGTGTGTGTGCACGCGCGCGCATTGGGTGGGGGGGGGGGGGGGGGGGAGAGAGAGAGACCCATGTCAAGAGGCTACTATGAAAATTTTGCTTTCCAGTGAGAATCTCAAGGGACACCAAGCCAAAGCTGAATACATCAACCTTTTCACTCAAATCTCCACGCATAGCATACTCTGGGGCAAGATATCCTCTTCATGAGGAGAAAAACAGGGTTAAAATTTTAAAATTTCCTGAGCATATATGACACTCAAATCTGTAAAGCACTCACACTGTTCCTGCCACTCTTGTGTTGATATGCGTCGCATTATTGTGTACAAGCCTAGCAAGACCAAAGTCTGCAATGACTGGGTTCAATTGGTCATCTAAAAGAATGTTGCTTGGTTTGATATCCCTGTGGATGATTCGAACATGGGACTCCTCGTGGAGATAAGCCAATCCCTTGGACACACCAACCACAATACCATAACGAGTGGACCAATTTAATGTCCGACTGTCCCGTGCTTCTCCTACATAGGATTACACCAATCAAATTTATCTCAACAGGCTGCTATTTCCTGTACAGAAGGGGAATATGTAAGCAGGAAAAACTTACCAAATAAGAAGGTATCTAAACTTTTATTATGTAAATACTCATACACCAAAATTCTCTCAGAATTTTCCACACAGCATCCCAACAATCTTGTGAGGTTCTTGTGTTGCACACTTGTTATAAGGTTGACTTCATTGAGAAACTCTTGCTTTCCTTGTTGACTTCCAATGGACAGCTTTTTAATCGCCACTTGTTCTCCGTCCAATAGCGTCCCCTAGTAATGTACACATAAAGGGACAAGAAATGAGAGAAGCTTGCTTGATTGAAACTGTGAAAAAGACCTCAGCTTCAAAGTCTTTGACAACAGCAAAAAGACAGCACACTCATTTCCTAGATTTCCAACCCATAAAAGAGCATAGACGAGTATAATCCTACATCCTAACACACACCATAGACTGAAACGAGGAGGCTAGACTTGGTGCCAAACCATCTTGGTGAAAACGACTTGGGTTGTCCTTCGTGGAAAAATAGTAGTATTCCCACAGGTTGAACATACCATATAGTGCTCACCTCAAACTGCTTGGTTCCAAAATGGAATGCTAGATTCCTTGCCATGAATATACAACTCTGGTTATCACACCAAAGTAGTCTTCAAAACAAAATTGCCTCACAAGTAGTGGAGCAAGGTGCAGGATATTCTGCCTATATAGATGAAAGTGTAACAGGTTTAAGAGTTAGTATTTTTGCATCAATGTCAACGATGCAACTGATCATTGTATCTCTTTTGACAGTCGTCACAAGTACTCTTCTCTCTAGAGAGGTGGTCCAGTCCTAACTCTTGGCGAGACTCTTGGTCTCCCTCGCCACACAAAAACTTTTTCTCTCAAGATTCTCTCTCCTCTCTCTACAGAATGCTGATCTCCATTGTTTAACCTGAACTTCTCTCTAGCCAAAATTTCTCTTTCTAAAACCTTATGTCCAATCTCTCTCTAAAAACTGTTTTTCTCTCCCTATATAAAGAGTGAGACTTTATCTATCTTGATACTTTTTTTGAATAAAAAGCCATAAGCCCAACTATAAATCTCCTCAATTTGGGAACACAGAAAGAGAGAGTTGGGGGGAAGTGGGGGTGGGGGAGGAGAAGAAGGGGACACATAATTGGTGGACATAATATTGAGGGGAGTTAAGAGTTGAAGTAGCATAATTCGTGGGCGTTGTGAGACTTCAATCACCTTCCTTCGGTGCATCTCCCTCCTCCTTAGCTTCAAGTGAGCAGTGTATCCTTTGTGTTCTGTGCTACTTCATCTTTGGTGAGAATTACCTCCTGGGATGCCTAGTGGAATCTTCTGATCCCGAGTGAGCCTACGCCCATCCAAACCAAATCCACTGCTCTTTTCCTTGTTCTTACCCTTATCCTTAGTTGTTGATGCTTCTACTGTGCCAATGAAGAGGATGAAGCCGTAGAGAATTACTCCTTGGACGTCTTCAGATCACCATGATTGATCTTCACCTCCTGGGGTTAAGCCAGCAAGAGAGCCTCTAACAATGTCTTTGAGTCACTTGCCTTTGTATCAAACTTGATTGATCCATCTAACCCTTCAAGAAAAGTCTCGAGTCTCTTCTTTAACTTCCACATGAGCTGCACCTCCAGCTGTGTCACCTTGATAGAATAAACCATATAGGGTAAACCATCTTTTCTAAGGTAGCAAAATCCTTCATTCAATCTATCAAGGTACGGTGGAACCATGAAACCGGTCCTGGAACTTATCCACTTATAAGTGCGAGTAGGACAGCCACCTTCTCCGCTGTCGGAAGTTCACTCTTGATACCATATGCCACCCCCAGATGGTGCATAGAGCCGCAGAAAAACTACTAATTTCGCTGTTAGTTGTGATGCCAACAGAAAGAGTGAATCAATGCAACCAATACGCTATGGTCTGGCCACGAGAAGCCTTCTTGCCAACATTGGTGGGTAGGAGCGTTTGCTCAGCTCCTTCATTGGTTGGGGCCAGTCCTGCTGTCCTGGCCTTGCTTATAGAAATATTATGGCCCTAAGTCTCACATTTCGAAATCGATTCAACCTTCAAAAAAATGCTCATGGTGCACATAACATGCTACAATATCCAATCGGCAAAAGAGTGGAAACATGGCACCTACATGATAGCCTCACGGTTCCCCTACCACAACGTTTGATAACAAACAGCTGCGGTCATTACAATCATTGCTTGCAAGGAGGGTTGTGCAATGAGCATACTACTCTAATGAACTGATCTGCTCCAGCATATCGTTCCTTCAAAAAGGTCCTGGATATGATCTCCTAAACTTCTCAAATTCCCACACACACAGCAGATAGAGCCACAAGACACTCAATTTGTAAGTAATTGGATACTATCACCACCAACCAAGTAACATGCTTAAGCCCTTGAGCTGTGTGTCACTGCTTTTTACATACCTTCAAAGGTGAAGAAGCTTTGCCCCTCATAAAGATTAATTAGAGAGTGCACAACAGTCAATACACGAGGCATTGGCCTCCAAAATAACATGCAAAAGGACATGAACTGACACACAGAATCTACTACTATTACAAGTTAATATATGCTTTCAGCATAGCAGAACATTCAGTCAAGCACAGTAATTGTTTGAAACAGAGGTGACTGCAACATCATATATTAGGGTCATGTAAAGTGTACCTTGTAAACGATGCCAAAGCCACCCTCTCCAAGCTTATTAGAGGGATGGAATTGAGCAGTTGCTTTCTTGAGCTCCTCTAATGAGAAGACCCGAGCCTTAGTTTGCAGAAGTGGTCGTGGCACGATTGCTGCCTTCTCCTCCAGCTTGTCACCTAGCTCCCCTCTTATATGATTGTGAGAAACAAGAGCTTTATGCATGCATATTAGCCACATTAGAAGGAAAGAGTGTTTGGCTTACCCTTGATTTTGCTTGCTTTGTACCGCCACACCGGTGTGGCACACAGAGCTCCTACAACAACGACTATTCCAGCCACCACACCTCCAACGACAATGCGAGTCTTGGTGCCTACAGAACCCACCACACCACCACACAGACATTGATCAGCATCAAGACCTTACTACGTTTCACGTGCATTTTTTACCAGACGCTTACATCTTTTTGGCCTGCCCCAAAGGGAGGAGGCCTTTAGTGATGGTTTCCCTTTTTGCTAATGAAAAAGAGAAGATTTTTTTTTAAATATAACATTTTATTTTTAGATGTTTTGAAAAACACTATATGTCATGATTATGTGTTCCTTTTTTGCTTAGTGAAAAAGGGAAAAAAAATGCAAAGTTTTTGAAGTTTCTTATCGATTGGAGGATATAGAAAAATCGCCACTGAATCATGAAAAGGGGAGGACGTATTCTTGCGCGAGTGAATCATGGAAAGGAGATGATGTATTCTTGTGGCTTGTACACGATTTTGTGTATGAGAGAGAGAGAGAGAGAGAGAGAGAGACTAATAGGCCCTGTTGTTTGGATGTGGATTTCTGGCAGCTCCAAGGCGAAGGTAGTGCAGGATTTCCTTGCACGACTCACTCGCACAGCTTCGCCTTCAAGATCCGGTTATGTCTGTGTAAGTGGTTTCTTGCAGCTATCGATGTTGCGTGCTCTATATAGGCCTAACATATATTATATTTTGTGCTTGCAGGTAACGAACTTCATGGGCAGTGTCATAGGAATAGGGTGCACCAATGATCACACGCTTTTTGATGCTGCAACGGAGTGCCTACACTGTCCACTCCACCTCACCACCTGCACCGCCAGCTCGACAAAATGTGCCGCCTGGGCAGTTGCCACGTCTAAGGACATGCTGACCTGCAATAGCAGTCCATGACGGCAAATAGCTGGCAGAGAGATGGTAGTGCACGACGTGGTGCCGACGAAGAGCGACGCAGGTGAGAGAGGATCAAGTGCTGTGGTGATCGGGGGACGGGGACCAAAGAGCTGGTGAGAGAGGTGGTGCGTCCCGCTTTCTCATTCGTCTACAACCTGAGAGATTGGAGGCAGGTAGGAGCTGTAGGCCCGCAATCGTGAGACACTGGGATTCTCTCTCTCTCTCTCTCTCTCTCTCTCTCTCTCTCTCTCTCTCTCTCTCTCTCTCTCTCTCTCTCTCTCTCTCTCTCTCTCTCTCTCTCTCTCTCTCTCTCTCTCTCTCAATGCAAGGAGGTGCGACGGGAGTGGGGGCGCCAATCTGGAGCACCTGCATGCATGCTTCTCCCTTGCTGCATAACCTCATGCACGCAAAACAAGACAGGCCATCTCTTTGGAGCTTTGTACACACCACATATCGGAAGCTCAAGGGGACAATGAGCGATCAAGAGGGCAGTTGGCATGATTGCCTACCTCCCCTACTATGTCTACATGCAAAGGGAAAATATTGTGTGCAGCAGTGTAGCCTGCATGCTGCTCCGCTCAGCAGTAAGAAGAAGGTCCCATGGCTGTCAATTCCAAATTCTTGAAGGACACTGTCCCAAACAGGGACTCAAGTAGTGTGGCAGTACATGGCCTGAGCGTTGACGAGGAGTGTGGATGTGCTGTGGAGGTTAAGGCACAGGGAACAAGGGTTAGATGTTGAGTAGCAGCACGTGCAGGTTGTCAAGACAATAGAAGGGTGTAGCCAAGCAAGACGTGCATGCAAGCTGTTCGTTGGAGTGGAGAGTGTAGGTTGCAGAGTGTGGGGTTGGGTGTGCAAGCAATTGGAATGGGTGAGCAGAAGCTCCACCTTGATGTGAAGGGCGCATTCTCTCTCTCTCTCTCTCTCTCTCTCTCTCTCTCTCTCTCTCTCTCTCTCTCGTGATGCCCTGCCTTGAGGCGTGAGACCAGCAGAATGGGCAATGTATGCGAACGCATAGACCAACAGGTGGGCGATGGATGCCAGGCGGGCGTAGAGGGGGGGGGGGGGGGGGGTACGAAATGGCATCTACTCAAATTCCACCGAATAAAGTGGAGTAGGCATGCCCACTTTTGTTTGAGGTGCTTAATTAAGGGGTACCTCAATAGAGACCCTCACAAAAAGATATGCTAGCGACGTGGAGGAGAGAGAGTTTCTCATCAGGAGTAGATCGAAGAGAGACAGAGATATATATATTTTGTGGTCTAAGATGAGTGAGAACGGGTGCAGGGATTGAGGAAGATCCGTTGCGCGATGCTCTATGGGAAGGCAAACTATGTGCTCATCTCTCTCTCTCTCTCTCTCTCTCTCTCTCTCTCGAAAGTGCATCTCGTATTTAAGGAGTTGCAGACTCGTGATGTCATTTTATGGACAACTTTAATCACAGGGTATGCCGAATGCGAGAAGCCATTGAGTTGCTTTCAACAAATGCAAAGAGAAGCATTGTCCCTAGATGTTGCTGCATATAATGTGGTAACTTCAGCATGTGCTGCAAAAGCAAAGTTCGAAACAGCCTTCAGAACATTTGTTTCTTCCAAACAGCACAACAATTATCGGTGTTTTAGAATCTTGCAAGAACAGATCTCTTGCATTTGGGAGATTCATCCATGTACAAATTCTCATGACGGGCGATGGACAAAATGCTTTCTTCGATTTGTTTGCGACTGCTTAAATTGGAGCGATGCTTCAGGTCGATTTTTTAATTGTCCTATGTAGCCATGATGGGCATGCAAGTGAAGGCAAGGATAAGTGTTGTCACGCACACGGTATATGCCAAGTGCATAGGGCTTGGAGGGGCAGGATATTGTCATGGTCTCGCGGCTGTCCTGGACCTCATCCTGTTGGAGAGCAGTGCAGCAACAATGGGGGGAGGGCAGTGGAGAATATATTGCAAGTCGATCGTGCCTGCTAATGCATTCTGCAACGCGTGGTACCATGATGCTATTGCGGATATTAAACAATGATCCACATGCTGGGCTGTTGCAAGCGGGGGCAATGGAGCCAGTTGATACAACGAAGGCGAGCGAGGACTCTTCCAACCATCTAGTATGATTGGAGATCTTCTAAATTGGAGTATACTATTAACTCGAGAAGCTTTATCATGTATGGAAAGCCAAGCGCTCTCTCTCTCTCTCTCTCTCTCTCTAGTCCTTTGTAGACGAGGTGTCGAGTGCAGGAGATGGTGGGTAAGCGCAGAGGCACTGAGAGAGAAAGTTATGCTCTCTCTCTCTCTCTCTCTCTCTCTCTCTCTCTCTCTCTCTCTCTCTCTCTCTCTCTCTCTCTCGTCCTTTGTAGACGAGGTGTTGGGTGCAGGAGATGGTGGGTAAGCGCAGAGGCACTGAGAGAGAAAGTTATGCTCTCTCTCTCTCTCTCTCTCTCTCTCTCTCTCTCTCTCTCTCTTGTTGTGTCGGACCAGAGATAGAGAATAGATACAAGGATATTTTTGGGAATGGTTGAAATTTGAAGGGTATTGGGAATGTCCACAAATTAGAAGGGTATTTTGATAATTTTCCTTAAGTTATACCATAGTCTCGTACTCTTGGTGACAGGCCTCGTGATAAATCACGAGGCCTGTCACCAAGAAGGGAATTTTGGGAATGTCCACAAATTAGAAGGGTATTTTGATAATTTTCCTTAAGTTATACCATAGTCTCGTATTCTTGGTGACCAGCCTCGTGATTTATCACCTTTTACTATTAGAGGTTATTTTGCAGGCCTTGTGATTTTATCACTTGTTAACCTAATTACACAAAATCTTGGAAACATTACCCTCACATGTTAAGAGTGCCTCAGCTCTATTCCCATTATGAGTGTCACAACGAGGGAAGGATGCCCTCTACACGGTCCTTAGGCAAGGCCGGCTATAGATAGAGTGCTAAGGATATGGTCTCTTAAAGATAGGTCACAGAGCCTATAAGAGGAGGTGGTTGAGTGGAGAACAACACGTCCATAGTTCCTTGGGCATCACAATGGTATCAACACTCAGACAACCTTCTTTAGCCGTGGGAAAGGTTGCGCGTGCTAAAAACATTGGTGCCATACTTTTTGCACAAAAGCTATGGTGCGAGTAGTGGCTTGGGAGGAAAGGGGTGGCTAGCACAATCGGCGTCATTCATGACAAGGGTAGGATCAAAGAGGAGCGCCTTGGTGTAGTGAACATTGTTCACTTCATCACCGTAGCCATTCAGGGCTTCTATAACACGGCCTGTCTTCTTCTCTTCTTTCACGTACTATCAGGCAACCAGTCATAGCCACAAAAGCTTGGGTTTCACATAGTGGGTGGCCTCTTATATTGGAGCTATGAATGTGTTGTTCTCCACTGTCGTTTGGGTTTATTGATATACAAGGTTTTTTAGGGTTTATTAGCTAAAGTGAAGTTCACGCAAGGGAGAAGCCAGTTTTGACAAGCTTTTCAAGCTCGTGTGAAGTGAGCAGAGGAAGTGGCAAAGCATGGTTTGAACTTTGCATATCTTGTCAATTATTTAAAAAATAACCTATATTCTTTGTTTGGCAATGATCGAAGGGCAGCAACCTTTCACATCAAGTTGGTTATACTATCGGTCTCAGGAATTGCAAAGCGACAATTCCATTTCCTTTTTTTTTTTGGATACAAGCCAATAGCACCAAAAACAGGCTCAAGATGTTAAATCTTTTGGATTTTTACGGTTCTTTATGTATTCTCAAGCTTTCTTTTGTAGAGAATAAATACAGACTTCAAGAATAACTCCATTAGAAAGGGAAGATTTTCGACAAAAGGCCACGTTTTTTCTCAAGATTTTTTTCGAGATATCCTTCAAATACAGCTTGATTTCTCATCGTAAGACGCACAAATTATATCTAATTGTGAGCCACCGGCTTTTACATTCTCAAATTGACAAGTTTTGCTTGTCCACAATTCATCTTCCGACGTGACATCTACGAGGATGATTATTTGCATGGGAGCCATTCTTCCAAGAATCTTGTCTAAAAATGTTAGGTCATTATCATTTTGCAAGATATGCATAAAAATTTGGAAGGGCCAAGGTGTAAGGTTTTCAGTTTCTGAAACCTTAAAGATTGTATAAAGCTTGATTCAACTGATATGATTATTGAAAAAGAAATGTAGAATTGTCCGACTAGGCAAATATTGGTATTTTTGAAATCTTAAGCACAACAAACCCCGGGCTAGAAATTTTCAGAATTAGATTCCCATAAAATCTGGAAAAGTTACGGGCCCTGAAAGGTTACACTAGGAATTCAATTAGTTAAGTAAAATTGGATGGTTTCAGTAATTATTATTAACAAAGACTTTCTTATCCTAAGGTTCTAGAAATTACTGATACTTCCAATTTTCATCATTAAAAATCAGTGAAAATAGTAAAAAGCGATTCTGGAAGCTGAGGGGGGCTGTGTGGGGTAATGATGAACTCTCCCATACTAGATTTAGCAGCAGGGGGCTTTTTTTGACCTGTAGGGCTGCTTGGGATGCAAGTTACTGCCATTTTCCAGCCTGTGAGTGCCCAAAAATCTATAAATATGACCCTTGCTTCACAATTTTAGACAGACTCAGAACCTTGACACACTCTCTCTCATCTAGAGAGACCACTACGCAGAAATCACTAGAGATTAAGCTCTAGTTGATTAACTTAAACGTTAATTAACATAATCTTTCTTAATTAGCAAGGCTAGATTAATCTATTTTCTTAATAAATTAAAGATTAAGCCTATGTATACTCATAAATCCTCTCTTAATTGAATATTCTCTGCTGATTGTTGTAATTAAGCTTCCAAATATTAAGCTAATTAATTATCCTATCATATTAGGATTGAAATTATCCAAATTAACCATAAATTAATGGGAAATATATTAGTTAAGTTTAGATTAAGTTGAGATAATTATCAGAGCTGCATTAGACAATCATTAAGCTAGGAAAATTATCTTATAATCTTTTGATTAATTTTCAGAGTTAATTAGGCAGAATTACACTATTTTTTGAGAAAATTTAAAGAAAAAATAATCAAATTGATTCAAAATGTTTTGATTTATTTATTAGAGGTTAATTACATGTTAGAAAACCTGTGATAATTATGTCAAGTTCAGATAATTAATTTATCTAATTACTTTAGCAAAATTACTCTATTTTTAGGACAAATAAATGGGAAAAATTAGCAAATTGATTCAAATTGCTTTGAGTTATTTATCAGAGGTTAATTACATGTTGGGGGACCCGTGATAATTATGTCAAGCTCCGATAATTAATTTACTTAATTACTTTAGCAAAATTACTATATTTTTAGGACAAATTAAAAGGGGAAAAATTAGCAATTGATTCAAAATGCTTTGAGTTATTTATCGGAGGTTAATTATATGTTAAGGAACTTATGATAATTATTTCAAACTTAGATAATTAATTTGCCTAATTAATTTAGTACAATTACTCTATTTTTAAGACAAATTAAAAGAAGAGAATTAGCAAATTGATTCAAAATGCTTTAAGTTATTTACTAGAGCTTAATTATATATTAAGGAACACGTGATAATTATGTTAAGCTCAGATAATTAATTTACCTAATTACTTTAACATAATTACTCTATTTTCAGAAAAAATTAAAAGGGGAAAATTAACAAATTGATTCAAAATGTTTTGAGTTATTTATCAGAGATTAATTACATGTTAGGAAACCCATGATAATTATGTCAAGCTCAGATAAGTAATTTATATAATTACTTTAGAAGGATTACTCTGCTTTTAAAACAAATTAAATGGGAGAAATAAGAAAATTGATTCAAATTGCTTTGAGTTATTTATCAGAACTTATTTACATGTTAGCAAAACCCATGATAATTATGTCAAGCTCAAATAATTAATCTATCTAATTATTTTAGCAGAATTACTCTGTTTTTAGGACAAATTAACAAAATGGGAGAAATTAACAAATTGATTCAAAATGCTTTGAGTTATTTATCAGAGGTTAATTATATATTATGGAACCTGTAATAATTATGTCAAGATTAGATAATTAATTTATCTAATTACTTTAAGCAGAATTACTTTGTTTTTAGGACAAATTAAAAGGGGAAAACTAGCAAATTGATTCAAAATACTTTGAGTTATTTATTAGAGATTAGTACATTCTAAAAAACCTGTGATAATTATGTTAAGCTGAGATAATTAATTTACATAATTAGCTTAGTAGAATTACAATGCTTTTAAGAGAAATTAAAAGGGAAAAATTAGCAAATTGATTCTAAATAGTTTTAGTTATTTATCAAAGGTTAATTACACCTTTAAAAAATCCATGATAATTATGTTAATCTCAGATAATTATTTTATCTAATTATCTTAGCCGAATTACACTACTTTTAGGACAAATTAAAAGGGAGAAAATAGCAAATTGATTTAAAATACTTAAAGATAATTATCAGAGGTTAATTACATCTTAGAAATCTTGTGCTAATTATGTTAATCTCAGATAATTAGTTTATCTAATTATTCTAGCAAAATTACACTATTTTTAGGACAAATTAAAAGGAAAAAAATAGAAAATTGATTGAAAATACTTTAAGATAATTATAAATGGCTAATTACATCTTAGGGAGTTCGTGATAATTATCCTAACCACAGATAATTATTTTAGATAATTATCCTAGTAGTAAACCACTATTATTGAGGATAAATTAAAGAGGGAAATTAGTAAATCATGTGGTATAAATACATGCGATATATTAGAGCTAGATTATAGGGTAAAGAGTCCGTGATAATTATGTAAGGACTAGAAAAGTAGTATAGATATTTATTTAAGTCAAATTGTGCTAATTCTAGCTAAAAACTAAAGGGGAAAATCAGTAAATCATGTGCTATGATTACATGCTTTTTATCACAGCTAGATTATAGGATAGGTAGGCCGTGAGAATTATGTCAAGGTTAGAAAAGTAGTATAGATATTTATCTAAGTCAAATTATAGTAATTGTATCTAAAAACTAAAGGGAGAAATTAATAAATCATGCTATATGATTACATGCTATTTATTTGAGCTAGATTACATAATGAAAAGGCTGTGATAATTATATCAAGGTTAGAAAATTAGTATAAGTATTTATTTAAGTCAAATTATCCTAATTTTAGCTAAAAATTGAAGATGGAAATTATATAATTAAGTTGAAAAATAATAAGATAATTAACAAAGGTTTAAAAAATCTTTATATACTTGTGATAAATATACCATAGTCAATTAGTGAGTTTAGAAAATTATAATTGACCAAAAGTCCTATTTTTAGCAAAAGATTAATTAAGATAAATAGACTTTGCAGTCATAAGTTTTTAGGAAAATTATAGTAAGTGTAAACCTATGATATAAAGCTAAGGAAATGAAATATTTAAGAGAAAGTAAATAGAAATAATATTAAACTCAAAATAAGTAGATTTCAAGCTTAAAATTTGATGGAAAATTTAGAAAAAAGATATACGAAATTATAAGAAAATTAGGGTAGCTTAGAAGACCTTTAGGAAAGCTGTGGCAAAAGTTATCATACCTTTATAGACAAATAAGAAATTACTAGGTCAAGAATTTACCAATTAGGACTACAAATTTAACCTTGGATGGGTTACAGTTGAATACAAAGGTTAAGTCTAGATTTCAAATAATTTACCTAATGATTAGACGTCCTTTTTATAAGGATAAGAATTTATGGCACTTAAAAGGACTCGAGCAAATCCTACATCTGATGATAAGGATGTAACTCCAGAAAGAACTAGAATGTCACACGATGAAGCTGGGCCTAGTAGTAGGCCTACGAAGGAGAGTCTTCAGGCGCCAGCACAGCAGTAGATGGCCAATCAATCCCAGGTGGATTTCCCATTATTCAATTAAGTCTTTAAATAGTTTAAGTTCTTTTATAAGTTAGCATTGCATACGTAAGGAGTGAGTAAGAATAAGGAAAGGAAAAACTGACCAAAAAAACGGAAGGTAACTTCCAACGTGCATTGTTTATAATGTAGGAAAGAATTGTTTGGGTTGAAATTGGTTGAATTAGGAAAGATATTATTGATCATCCTTAAGACAGCTTGTCTCAAGACACCTCCGACTCCTTGGTATATTTTGATGATAATGATGGCTTTCCAGCCACGATAAGTCGGTTACCCTATGAACGTTGAGTTTCTACTCCGTGTCATGTCTTGATGTTTCTACATGTCATGTCTTGATGTTTCTACATAAGTTAGGATACCGTTTTTTATCCTAGGGGAGCCGCCCGGTTGTATGGGCAATTGGGTTGGTGTATGGGCACCCAGAACCTTGGGTGGGGGTTTATCCACTCCGGATTATGAATAAGGAATGGGTGCCGTTTTTTCACCCTTAGGTGGTCTTGAGACAAGAAGAGTACTGGTCATGGTTATTATGGACAATGTTTTGATTGAGAGTACCCTGTCTTAAGGTTAAAGATGTCTGTTTGATAAAAGAATGTTTTCAATACTGTTTTCAAGGGCTGTTTTAATAAAATCCTGTTATGAAGGATAAAAGGAATCATTATTTTAATTGTGATAAGAACGTGGTAGTAAATAAATAACAAAAGAATCATGTGTGAGTGCGGGGTGGTAAGTGGGGATTGACTAAGGTTGTCAATCCTGGACGGGTGGACCTGATTAGTCAAGTAACTATCCATCCATGCGCACTAAAACATTTAGAAAACTTCTTCACTTGGAAGAGAAGTCCACCAGCGGGCTGTGCCCTCACATCTGTTAGGGGGGAAAAAGCGTTGGTACCTTAGCCAAATTGTGGCAGTTATAGAGCCGAAATAGTTTTTTTGGACTTTTACTACGTTGTCTCGTTGCCGCTGCGAGACAGCACTAGATCTTCTTCTAAGGCTATAGACCCAAGCCATTGTCAATGGTAAAGGTCTATTCCTTGGATTTTTCTTGTTTAGAGACTCTGATTTTTATCAGACGTAGAGACTTGTCAAGGATCCCATCCCGATCTTGGTATTGGCGGGTTGGGGATCTCACACAAGGTGTCGTACTCAGAGGCTGTCGAATCTCCTAATTTATCTCGTTTGTTCATTGATGTACAAGGTTTACCAAACCACAAGGTGGTGTTCTATAAGTGCGAGATTTTGTTGGGTTAGCACAATTGTAGCAAGCAACCACCCACTAACATTACTTCATTAGCTTTCACTTTTGTAGATGCAAGTTGTTCAAAGGAGATATCATTTTTCTCATTGCATCCTGTACTCTCTTGTTTTTTACCCTAGTATTTTGCATCTCCCGTATGACTAGGGTGAGTACGACTCACAAGAATGAAACCTGCTTGTTCCATTATATATTTTCTTCCAATAAAGATGCATAGATTCATAAAATATTGCTTTAAATTTTTTGTCATGTTGAAACACAAGTTCCACAAATGTTTAACTTCTTATCTACTTCGGATTATTAGTTCTTGTAGCAAAGGGATTGCCAACTTTTGCCACAACTTGTAGTAAAGTATTCGCCATGATTTTTGCAAGATTTTGTGGCAAAATGCTACTACAAGCATGAGTTTTTAGCCAAATTTTGTTCATGTAGCAAAGTGTTTATTGAAATTTTCTTTTCAAATCTAGAGACCTTGATGCTGGGTGTAGTTTTCATGGTCTTTACTATGTTATCCTAAGTTCATTTTTTACTAAGGTAGTCTACATTGTTCCAATCATTATGCAATTTGGGCAACAAGAGGTGCCAAACTTGTGTAAGCTCGTCAAACAGAGAGCGAAGATTAAATTTTCCTATTGCTTTCTAAGTGCAACATCAAGGACGCTCTATGACCTCTGCGAGGAAGTGCAACTACGACGCATCCTACTTGTTTATTATTATTCTTTCAGAAGTTCTATTATAGATTTTCTATGTACCTCTATGAGGTGGTATCACCTAACTTATGAGTGTAATGCCTTGGTGTAAATTTTAATCAAGATCCATTCTCACTACGTCCAGATGTTAGAGTGATGTTAGCCTTGATCTTATGTAGGGTCACCTTTGGCTACTCACTTAGAGGGTTTGTGGAGCCAATTAGGCAAAGAATTTTTGAAGCATAAAAATGTTGCTTTGGATGTTGGCATAGAGAACCATCCATGACAATGTGGATTTCAGTAGTTGAGGGGTCCAGTTAAGTTCATTTCAAAAACTCCACATGTAGCTTTTCTTACTTTCAAGAGAACAACATCAATTTTGGGATTGACTCCGCATGTGGAGAGTAAATGTATCTGTAGACTTAAACACAAGGCGCTAATTTTTATTAATGTGTCACTGTTAAGTCTCATTACCAATCATTCACTTGATTGCTTTGCAATAGCTCATAAGAATTCCAGTTTCTAGAAGAAATTTCTTCAATAGTGAGAGCAATAAGTTTGCTCAGTTAGGGCCTCTCATTTGAGGTGATCTCTTCTATTATTTTGAGATCTAGGAAAATATCCCTTCTGGAAAAATGGGTAGCCTCTTTAGAGGTTATTGTTGTCTCTTTGATTGCAAGTTAAGTCTTTGCTATGACCATATAGTTCAATGTATGAGTACAAGATTTGGTATTTGCCAAGTGGACCAATCAATCTAACGTAAGTTTTGATTAGGAAAACATCAGTGCTCTTACAAATAGTTTTTTCTTTGATGTTTTTGAGGATGAAAACTCTTCTTCAAAGGGGGAGTAATGTCAAGACAAGGGTAGGATGCCCTCTAGGTGGGACATGGTCCTTTGGTGGCAAGGCCGGTAATGGAAGGACCCAAGGAACTTTGCATGGTCGTCTCCACCCATCCGTACTCCTTTATAGGCCACCTGGCCTCCTATTTAAGAGACCCCTTGACAATGCTTGCCTAGCTGGCATCTTACCATGGACATGCCCTCTTGGTCCTACCCTTGTTTTGACATTACTCCCCCCTTGGAGAAGCATTTTCGTCCTCAAAAATAAAAGTAGATAATTTTTTCTTAAGAGCACTAATTTTCCCCCACTTGAGCTATACCATGATATTCAAGAATATGCGGTTGAGTGGGAGGTTCAATGAAATCAAAAGTACATCTTGATTTGATGACATTGTTGTTCCTATATAGTGTTTACATAAATGGCTTACATAGAAAACCGGATGAATACGAGAGTGTGTAGAACCAATCTCTAAGTCACTTGAGTATTTTGAATCGGTCACAACACCTAAGAGGTAAGCAAATGGATGACCACTTTTTGGACTTTTTGAAGGTTATGGAACACGTAAGAATACCTCTTCACCTTCAATGAGAGTGACTTGTTGATGTTTCTCATCAATATACTTCTTGTATCTATCCAGTGGATAAGTTTTACGAGCAATTTTTAGCATATCCATATGGTATTGGATAAAGTCCTTGACTTGCTTAATTTTCCCAATAGCCAACCTCACTGCAATTGGTGATCTAGGTTGAAACCGTACATAGCATAAAGGAATTAAAACCTAGTCGTAACATGCTTTGCACTATTACACATGAAGGGGATCGGGAGCACCACAGACGGAGAGTGTGAGAGAGAGAAGGAGACACACACACAATGTGGGTGGGGAGACTCAAAGAGTGGCAGCTCCCCCTATACAGTAAACTCACTATAAGTATAGGGTAACAGTGGGTGGGCACCCATGATCTGGGCAACCGGTCAAGGCACATAGGCCTTAATCCCAACAACCTCCCACTTAAAGGCCAACGTGCCTTTAAGCAAGATCTACTAGTGTACAACCAATAGAAGGTGAGATATTCTCTCAACCTATGCCCACTGACTCTCGATGAGCTAGTGCATCCGGCTCTACTGATAGACAAACATCCCGCTCGGAAGCCACACAGAGCTAGCTCCAAGCTCTGCAAAGAGTCTACAAGAGCTTATGCACTCCTGCAAGTATCGGTCCAATACCTGCAAACCTCCCCTATGCTCTATGTCGAGATCAGTCATCGAAGAACTAATCAACCCTGCTGCAAATGCTCCCACTGCAGCTGCTATGTCGAGCCTCGAGATCAACATCTTGTACATGAGGACACCGAACGTTGATGCAACCCTGGCAACCTCTTCCACCTCCAACTCAGAACTCAAATCATGGCAATCCTGTCCCCTATCATAGAGACCATGGCACTTTGACTCCGAGCTCTGGAGTGACTCCTCGTGCCCACCACATATCACATGTGTACCAAGAGTATCCATCTGTCCTGAATCTGCATCAAGCTCTGGCATAAGCATATCAAGAAATGACTCCACAATAGCCGACATCTCAGCATCCATGTGAGTCATCTCTGTCATCACCTTTGATGACTCATCCTGCTGTGACTCACTAGAGCTGTCCCTCTCTACCTGTGCATTCGTAGACGCAACCTGCACAACAAGGTCACTGCTCTGCACTCCATGCAAAGCATCCTGCAACCCACAAGAAAAAGAGACTCGCCTGCTCTCTCGCTGTCTACCTGGCTGCATGATCACAGAGACAACACCGTCTCTCCCGTGATCCACATACAATGGGTAACCTGTACCACTCCTAGCACCTCTCACAATCACTAGCGAACCCAAATGCATCACAAAATCATCAGCCATGTGCACACAACCAAGCCATGTGCACACAAAATCATCAGCCATGTGCACACAACCAAGTCTTCCACTAGAAAACATGCTAAACCACTCATGATGCGACGTGACATGGAAAGTAGCATCTGAATCTAGTAACCAATGTGAAGACAATGTGCAATCCGATATGCAATCCGTAGACATAAGATCGTTTGAAGACAAGCTAGATGTAAATGTGACATCGCCGTCACAAGCATATTCAGTAACCAACGTACTGATCTCACTAGCATCTGTCATGCCCAAATCTACATCACGCATCTATCTCCTCTGTTGTCTCAAACGCCTGAAACATCGACGCCTAATGTGCCCTCTATGTCCACAATGCCAACATGTCAAGTCTCTATGCTGTCGAGACTTGTGTGTGGGACCAATCTCTCCCATGGACATAGAAGTGGGACTAGACTCCCCTGTAGACATGGATGGCGCGTACATAGCATGTAAACTCTGCCATAGAGCATGAGTTGTAGTCTCCCTCGAGATCTGCCAGTAAACAGACTCAACCAGATGCAAATGAATCGTAGACATGGCTAACTCATCAAGATCCTGCCAATCATCATCACGCATAGACTTGGGCTTCGCCGATAAACCACGCAAGGGTTTATCCTGCCCCAAATCCACCAATGCAACAAGCATATGCTCCTTCCAAGAAACAAAATCTGCACCATCAAACTGTGTCATACCATAATGCTAGAAGTCAAATGGAAAATCAGCCATAATGCTCGCAAAAGAGCAACCAACAATAAGTAGCAAATGTCAACCAAATCAGCCCTAAACTGGCTCGAATCGCATCAACAAAAGTCTGCAAATATGGCTCAAAACCTGATGCAAAATTGCACCAACAACCGTGCAAAACCTTGCACAAAATCACAAGTCAATATGACTCGAATCCGGCTACCTAGCTCGTAGCCACACAAGCATACATCACAATATTCACTCCTGTGAGTGTGCCAAGATAATTGTACGCCTGTCAAACCGTGAGCTAATCACCAAGCCCACACTGTGCGGTATCGATGCATACACACGCACAAATCTCCCACCTGCAGAGAACACCGCACACAAATGCTGAGTGCAACCCGCAATCTCTACCTAGATCGCATAAATGATGCGCATAAAACTCATGGGAAAATTTCGCCAGAGTTTCGACGCACAATGGCTATCAACACAAAATAACCATTGTCGTGCAAGCTCAATACAATGAGCAATCACGGGCGCCCATGATCTGGGCAACCGGTCAAGGCACATAGGCCTTAACCCCAACAACACAAAACTTCAAAATAAGGAGATAATTTTCCCAAACGGATTGCTTCTTGTGCTAATGTACAAGCATATTCTCTCGCGCCTAGTCTGGCCATCCATCTCTCAATGATCCATAGTATTGATATTGAGTTGTGGTTCCAATGTTGAAAGATAGCCCTCCAAAAATAGCTATTAAACTGGGGATCATGATCATTCACAATATTGTTGGGCAATCTCTATAATCTATACAGATTGTTAACAACAACTTGGTTAACTCTTGAGTTTTAATAGTGGACTTGGTTGAAATAAACATACAGAGTTTAGTCAGCCTATCTACAATCGTCCATACCAAGTCATGAACAAGAGAGTTAATCTTCAACATTCTAGTGAGAGCCTCAACAACAACATTATATTAGTCTTTATGATACCATATCCAACCATCATACTCTTGAAAAATCTCAATACACCTGGCCTTTCATCTCTTTAAATTTGTTCAATGTGTGAACCATAATACTTTCATGGTCAAACATAATGTCAAAGTGAGTTTCATACAAATAATGTCTCCACTTCTTTAAAGCATACCTATAACATAGAGATTTGATGAGTTTAGACATCTCTCGCAATTCGTCCAGTCAATCCCAGTTTCTCCTAGGGACAGCTGTTAGGGAGTGAGGGTTGTTTTGTGGCTGTGCCGGCCAGTGTGAAGCGGTTTTCTCATGTTGGGTTGTGTTTAGCCATGTTTAGCTCGGGATTTGGTTCATTCCAAGGCTATCTAGACTCCTAGATAACTGGGATATTCTTTCCCAGTTGACCTCTAGTCCCCCATTGCCTATTTGGCCCCTTTATGCTTTTTTCTCCATTTTCCTCTGTCGTGGGCAGCTGGAGATCTCAGCCCACTTGGAGGTATATATGTAGGGGGCACGCAGTCTGATAGGACCAAGTTGTCCACACAGACTGAGCTGTCCTCAAAGAGGACTCCAAAAAATGAGGGTGTGATTCATCAATGTTTTGCTTGCAAGCTTTAATTGTCAGTGCTAAGTCATGGGAGGAGCATGTGTGAGCATTTTTGTTGTTCTTCGCCATGAGCAGGGTAGCACCGATGGCACCTGACATGGGCATCAAGGGCCTACCCCTTGTGTTTTTCTTCTCGGAGCACCTAGATGGAGACGATGATCATCATGATGCAGAGCACCATATCCAGGGCGTAGGCAGTAGAGTGGAGATGTCCTATGCTCTCTAGATGGAACCCTTTCCATGAGGCATGTCCCCCTCCCTCCAGATCAGTTCTCTTACTAGAAGATCACATCAGATCCGCGCTTTCTTAAGCGGCTAGGGTATCCCATGTGGAGACTGTGACAATGGTCTCATGTGCAAGAGTAATTGGCAGTGTCAATTGCAACCAGAGTTGTGTACCTTGGGTCTATCCATGGGGCATGTCAAATCTATGCCAGACCACTCTTGGTCACTTGTATGAGCACCTTTTTATTAGCATGGAGAGAATTTCCTAGATCTCTCTCTCTCTCTCTCTCTCTCTCTCTCTCTCTCTCTCTCTCTCTCTCTCTCTCTCTTTCTTTCAGTCATAAGAAGAGTAATTTTTTACTAGGCTTCATCGAGTTTCTTACTCGAAAGCCACTGGTGGTTACATGCACATATAACCCTATGTGCATGTGAACAAGTTGTAACTCCTACTTCTAGGGTTTAGAATAGACAAGGAAGCATGTAGGCACCTTTGTGAGTCTATAAGCAAGACGTGCATGTCCGAATACTTTAGAGTAGTTGCATACCCTCTGATTTCACATGAGCACAGTCATTGTCCACTATGTGTAGGTAGTGGGGAGTATTCCCATATAATAGCATTATACCAGTAACCAAGTATCACATACGAAGCACCTCTTATTCAATAATTTCAATATTATTAATAAGTGACCAACCAATAAAAGTTGTGGGGGTTTTAAATAGCCTTGCACGACCCAACATTGATAGCATATATAAGTGACCCTAGAGGTCACCCTTGGAGCATAAGAAGTCAATACCTCTAGTACCCTATGGGAAACCAACCCATCAATACCCTCAGGCCACCTCCTTAGCCCACCAACATGATCTCATCACAGCATTCGCCCTCATGTAGCAGATCCCTTACTGTTTTTGCCAAGTACCAACATAACCAACCAACATTTTTACATCAGCACCTTCAACATTTTCAGCCAAGTACTAGATCAGCCTAGCGACATTAGTTCTCAGCCCTAGCAACCCAGATGAGCTAGCGTTTTACAAATTCAGCCCTAGATCTTTACTAGTTTCGCATTTCAGCCATAGCCTCGCCTTCAGTTTGCATATCCACATTGGATAGCATAGCGTTTTGCATTTTCAACACTTAGCCTCTCAAATCCAAGCACCTACAACAAGATCCCATCAACATCTTAGCATCTAGGACTACTGTATCAGCATTTGTGCAATCTAAATTAATTACCTCTCTAGCGATAGAGAGGGGCCCTTGGAGGGGGTTTTGGGACCCCATCCAGTGCTAGTCTTCTCTCTCTCTCTCTCTCTCTCTCTCTCTCTCTCTCTCTCTCTCTCTCTCTCTCTCTCTCTCTCTCTCTCTCGTCCATTGCACAATACCTCATGAACTAAAGGGGACCTTGAGTACGCAATGAGCACTCATCCTAGGTATCACCACCATAAATCACTTCCGCTACACATTACACTAGTCTACCATCTTGAAATAGAACTACATCCCCAACCTAGAACTAGCATCAATTTCTAGAACAAATGCATGAAGTGGATCAACTTTAGCTAGTATAGGTAATAATGCTAAAGCTAGGCTTGAGGTTTGAAAAACTATGCTATTGAACTTCTCCTTGAAAGAAAGTCCTACCTTTAAGTTTCATCTAGCCTGACATTGGCACAACAAGTTTTACATAACCCTTAACAAACTTGTGATAAAGGCATGCCACTCCCAGAGAAAAAATTGGAGCTCTTCCAAATTAGTAGGAGCCGACCATCTAAGGTTAGCTTCCACTTCGGAGATATCCATGAAGATGCTAGGTCCAAAAATAGTGTACCCAAGAAGTTGAATTGCTATTTTAAGATATTCATATTTTCTCTCCTTGGCATAAAGCCTGTAGTCTCAAAGCATATCAAACACCTACCTGAGATGTTTCAAGTGCTCCTCTTGGGTAGCATTGTAGACGAGTGCCATTCACAAAGACAACAATAAACCTGCTTAAATATGGTGTCAAGACGATATCCATGTGTCATAAAAGTAGAGAAGGCATTGGTCAACCCAAAGGGCAAAACTAAAAACTCATAACCCTCCAATCATATTTGAAAGGCAATCTAGGTATATCCGCAAGTCTTATGTGACCTTGGTGATACCTCGAGTGTAGGTCTATTTTTGTAAAGTAGTGTGCTCCATGTAACTAATCAACGATTCATCTACCAGTGGTAGCGGATACTTATTCTTGATACTTATCAAGTTTAATCCATGGTAATCCCCAAAAGTATGTGGTACCATTTTTTTTTTCATCAATAGGATAGGAAGGCCCATGGTAAAGAAATGGGTTAGTTAAAACCCCACCTAAGGTAGTCAGCAAGCTAGTACCAAAGATGCTTCATTATGATTAAGGTAATAATGTGGCTTGCTTATAGATAGGGGGACCTTCTTGGACTTACTACCCTAATTAACATCTATGATGTGTGCATAGCTTGTTGAGGTGATAACTCAGAAGGTAAATCACTAGAAAAAACATCTTTGTATTCCGAAAGCAACTCCTTAGGTTGTAAGTATAACATGTTGGATCATTGTATGAATTATTATTGGTTATATTTTATAATCTTGTAGCTTGGTTATTAAACTTGGAGCATTTTCATTAGGTGATTTGGTAGCAATAGTAGAGAGAGAAGCATGTAGTGTTAAGATTCATGTACAAAAGGAACTTCATCACATAATTGCAAACTGGCATGAAGTACATAAAGCATGAGACAGTGAGTAACAAAGAAAAACCTATTCTACTAGAACAAAAGCTAGGAAAGCTTAGCTCTACAAATAACCGGTAAGGGAGAGATGTTCTTTTCTCCTAACGAAAGCACGTGCAACCCATTGGCTTCAAACACTATCCATTGTGCTTGCAGTCATAATGTAATGTAGATCCCAACAACCTGTGCAACCACACGTCAAGGATAGCGTTTTCTATATCCAAGTTCATGACTTGGAAACCCAAGTTTATATGGTGCCCTTACACTTTAGTGGAACATTGCCAACATGAATATACCGACATTTGTATCATGGCCATTAATCATTGGCTAACTTGTAGCACTGGGAATTGGGGGATTCCGGTAGATGTAACTTCTTATCTAACTTATCATCAATGAAGTTGTAAGAAGCACCATCATCAACCAAGATTTGCACCTTGTGCCTCTTCATAGTACAATGCATTCTTACTAAGTCATGTAGTCCAAAAGTGGATTGCAACACAAAAGCGGTAAGACAACATTCATGAACTAGCTCCTCTCTGTGCGAGACTTCCACATTGGAATACTTGGAAGGTGATTCAAGAGGAAAAAAGTTGCATAGTATATTTCTTTTTCCTTGCCCACTCCTGATGATTTCCCCTTGAGACAATCCTTTTTAGCACAATCAATTGAAACATAGGTTTTTTTACTTAGCTCAAAGATCCTCAAGGCCCCTTAGATACATGTGGAGTATGCATGATGCATTGAGACCTACCCAATGCCTTAAAAAGTGGATGATCACTGTTAAGGTCATCATGAATGTGTGCTTGAATAATTACATGCTCTACAATCTTAGGATCTTGTGTTTTTCCTTGCTTCTTAAGCTCAAGATCTTGACCTTTAATAAAGCTAGGAACTTTTAGTAAAAAGCATCTTATTCATCAAGTTCAAAATAACATCCCAAAAATGAGGGATATATTGGTTCAATGATCGATGTTGTCACATCATGAAAAAATCCCAAGTTTACTAATTTTGATTCTTCTTATTGGTTGGAAAGAACCCTTTATGGAATACTTTCTCAAATGCAACCCATGTCTTAGACAAATTTGTGGCTTAGACATCATCCACCATTCGTAAGCCTTGCGTTCAAGGGCAAAACTTGTTTGCAGTGCCTTGAAGACAACAAGTCCCAAAAATGAGGGATATATTGGTTCAATGATCGATGTTGTCACATCATGAAAAAATCCCAAGTTTACTAATTTTGATTCTTCTTATTGGTTGGAAAGAACCCTTTATGGAATACTTTCTCAAATGCAACCCATGTCTTAGACAAATTTGTGGCTTAGACATCATCCACCATTCGTAAGCCTTGCGTTCAAGGGCAAAACTTGTTTGCAGTGCCTTGAAGACAACAAGAGTGCAACATAGATGATGGATGTCTTCCCATCTGTTGAGAAATGTATCCACAGTCCACCGTATCCTTATTGCGATCTCTATCCTCGCCACAAAAATTTGGGGGCTTCATGCTCTTGAGCAATTTTGCCACCCCTCACGTCTAAAGAAAACAACAAATCAGCCTCATTACAACTACCAACCCCTTTGGCACGTTCTCTTCTGGGAGTGGTCGGTGGGGCTTGTTTTCTAGGCTGCATCCCTATTGTGACCTATTGATTCGTTAAATATTCAATTAAATCAATGAATTGTGTTGCGTTCTCATCAAGTGCAACAAATTAAGTTTCTAATGTCTTAGTTTGTAGCCTCTAATGAGTTGAAATCCTTAGCTTTGACGAAATCAAACTACGCATTGTAATTAGTATTCTAATATGTGTTGGCCATGTGGACATCAGCTAGAGGATTAACACGCTTGGCCATAGCCTTGGTTGAAGTCATTAGAATGATGTGCAGATTGTAAGTTTGATGCCATGGTGCATAATGCATTGTGGAAAGGAAAAGAATTTTCTCCGTTCTTTCTCCTTTGAGCAGTCAAAAATGACCAAAAATTGGTTGTTGAAGCGAGCACCAAGAGCTTGTTAATTTCTCTCTTGCATAATTGTGGAGGAAAGAGAACTTATGAATGACTTACATCACATATACGCTTTGCATGTAGATATTTTGCCATCATTTAAGTGAAAACACTACCTTTGTACTAGACATTGACCAATCTTACCATTGAAACATTTGCAAGAAGCCGCATGTAGAAATCTTAAAGTGATGAAGCACAGCAGAGAAAAGAAATGACAATAGACCATTCGAATTCAATCAATCATGTAATTTAATATCAATGACAATCGCATGCAGGTCAAAAGGAGAGCTTCAAGCTATGCAAGCTCTGCACATGGTATACAACTCTTGTAATGACCTTAGGTCTCCAATTCGGGTGCCCAAGTTGTGAGAAAAGAAACTTCACATGGTGCAAGCAACATGTAGATGAAAAAGATGAAGCTTGTAGGTCTATGTAGGGCAAGAGAGAGGAATCACGCCTTGCTATAATATTATAAAGTGATGCTCTCTCCTTCGCACTCAAGATGAGCCCAACTCATGCATGGTTCATGCTCGTCAACCTTCGACCATGTGTGTGTGTGTGTGTGTGTGTGTGTGTAAGAGACCATGCACACACCCCCTACTCCCTCTCCCTTTTCTATGTTTAGCACTAATACCATTTGACACACGAGGTACGAACATGTTGATCTCCTCCCATCCAGCTCTATGAAGTAGAGCCCCGTGGATCAACTATCGGGACCCCTTGTTATATGTGCCATACATGTGACTCCTAGTTGACCTTGCCCTTCTAGGACCCTTATTCTAGCAGCTACATAGTGAGATTAGGAAAAAGAGAAGAGCGCTTAGTCCTATGTAGTGACCATCATCTTCAAGGGCTAAAAAAGCATGAAACCACACTATCTATATATATAGGGCAAGTGAGTAGCAGTAGCAAAGAACCATTGTTAGCCATCCTAAATAGGCATAGTACACACACAAATGTCACAATTATGGACGGATTTGACAAAGTAACCGTGATTAAGTACACAAAATCGCTCAGAAAACAAAGATATGGATAGAAAATGAGTTGACACACCATTGCAACTCAAGAATGCACCAATAGAATTGGCTAAAGTGAAAGAAGCAAGAAAGATGGCAAGTGGGCAGTGTACAAAGGTGACAAAGCAATCATTGGATAACTCCCTACCCTACTCCCTAAGGAATGAACGAATTCCCTATTTAGATTAGATATTTTTAATTTTATGTACTGAAACCCCATTGTAGCAATATCTCTTGGGAGTCCTGAAAGGTTTTCCAAGAGCATTGTATAACTTTCACTTTTATTTTGTTTTTCTATATGTCTTTCTGGCGTGGATGTCTGAAGATGTAACCATGATGTATTTGATCTATTCTATAGGTAGCGTAACCGCGAATCGCGTTTTGGTACAACTAAATTGTGGAGCACGTGAAACATCCAAAATGCTTTGACAATGGGTGAAACATTGTTGTAAATCATGTCAAGAAAACCTATGAAAGTAGAAGAAATTGAATTAACACTATAATAGTATCATTTTTCTTTATGGAAACTTACAAGTTTTGATGCAGATACACATTAACTCTTGATACTCTCTTTTGAAATGCATTATGTGATTAATGTTTTAAGTGAAAATGCCTAAAAGCAAGTTTGTTAGTATCTACTCTTAAGTTTATAGCCATTTTTCACTTATGCTTGCTAAATGATGGATTGGTTACATGATGCATTGATGTTTATAAATTGGACCTTAGGGTTTAAACTTTCACTTGATACATCTCATGCTAAACATGACATGTAGGTTTCACCTTGGACAAAAACTTCACAAAGTGAAATCTGCAACCAAAACATTTCCCTAGATGAATCCAAGAAAGCCAAGGTTCACCTAAATGTAGGTTATAAAGTCATGAAAGTCAACCACAAGACAATATAAATGTCGGCCTATCATTCATATTATTTGACACTAACAACTATCGCATCTCTCGTAGAGTAAAAGTACCCAACAGTGGGTGTAGAGTTGACATATTGCTACATTTAAAACCTACTTATGGAATCTCCATAATAGTTAAACACCCTTTCACTTTCTTGAACTTAGTTCTCCAATTACTTGAGACTAGAGGCCCAACCTTCTAAAATAGTGGGTACTATGTTATACAAGCTTTTCTTGTGTGTCCCAGCTATTTTCACATGTTTTCCCAAAACATAGGCTGAATGTTTTTTGAATGAGAATCCATGTCAAGCTTGAAACAAGGCATGAGGACATATGTCAACTTTGAAGCAAGGCTGGTGGGTAAGGGCAATCTAGCAAGTAGGCCCCTACAAGTGCGAATGCTTGTAGCTTACATGGTCTTGCAACCTCCCATTTGACTCATTAGAAAATTGGAAATGAAAAACCCCACTCAATCTTGCATTGAGATGGGATGTTATCAAAGCACTTTAGTGATAACACACCCACAAAAACATGATGCTTCACACTTAAAGATATATGCATGAACACATTTAAATATAAATAATAGAAGATGTATAAGCACAATCTGCATGAGAACCTACAATAAACCTTAGTACAGTCTACTTTCACCGATGATGTAACACAATATCGGCCAAGATTTTTTCTCAACTTGTGAAGGAAATGTTTGGACACCATTCAAGGTATAAACAAGAAATTAAACTAAATCAAGTTTTACACAACCCCCCACCCTCCCCCAATCAAATGAGAAACGAATGATTATTTGAACCACTGTGTTGTCATGTGCATCACAAGATTGGAGTGAAGACTCGAAAAATTTGAAATAAACTTGACTTAGGACTGTTTAGGGTGAAGCTTTACTTTTGATATGGTCCAACTTCATGTAAATTCCCCTTCTCAATTGTCTTGCAACATCCCCTTTGTTTCACATATGACTCATATGATAAAACCCTTAAGCCACATTACGTTGAGTAGCTCCTTACTAAAATTTTCCTTATGATGAGATTCTATTGGATGAAAGTGCTTGTTTAAAGGAAACCTAGATGAAATATTCTCAATGTTTAGCTCATATTCGTGGTTTTGAGCTAATTTTGTTGAAGGGATAGCTTAATGCAAGTTTTTCATTGGTGACTTGAACCAAGAGGTGTTGTGTAGTTTTTCTTTATATCGATTGAAATCGCTCACTTAACAGAAATGGATGTTACCATATATATATATATGTGGTAGTGATGTGTGTGAACAAACTTAGGACTGTCGGGCATTTTTTCCCTCACTAGGAGGTTTTTCCCCGTGCATTGTATATACGCCCATCACTCTAGGGCTAGCTTATCTTTCCATTGTGCACCAAGCAATATAATCTTTGTCGTGTGCCTTGAGATTCTTCATCTTCTCCAAGTTGTGTGTGTTTCCCTGCAACCCTATTTCCAACAATTGGTATCAGAGTAGGTTGCGTCCTCTCGAGCAAAGTCCCTAGCATTGCTAGCACACGCCTTCTCACTTTCTCAGGTTTTGGGTGAGATTTGGTGAGCGTTAGCAGGTTGATAAATACTTCGGAAGGGTTCGTAAAGCTTTGCCTGCTTGGAATTTTCATTCGGGCTCTGTTTCCACTGTAGCCAATAGTGCGCATGTCCTTTTGTGCAAAATTTTTATTAGTGAAATTTTTTGTAGAACAGTCCCTTGCAATCTTCTTTGGGTTGTGCTACATAAAACATATTTGTCCTATTTCATTTTTCCTCTTTTCGGGCAGTTTTCACATCGGGTGCAATCACTCGCCATGTCTGACAACCAACACAAATGTTTTCAAGATGTTCGTTGCTGCTGAGGATAAACTAGATAGGCTTAATTGCCCAATGTGGGCTTACATGATGCAACATGTTCTTGTGTCAAAGGGCGTTTGGAATGTTGTGCAAGGCATTGATGAGCATCCGCCTTCTGTGGATACAAACAAAGATCTATTGAGAATGTTGCAGGTTTTGGTGGCAGGACTGTTGCTGCTAGAGCTGTTTTGCCTAGGGTTGAGCAGACTCCTTAGAATATTAGAGATTTACACGCTCATGCATTAATTGCATTATCTATGAAGCACACTACTAGTGCCAAATCAGCTAAAGAGTCTTGGGATATTCTGGTTGGTCTTTATGCAAGTACAATGAGGCTAAAACTACATTGCTACGTAAAGAGCTGGAATCAAAGATTATGCACAAGGAAGATGACATGCGACACTTTCCTTGATGGTATCAAGGATATTAATGAGCAACTCATTTCTGCAGGCGAAGTCATTTCTGACAGTTCACTTGTGCAAACTGTTCTTGATGCATTGCCACATTCTTACCAGACTTTTGCTAGTAGTATTTGGAGACTTATGACCGAAGAAAATCCTGATGTTGTCAAGTTTGGTGCATTATGCACATTTTTGTTGCAAGAGTCACTTTCAAGAAAGAACAGGGCTAAACAATGTGCAGTTGAACAAGATTTTGTTGCTACTCAAAGAAAAGGTGGTAACAGCAATGTAGCTACTTCTCATGGTTCTTCGGTGAGTAGAAAATCACATGTTCCTAATGCTTCTACTCGCAACACCTCGTCTGGGAAAGCTAACGAGATACGTTCTTCGGTTTGAAAAAGGCTAGAAGAAGATACGTTGCCATTATTGCAAGCTAATGAGATCACTTGATTAAGCAGTGTCCTAAATTGAAGGCAAAAGAGGCCAAGAAGAAAGAGACTGGTTCCACTACAAGTGCATCTATTGTAGAATCTTCTGTGAAAGAAGATTGTGATGCTAATGTAGATGCAGAGTGGGCATTTAATGCAAAATGCACTTATGATCCTTTTGTCCATGATGCATTCTTGCTGTAGATTCACATGTGTGGTACTTTTATAGTGGTACTACAAAGCACATTACCTCACATCGTGACTTGTTTAACTCTCTCGAGGTTATCCCTCATGGAAATACGGTCACTTGTGCCAATAATGCCTATTATCTGGTCAAGGGAGTTGGAAAGATTGTGTTGACTGCTGTGAATGGTAATTCTTTCACTTCTTGATGCTCTTTATGTACCTGGGATCAAAGAAAACCTTTTGTCTGTATCTACACCTACTAGCCTTGGTCTTGTTGTGAAATTTGTGGATGACAAATGTACACTTCATGATCTTAGTTTTGGTGATGGAATTGTTGTATGTGGCATTTTGTGCCATGCGTTGTATAAGCTCACTTCGTATGGCAAGTGTGGGCAAAATTTTTCAAATGCAATTGTGGATTCAAAGGCTGCTTCAGATGTAAAACTTTGGCATGCACGTTTTGGGCATCTGAATTTTGCTTGTTTGCTGTGTTTCAACAATCTAACATGGTTACTTCTTTGCCGCCTTTCAAAGCATATTTGTAAAGGATGCATTTTGGGTAAGATGCAACGCTCGAAGTTTCCAAAGGATGGTTTAGTAAGGGCTACATGCAGACTCTGCAACTTGTGCATAGTGATGTTTATTTGCCTATGTACATTGCAAACTCCGTCCTTAGGCAATTAACTATACTTCGTGACTTTCATTGATGATTACTCCAGGCATGCATGGGTGTATCCGCTTAAAGCTAAGTCCGAAGTGTTCATGTGCTTCAAGCAATTTTTGGCTATGGTTGAAAATGTCTCTAAATGTACTATGAGCACACTTCGTTCATATCGAGAAGGGGAGTATATATCTCATGAGTTTATTGCATTTCTGGCTAGTCGTGGGACAAAACACCAATGTAAAGTGCTGTATACACCTCAACAAAATGTGTCATTGAAAGAAAAAATAGATTGCTTACGGAAATGGTACGATGTATGGTCAAGAGTCAAGCTTTGCCACATTTGTTTTGACTTCAGGCTATCATATGTGCTACTTATGTACTTAACAAGTGTCCTACAAAATCTTTGCAGTCTTCTTAGCATGGCATGATAAGAAGTTATCTATTGATCACATGTATGATTTTGGTTGTTTAGCTTATGCTTTGGTGTCACAAACAACAAAAAATTGGACGGTAAGGCTGTTAAGTGCATTTTTATTGGGTACAGTACTCAAAGCAAAGGTTACAAGTTATACCATCCGCAAACGAAACATATCTTGGTTTCACAAGATGTTGTGTCTGTGGAAGATTTTGTTCAGTCTTTGTTGTCATGCAGTAGCATTTTCAGTTTTCAACATATAGACACCGTAGAACAAGTCTCAAATCTCGGAGATCTCACCTTCCTGTTGAAGATCCTCGCCGCACAGTCAGATCAGCCAGAGTTTGCAGATTCAGCCTGCTATTTGCAAATTTCAGCATCTACTTTTTCAGCGCATCGTCGTCGCGTCATCAACATCTCCGTCGTCACCAACATAGAGCCAAAATTTAGCGAATACAAGATTTGCAGATTTCAGTCCTTAGTGTTTTCAGATTTCAGCCTCCCCGTCAACATCGTTGGCAAGTCCATTGCATTTAGACCATTGTACGAGACTTGTACAATCAATAGCATAGATCTCTCTCGCCATAGAGAGTGGAGCCCTTGGAGGAGGGTTTGACAACATTCTGATGTCGTATTCTTCTCTCTTTATCTCTCAGTCTCAACACCTTCATTCACAGTGTTTATCCACTTTTTTTGTGATCATTGCACTCTCTCACTAAAGGAACGGAATGCTCGTCCTTCCGTAAGTTAAAGGAACCCTTGAGCACAGTCCGAAGCACTCATCTTGCAAAGTTCAACATCACTTTCGCTGCACCTTACACTATGCATGAAGACCTAGAGTCATGAAGACCTAGAGTCATGCAATTACCCGTGACCTAGCTACACGCACATTAAATTAGAAATGGATGTACTCGAAGCTGAAAGAACTCTAATACTAGCTTGACTAAAGAATTGAACAATCATGACATTGTGCAGGTGTCAATTTCCACCTTCAAATAGACTTGTGCAATCCAAGAGCTAACGTCCAAGGGTGTGCCTTCATACATATGTGCTAGCACAACCACTACCGCGCTCCACTGCTCTTGTGCTCTTTATCGATCCCTGCACCTTGCTCTCAAAAAGGAAAAGGATGATTGATGCCCATACCACATGAAGACGAAGAATTGAATAACCAAGGCATGATACTTTGAGAGGAACCCTTGAGATCAACTCGATACACACCTTTGATACACCAATAGAAACCGTTATGTCTAGAGACCCCAAACACCAAACCATGACTCAAGCACTCAAAAGGAGAACATCGTGTGAGTAGGTGCCATGGCTTATGTCAACACAATTCAATGTTTCCCTGCTACATGCATGTGTGAATGAGAGTTGATAGTAAAATAGATAATTGCGGATGAGCCTTACCTTGGAGAGGCATTAATACCGCTAGCATCGGCTATTGACACTAGATAGACAGAGGAAAGGGGAGCATTTAACAAAAGGAGCTATCAAACACAATACACATAGATAGCCTTGCTAGAGAAGCGGCAGCCAGTGATGAGTTAATTTTTGTGAACTCCCGACCAAAATCCACTACTTCGTAGGGATGATGCATTACAGAATTAGTTGAAGATGGATTGATTTTTGAAAAGTTGCGACCAAGACCCCGAAAGAAGACACTACTTCCTAGACACATTACAGAAGTTGGAGATGGATCAGTGGTGGTAGATAGAATTGATATCCCCTTAGAGGGTGCATTCAAGGCTGTGAAGGAGGCAAGAACAGGTGCCACCAAGGAGCTCCCTAGAGAACTTAAGGAGTACCCTTACGTAGTAGAAGAAAAGGCCAAGCTTCAGTTCCATAGGAAGCTTACAGAGCACTACCACACACTCTTATTATAAGGACCACCAAAAAGATGGGTACCCGAGGCACCATCTCCCTTCGAAAGCCATCTAAGCACCATTTTGTAGCACTCTGCGAAGGAGGAGGATATTGAGATGAGCTTATCCCGGTTATGAAGAAAAAATCACCCTCAAAGAACCAACTTTACACCCAGCAACGACGACAACACAAACCCCCTAGTACCACCATTAAACGAGGACTTGGTGACATACTTGTGGGAGGAAGTGAGAAACAAACTCGAGACAAAACCCAACAAGGAGGGATTGAAATGCCTTGAGAACCCTATATTGTAGAAAGCTCGAAACCCATTCAGAGCTACATATTTCCAAAGGAATACAACCTAAGAGCTACAACGCCATTGCTTGTTGAGTTCAAGTAATATCCACACCTCTACATCAGTCTATTCGGAGTGAGCTTGCCATGGGCCTCTTCACCAAATGCTGAGAGACGAGCTGCCCGGATTGATCAGCCCACGATTGGAAGTGTCGGTCTACCCATCTCTGAGATCACAACAAGCGGCTAGTAGGTGTCGCCATTGTGTGAACGCCCTCTCACCTTAATAATTTTCCACTATGGTTATAAACCAATCATCGATTTTTCTCAATTCTAAAAAGAAGACCCCCGCAATCATTCTCTTTACAACTCCATTCACGCAATAATGGCCCATTAACTTCAAAACCAATCACAAAAAATTATTTCTTTCTTTAGCCAACCAAAAAGAGAAGTCCTCTCTATGTCCTTTGCCCTTTGGGCAAGCCAATAAAAACAATAAATAAAAGGATCCATTGATAAATTCAACCAAAGCAGTATTTAATTGAGTGCATAAGAAACGGTAAGTCTACAATACTAAAAAATAATTAAATAATTGAATAAAATAGATCTTTATGAGGCCCTTAGGTCTCATAAAGAAACGGTAAGTCTACAAGAATAAAAAATAATTAAATAATTGAATAAAATAGATCTTTATGAGGCCCTTAGGTCTCCCTAGTCTCGAAAAAATAAAAAGTCTTTCAAAACATATTAAGTGCGTGTTAACTGAGTCAATATCAGTTAACAGAAGTTGCTATAGATCGAAGACGACGAATGCACATCAAAGATCAACATGAAGAAGCAATAAAGATTGGAGTTACACATTTTTCATATTTTTAAAAAATGCTTATGTATTGTAAATTCTCGATTTATTTCAAGCCATTGTAATATTTTAATGTGTTACGGGCTCAATGAGAGTTCCAAGCTGTAAAGAACGGGTCAGTTAGTGTGCATAGGTAGCAAATTCAGTAAGTGGTGAAGCCCTAAAGGCCTTGGGCGCTCGGACATTGCATATTTTTACCATAGGTATATAAGGCAATGTGTAAAAGAAATTAGGGTTCTCAAACTCATTTGTTGAGAGCACTCTTTGGTGGGAGCTCTTAAAGTGTGTGGCTATGGAGTCCTTGAACTTCTCCTTGTTCATGTGACTTGGTTAACACTAATCAATGCTTAATTCTCTTTCACTATGTCTCTCTCATGCTTCTTGTGATTGCCTATGATGCTTAGATTATCTAGATCTAACTGATTAGTGGTTAATCCCGCTCCAATCTTGTGTGATTGCCCTCTTTTACTTGTGTGTGCATGTAGGTTTGATTAGAGTGTGGTGCTCGATAGATCTATGTGTGTGTGCTTGCAATTGGTGTGTTGCATGATAGGATTAGTGTTGTGTGCGTCTTTGCAATCGTTAGTGTGTGTGATTGGGTTGATTGGAGGTGAAGAGAAGTGGATGGGGAGATTGTCTTTCATTGTGTGCGTTTTGCAATCGTTAGTGTGTGTGATTGAGTTGATTGGAGGTGAAGAGAAGTGGATGTGGAGATTGCCCTTCATTGTGGCTTAGCTCCTCCATACGCCGAGAAGCTCACCTCATAGAGTCAACCATTCATGTTGCCATGATTAGCTCACTAATCGTGTGAGTGTTTCCATGCCTTAGCCGGGTAGCTCATCCCTCCGGATTGATAATTTTGTTGGTCATTGGAGCTATGAAACGATGAAACCCCCAATATTTGGCGTCGTTTCCGGGGACGAATAGACCTAAACTAGGAAAAACACAAGCGTTTTGTGTAGTTGTCCTTTAACTTCCTCTAGGTTCACCTAGAGTTAAACTTTCTCTTTAAAATCACATAGCTTAAGATTGTTGTCTTTTGCTGTGTAAAGGTAGCTTGGGAGTAGATTGTACTTGTTAAGTACCTTGTAGGATTGTAGGATTAGATTAGGAATTTGAGAATGATTGATGGACAAGACTAGTCTGCTCAAGAAATGATAAAAAACAGAAAACAAGTGTTTTTGGACACTTTCCACAACCCAATTGCAGTAGAATGTAGGAGTAGGGTAAGTAGAATCGGAGTGGGATCTCAGAACATTGCTTGCTCCAAAAGAATCAATTGTGAGTTGCTTATGTGAAGTTGTAAAATTTCAAATCCAGGCTTGAAAACAACACCAAAAGACTGTCAATCACTGAACTGGCTGGAGATTATCTCATAAAAGTTGTATGAACCAGTGGGTAAGCTTAAGAACGTATTTGAGGTAAATTTTCAAGAGTTTGCAAAAACTTAGATTATTTATTTTTTCTTGACATTTTAGGCTAAATTAAGTTTTGACTTGACTTAGGGGCTTAAAATATATCATAAAAAGATTGTCCATTGAAAAAGTTAAAAAAAGTGTTTATTTTGAGCCAAAAGTAAATAATCACGATTATTTACTTTCAGCTCAAAAGTGACCAAGGTTGATACCAGAGACTCTATCCATGTATACAAACATCTCTTGTAAAGGCTCATAGAGTTTGGATCACAAAACATATAAAAACTCAATAAAAATTAAAATTTATGCTGATAGTCGAGAAATTGTGTTTGACTTGATGAATCTTGTTCAAATTTGGTGAAACTTGACTCAGAGGCTTAAAACATGTCACAAAAAGAGTGAGTGTTGAAAAAAGTGCAAAAAATGTTCATTTTAGGTCAAAAGTAAATAATCATGATTATTTATATTCAACTCAAAAGTGACCAAGGTTGATACCAGAGACTCTATGCATGTGTACAACATCTTTTGTAAAGGCCCATAGAATTTGGATCACCAAACTGACCAAAACCTTGATGAAAAGTAAAATCTGTACTGATTGTTGAGAACTTGAGTGTGACTTGATAAATCTTACTCAAACTGAGTGAAACTTGACTCACAGGCTTAGATTAAAGTGTTAAACAAGTGTATATGCTCAAATGACAAAAAATATGCAAAAATTTACCAAAAGTAAATAATCATGATTATTTACTTTTGATCTATTTTTCAAATTTTTTGACCAACTAAGCCTACCAACAGTTTTATCATGTTATATTGAGCACTCGTATCAAATTTGATAAGATTTGGATCTCTTAAGTGAAAATTGTGGCCAGATTTGTAAAGTCAATCTGCGAACAAAAAATTGTTGACAAATTGACCAGTAGTTTACCAAACTTGGTGAAACTTGGCTATGGAGCTTAACTTGAGTTGCTTAACTAGTTGATATCAACATTTTGACAAAAAGTTGAAAATTTTTCCAGTAGTAAATAATCGCAATTATTTTACTTTTGCTACAAAATTAGACAATTTTACACATTTGAGTATACCACAAGGTCAAGCATATCAAGTAGACTCGAAAAATCAAATTTGGTGAAATTTGAATCACCAAATTGAGACTTAAGCCAGATTCTTGGAATCAGAGTCTGTGGACACGAAACAGTTGATAACTTGGACAAATTTTGTTCAAAGTCAGTGAAACTTGTCTAGAGACCTCAACAAGTTGATTACTTGGCAAAACAAGCCAAAAAGTGTAAAAATTTGAGAAAAGTAAATAATCGCGATTATTTACTTCCGACACACAGACAAGATTTTGGACTTTTGAGCTTGTACAGTGTTAGAACAACATAATACAAGGCCACTGGTCAAGTTTGGGTTCAATCGGATCTAAATTAATACACGATAACTCAATTTTCAGGTTGCAAATTAGTCCTTTAGCTCCTTGCAAGGATAGAATTTGGCAATCTCATTTGCTGACTCACTTAGCTCAGATTTAAGAACCAGGTTGCAGACAAAGAATTGGGACCTTGACAGGAGTTGAATTCAAGTCAAGTGGAAAAACGGATAACAATCTAATCCGCTGGTTAGGTTATTCAAGGCCCAAATTTTCATCATTTCAAAGACTGCAATCAATTTTGACACTTTTGAGCTAGAGTTAATAAACTCTTGTGAGTCTTAAGAGCAGTCAACTGCAAAAGTTCTTTGACATAAGCAGTTTTATCAAGTTGAAGCAACAAAAATTCTGCCAATCGATGCTAGGAGACAATTTTTACAGAACAAGCCAACATGGGCTCAAGTCGAGTCAAGAGTTCAAGTACAACAGAGCAAGCTAGTAGCAGTGGCAACACATGCACAACTACAACAGAGTAGATTCTACAGCTATATGGCTACAATGGAGATAAAGTCTTATATGCAGATTCAGAAGGCCATAGATACTTAATGAGCAGCAAAAGCAACACAGGAGCCAAGATCCTATTGATCATAGTAAAGCTAGATTTAGAGAACTCCCAAATGTTCACAGACTTCAGTGGAGCCAGGTATTGCAAGCTCAAAGATGAAGTGCAGAAAGTCAATCCAAGTGTTTATCTAGAAATCTGTACAAGCGAGCAAAACATACAATTGGTGCATATACAATCAGGGTCATTGTACATGGATTACAGTGGTCAAATCTACATTCGAGAACCAAAATTGCAAGATCCAACAAATCAGCGAATAGAAGCTAGTCTAATTGGAGAACCAATTCAAAGACGGTACAAAGGTCAAAATGGAGCATTCTACAACTTGATGCTCAGTGTTTTAAAAGAAGATGCCGACAACTTGGCAAGCACAGAAGCAGAAACTTCTCAACTAGAGCTTGACATGACAGAACCAGTTGAAATACCACCAGTCATGGCGTATTGCTCAGATTATGGATGAAAAGGTGGACATTTTTTTGAAGTGTCCAAAAAATCCAAACAACAGGGACACATCAACCGCCAAGCAAGACATATAGCAAATTGGAAATGCGGATCACGATGTAGGTGCATTTAACTCGTTACTTTTAATGCAATCGAATAATTCTGCATTACCATTAGAAGCACCAGTAAAAGCATTGCAAGTTCAAAATCAGCATGAAAATGCACATGCAGCTAAAAAGCTTAAAATTGATTCTTTGAACAACAAATTACTGCATGAATTTAGTAAAGGTGTCCATATATCACAGATTATAGATAAAAACTGTTAGATTTGCAAATGATTTTGCATCCACTGTCGCAAGTGTGCAATCATTCATGAGTCTAAGGGACACATCAGACAGAATGATGTTAGCTTTATATGGTACACATAATTGATATGCACACTATGTAGACCAAAAAGGAAAACTACAAAAAGGATCAACCAATGTTTAAACGTCCCACATACCAACCCATAGAAGTGCGTCCAGTGATAGATCAGAAAGGATGGTTCATTTCATAGGAAAAAATCTATTATAGCCCATCCTCTTTAGAGCTGAAGGATATTACTCGAGTGAACCCAAAAATCTATTTAGAGCCAAACTCTCCTCCATCGAAAATCAAGCTTCGATGTTGTAACCAAACGAGCATATACTTTGACCAAAACAGTCGTAGATATAGACGAGAATCTAGAATCTATGAGGCATTAGGTCTTGAAACCACAGAAGCTCATATCATAGAAGACCCATGGGATAGACAATATCAAGGCAAAGATAATGCTATCTATAGCTTGATTTAAAGAATAATTTGTCACGTTTCACGGAGATACATAGGAAACTATGCAAAAGGTTTACAAATACCAAACATCAACAACGCTATCCAAAGTGTACCTTCACAGTCCCAGAAGGTGAAACTAAATCAGAGCCAAACAATTTTGAACTCTTACAATGAAGCCGGCTATAATGGTCACCCTAGGAAGGGGGGGGGCTGTAAATCCATCAAGCTCAGCTTATGTACCAGGAAATGCTACACCAGTGAGAAGCCCTAGAGCCTTTCACCAACAAACTCCTTCAAAGCAGAAACCATTGAAAGATCATATGGTTGTTAGATTCCATCAGAATCTACATATAAATGCTTCTATGAAGATCATCAGAGACAAAATTTCAGATGATCTCCACAAGTCAAAGTCAAAAGCTGACAAATCCCATAGTGTTCAAACAATTTCCTGTGACCAACCTATCGAGATGCACATGGTAATGATTATCAGCAAGATCATGACCTTGTATAAACCCATACAAATGGCCCGAGTGAAGTCAAGGACTAACTAAAGATGATGCAAAGCCTCAAGCTGCCAGAACAGGTGATAGAAAAGTCAAAATCAATGAAAGCTAAAGTCCATAAATTTTCACAAAGGTCACCACCAAAATCTTCTCCAAAGAGACAGATTCTGCCAGAAAGTACAATTGGTCTTGTAAGATCAAAATTTACTCAAATGCAGGCAGACAATGCTCAACAATTGCAAGAAAAAGGTGCAGTATCACAATCATACGAGTCAACATCAACGGAAGCACGTGATCAAGACAAAGCTAATGTAAAAAAAGTTCAACCCACGAACACCGCCACCACAAAATCAATAGTATAGAAAGAAATCCTGAGAAGATCAAGTGCAACATCACAAGTGAAAATGAAGAAAAGTTGTCAAGTGAAGTAAAGCTAAATTTTCAATTAGACAAGAACCTCATGTCTTTTTGCACTTGGAAAAAATGTGGCCAACCTCAGCTGGAAGATACTCTTGAATTTATGAGCATATCATCTGGAAACAAACGAGCAGAATGCTGGGAAATCATCTCCACTACCATTGAAGTAAGTTCATAGATCATCATAGCTCAATTTCACATGATCACAACAAAAGATATGCTAGACGCCATCATAATGGGAATGCCAATGGGCCAGAAGATGTTAGAGATACAAAATGTAAACAGGATGCAATCTTTAGAGACAACAAAGATTGAAGGCCAAAACTGATCACCCGCGGACGACAACACAAAGTCCTCAAGCACAGTTAAAATGGAGTCTTATATCAAAGCAAACCTTATTGAAGATGATTCATCTCCATCGGATAGAACTTTAGAAGAGCTTGAAGCAAATCAGGCATTAGCAAGTGCAGATCAAACAGAGCAAAGAGCAACCATGATAGCTATTGAGCAAAGAATGCCACCAAAGCTAGAAGTTAAGAAGAACGAGGTTGCAGACAACCAAGAAGCAATAGGAAATCCAAAGATCCAGACATTGCCAGTTGAATCAACCGATGTAAGTCAGAGTGGAACACAAAGTCTCAAGCTACCTTCCATAAAGACACATTTAGATCAAGATAAGACCATGGCAAAAGCAAGACAAAGATCTTCAATGGAGCCAACAATGAGAATAGCTATAGTTCTCAGTAGTACAAAAGGAGCAAGCATTAGATGCAATGCTCTACTGGATAAAAAAGAAAATTGCAATATAGTTGCAGACAACATCCAGAGCATTCTAGAGAGTACTTAGAGCAAGCCAGATAATAGAGAAATCATGGGTAAGGCTACAAGTAAAAAAGAAATGGTTGCTACCCTTAGCATCCAACAACAGGAAGAGTAAGTAAAATTTCAGGTGAAGCCTTCAAAAGACATATATACAAATATCCCATTGGACATCAGTGGTTAGACCAACACAAAGCTTACAAAGAAGATAAAATGCTAATACTCTCTTTTCCAAGAGGTAACAAACAACACTTACATGTACCATTAATGCTGGAATCAAAGTTGCGAAAGTCACAGGAATAAAAGACAAATCTTATGAACAAAGGTAAAGCTAAAGTGGACCCTCCACCGACTAGCAAAGAAGGTGTGATAGCATATGCCTCTACATTAAAGAACCCTCGTGGATTACTTCTAGCAAGTCAGGATTTCAAAACTTAAAGTCAATTGTTGATCCAACTGAAACCTCTAAGGAACCACCCAACAAATCAAAGGTATATCAGCCAAAGTACTCAAGAAAGCAAAAGAAACAAGTGTTTGTTCCGAGCAGTTTAGTCAAAGTCAATGATCCAGTTTGTATTAAGGACGGGAAATCAACACAGAAAGACAAACACATGGGATGGATAGCATCACAATGGAGCTTAAAAGAACAGGAGTACTATAGAGGTAACAGACAGATATGGGTACCAAAACCGCAGGTTAGAGCATATGAAGTAACAACAAGACCCTCCCAAGAAAGAAGTTCCACAAGGTATCAAATTCGACAATATCCTAAGATATCTAAGAAGCAGGTATACAATGGAATAAAATTAAAAGATGCTAAAGTCAACCACAACTCTCAAGAAGATACATAAAAAAGAGGATTCTACATAGGTTATACAAAGATTTGGCTACTAGTCAACCGTAAGCCAACTACAGCTACACCAAACCTGCATGAAGATCTCAAGAACTCAACAAGACCTAGAGCAAAGCAAAGTCAACAAAGGAGATACAAAGTTCATCAAGAGATTTGGACCCCTAAGTCTTCCAATGCACCTAGTCAAAAGCCAGATGCAGACAGTGAACAGAGGCAAGCCCAATTGGAGAATCAAACAGATAATGGAGTCTTCACAGTCAAAGAAGAACAACCCAACCAACATGAATGCAGCTTCAAAGAAGACAAAACAGGTATGGCAAAATAAACCTTCAAGGCCAGTTTGGTCTTTCACTAATTCTCTTTTTGAGGATTCAAGCTTACTTTTACCTGAAGAAATGTTTGTAGTAAGCACAAGAATGTAAACAGTCAAGTCGTCAGGGTGCAAAAAACACTCTTTGACATAGTCAGAGTCAGGCTGCTGAGCCATAAAATGAGCAAAGCATTAGTCCCAAAGCTTCAAGTCATATTAAACTCTGTGCTAAGAGTCGTAGTTATTAGACTTACGCTCAAGCTGGAAGAGTTTGTCATATCTAAGTCATGTCGCTCATGCTGGATGAGATGAGCATAAGAGTCGCAGTCTATTAACTTACAAATGATGGAGTGTCGTAGAGTCCAACACTCACGCATAATGCACAGTAAGATGAGAGCACATATCCTCGTCAACGAAAACCATTCTTAAAGTGGTGCTATCTTGTAATGTCAGGACAAGGGTCCTACGGGGCAAGGCCCAGCCTAAGGGGTCAGGGACCTAGGCCAAGGGCCTGGACTAGACCAGTGTGGACTAGGGATCCGCTTAGGGAAAGAGCTAGGAGATAGGCCTATATAAAGGGCGGTAGGGAGGAGGATCCTACGTCTTAGTCTCCTAGGTCGTACATTGGTATCAGAGCTCAGGAGGGAGAGCTATGGAGGAAGGGAACATGGCATGGCTTGTGCGCCTCTCTCTCTTTCTCTCTCTCTCGGTCGTTCATGAAGAATCATGGAGAAGATCCCTCTCTTGCTAGCTATGGAGGGCGTGGCTATCACGTTTGGGGAAATTTTTTGCATGATTTGCAAGCGAAGGAGCAAGGAAGGGGCATGGCCGTGGGTACTGTCCCTCGTAGAGCCGAAGGGAAAAGACTGCGGGAACGCTTGCTTCTTGCAAGGAGGAGGGAGGCTTGAGGCCAACCGCGTGCAGGACCGCTTATAGGTGGCGGTGACGAGTTCCACCTGCACAAAAGTCGCCCTTCCTCGGCTCAGTACGTGCGCGCTACGACATGGGACAATTTTCGTCACAGGGGCGTAAGCCTTTGCAGGTTGTGGGAGCCGCCATAGCCCCTATCTCCCTCGATGCTGCAGATTCGTCGTCATCGCTGCTTTGATTTCATATTTAGGTGCCCTAAGGCCACCCTAGGGGCTTTCCCCACAGCAGGAATACGCATGCCACACACGTCCGTAGTCGACGGTCAAAGTCACATGCATGGACCATGCAAGCCGTACACAGGCAGATCTCAGAATGGTGATATGACCAAGCTTTGCACGACGGCATAAAATTGTACAAGGTGTCATATATGAGCAGGTCTTAAGAAGGCGGCATCGAACGAACATGCCCTCACAGATTTTGTAGGAAGTTTTGGCATGGCCACATTGATTTTTGGAAGATTTCTTTAGCCATACATATTGACCTTGAAGTGACTATCACAATCTCTTTGACGGCACAGACGATAATGCTCATTGATTCAAGGATCTTTGACACATTGATCCCGTAAAGCAGAGCAAATTGCCAAAAGCACTCACTTTATTTTTTCCGTAGTTGTTGCAGCAGAACCACATAAAGGTTTTTCATGGCATGTTTGCATGTCAATTTGGCATCGAAATTCAAGGAACTTTGCTTGCAAACATCCTTCTACCTAAGCCATGGAGCTTGCACGGAGCACAACAAGAATGACATGATGTGCAACATTGGGGATTTTACTTGAGACAACAGGAATCACGACTTCTCAGCAATAATTGGTATTCAGCAGGGCCCACTGTGAGCAATAATTGGGCCGACTTGTTATTATACTTCAAGAAGACGACATGCATTTTGAAGTGTCTGCACCCAGTATTGCATTACTCAGGTACGCTTTGTTTGTGCAATAGTTTCTTGGTGATTGTATGTTTTTAGTATGGTATCCTACTTGACAAGGTTCCAGGGACATGAATCCCTATCTCTTTAAGCATGGGATACATAAGTATGCCGAAGCTATTGTAGCTTGCTAGGTAGTAGGCAATATAGGTACATGAAGCATAATGGATATCCACAGCTATGAGCTGAATTCCATGTCGAACACCACATGAATTTTCACTACGCCAACTTGTCAAGCAAAGGTTTCTTGGATCAAGCAGGGTTTGATAATAGCTGACATTTGATAGCTTAGCTGTCGATGACCATCGGGCAATGTTATGATTCTCAATCTGTAGCAAAATTTGGCAAGGCCATTTCCTTATGAAATTTTGACAAGGTCAATCTTTTTCTGCTCGGACACATGTGTGTCACCAAGAGTATCTGTTAGCTATGAGCACTCAGGTTCCATTCTTGTCTCATCCATTTCATGAACTTATGTGAAGCAAGGCTTCTATTTACGCATCTTCCATTGCGACTCCCCATGTTCGGTCTATGCTATGAGCATACGAACTTGGGATGGCGGACTTGACAATATGCTTGCAGGTTATTTCATTATGTGACAGACGGGCGTATATGCTACACGGGACGTATCTATACATACGACACCTCCTACTCATGCAGCAGATATAGCTATGCGCCATTGTTAAGCAAGTTTTCTTCCACAAAATATCGGGCCAACTGGTTACAGCAACGACCAGGTTAGCCAATTTTACAATCTGCTTATTTTTCCATGTTTACATCTTTGATTGGCAACTATTGCTTTGTGCAAAGCAATGTTCTTTGACAAGTTTACATGAAGCAAGGCTTCTTCCTTGTGCCAAGGTACTGCCTATTGATTTGGTATCAAGGGCATTGGCACGCCAGTTTGAGGAACTGTTACGATTCGAAATTGATGTCGAATGTGCAAGGCACTTATGGTTTTGGCTCTCACGCTTGAGGCCGTCATAGTAGCCAAGGGCTTGCAATTTTGCATGCAAGGCATGTTGGTCAGGTGGATTGAACTCCACAGCCTCATGAATTACGCTTCTGCTATCACACTCGCAACTCTGTCAAGGACAAGATAAGTGATAGATTGTTGCACATGATTTTTGGTTGCTGTCACCACACAACAACACTAAATGGCACCTCAATCTAGGAATTAGTTCACAGGCAAAGTGCCCTACTTAAGTCACCCTCATACAGTCACGACCCCTACAATATCGATGGGTCAAGATGTGTTTTGTGTTTTTTGTTACCTCTCTTGATGAGAGAGTCATACCAACAAACTATGGACTGCTTATAGGATAAGCTGCAAGTTAGGCATAAGATGCGTAAGAGCACACATCTTGGGTACACATTCTAGAAACTTAAGGAAAGTTCCTCAACCCAGCATGCTCTCCTCCTCTCTTTTTCTTATTTCTCTCGCATAATAATGAGAATCTTTTGAACATGTTTTGTTTGGGAGTCAGCCTGAGCCAAGGTGCTCTAACTCAGCTAGAAAGTGGGCAACATGCCATCTAAATTACTCTTCATCGGTTCAGTCGATTGAAAACTAATTGCCATAAGGGCTATGAGCCACACACATTGGCTACGAGTCATTGCCAGATCTTGGGTAAGACCCACCTGTTGGTATTCCTTGGAAGACTGTTCTCCAGCTTGACCAGATATACCCAGTGGACTCCTCATCGACGTTAATGGCCAAGCAAGAGTCTTGCCATTACATATGGGTATTTCGTATGCACTACATGTTTTGGTGTGACGATGGAGCTGAGTTTTGAATGAACTTACACTCGCATAGACTGGCTATAACACGGCGTATAGATGCAGCAATCATTTGAGACAGCATGGCTGTCCGTAAGAGCTAGGTATTTCACTTGTGTGGATCACCTGCTCTCTCTATAGCACTACAAGCGTCTATGGCAATACAGTTTTGGGGTAAGACCCTGCGGGTAATTGCTAAATCACCCCATATTCATGGAGGATCACATTTTGATCTATTCTCGTTATACTTTCAAGGAAAGAAGTCCACAATATACCACGTGGTAGTGAACGAATTCAACTTCTCAAGTTGATTCCAATCATTCTGTACACGGTTGACTATGTTGGTTACCGTTACTGGTTAGTTGAGCAATTTTCTACAAAGGGTCTTACCAAGGGTTTTGACCACGTAGATTCTAATCAACGGGTTTGGATTGCAAAGGCAACACCCCGGGTTTCCAGTGCAATGTTGCTTGTTTTTTCACAGGTGGACGACATGCTCCTCTGTATTTGAATATAGGTAAGTGAAAATCTCCAGGTACGCATCTATTGATTTGGTATTATTCCAGTTTTTAGTATGCATTGCTTGGTTTTTCCAAGTCGTTTAAATACGCTTGAATATTTTAGAGCCATGCCAAGGGCATATCGTAACAATGTATTTTGGGCCGTAGTGTCCACTATACATTATGCTGTTATGAATCCACTTGTAGGATTCGATTTGGCACATGTTGTCACATGGGATACAACATGGTCTAGGGACTCAAGGAGTTCGGTTTAGCCAGTGTGGAGCAATGAATGAGGGTCCCTCTCACTTTTGTCGTAAAGTGTTTAGAGCTACCTCCACACACAAGTACATCTTGTACTTGTAGGATGTTCTTTTTCAGACATCCTTAGCGGAGAAATATTCCACATGTGGCGAATATGAGTCTCTGGGACTGACACTGGCACCCCCTATTTCAAATATGTGTCACGACAAAGTCTCTAAGTGCTGGTCAAATCTGTTTTCTAAATTATTTTCAGCACGATGTATCAGGAGCAATTTCAGTGGCCAAAAATTGTCGGATACTTACAATGACTTGTTCAGCTACAAGTATTCCTAAACAACATTTCAGAGGGTTGTTTATACATATAGCAAGGCTATAAGTTGTTAATGAAAAACTTTTATTGTCTGTACCTAGAAGTGATCAATGTTTCACCTTCTATTGTGATTCAGACGTTTCAGCAAAGCTTGCAAAAGATTGCAACTAAAAGTATTTAGTTTCTTTTCAGAACTATTTACATTCCTTTTAATGCGTGCTAGGCGCATCACATTTGCCATAAGTATTGGCAAGTATCATTATGGATATATAGGTTCGGGTTTGTTTTTGCTAAATGCATGCACACTAGGTGTTATGGGTCCTAGTGTTTAACAAAGGCTGATTTGGAACGGCATGTATATTCCTTAAGTTGTTGCTTATGAAGCATTTTGCACTCTAAGTGCAATATCTCTAAGAGATTACTTTTGGTACTACTAATCACCAATAGAGGTCATGGATCGGTTTGGGCGTTTGTGGATTTTTTCAAGTTAACCACAATGGTTATTTCGGACATTGTTGATTCCTCATCAATGCTATACACTACTGTGATTCCCGTTTATCAGTCATCTGGGACGACTGTCTGTAAACCGTGAGGAAAACACACCTCAATACTGTCAGTTATCCAAGAGGATAGGCAGATTACAAAGAGTAATCTTGTGCTGAAGGATAAGCAAAGTGCGTACGTTAGCACCAAGCGATCCAATTAGTAAGCATTTAGATTACAAAGAGTAATCTTGTGCTGAAGGATAAGCAAAGTGCGTACGTTAGCACCAAGCGATCCAATTAGGAAGCATTTATTGCTCTTCTTGGAGTTTACTTACTATCAGTTAATGCATGTTGCAACTCGGTAGTCTCTTCATGTATAAGTTAGGTTCTCAACCTTGACACTCGTTAGGGTGGGGTTGTTTACTGATGAAATTTGAGAACAAGTCAAGGACTTACACTTGGCTGATGAGTTAGGTCAGCAAGTTACTTTCACAGAAAGTGAAAAGTAGTACGCTTCAGGTACATCTTTGTCGTGATAACTCGTTTAGCATGCTCAGGTGCGTTCTAAATGGAGTCTATACACTAGATGGTTGCAAATGGACAACAATGTGGAAAATCAAGATGTTACTCTTGGTTTCGTTGAACCTCCTGCGGAACCGTGTTCCGGGCAACCAAACAGCTAGATCCATGAGGGATGCCACTTGGGAAAACATTAGTGTTCTTAAGAAGAAGTTCTCCACTTTTGTTTTCGAGGAAGAAAACTCTTCTTAAGGGGATAGTAATGTCAGGATAAGGGTCCTACGGGGCAAGGCCCAACCTAGGGGGTCAGGGACCTAGGCCAAGGGCCTGGACTGGACCAGTGTGGACTGGGGATCCGCTTAGGACAAGAGCTAGGAGCTAGGCCTATATAAAGGACGGTAGGGAGGAGGATCCTACGTCTTAGTCTCCTAGGTCTTACATGTAAAGCCATGTCATATGCTTTTATAGCTACACCATCTTTCTGAAGAATCCCTCAAAATATTTCTTGCACAACATATTGTTTTCCATGCATTTCTGTATGTGCATAAATAGAATGTCCCATCATTGGATATATGCATTAGACATTCTTTTTTGCTTCCACCCATGCACCTTGAGTGGACTACAATATGCAAACCAATGTTCCATCATGCTACCCTCTCATATTTGCTGCCTTTTTAATTCCATATCTATCAACAAATAATCCCTTGAGTACTTTCTTAATATTTTCTATGCTAATAAGTACCCCAATAATGCAAGTATCCTAAAGGCACTTTTTTCCCATTGGGATTTTTCTTTTGGTCATCCAGGACGTATTAGACCCTAATTTAGAACCTCATCATTCTACTTCCCTTGTACATACTTTTCTTAAATAAACAGAAGCCTCCTTATTATGCTATTACAACAAACAAATGCAACATCATCTCTCACATCATCAAATTGAACCTCATCAACAAATTCAATGACAAATGAAGACAATCAGCCCAACAACAACAAATCAAAAACCTTCTACAACCTCCACGGGACGCTTTTCGAGAGTGCTCGAGGACGGACACTAAAATCGGGAAGGGAAGAATGTTAACTAAGTTAATGTCAATTAACAAAAGTTGCTAAAGACCAAAGACGCATGGATGCACATCGAAGATCAACATGAAGAAGCAGTAAAGATTGAAGTTACACATTTTTCATATTTTCTCAAAATGGTCATGTATGGTAAATTCCCGATTTATTTCAAGCCATTGTAATATTTTAATGTGTTACGTACTCAATGGAAGTTCCAAACTGCAAAGAACAGGTCAGTTAGTATGCATAGGTAGCAGATTCAGTAAGTGGTGAAGCCCTAAAGGCCTTGAACGCCCGGACATTGCATATTTTTACGCTAGGTATATAAGGCAATATGTAAAAGAAATTAGGGTTCTCAAACTCATTTATTGAGAGCGAGGTGTGTGGCTATGGAGTCCTTGAGCTTCTCTTTGCTCATGTGACTTGGTTAACACTAATCAATGCTTGATTTTCTTTCACTATACCTCTCTCATACTTCTTGTGATTGCCTATGATGTTTAGATTAGCTAGATCTTAACTAATTAGTGGTTAATCCCGCTCTAATCTTGTGTGATTGCCCTCTTTTGCTTGTGTGTGCATGTAGATTTGATTAAAGTGTGGTGCTCGATAGATCTATGTGTGTGTGTGCTTGCGATTAGTGTGTTGCATGATATGATTAATGTTGTATGCGTCTTACAATCGTCAGTGTGTGTGATTGGATTGATTGGAGGTGAAGAGAAGTAGATGTGGAGATTGCCATGTAGTGTGGCTTAGCTCCTCCATAGGCCAAGAAGCTCACCTCGTAGAGTCAACCATTCGTGTTGCCATGATTAGCTCATTAATCATGTGAGTGTTTCCATACCCTAGCTGGGTAGCCCTCAACATTCTGGCTTAGCTCCTCCATAGGCCAAGAAGCTCACCTCGTAGAGTCAACCATTCGTGTTGCCATGATTAGCTCATTAATCATGTGAGTGTTTCCATACCCTAGCTGGGTAGCTCATCCCTCCGAATTGATAATTTTGTTGGTCATTGGACCTATGCAACGATGAAACCCCCAACAATGCGTAAGTGAAGGGTGAGTTTAAGAAATGAAAAGACAGATGAAGATGGAAGGTCAAAAGACATATGAAGGTAGAAAGTCAAAAGACCTTTTGTGTCCATATAAAGAGATGGTCGACTTCACATTGTATATTTGTGTTTCTTTTTTCGTTTATTTTTCTTTGAAATTTTCTTCTCTTTAAAGTGACATTGCTCTTCCCCCCCCCCCCCCCCCCCCCCCTCTCTCTCTCTCTCTCTCTCTCTCGCGCGCGCAAAGATGTATCCGTCCTTCTCATGTTCAACTGATACTGTTACAAACCTACGTGCTTCGTCATTGCCCACGTGCTAAAGTCTAACACATCGTTTTTGTTGTTAATGAGAGAATCTTTGAATTAAGAATATCTTTTAATATTTTTAAATCCATTAAAATATTAAAAATTTATTAAATCTTTATGAGACTCTTAAATGAAAGCACACTTTCACAAATAAAAATATATATAAAAAATTCATTGAGTCAAATATACTTCATATCACGATTCAAAGAGAATCAAACTCCTATAAATGCATACTTTAATTTCTTTTTCTTTAAGACCTTTTTGAGCAAACAAAAAAGATCCATCTAATACAATAAATCCAAAAGGATAAGTCCTCATCATCACTGAAAACATTGAAAGTATGTCTAGTTAAACTCTTACTTGGGGCTTCTTTTAATAAACCAAATATTTCAAAAAGCCTGCTTCCTTATGTAAATAAAGAGTGCAATGAAATTTTAAAAGGCTAGAAGGGAAGGAGAAGAAAATGAAACATGGTCCTACCAGTGTTAGAAAAAAACCGAGGTATAGTGTATTTTAACCGGCTTAAATCATAAAATCTCGGCTAGATTTTGAGCTTGCCTTTAAGAAAACCGACAAATTCACACAAGTTTTAGTGTAAATATTGGCAAAAACTTCAACATTTGACCTAAAAATCCGTAGAATTTCAAGTTTGCCCTTATTTTCTTCGGTTAGGAAAAATGTTTTTTTCTAGCCCTGGGTCCTAGGGAACCTCTCTATATAAGAACTTAAAGTCTTGCGTTTTGACTTTCCAATACCTCAAAGCTTCTCATCTCCTACCACCCTCCGCTTTTCTATTTTAAATGTTTTTGCATTTCAAAAGAAAAGAAGAAAAGGTGTTTTCGCTGAAGCGTACGGTAAAAGCAAAGGGAAAGTGCCACTCACCTTGAGGTTGGACAGAGGGAGGAAGTGAGGAAATGATCGCCCCAGGCGGAGCTGATGATGAAGGAGGAGGAGAAGTTGGTGCCGATGAGGTAGGAGGAGGAGGCGGCGATGGCGCTTCGAAGAAGCTATAAGGCTCGTAGCGAAAGTAGCAACTGGTCAGATGTAGCTGCTCGCCCAGGGTTGAATCGCAGATTGTGCGATAGGAGTGGGTGGACAAACATTGCGAGCATTCCGACTCGTTAAGGTAGCCAAGGCATTGGGCTACGGCATACTCGCCGCTAGCACTGGCAGAGGCGAAGCCGCCCTGCTTGGGAGCGAGGGTGGTCACATTCTCCATTATAGCTGCGATGGCGGACAAGGCCACGGAGTTGGTGGTGGGGGCGTAGCAGTAGCCGATGACGTAGCTGGTGTCCAGCTCGAAGAAGGACTCGTTGTTGTAGCGCAAATAGCAGCCGTCCAGCTGAATGCGCGCTTCCTTGGATGCTGGGCAATCTTGTTGCGGCAAGCGGACCGTGGCCTTTTGCATGCACTGCCAGCATAGCTGCAGGCTCTGATCGCCTCTACACTGGAACATGGCATACACCGTGTCCTCGTTGATTCCTGCCGTGGTGATCGCATACTTGCTGCCTTGTGACGCCAGACTGGTGAGGTTGCTCAGCGCTGTGTTCACATTCCGTTTGAAGGTGCTGCTGAGCGTGGAGGTGTTAGTACTGTTGCGCGTGCACGCTTGGTAGGGGGAGTCCAAATAGGAGCTTGCCTCTTCTGCTCGGCTGAGGATAAAACCCGAGCTCTCATGCCCTACGTGGCTTCAGAGCTCCTACGTGGCCGCCCCGACCCCTTTCTCCCTTCCTACGTGGCCGCGCGCCTTTTCCAACCCTCGCCTTTCACGCTCGCCATAAACCTCTCGCACAGCGGCAGCCCCCCACGTCTTTGGAGATTGCGATCTCACGTGCCCCACCCTTCTCTCTCTCTCTCTCTCACACACACACACACACACACACCCCCTGCGGGCCCTTCACTGAAACCCCGCCCCCTGTCTCCTCAGTTAGCATGCAGGCTCGTTGCTGCATTTTCTGAATACAGGAAAAGGCCCGTCAAAATCCTCCCATCACCCCCTATTGAGCAGTGTTTCGCCGATTTAGTGTATCATCGTGCTCCAAAAGCAGCAATGCCTACCATGCCTCTCCTCAGAAATGTTTCGCATTACAAAGTAGATGGCTCACCACTTCATCCTCTGCATGCAAGTGATTGCTACATTTTCTGAATACAAGACAAGGCACCCATTTCCCATTCGACAAGGACTACAACATCCTCCATCATACACATTGATACATCCACGCAGATGCGGCTCTACTTTAATCCGCAATTCTTTAGCTCGCCGCTGCCTCTCCCCCCACAGCATGACAATAACCTCCACGATTCCCTTGATAACCCCTCCTTTTCAGCTGGCTGCCTGTGCGGCATTTGTTGATTGATGTTGCGGCTAATTCGACCATCCCACATAGGGCCAATGTAGAGGAGGCTAAATCAAGGGCACGTCCAGCCTCCAAGCAGTGTTCGAGGTATTCACTGCTCACAACGCCTCGCTCTTGATGTATTTGGGCAGAGATGCGGCAAGATCGCCGCCGCCATCCCAAGCAATGCAATGTAGCAAGACTTGAGCTATTGGCCTTGTTCTGCCAATGCTAGCGATTTTTTATTGTAGCAAAGAATGGACTCTCAGAAAATTGACCACCAGCTAGGCCTCTGGCACGGGGTGAAAAATTGAGCATTGCCCATAGCCATTCCCCTTCCTTTTCTATCACCTTCAACAATTTGCTGGACAGAAACAGAAAGCTGATAAAAATTGTACAAGCATTTGTATCATCGTCGCAACGATCTTGGCTTTTATCCTCACCCCCTTCCGACATGGCATGTAATCAAGTGCTTGCTCGCCGTATCCATGTTCAAAATCCCATGAAAGGTCCTTTTGATGCTTGCAATTTGCATTGGGATATCTTGCATGATTCCCATTCAAAGTATAGTGCCCTTCAAGTAGCTTATGTTCCTTGGAGCCGAATCGACGACTTTCTCATTGGGGAATGTGCAAAGGAGGATGCGCCGACACATTTCAATATACATTGGAAAAAGGTGAAGCAACCAAATGCATCAAGTAGGCCAACTATCGAATCACACCTTGCACAAATTGGATATTGGTGTGCTTTTGGACCCGACGACTATCGCGGTGAAGCTCCTAAACCTAACCCAAAAAGAAGAGGTCAAGAAGGCAAAAACAAATCAAGATGTCAATGCCATTTTGTGGTTTCCCAACTCTATCTATACCCTAATGTTGCAAGGATAAACTTTATCCAATGGAATCATGTTGATGTAAATGACAATATTTGCCATGGTAAAAACTATCACGGATCCGAGAAGAGGCTACAATTTGCACCATGCTTATCACAACAAATGAAGGACTGGATCTTAGACATGCTCCTCAAGGGCTTCACCCCACAACAAGTGTTTGCGCATCACATAGAGATGGCAGAGAGAAATATGATGGGTGGCAGCCTACACACAAGTAGAGATTTGTTTCTCACAATGCGAGATGTCTTGAACATCTCTTGCAAGATGGAGGACATTACATTTCGCACAAGTGCTGATGATGCAACTAGCGTTCACAATTGGGTGATGGATAACCAAGCGCATGTTTATTTCTACCAACCCATGAGTTCTAGTGAAGACAAACCCTTTACTCTTGGAATTCAAACAAAATGGCAGCTGGACATCATGAGCAAGTACGGCCATGATAACTTGCTTGCCATGGATGCCACCTTTGGAACCAACAAGTACAAGGTATGGTTTAAAATTTAGGGATAGGTTTTTTACAAGTCTTATACTTGCTATTCTATATTTACACTAAGTTTTCATGTGGTCTACAACTTTGTAGTTCCATCTTTTCACCGTATTGGCTTTTGATGCCTTCCGCAATGGTGTGCCAGTTGCATGGAGTATTACCTCCTCTAGCACACGTGTCAATATCTCTTGTTGGCTTACTGCATTGAGGAATCGAGTTCTTGATCATAGAAAAGGTTGGGAACCAAATGCTTGGATGGTGGATGATGCCGAAGCTGAGATTCAATCATTGCGGTGAGTGTGACATGATATCTCTTCATACTCATTTCAGCCATGTTTTCATGTGTCTTTAATTACATTCATAGTTGTGCTATAGGGAAGTCTTTGGGTTGCCCATACTTCTATGTATTTGGCATGTGAGGAGGCCATGGCTGAAAAATCTTGTCAAAAAAGTAGCAAACCCAGTGGTACGTGCCGACATGTTTAAACATCTAGGGATGATTATGCATATGCGTGGTAAGCAAGGAACAAGCTCCTATGAAAGATAAGATGAAGCACACAATTTGCTTAATGAGTTCTTCCTCAAGTACGAAGCTGAAGAGAAATTTATCAACTACTTCAAGCACCAATGGTTGCCTTGCATTGGTATGTGTTATTCTACAATGATGTTTCTTTCAAAGCTTTGCTTGCTGAATTTTCTGTTTTGTACCCCTTTAATGATTCATCCCGGATGATAATGCATCTAGGTATGTGGATTAGAGCATCTAGGACAATGCAGCTCGCCAATCAAGATACAAACGGTAGCATAGAATCTTACCATGCATTGTTGAAGGCTAGATTTTTCTGCGGTCGTCGTACCATTCATGGCCGACGCATTGATTGGTTGATTAAGGGGTTGGTGAGTCGATGCCATCCCTATTATTGGTATCAAGATATGCTCAAAGAGTCAGGATTCAAGGAAAACTTCAAGATCATGGATATCGTGAAGAACTCGGTGGCTAGAGCTCTAGACATCCCCGATGAAAATGTGGGCTTCTATGCTGATGACCCTCGACATGCAAGGGTTTTTAGCATGTCAAAGCAGCTCCATTCCTACACCGTTCGTAATGCTGACACTGAGTGGGCCACTTGCGAGTGTGATTGGGCATTCCGAGGGAATATGTGCAAACACCAAGTAAAGGTGATGATCTTGGCAGGGTTTGACATCAAAACCATTGTACAAACGGGTTTACACATGTATACTATAGCAGTGAATGATAGTAAGTATTTGCTTAATTTGTGGGCTACTTCTTTTACTTTTGCATGATGCAAAACAACACCTAGGATCATCCTTACTAATTGTGGTTTTGTCTTCTTAGATCATCCATGCACGATGGTCCACAGGGATGACCTTGATGATATACCTATCTCCTCTCTTGAGGAGGTACACACTCTTCATAGCTTTGAGGATCAAAGAGAAGATGAAAATCATGGATCCACAGTGAAAGGGCCAAACCCCACCTCAAATGTCTTACTTCTTGAGATACAAAATGCAATCGTGAAATCCTTGCAACTTGCAGGTATATGCAAAGCATTATGGAGCAGGTTTTCTCCTTATTACTTTGTTTTGTTAATGTTTACACCTTAAAGATGTAATTTTGTGCATGGCTTCACATGTAGGTGAGGATCTTTTATTACTACAACATGTCAAGCGGTCTTCATTTCAGATGCTAGCATCCCTTCAAGCGTACAAAGCATGTCACTCCTCTATGATCCCCAATCCATCAGAGGGATTGACGCATATAGAGGATGGGTTTGGGACATCCTTGGTCCGTGCAAGGCCTTTCATTGAGAAGGGGAATCACAAGAAGCGAAAGAATGCACCAAAAAAAAGTGATAGCCAAGTGGATTTGGAGTCATTTCCCCTACTTCCTAGAAGGAAGAGAGTGACACTCCAAGGCATAGCTGATAGACAAGCAAAGGATGACTTATGTGAAGATCAAGAAGAAGAAGATAACCCATAATCCTACCATTTTGTTGTTCTCTTATGCCTCTTTATCCTTTTTTATCATAGTATTACTCGGTGGTATATGTTTTAAATACCATTTTGTAGAGAGAGCTTTTGAAGACATGATCACTTTTCGTATATGGTAAAATCCTCCGCAATATGTAAAAGATCAGTTATTTGGGAACATAGAGCTTCTGAAAAGTTTTGGTGTGCACTTTGTTAGCTTAAATAAGTTGTAGCAGCTTTTGGGAAAAATGTGTTTATTATTTCTCAATTGATGAGAACATATCAACAGTTTCCATTTCTTTATTTCAAGAAAATGCGCGCGCGCGTGTGTGTGTGTGTGTGTGTGTGTGTGTGTGTGAGAGAGAGAGAGAGAGAGAGAGAGAGAGAGAGAGAGAGAGAGAGAGAGAGAGAGAGAGAGAGAGAGAGAGAGAGAGAGTATAGGATTGTTTCTTTCAAATCTTTGCTTCCCTTGTCAATAGATCTAGTCATGGTGAGATGGATGCATAGGTCACTGCATCTAGAAGTGTTGTGGTTTGTGGCAGCTATGATGGTGGTGTGTTTTTCCATGGTCTTTTATGTCCCTAGTGCACGGCTTTAGGTGAGTCAGTGAGTGGAAGTCAAAGACTGGAAGAGGAGTGTAGACTTAAAAACTCCACATCATGCAATCACTTGGTACTCAAGGATGCTCCATACATCTGTGCATGGCATTTTCTCAAGCTCCATGAGCCATGGCAGTTAAACGATCAGCTTTAGAAAACCTAAAATCGACCTCCACTTGTGTCGAATTACTCCCGATGTCCATGCCTATTGCATTCAGAGCCCTCCGCAAACATCCACCAAACTCTCCAAAACTTTGACCATAAAGTGGGACTTCAAGAGCAACATGCTGAAAATATTCACCTTAAATATGAAAAAGTTCCCCTCCAAACACATCTGCATTTCCACCATAGCAAGTAAAGAAAAATGCATAATAAAAATTAAAAGTGGCCAGCTTTTGAGAGTTGTGAGAAACTTCAAATAGAAAATTATCACACTAAGCAGCAATTTGTCTTGTCTCAAAAGAAAAAACAAATGACAACACAAGAACTAGGACAAGATAGATATTACAAATGGAGGAGATGAAATATTGATGCGAAAAGTTACAATTTTGGGGACGATATTACATATTTATGCCAAAAGTTACGATTTTGGAGAGCAACCCAAAATGAATAAAACCAAAAAACCATCGCATGGCACTAGGTAAAGCTGAAAGATCCTCCTCATACACCTTTTTTTCTGTCTTTATTTTTTGCCTTAGACCGTGTGTTGTGGGAAGGAGGGCAATGAGGCTCACATGGAGGAAAAGGGGCTACACTTGAAGGGGTATCATTTGGGAGGGGAAGAGGCTCCACTTCATGCATTAGGCCAAGTTTTTCACACATGAGCTTCACACTCCCCTCCAAGTGAATGCATGCGGAGGGACGTGTAGGGCTAGTAGCTTTACAGGGTTGGCCAAAGATCATTGTTTGTGTGCGAGAGATGTTCTTCTGGGAAGCACTTGTACCGACATCTTCTTCATAAGTTTGGCCATAGCTCACCTTCTACTTCGAGGTAGTCTTGTTCAACAACAATGTGGTGTCTTCCTTGCTTATAATTGGTTGATTTAGTGGAGGAAAATAAGCCACATGAATTTCCTGTTGCTTTGCTTGATTTTTTGGAACACCACAAGTCCTACTTAGCACCCTATCTACCATGCTTGGTTCCACAAACACTTTTGGTGGTATGGAGATCTCTGTTTGCACCTCCACATTCACAAGGTGCTTTTCTCCAGCTCCCTTTTCTCCAATATTGAGAGTAGCAAAGCCTTGTACAACAACCGAGATGTCTACATCTGTACCTTCTTCATTAGAATCAGAAGATATAACCAATACCGTCGTGCCGGAAGGAACTCGGCTTCGCTGTCTTCTTCGTCTTCGTCGCCGCTGTGAAATCCTTTGTGGAGCTAACATGGTTTCACCTTTGCCATCAGAACTAGAGAGCACAACCATGGGTATTGTAACAATTAATGGCCTAATAACTTATGTGTAGCGGAAATTAGCATGAACATAGTGGGCATTTCATTAGAATAGATTCCTAATGAGAATTACAAGAGTGCTTGGGTGGAGAGAGCAACAAAAAGCATAACACCTAGTTAGATAGCATCGACAATACTTTCAAAAGAGAGAGAAATTAAGCTATTGACAACAGTTGAGGACCGGATTTGCATGGAGCCGGTCCCCCCTCCAAAAGGCTTTGTATTATGGTTTCTCCCATCAAGAGAGACATTGTACAATACAATTCTTTGTGTTCCTTCAAGACTAGCTAGTGCAATGAAGATGGAAGCTTCATACACCAAGCAAAACACTTAATCAAACACAACTTGAATTATCCCCGTTCTCAGACCCAAGACCTCACACACCTTCGAAGATGGTGAGAGCTAGCAGGGTATGAGAGTAGATTGAGAGGAAAAAGGAGTATCTTACAAGAAAGATGTACATCTCCTCACATAATCACTCATATTAGCATAGCTTAGCTTAGTAATTAGCTTGGTAGAGGAGGTGAGCATGCATTGAAGCTTGGCTCTTGGTTGGATTTGCATCCACATGCCAAGAGAGTGTTGATGTAGGCTTCTATCTCACAAGCTTAGAGTAGGTGATGAGCTCTCCATTAAAGCTTGGGAGGAGATAGAGTATTCTTCCTTCACACATGGTCAAGTGTGAGTGTGTGTGTCCATTCCATGCAAAAATGGTCCATAGAGTATTCTTCCTTCACACATGGTCAAGTGTGAGTGTGTGTGTCCATTCCATGCAAAAATCAGCCCCCTCTCTCTCTTGGGCGAGCCCTAGCTGCTAATTAGGTCTGGCTTTTGCCTCATTGGACCTCCCCAGGTCAAGCCAATAGGTATTAAGCAGCATAAGTGATAGCCTTCTGACATGTGTCCCCCTTTCCCCTTTTGTGAGAGCTTTAGGTAATTAAATAATTAAACTAAACTCTCATTGGACCCCTTTGTCTCCTGGCCAATAGAAATCAGGCAAGCCATGGGGCTTCTGAATGCTCATTGGACCCTTTGGGAGACTGCCCAATAGTCTTCTAGGAGACTTAATTCTCATTGGTTTCTTTTATTAAATGTTTTTAAATTAATTAAACTACATTTACTCTAGCTTAATTCTCATTGGTCCACTTCAAGGGTCTTCCAATAGGAATTGGGCACACCTTGTGGGCATCTGGCCTAGGGAGCTGACATGTGTCCCTCATTCCCTTTGTGTAAAGGGAGCATGTGTGTGTGTGTGGCTTTCTCTCTCATCCCCTACCTTTGGGGCTCGCCCCCTCCCATGTAGGGATGCGCAAAGACTTTTAGGGCACACACAAAGCATCCAATTTTCCCTAGGGTTGACCTTTGGACACAACCTTTGAATTTTGGAACCTTAGCATTTTGGAAGTCTTAATGGGCTGAACCTTAGGGTCTTTTTAGTCCATTGTTGCACATGGCTCTTTTGCAGATGCCCCCCCCCTTTGGATCCCTATTTTCCCTCCTTTGGATCCCTACTGTGGCCGGTCTGCTAGCTTAACCAATATTCTAGCTTTTTCTCCCTTGGCACTTCCCCACATTAAATGATCAGTTTAATATGAGAAAATCATTTAGGAGAATTAGATATTGATTATTATGACAGGTATATTTCCCGATATGTCAGTCCCCATCTGCACAAAAACTTCATGAATGAATCAAATTGAAAATGATCATTTAAGCCCGCTTGGATACTAAATTCCGGCTGCCCTAAATTCCTTCCTGCGAGGATTATGAGCTCGTCGAAATAGAGCTTCCATCAGCGGCTCTCAGGAGGGGTGATTTAAGGCTATCCTCACCCTCTATGAAAGCGCAGCTGCCTATGTGTGCATTTACGGATTTGTATGTCCTTCACAATGCCCCACCCCTTAGCCCTCTCTCTCTCTCTCTCTCTCTCTCTCTCTCTCACACACACACACACACACACACACACACACACACACACACACACACACACACACACACACACACACACACACACACACACACACCTTGAATGGCCGGGTGGCGGGGGTGGAGCTGCAACAGGCTGGAGGTAGGGGGACGGGAGAGAGAGAGTGAAAAAGGCGAGGAGACAGGGGAGACGGGGAGTTTTGCTTTTTTAATGATAGGAAGTGACGGCAATGCAGGAGGGGGGTTGGAAAAGGTGCGTGGCCACGTAGGAAAGGAGAAAGAGGTCGGGGGGGCACGTAGGAGCTCTGAAGCCACGTAGGGCATGAGAGCTCGGGTTTTATCCTCAGCCCTTCTGCTCCTTGTCCTTGCTTCCACAAGAGGAGGAGAACGAGGGCCATACGGGGCATCGCTCTTCCCTTGGCGCCCGCGCCCATGGCACCTGAGCTCGGATCGGTCGTAGCTTCTCTCTTCTTCTCTGAACTTCACCTTTTGTGCCCTTTTCACTGGGCCGATTCGACACTCTATGACGGAAACTTCAGCGGCTAACAATGAGAGAGAGAGAGAGAGAGAGAGAGAGAGAGAGAGAGAGAGAGAGAGAGAGAGAGAGAGATTTCAAACTTTAAGCTACAACCTTTCGCAGCCCATTACCTCACGTTCACACAATGCAGAACTAGAATGCTTTGGTTCAATTGAAGTCAAACAATTAGGTCTCTCTAATTTCAAAAAGGTAAACAAGGTGAAAACCTCACGCTAGGCTCAAAAAGGTAACAATTTTTGCTGTAATAAATTGAGCGATTATTAGAACACATTTGAGAAGTTAATGGAGAGAGAGAGAGATGCACATGATTGCCAACACATTTGTAAAGTTCTTTCTCATATATGTATATATATATATATGTGTGTGTGTGTCTGTCAAATAGCATTTAACATTCCATTTTTCTTTTTAGTTTATTAAGCAAGCCATCATGTGAATCAATGCTAGAAAAAAATCGGGGTTGAGTGTATTTTAACCGGCCAAAATTGTAAACTGTCGGGTAGATTTTGAGCTCGTCTTTACGAAAATCGGAAAATTTACACAAGTTTTCGTGTAATTATCGACAAAGGCTCAAATTTTGACCTAAAAATCGAAAGAATTTCAAATTTGGCCTTATTTTCACCGTTAGAAAAAATATTTTTTTTTATAGCCGAGATGTGAACAATCATCTTTTAAAACTATATGGTGTGAATTTTTTTTAAAAATGACTTGAAATGTCAACAATCAATCAACTTTTAAAATTATATGGTATGATTTTTTGTTAAATGTCTTGAAATATGAACACTCAAAGTTAATGTGATGATGACCATTGAATGGTGAGAGATGCAAAGAGCAATTGCACTTATTCTCTACCCCTCTCCTCTGGCCTTCGTGGTCAAAAACCTTTCAAAACATCTTAAGTGCATAAGTCTCTCCAATTTTTTAAACAAAAAAGCTTTAAAAATATCTTAAGTGCATAAGTGAAGGGTCATATTAGGAAATCAAAAGACCCTTGAAAATGAAAATTCAAAAGACTTTTTGTGTTGATATAAAAGAGATAGTCAAGTACACCATGATACATTTGTGTTTTTCTTCTTTATTGTTCTCTTATTGTCCTTGCATTACATAAATAGTGAATATATATATATGTTTGAAGTAAGTATTCGAATACCTTATATTAGGAATAGTATTATTCTTCTACTCGTGCTCTCCTCTCTCTTGTGTGTGCATTCTTGTCATTTGTATATGAACGAGTGGAACTTCCATCGCCTTTGGTGGCGGTACCACCTACGACAAAAAGAAACTGATCAAAGCAGTGAAAGTTCCTTGATATCAACTTCAATGGTGGTGTGCTTTTAGTGAGAGTTGTCGAGACAACACCTCATTGATGTAAACCTGAGTATCTTCTTTGTATCATAGCATCACGATTGGATATTGCCTCAAACTTCCAAAGGGCTATTGCTTACAACAACAAAAGGAGAGAAGTCATTCTTTAAGCCATTTAGTGCAACTATTTACTTCTTGGCCACCTCTTGCTAGGCATATGTCTATTCTTGTGTAAGGGCATTCTAAGCGACTACATATACATACAAATAGAGAGCAATCATTGCTCCTCAATCTCTGAAAGTATTTCATATAAAAAGTTCATCCAAAAGTTGAGGTGATGCTAAAAGTCATAAACGTTGATAATTTTGCTTGCTCCAAATCAACATTGTATAGAGTACTTGCAAAATGACACCTCTCTTCAACATGCAAGCATAAGTATTTGCATTTGGGGAGAGTCTCGTATAATAATCAAATTCTAATAGAAGACATCAATACATGTCAATGGTTAAATGCAGTTATATTATAATCAATATTATGAGAGAGAGAGAGAGAGAGAGAGAGAGAGAGAAATCTAAACACGCATCATGCCTATAATGTCTCATAGGAGAGAAAGCTAAGGTAGCTTTGGCTGTAGAGGGAACTGGCGTTAGCGAGGGTCAAAGAAGAAGGGGAGAGAGGCTGATTTGCAGAAAGGCATCGTACCATTCTCAACTTGCGAGCATGTAGGAAGGACCCATAGGCAAGCTTTTGAGTTGTTGAAAGGTAGCAAACTCCTCTCCAATTGCAAGAAGGAAATTATAAGTTTTTTCTCAAAAATTTCCTCTTCACTGCAATAGGCCGAAGACCTGCTTTGTTGCTTAAATAGGTCGCTTTGGCCTCTTGGGTTGAGGGGCAAGAAAACATTTCTCTTTAGGCCTCTCGCCTGCAAGTAATGCACCCACAGGTCGACACGGGGCGAGGACACCGTGCTATGCACCTTGAGCCCCAGGTTGGTTGGCACCCGCAAATCAAGGGTGGCACCCTACTCATGTGCACTGGCTCAAGTCCCCTAATTGGTTTGGCACCCACAAGTCAAGGGCTGCTAAAGAGGATACGCCATCAAGGGAGCCACATTAGCACCACCTTGCACGCAAATAGGAAGGGGAAGGGCCATCCTCCAAATATGGCTACAGACATTGCAGCCAAGTGGAAGGCCACCCCTATGTAGAGATGCCTACTAATTAGTGCTTGTGTCATTCCAACATTCAATAAAAGCATTTATCTATGAACAAGAAGCTTGGCACTCTCCGTGAGTGTGCATTCTTGTCATTTGTATATGAATGTGTCTAATAATTAATGCTTGTGTCATTCCAACATTCAGTAAAAGCATTTATCTACAAACAAGAAGCTTTGGACACAAGAGAGAGCTTGTTCTCTGTTTTTATGACAGCATATTACCTTTGTTTTTTGACTTGGTACAATGCCTAATATGTTACAATCGTTACGTCCCATTTTCGCTTTGCGTAACTTACCAAAAAAAAAAAAGATTAGACTTTATATAAATTGATGATCCATATCATTTATAGAATGAATTTTAAATAAAACATTGTTCTTCTTTTACATTTGGGAAAAAAAAGAAAACATGCAAGCTTGTTTGCATGGAAGAGTGGGAATGTGCTATTCCCACTGCAACATGAAATTTTTAGTGCATGCATTTCTTTGTGTTTTAGTGTGTTCAAAGGCGTTTTAGTGTGTTCATTTCTCTACTTGTTAGTACCAAGTAAAGAGATCAAAGGATTTTACATACGTTCTATTTCAATATTTATCTCAATTTTTTTGCTCTCTATTCTTTGGTATCATTTGTCACATTTGTTCATCAATGATGTATTGCTGTTAATCTTCTTTGTTTAAAAATTGATGGAAAACTTTGTCTTCACCCATGTAGTGGTTCCGTTGCAAACTTGCTCATACCTCATCTTTTTTGCTCATTGTTGGATGTGGCCGTGGTTTTTAACATGGGAACAATCCCTTAAAGAAATCACAAAAACAAAAACAAAAACAAAGCTCTATAGTGCAATTAGAGGCTGCAATTGATATCTATTACTTGTGTTAGGAGTGGATGGTCACCAAGGGCATGCAAAATCCGTGTGTGTGATCGCCCAGCCATAGATTGAAGATCTGTGGAGCCACAAATGCCAAAGATGCTTTGAAGCAAAAATGCCATGGAGATGAAGCGTTGTCATAGATGGCTTTTTGGAGTGCTAAACATCTTCAAGGAAGCAACTTTTGTGTGTGGATTTGTAAAGCCCCTTATCTAAGATCAACATCAGTGTATTGCTTACTTTGCAAGCTCAATAAAAGATGCCATACGAGTGATGAGCATTGTTAACTCTTATAAAGTAAACGAACATCAAAATGCTTTGATTGCATTTTCAAGGCTTGCAACTTATAGCATGAGTGAGTTTACATACATGTAATATGTAATCACTCAAGATTAGCGCAATAGTTTAATGAATTACCCATTCTTTTGGTATTAGACGGCATGCTGAAGCTTCATTAGTTGTTCCTCTTCTCTCGAAGTTGGTGTAGAATGCAAAGTACTTTGAGAATTCCCTCTTGACTTTATGGTTGCAAAAATTGAAGTAGCACCATTGATTACGTTGTTAGCGTGCAAACGACAAGGAAAATGAGTGCCTCTATAGTCTTGTACGAGTCACACCATCGAAAGGACGAACTATTGCACCGTCGAAACCACCTGCACAATAAGCACCTGTAAACATTTATGAAGAACCCTTCGAGCATGAAGCACACTTGGAATTAGGAGAAACCAAGGACATAATGACGTACCCGTATCGAGTAGATGTCCATAGAGTATCCATAGGCTAAAAAAAGATAAAAGATGAGAGAGATATGGCCATTCGAAGTTGAGGGTGTACTCTCTCTATAAAATGGGGCCTCTTTTGATCTTTTATTCCAAGGGATTTCTTCTCTGTCCTCAGCCGACAAGGCTCTCTTGCAAGGCTCTATTTAATTGGACCATTTTGGACTCATTTGGGTAGGAAATAGGGTAGCTGACGACTTTTGGGCCAAGGAAAGGGGTGGGAGCTAGTGTCCAAGGAACCAAAAAACGGGCAGGCAATCACCACAAGCATCACATTGGACCTCAAATGGTTTTGAGAGATCCGGTAGTGTAAGCACAGGTTGAGAGATAAGCTTTTTTTTAAGCTTTTCGAAAGCATTGTTCTCCTTAGCAAACCATGTATACCTAACGCTTTTCTTTGTTAGGTCATGTAATGGTCCCGCTATTTGTGAGAACTTTTCTATGAAGCGTCTATAGTATGCACACATACCTATAAAGCTTCTTAGTTCATGAAGATTCCTTGGTTCGGGCCATCCTTTTATTACCTCTAACTTTGATGGATCCATTTGGATGCCATCTTGAGAGATAATAAGACCTAAATACTGAATCTTTTGCAAGAAAAATTCACTTTTCTTTCGATTAACATAAAGTTTATTCTCTCTTAAAACTTGAAATATTACCTGGAGGTGTTGCTTGTGTTCGTCTAATGAATTAGAGTAGATGATAATATCATCAAAGAACACTCCAGTGAAGTTTCAATGAGGCCTGAACAGCTTCTCCATCAAGCGATTGAATGTGGCTGGTGCATTGGTCAAGCCAAAAGGCATGACAATGTATTCATAAAGACCAAATGTGGTGCGAAATGCGGTCTTTACAATGTCTTGATCAACTATCCTTATTTGATGATAGCCACTTTTTAGGTCAATCCTACTGAAGTAGGTCGATCCTTGTAGCTTATCAAATAGGTCTTCTACCCGTGGAACGGGAAACCTATTCTTGATAGTGATCCTATTTAGTGCTCTATAGTCGACACACATACGATATGTGCCATCTTTCTTTTGCACTAATAGCATAGGAGAGCAAAATGGAGATGAGCTAGGCCTAACCATGCCTTTCTCAACTAACTCATGCACTTGCCACATAATCTCCTCTTGTTGAGCTTGAGAAAATCCATAAGGAGGTTTGTTAGGCGGTGAACTTCCTGGAAGAAGTTCAATTGCATGGTCATCATTACCTCGTTTAGGAGGTAGCTCACAAGGGATGTCGTCAATAAAAACATCTTGAAACCCCTTGAGAAAATTGGATAGCTCTAATTCCTTTTGGTTGCTTTTATTTTCTTTTGCTAAAGCATTAGGTTCATTTTGAGAATCTTTAACAAAAATCATGTACACAGAAATAGAGCTCTTTATTGACTTGTTGAAAGCTGGTGTATGTACAATGGGAATAGTGTTACCCATTTCCTTAGCATCTATATACATGTCTTTTTCCCTAAACTTAAAGGAGATTCTCCTTTCAGGAAATTTAACATCGGCAGCCAGGCAGTCAAACCATGGTGCCCCTAGGATTACATCCTCATGCTTGAGAGGAGAGATAAAGAAGTCCTCTTTGTCCACATAGCCTTGGACATGAAGCCTCAATTTTTTGATTAAGGGAGTGAGTGAAGCTTCTTGCCCCTTGAAGGCACTGCCTGCAGGTAGGACATCTCCCATCTCGTAGAATTGTATGCCTAGCTTGGTGGCCAACTCTATAGATATAAAATTGTGAGTAGAACCAGGGTCAAAGAGAATAAAAGCATCATGTTCTCTTACCTTTCCCCAGGCATGGCATAGAGGAGATCCTTTGTGATGAGTTTGGTGAGTCTCCTCCTCTTGGATTTCAACCAAGGAAGCTCTAGGAGGATCTTGGCGGTTGTTCTTTTGGGGACAAGTGCGGTACGCATGCCCTTGTTCTCCGCACTTGAAACACCCGTTATCCTTGCGATAACACTCAAGCTCTTCATGAGAGATTTTATTCTTACCTTTGTAAACTCCCTTCTGTTTAGCTTTGTTGGAGTTGCCCTTAGGAGACTTTTGGACATTGTCCTTCCTCTTAAGCTCATTGGAACCCTTGTTTTTCGTGGGCTTATTATTTCTTTTAGCCCTCGTTTGGAAATTGATTCGTGAGGCCACCATAGTATGGTGTATTACCGTCGATATGGTACGTGTCCTTTGGGAGTTGACATACTCCGCCATTTCTTCGGTTAAGCCCGCACAAAATTGTTGCTTTTGCTCTCCAAAATCCAACTTTTTAAAGACAGTGGCTTTGAGTTGTAGGTCCCAAAACTTGTCTACATATTTGTGGATGGATTCATTGGGAGAGAGCTTTAAGCTTCGCCATTCGGTGAGTACTTTGTCTTTGGCATCGGTGGCCAAAAATCTGCTTCATAATAGAAGCTCTTACAGCTTACCATGTTCGTGGAGCTTCACCGTTGGCTCGTAGGCTAGACCACCATTGCCTGGCGGACTTTTGAAAGTGCATAGCTACATGGCGTAGCTTAGAGGACTCCGTGAAGCCCTCATCTCCAAACACTGCATCGAATTGCTGGATAAAGGCCAAGACTTTGTCCGTAGTACCAAAGGTACGATCATAGGTAAGGAAAGAGATGCTCTTCCCTCCCTCTTTGAATTTCTTGAACTTGGATGACCTCTTCCATGCAGCATAGGATTTCCTATGGCCTCTTCTTTTTTATGGTTCAAAGGTTGCACCATCACTTTCTTCAGAAGGTGGAGAAGAGGGTGACCTCTTTCTTGCCTTTTTCTTGTCTTGATCTTCATTTTCTTCACCATCACTTTCATAAGAGGAAGAGGATCAAGAAGATGGAGAAGAGGGTGTCCTCTTTCTCGCCTTTTTCTTCTCTTGCTTTTTATCATCCCTCTTTAAATTATGGCGTGGAGAAGAGTGTGATGGTCTTCTCCGCTTTGGTGGTGATGGAGAGTGTTTAGCCCGCCGTCTTCGTGGAGCTATCTCCACCGAGGTGGCGGGAGACTCACTTCTTTCTCGTTCCTTCGGTGGAGGCTCTTGAGTTCTTCTTTGGGAAGGAGATGCATCATCAAGAAGTAAATTCTTGAGCCCTTCGTATGGATTCTCTTCTTCCTCCCGAATCGGAGAGAGAACTCTTTTGGTAGTCTCACAAGGAGGCTTCCTAGGTGTTCTCTCGTCATGGTGATGAGCTTGGAGAATCCCGTGAGCACGGAGCTGCCGTTGCACTTCACTTTGGAGAGATGGATTGCCCATGGCTTGTTGAAGCCTAGAAACAAGATAGTTAACAAACATTGAAGCATCATTAGTAGCTTGCTCATTAGCAAAATCAAAGTTATCAACATTAATTTCACTCTCTTTACTCCACCTTTTGTGACTTATCCTCACTCTACTTCTACCATTGCACCTTCCATGCATCGCAAGAGCGAGAATGGTTATGAGAGCACTACATCTAAAAGAGGGGACTTGAAGGACATGATGGATAATTACATGAACCAATTGAATGAAAACATGAAATTTGTGACTCTACATGTGAACCTTTTGAAGCGTCAACAAAATTTGTTATCCGCTCGTCGTCGCCCTGAGCCTAATCCCACTAAGATTGTCTGTCGAGCTTGTGGGGTAGCCGACCATCTTTCCAAAGATTGTCCCATGGTTATTTGCACTTATGAGAGATGTTTGGGTAAGGAGATTTTGAAAGGAAAGTGGATTGGGTCCTTACCCCGTTCCTTGGGAAGTTTGTCAAAGGGTTCATAGATGATTTTTGTGTGTACAGTTCAAGAAAAGAGCATGTTTAAAAGCTTGAAATGACTTTTGCAAGGTATGATGAATGTGGGGGTGGGTTGAACCCTAAGAAATGTCATTTAGGGCAACCAAGAGTGAAGCTTCTTGGACATGTGATTTTAGAAAATGGGATTGAAGCAGATCCAAAGAAAGTAGAAGCCTTGTTATTCATGTCATCTCCAAAGGATATAGGACATTTGGCCACTTCATACATAAGGTTAAATATATGTCCTGATTTATACCTTTGACATCACAATTATTGTATCCATTGTAGCAAGCGGTTACAAATTATCCATTGGAGTGGACACATGACTGTGAAGATATTTTTGACAGAGTCAAAGAAGTTTTAAATACACTACCTTTTATGCGGCGTTTGGAGATGAGGGATTCACGGAGTCCTCTAAGCTACGCCATGTAGCTATGCACTTTCAAAAGTCTGCCAGGCAATGGTGGTCTAGCCTACGAGCCAACGATGAAGCTCCACGAACATGGAAAGATTTAAGAGCTTCCATTATGAAACAGTTTTTGGCCACCGATGCCAAAGACAAAGTACTCACCGAATGGCGAAGCTTAAAGCTCTCTCCCAATGAATCCATCCACAAATATGTAAACAAGTTTTGGGACCTACAACTCAAAGCCACTGTCTTTAAAAAGTTGGATTTTGGAGAGCAAAAGCAACAATTTTGTGCGGGCTTAACCGAAGAAATGGTGGAGTATGTCAACTCCCAAAGGCAACGTACCATATCGACGGTAATACACCATACTATGGTGGCCTCACGAATCAATTTCCAAACGGGGGCTAAAAGAAATAATAAGCCCACGAAAAACAAGGGTTCCAATGAGCCTAAGGGGAAGGACAATGTCCAAAAGACTCCTAAGGGCAACTCCAACAAAGCTAAACAGAAGGGAGTTTACAAAGGTAAGAATAAACTCTCTCATGAAGAGCTTGAGCGTTATCGCAAGGACAACCGGTGTTTCAAGTGCGGAGAACAAGGGCATGCGTACCGCACTTGTCCCCAAAAGAACAACCGCCAAGATCCTCCTAGAGCTTCCTTGGTTGAAATCCAAGAGGAGGAGACTCACCAAACTCATCACAAAGGATCTCCTCTATGCCATGCTTGGGGAAAGGTAAGAGAACATGATGCTTTTATTCTCTTTGACCCTGGTTCTACTCACAATTTTATATCTATAGAGTTGGCCACCAAGCTAGGCATACAATCCTATGAGATGGGAGATGTCCTACCCGCAGACAGTGCCTTCAAGGGGCAAGAAGCTTCACTCACTCCCTTAATCGGGAAATTGAGGCTTCATGTCCAAGGCTATGTGGACAAAGAGGACTTCTTTATCTCTCCTCTCAAGCATGAGGATGTAATCCTAGGGGCACCATGGTTTGACCGCCTGGCTGCCGATGTTAAATTTCCTGAAAGGAGAATCTCCTTTAAGTTCAGGGAAAAAGACATATATATAGATGCTAAGGAAATGGGTAACACTATTCCCATTGTACATACACCAGCTTTCAACAAGTCAATAAAGAGCTCTATTTCTGTGTACATGATTTTTGTTAAAGATTCTCAAAATGAACCTAATGCTTTAGCAAAAGAAAATAAAAGCAACCAAAAGGAATTAGAGCTATCCAATTTTCTCAAGGGGTTTCAAGATGTTTTTATTGACGACATCCCTTGTGAGCTACCTCCTAAACGAGGTAATGATGACCATGCAATTGAACTTCTTCCAGGAAGTTCACCGCCTAACAAACCTCCTTATGGATTTTCTCAAGCTCAACAAGAGGAGATTATGTGGCAAGTGCATGAGTTAGTTGAGAAAGGCATGGTTAGGCCTAGCTCATCTCCATTTTGCTCTCCTATGCTATTAGTGCAAAAGAAAGATGGCACATATCGTATGTGTGTCGACTATAGAGCACTAAATAGGATCACTATCAAGAATAGGTTTCCCGTTCCACGGGTAGAAGACCTATTTGATAAGCTACAAGGATCGACCTACTTCAGTAGGATTGACCTAAAAAGTGGCTATCATCAAATAAGGATAGTTGATCAAGACATTGTAAAGACCGCATTTCGCACCACATTTGGTCTTTACGAATACATTGTCATGCCTTTTGGCTTGACCAATGCACCAGACACATTCAATCGCTTGATGGAGAAGCTTTTCAGGCCTCATTGAAACTTCACTGGAGTGTTCTTTGATGATATTATCATCTACTCTAATTCATTAGACGAACACAAGCAACACCTCCAGGTAATATTTCAAGTTTTAAGAGAGAATAAACTTTATGTTAATCGAAAGAAAAGTGAATTTTTCTTGCAAGAGATTCAATATTGAGGTCATATTATCTCTCAAGATGGCATCCAAATGGATCCATCAAAGTTAGAGGTAATAAAAGGATGGCCTAAACCAAGGAATCTTCATGAACTAAGAAGCTTTATAGGTATGTGTGCATACTATAGACGCTTCATAAAAAAGTTCTCACAAATAGAGGGACCATTACATGACCTAACAAAGAAAAGCGTTAGGTATACATGGTCTGCTAAGGAGAACAATTCTTTTGAAAAGCTTAAAGAAAAGCTTATCTCTCAACCTGTGCTTACACTACCGGATCTCTCAAAACCATTTGAGGTCCAATGTGATGCTTGTGGTGATTGCCTTGGAGCTGTTTTGCTGCAAGAAGGGCACACCATAGGCTATGAGAGTCGAAGGCTCGACCCTGTTGAGCAAGCTCTAGGCATATACGAAAAGGAACTCCTTGCAGTTCTACATGTCTTAGACTCATGGAAGCACTATTTATTGGGGACTCCTTTCATTCTGCGAATGGATCACCAAAGTCTTAAGTACTTCATGACGCAGACCAAGCTCTCCGACAAACAAATGAGGTGGGCAAATTTTATTTCGCAATTTCATTTTAATATTGCTCACATTGCTGGCAAGAATAATCAAGTAGCTGATGCACTCTCAAGACGGCCGAGAGTGAATGCGGTTTCCATAGCCACTCACAATGATCTATCTTCAATGATAGATGAGTACGCTATTGATCCCGATTTTAGAGATTTGATTTCAGCCCTTGCATTAGGCAAGAAACAAGAACCATTTACTTTACAAGATGGTTATCTTGTCTATGGCAATAGACTATGCATTACTAACTCACTATGTGAGAAAGTAATGTATGAATCTCATGCTCCACCGTATGCGGGGCATAGAGGGATCCAGTCTACCTTAAAGGGAATTGAAACATATTTCTATTGGCCTACCATGAAAGTGAACATACAAGAGTATGTTTCTAAATGTGTGGTATGCCAAAAGACAAAATTTGATAGAGGGAAGCAACTTGGATTGCTTCAACCCTTGCCAATCCCTAATTCACCATGGGAGAGCATATCCATGGATTTTATCTTTGGATTTCCTAAGTCTATCCATGGGAATACGGGAATATGGACGATAGTAGACAGGTTCAGTAAACAAGCTCATTTTATACCTGTCAAAAAGACTGTCAAAGCCCATCAAATGGCAACCATCTTCATTTCACAAATTTTCAAGTACCATGGCTTGCCAATGTCTATAGTGTCGGATAGAGATCCTAGAATGACCAGTAATTTCTGGAAGGGTCTCTTTGAGAATTTAGGAACAAGGCTAAACTTCTCTTCGGCCTATCATCCACAAACGGATGGCCAAAGTGAAATAGCTAACCTAACCATTCTCGATCTACTAAAAGCCTATGTAGCGGAAGTAGATCAAAGATCCTAATGGGAGAAGTACTTACCCTTAGTGGAGTATGCTTACAATAACACTGTACATACTTCCACGGGAAAAGCACCTTTCGAGGTAATTGAGGAAAGATCAAAAAGTCCCTTGCTACTTTAGTTACATGGGAAGATCTTCGCTGCAGATGAGTATAGCCGAGACCTACAAGAATCTTTTCAAAAGATTAAGGATGCTATCTCTATCTCACAGCAAAGGCAAAAGGCTGCTACTGACAAGCACAGAAGAGCCCAAGCCTTTCAAGAAAAATGATTGGGTCTTATTAAAGTTTCCCAAGGCTCGATTAACGCACACGACAGGCAAGAATCCTACGGGACACCAAAAGTACTATCCTAAGATAGCAAAAAGGTACTATGGTGCCTTCCGGATTCTTAGGCTAATCAATGAGATTGCCTATCAACTCAAGTTGCCCAATCATTGGCTCATACACAATGCTTTCCATGTGAGCCTATTAAAGCCTTACAAAGGAGAGCCACTTCAAGAACAAACTATGGAAGACCCATCGGAGATCGGGGACCAACAGGAGGTGCTGTAGCCCGAGTCCATTCTCAGACATGAAGATAAGGTATTAAGAGGCGGGAAGAGTATCCGACGATATCTTATTAAGTTTAAGAATTATCCTTTTGAAGATCTAGATGGATGCAAGGCATAGAATTAAAGGATAACATAAACCTTGTCAATGCTTACAATACTTCCCAAGAGTAAGCAAATGTACAAAAATGTTAAAAATGAACAAAGTTTCTTTTGTCTTATAAGACTCTTTTTTTTTTATTGTGCACAAAAATGAAGTAGTATGCATGCTTAGATCAAGTTTGCGGAGACAACGTCTCCCAAACACCAAGTAGAGCTTGTCACTCTACTATGGAAGATTGATAGGACTAATGTGCAGACATGCTTGCGGTAGCCTCAGGCTCTCAAGCGCCAAATGGACTAGTCATCCATTGTGGAATGATGTCGTAGGGTAACATAGGGATCCTCTACCCACTAAGAAAAGGACTCATGAATATGCTTTATCTTCTCTACACGATAGTCGAGGACGACTATGATTTCAAGAGAGAGGTAATGTCATAATAATCAATATCTAATTCTCCTAAATGATTTTCTTATATTAAACTGATCATTTAATGTGGGGAAGTGCCAGGGGAGAAAAAGCTAGAATATTGGTTAAGCTAGCAGACCGGCCACAGTAGGGATCCAAAGGAGGAAAAATAGGGATCCAAAGGGGGGGCCATCTGCAAAAGATCCATGTGCAACAATGGGCTAAAAAGACCCTAAGGTTCAGTCCATTAAGACTTCCAAAATGCTAAGGTTCCAAAATTCAAAGGTTGTGTCCAAAGGTCAACCCTAGGGGAAATTGGATGCTTTGTGTGTAACTAGAAAGTCTTTGCATATCCCTACATGGGCGGGGGCGAGCCCTTCTTCTAGGGGATGAGAGAGAAAGTCACACACACACACACAGTCTCCCTTTACACAAAGGGAATTAGGGACACATGTCAGCTCCCTAGCCCTGATCCCCACAAGGTGTGCCCAATTCTTATTGGATGGCCTTGGAGGTGGACCAATGAGAATTAGGCTAGAGTAAAACTAGTTTAATTAATTTAAAGACACTTAATAAAAGAACCAATGAGAATTAAGTCTCCTAGAAGACTATTGGACAGTCTCCCAAGGGGTTCAATGAGCATTCAGGAGCCCAATGGCTTGCCTGATTCCTATTGGCCAGGAGGCAAAGGGGTCCAATGAGAGTTTAGTTGAATTATTAAATTACCTAAATCTCTCACAAAAGGGGAAAGGGGCATGTCAGAAGGCTATCACTTATGTTGCTTAATAGGCATTGGCTTGTCTTGGGGAGGTCCAATGGGGAGCCTACAAGAGCAATTAGCAAGAGGGCTCGCCCAAGAGAGAGAGGGGGGCTGATTTTTGGAAGGCATTATCACACTCACACACAGTCTATGTGTAAAGCAAAGAAGACTATCTCTTCCCAAGCTTTAATGGAGAGATCATCACCTTCTCCAAGCTTGTGAGATAGAAGCCTACATCGACACACTCTTGGCATGAGGATGCAAATCCAACCAAGAGCCAAGCTTCAATGCATGCTCATCTCCTCTACCATGCTAATTACTAAGCTAAGCTATGCTAATATGAGTGATTATGTGAGGATATGTACATCTTTCTCGTAAGATACTCCTTCTTCCTCTCAATCTACTCTCATACCGTGCTAGCTCTCACCATCTTCGAAGGTGTGTGAGGTCTTGGGTCTGAGAACGTGGATAATTGATTTTGTGTTTGCTAAGTGTTTTGCTTAGTGCATGAAGCTTTCATCTTCATTGCGCTAGCTAGTCTTGAAGGAACACAAAGAATTGTATTGTACAATGTCTCTCTTGATGGGAGAAACCATAATACAAAGCCTTTTGGAGGGGGGACCGGCTCCATGAAAATCCGGTCCTCAACTGTTGTCAATTGCTTAATTTCTCTCTCTTTTGAAAGTATTGTTGATGCTATCTAACTAGGTGTTATGCTTTTTGTTGCTCTCTCCACCCAAGCACTCTTGTAATTCTCATTAGGAATATATTCTAATGAAATGCCCACTATGTTCATGCTAATTTCCGCTACACATAAGTTTTTAGGCCATTAAATGTTACATTGGTATCGGAGCACAAGGTTTCTCTTTTCTTGTTCAAGAAGGGAGGTCCTCAAGCTAGCTATAAATGGTTGGTATTATTAATTGCCTGTGAGTAAGTAGAATAGGGATTTTTCAACCTTGCAGTGCGCCTGCCTTCGTGCAGTTAATGGGGCATCACCGTCGAGAGCTATGGTCTTAATAGTGGAGTCCTACGGGGCTTGCCTACGGCTTAACCACTATTGAGCTATTAGAAGCTTGATAGGAGCCAGTGTTGTTTTGGTGTCGAAAGACCCTCTCTTCTATTCCTTGCAATTAATGGTATTCGAGCTGTGGGTACAGTAGCTTGAGTGCTTTTTCTAAAGGGGTAAAGAGGAGTAGCAACTAGGGCTTGAAGTGCCAAAGTACACCTAAAAAGTTTACACCTAAAAGTTGTTAGAATGGCTGAGGATAGTCTTTATGTTCGGGCCAAGAAGATCAAGAGAGATCCTGGAATGTCCTTTGCCTGTTGTAATTCCGATGATTAACTATGAAAACTCATTTGATGTGCATGTGTTTGTCCTTATCTAAAGTTGAGCTCCATTGAAGTTTTTGGGAATTGAGTCAGTCAAAAGTTTTGGGTTCTTGCACGTGTGTTTGAAGGGGTTCTCAAAGCATTGAACTTGGGTAGCCATGGCTTTCTCTTATCCTGAGTTTCATGGAAGAAGTGATGAAGATGTGGAAGAATTTTTGGAAAAGATGGAGGTTGCCTGCATTAGCAACCAGATTCATGATCCTGCACAGATGTTACATCTTCTCCAAATCTGTTTGAAGAGTGATGCACGAGTTTGGTCCAAAGCATTTGAAGAGGAGTTGCGTGGGGCTGATCCACTCGTAAGGTTGAGTTGGGACAATCTACGGCATGGGTTGGAAGTGGATTTTGTGAAGATAGAAGATCCTGACAAAGTGTGGCAAGAAGTACAAGGTTTGGTGTAGAAGGAAGGTGAGCCAGTAGATGCATACATACGTAAGTTTTCATTGGCATGGGAGCGGATGTGCAAGGCCTTAGCACCACAAGTACCCCCGCTTGACATGATGAAGAAGGACGGGGTCTTGGCTGGTCTTTGGGAGAATATACGTTGGAGAGTGAAGCTAAAGAAGCCTAGGACATATGAAGATGCACTAGAGGTAGCAAGGAACAAAGAGTGGAAGCTGAGAAAAATGATCCAGCTAGAAGTAGAGTCTTTGCCCATGAGGTCTGAATTTCAGTCTATAGACTCTTTACAAGGTCGCATGTCAGGGGTTCATCATGAACCAATGGTTACTGTTACTCCTCAGGTTTTGCCATCAGTGGTCACTACAGCAGTGCAAGATGATGGGCTAAGGCAAGACATGAGGCAAATGGTAGAGTTAATGAAGAATCTTAGTCTAAACATGCTAGGCCAAGTGGGAAATAATCGAGGTTGAGGGAGGTTTGCAAATCAACCGGGAGGTGAGGAAAGACCCAGGAATGGTGGTGGACAAAGCAATGGTAGGTTCTGGAGACAGACTCCCACATGTTATAATTGCGGAGAGTTGGGACACATTAGCCCACAATGTGATAAGCCACCAAGGATGGGGGGAGACTTGTATCCATTTCCAAGACAGGTGCTAACTAGGTCAAATGATTATGGCATCGAAATCAAGGGAGAAGAAGAAACCAGTGGATTAACCCAGGAGGAAAAGGGAAAGACTAAAGTGTTAAGTGTAGTCACCTTGGAGAAGGCATCAAAGCTAGAGGATACATTAGTGATGCCTTTGGGAAGAGGACCACAGAGGAAAAGGAAGGAAGAAGTACCGCAGGTCCCAGTAAGAAGAAGGGGAAGAGCCATGAAGGCGAAGATGTCAAGGCCAAGAGGAAAAGAAGGGCTCATCGCAAGTTTCATGTGTCAGATTTTCCACTAGGGGATGGGCAATTAAGCTATGACTTGAAGGAGGATCTGACAAGCAGAAAGGCAGATGTTGCTTTTGGGCAGCTTATAGAGATGGTGTCTAAGCTAAAGCGACAGTGGAAGAGAATGGTTAACCCAATGGAGAAAGAGCTAGAGAGAGGTTCAGTAAAGGTGTTTAGTAAAGGTGTTGGCGATGGATGAGCTACCACACATTTGTCCAATAGTAGATGTGTGCCATAAAAGGAAAAATTTGGGACAAGGCTATGTGGATGGTGGAGCCCAAATATGTGTCATAACACAGTCATGCGTTGAGAAGATGGGTCTCACAGTGACTAGGGTGTCAGGCTTCCGGATTAGATTGGCAAACCATCAAAAAGTAAAATGTTTGGGTGTTGTAAAGAGCTTAGAAGTTGAGGCATATGATGCAAAGGCAGTGGTTGATTTTCATGTGATGCCAGTAGGGTTGGGAGCATATCCTATTATACTGGGTAGGCCATGTTACGTGCAGTGGGAGCTGTTCAAGATTGGCAACGTGGTACAATTAGCCTCTATGGAAAGACAGGTGCCAAGAAGCTCTATAATATGGACACAAGGAAACGATTGGAGAAGCTTTATGAAGATGAGGATGAGTCTAGTGATGAAGACTATTCCACAGTGAGGACAGTGATAGTACTACCAGCAGTGATGAGGATGCTGATGTTGCATTTCTTCTGATGGACAAAGGAATCCAGGAGTCTAGTTTAGTTGCATTTGCGAATGAGATTGAAGATGAAAGTGAAGGGCCTTATAAAGTGATTGAAGAGCTGATGCACACCAAGGTTAATTTGTCGAAGAAGCAGGAATTGATGACACAAATGATCAGTGGAGACCTCTCAGCTATGGAAAAGGAGATATATTTGCACATGCTGGCTAGTTTTCCTGATTTTTTCATTACTTCATATGAAGAGATCAGAGGGTTCAAGGGAGAAGAGATGCATATAGAGCTGAAAGAAGGTGCTAAGCCAGTGCGGCAGAGGCTAAAAAGGATGGGCCAAGAGCAGATGGAAGCCTTGCGGGAAGAGGTGGACAAGTTATTGAAGGCAGGGTTCATAGTCCCTGTGGAGACCACAGAATGGGTGAGTCCCGTAGTTGCAGTCCAAAGAAGGATGGAAAGTGGAGGATTTGTGTAGATTTTAAACCCTTAAATGCAGCCACTAAGAAGAACCCATATCCTCTTCCATTCATTGATCAGATCTTGGATTCAGTGGGGGCAGGTTATGAGAGGAGGTACAGTGTGTGTGATGGTTTTTCAAGCTATTTTCAATTGAAGATTGCTCTTAAAGACCGAACAAAGACAACTTTAGTTATGCCATGGGGCTGCTATTGCTACACGGTATTGCCATTTGGGTTGACAAATGGACCATCTTTCTATCAAGAGAGAGCAAATTGGGTATTGGAACCATTCATTGGTAGTTGTGTTAAAGCTTTTATGGACGACTGCTGTGTCTATAGCAGTAGGGCTGAACACCATGAGAAGCTGCAGATGGTATTGGCTCGATATGATGAATGTGGAGGACAACTTAATCCAAAGAAATGTCATCTAGCACAGCCAAGGGTGAAGTTATTGGGCCATATGGTGTCAGAAAATGGCATTGAGGCTGATCTAGACAAGGTTAAGTCTATTATTTTTCTTCCATCACCTACAAGTACAAAGCAATTGGCAACCTTTATACACAAAGTGAAGTACATGGCACGGTTTATTCCATTGTCTTCTCAGCTTCTTTATCCATTACTACAAGTGGCAAAGCATGATCCATTGCAATGGGATGACAAGTGTGAAGAAGTGTTTCAAGAGGTGAAAGAGGTGTTAGGGGGGTTGTTAGCCATGCAAGCTCCTGATTGGGAGAAAGTTTTTTATGTAAATCCATCAGTAGGGGATGATGCCATTGGAGCCATGCTATTGCAAAAGGGGAAGGGCAACCATTATATGAGGCCAGTGTATTGTGCAAGCCGAGTGAAGCTGGTAGCAGAGAGAAAGTTCTCGAAAGTAGAGCTAGTGATGGCCAACGTAATATTTGCTTGTCGACCATTTCGTCATTACTTGCTACCACGACCTTTTGTTTTCTTGACAAGTTATGCCGTTTTGCCACAGTTAATTAATGGCACTAACATGTCAAATGTGGTCAAGAAATGGGTAATTGAGCTGCAAGAGTTTGAGTTCTCTTTTCTAGTGGAAGGCAGCACAAGGGCTACCCTAACTGATTTGCTGACTTACAAGGAGAATCCCCTTCTTGTTAAGGAAGAGGTGGTGAGAAAGGTAGTTGAAGAAGTTCCACATATCAGCAATGCACATGTGTTGTTCTTTGATGGCTCATACAGAAAGAGCCATGATGCGGCTTCAAGGGGTATAGCACTTTATGATCCAGAGGGGAAGCTAGTGTGCAAGAGAGGGTTCAAATTGGATGCTCATAGTAACAATGAGGCTGAATATGCTACTTTGGAAGCCGGATTACACATTTGTTTGAAGCATGGGGTTAGAAGGTTGAGCATAAAAGGTGATGCCTTGTTAGTTGTGAAGCAAGTGTTGGGTGTGTGGAAGAGCAAGAACACCTCATTGAAGAAAATGTGCTTCAGAATTAAAGGCCTATTAAAAAAGTTTGAGGCATGGAGCATCAGACACATTGAACGTGCTCTAAACGGAGAGGCACATGAAGCAGCTCAAAGCATGATTGGGGAGTTATTTGTGTTGAGGACCACTTTACCTCTTTATCATGGCAGGGAAAGTTTGGCTCAAGAAGAGGAGTTTTTGCTAACAGGAATCATTCCAAAGGAGATTCAGAAGTCTAAGAAGTATGGTTTTGTGCGTAGGGCATCCACGTACAAATTGATTGGTGATGTCTTGTACATGAAAGGGGCTGATTTTGTGTTGAGACGTGTACCTTGGCGGGAGGAGCTTTATAGAGTGTTGGAAGAGAATCATGAAGGTGCATGTGGTGGACATTTTGCTCTAAAGATCACCTTGCATAAGATCTTGCAAGAGGGGTATGTATGGCCTAGTTTGCACAAGGATGTTCACCATTGGTGTAGGTCTTGCAATAGGTGTCAAGAATTTGGGAAGAGAGTGTTGAAGCCAGAGCTACGAAAAACCATTATGGCCTTTGATGTGTTTGAAAAGTGGGGGGATTGATGCAATAGGCCCGTTACCTGTCACAAGCAGGGGCAAAAGCTATATTTTGATTGCAGTGGACTATCTCTCTAGATGGGCAGAGGCTATAGCAGTAAAACAGATCACTGCAAAGGATGTGGCAAAATTTGTGTATGATCAAATATGTTGCAAGTTTGGGGTGCCACTGGAGCTACTTTCAGATAAGGGGCCTGGCTTTAGAGCTAAACTGCTAGATTTTTTATGTGTAAAGATGAAGATTAGGCACCAGCATACCACTCCTTATTACCCACAGTGTAATGGCTTAAATGAAAGATTCAATGGTCAGTTGGTACAGATTCTTTCGAAAGGGACAGAGCACCAAGGAAAGAATTGGGATTTGGAATTGCCTAGTGCATTATGGGTTTATCGTACTTCGGTGAAGACAGGTACAGAGTTTACTCCATTTCATTTGGTATATGGAAAGGAAGCACTATTGCCTATGGAAGTAGAGTTGCCTACAGTCAAGATGCTAGAGAAGTAGCTTGGGCCGCCTAGTGATGCATTCAAACAGAGGCTCTTGCAGTTACAAGAGGTTCAGCTGGATAGGATGAGTGCATTGGGACATTATGGGCAGATGCAGGATAGGGCTTTGGCAAAGATAAATGAAAAGTTCAAAAGTAAGGGTATCAAGAAACATGACTTGGTTTTGCGCTACAATAGTAAGCTAGACAACACCTTCCAAAAGAAGTTTCAGATTAAGTGGGAAGGTCCTTTCAAGGTAGTGGAGTGTTTTCCGAATGGTACTTATCATTTGGCTAACCTGGATGGGATTCTTCGTAAGTCAAGGGTAAATGAATTGCGTCTTAAATTATATCATGCCATGTTAATGATGGTGGAGAAAGATGAGCTATCTGTGGATCAAGCAGTGTTGGTGAAAGATGAGGAGACTTGTGACGCTGCGAGTCTCATATCGCTTTTTGCTGCTGCTGATCATGAATGATCTAGCAGGCTAGGGGATGGGCAAATTATGTCAGATTTTTTTTGGAGCAAGTGATTGCGCATATGTACATACACATGCATGGTGCATCAAATAAAGGATTGCCCATTTTCCAGAGCCAGGTGGTTATGTGGGGCCCACGTGTGTACAGGTAGGACAGGGTGTACATAGTGCATCGTTTTTTACTATCACCAGTAACAGTGTGTTTTTTCTACAATAATGAGGAGTTATTAGCGCGTAAAACTTCTCGAGAAAGCTATCCGCGGGCTGAAGACATGAGGTAAGCAGGTGCGTCAGATGGCATCTAGTGGCGTCAGGAGGTTGAATGGGGTCAATACTTGCACGTGGATGAGTACGGACACAACATGGATGAGTACTTGCACGTGAATGAGTACGGACACAACGTGGGTGTTTCCTTGCGATAATTATGCAGAAAGTTCATCATGAAGACCATCTTTTGGGGCCACTTCACGTGGTGGCGGGATGCATTATTGGAAAAAGTTGAGTGCCAGGTGTGCAGATGGATGCAGCAGGGTGACAACTATGCACTGCGAGATCAGTTTTTGGCCTGTTCGGGGTCCGTTTGAGGTCATCTAAACGGCCAAGGGTGCCCAAGTAATAAAGCTAAGTGTGGGAACTGAAAAACCAGAGAGAACACCAGAAAAAGAGTGGAGAGAAGAGGAGGAACAGCCGCAACTGTGTTTTTGCTCATTTTGGAGTCTGTTTTGGTCGTAAACTACTCATCTGAGGTCGGATTTGAGCACTTTGACATTGTAGACTGGGGTTTTGGGCCGTTCCGGACGCGATGGAACTATCCATTTTGCAAAATTCCTCACTATTTTTCTGTTGTTTTGGCTGTGTAAGTTTCTCCTATGAGTGAAGCTTCTTCTCCAATTTGTGATTGTATCTGGTACATTTTACCCATATTGAGTGAGTTGTTTGCTCCATTGGTGTTGGCCCAAGATCTATTGTATCTAAACATAAAAAATTCTCCTCTTTTGAGCTGAGTTTTTTGGATGTGTCTCTGTGTGTGTGTGTGTGTGTGTGTGTGTGTGTGTGTGTGTGTGTGTGTGGAGTGGGTAAACGGATAGTCTCTCTCCTCTCGCTCCATCGGTGTGTTCCCTGTCTCGGCCAGGTGGGTTTTGTAAACCGAGTGGTGCCCCATAGTGTGTGTGTGTGTGTGTGTATATCATTCCAAGAGTGTGTGTCGAGCTCTTATAGAGGCGTTCTGTGTGTTTCCATCCTGCCCACACCGTGACAAAACTATAATAGATGAGGTAGGAGGAACCAATTGTCACCCCCTAGAGAGAGAACACCCCCACCCCGAGCACCAACCCCACCAACACAAATTATACGTCCACCCCAGGCACCACCACAAGCACCCATTCCACCTCTTCCACCGGCACCACCACCTGATCGCCCTCTAAACATCATAAGGCTAGAAGAGAAAGGAGAGGCCGTAGTAGTGGATCCGCCCAGAGCAAAGGGATAAGGGTAAGGATAAGGTAACCTTTGTAGAACCATTTGAAGCCATGACTGTAAAAAGAGCTAGGAGGGAGAAAGCTACACAATCTGATGATGAGAGAAGCATGAAAGGAGAGACTAGCAAGAGGCCATCAAGGCCGCGATGGAAATTAGGCATCACCAACTTCCAGTTAGGGGAAAGTTCTAGGCCCAATGATCTAACATTGGATGTGGCAGAGCAAGGACCAAAGATTACATGGCCACAGCTGCTACACCTTGCACCAAAGGTAAGGCTGCAATGGTCCAAAATGGTAAGTACAAGGCACTCCAAAGCAAAGGTAGCTGGAGCAATTTTGGGTTGCAACATGGATGACATCCTTCCAATTGTCGACGTCAACATAAAAGGTAAGAGGGTTGGAAACACCTACATTGATGGAGGTGCACAAATTTATGTGATGAGTGAAGCTATGATGCTTCATCTAGGGCTCGAGGTTGACAGGCCTTCTCCATGCAAGGCAAAGATGGCAAACAATGCAAAAGTAAAATGTGCAGGTGTGTTGTGAAGATAAAAGTTTTCAACACTGAGGTAGAAGTAGATGTTTTTGTAATGCCTACTAAGGGGGAGGGCTATCCATTAATCTTGGGAAGGCCATGGTTGAAGGCAAAACAGGACTGGGGCACTGGCCTTCTACGCATGACTGGTAAGAAAGGGGAGACAATGTACTACAATGAAGACTGGCAAGTAGAAGCAAATGGACCTAGAGACATCAGTAGATGAAACCACTAGTGGGTCTTCCACTTCTGAGGAGGAGACCACATCCACCGATGAAAGTGGCAGCTCCATCGATGTGATGGGTATCATCATGAAGGATCCACAAAGGGTAAGCACAACTGGTGATCCGTCACCAGAAGGGCAACACAATGAAGAGGAAAGTAAATCATCTGGCCTAGGAGAAAGTAGGTTGAAGGGTATGTTGTCTACGAAATTAACAATTGAGGAGAAAGATAATTTTTTGCAAATGTTGATGGGATTTCCTGACCTTTCATTGATAACTATGAAAGAATCACAGGTATTACAGTAGTGGAACACCATATTAAGTTGAAGGAAGGGGTAAAACCAATTGTGCAAAACCTACGACGGTTGGGGGTCATACAAGAAAAGGCACTCCTGGCCGAGGTAAGGAAGCTACTAGAAGCAGGGTTCATCTATCCTGTAGAAAACTCAGAGTGGGTGTCACCCGTAGTAGTGACACCTAAAAAGAATGGTAAGTGGAGGGTTTGCGTTGACTACAAACCACTAAATGCAACTACAAAGAGAGACCACTTTCGTCTCCCTTTCTTGGATGAAATTTTGAATAAAGTGGCGGGTTTTGAATGCTACACTGTGTGTGATGGTTATTCCAGGTATTTTCAAATACGCATAGCCTTGGAAGATCAGCTAAAAACCACTTTTATTATGCCATGGGGTTGTTTTGCATACAGGGTTATGCCATTTGGTCTCACAAATGCATCTACCACATTCCAAAGATATGTCACATATGTCTTTCAACCATTCTTTGGAACATCCATAAGAGTGTTCATTGATGATTTTTGTATATATAGCCCTCGCATTTCACACTTAGAAAAGGTAACTGAGGGTTTGGCAAGGTTGCAAAGCCTAGGTGGGCAATTAAATGTGGACAGATGCCACATTGGGGAAAGTAGAGTCATTGTGTTAGGCCATGAAATTTCAGCGAGAGGTATCAACGCCGATCCAAGTAAGGTGTCCGCACTCATGGCCCTACCTTCACCAACAACCGCACGTCAACTGGTCTCTTTTTTACAAGAGGTGAGGTACTTGAGTAGATTCATATATCTACTATCACAACTTGTTCTACCATTGTAACAGCTCACACAAAGATCAACTTTCACCTAGGACGAGGAGAGCGAACATCACTACAACAAGGTAAAAGAGGTCTTATCCACCCTACCAACTATCTCACCACCTAAGTGGGATGAAAAATTCTATGTCACCTCAAGCGTGGGTGATGACTCCTTGGGTGCGCTGTGCTACTCCAAAAGGATACAACAACATCGTTCATGAGGCCAATTTACTTCTCGAGTCGAATGATGACAGCAGCAGTAGAGAAAGGTTTCACCCATGTGGAACACCTAGTCCTAGATTTTCAACTACAACGTTTAGGTCATATTTTCTACCTAAGCAATTTGTGATTTTAACCATGGATGAGATGTTTCCCTATGTTGTACAACACATGGATGTTTCTGCTAGGATTACTAAATGGCTAGTTCGTCTGCAAGAATTTGACTACACGGTATAGGTGGAAAGCACGACAAGGGCAAGCTTGGGGGGACTCATGACCTACCAAAACTTTGAGAAGAAGGTGAAGCAATCTAAAGGGGAAGGGGAAGGACTTCAATCACTTCCAGAGCCACCGGTAGTAGAAAGAGCACACTCTCTCTACTTTGATGGAGCCTACAAGAGAGCATCTAACAAAGCAACTGCAGGCATAGTGGTCCTTGATGACAAAGGTATCAAGGTATTTTCTCTTGGCCATTTGTTGAAATCACATTCTAACAATGAAGCTGAGTATGCAGCACTAACCAAGGTGTCTTGCAAGGGGTAAAGCGTCTTAACATATTTGGGGAATCTCTACTTTTGGTAAGGCAAGTAAATGGAGTATGGACATGCAAGAATCCTAGCTTGAGGACTCACTTAAGCTGTGTAAAAACCTTGTTAGGTAAGATTGAAGAAGTTCAATTACACCACATCCCAAGGGCTCAAAACCATGAAGCTGATGCCCTAGCAAGCGAAAGACTGCAGGAAGTGGTGGCTGGGGCTATAAAGCTAAAGCTCCCTCTATTTTAAGGTAGTGACGCCTTACCTGACATCATGCATTTTTTGGAAACAGGGAAATGTCCCCACGGGATATAACAAAAGGACAAAAGCAATGGCTTACCCGGAAGGCCACAAGGTATCGGCTTATCAATGACGGTTTGTATTGTAAGGGTAAGGACCAAATACTCAGGAAGGTCCCTCTCTCTAATGAAATTACAGGGGTAATTGCCAGTTGTCATGATGGTGTTTGTGGTGGTCACTTTGCCCTAGATATAACAAGTAGAAAAATCTTACAGGCCGGTTTTGTATGGCCTAGTCTCAACTGTGATGTACATCACTGATGTAAGACATGTAAGTTGTGTCAAAAGGCCAGCACCAGGTCACGCATGCCTGAACCACAGACACCTATCCTTTCATATGGACCATTTGAAAAATGGGGTATAGATGCCATAGGACCATTGCCTAGGGCCAACTCAGGGAAGTTCTACATCATGATGGGAGTCGACTATATGACTAGATGGGAGGAGGCTACAGCCACAACTAGGATCACAGCTGTAAGGTAGCTAAGTTTTTCTATGAGCACATATGTTGCAGGTTTGGCACACCATTCGAAATCATCTCTGATAGAGGGCCAGGTTTCAGAGTAGACTTGGTAGGAATTTAATGCAAAAACTTGGCATTACAAGGAGCACTCATCACCATATTACCCTCAATGTAATGGCCTAGTTGAGAAAGTGAATGGAATGGTTTGTAAAATTATCACCAAGCAGGTTAACAATCATCTTGGAGATTGGGATAAGTATCTACTCCCAGCTTTGTGGGCCTACAGAACGCCCTCACTCTGAGACTTTGTAGTTGCACCTCAATAGGCAAGATTGCCTCCTTGCCAAATACCAAATGATATGGGGCGAACCAACTTCAACGGCCCAACATGCATTTGAGAGATCGCATCCTCGACTTGGAAAAACTACAACTGGATAGAGAAGAAGCAATCAATTATTATTCGGCATAGGTAGAGCAGAAACAACTTAGTTTCAACCAGCATCTTCGGTGCAAAGATTTAAAGAAAGGAATGTTGGTGCTCCGCTACAACAATCGCTTTGACACACGCAAAGATAAGAAGCTCCTACTCCAATGGGAGGTCCCTTTCATCATCAGGAAAAAGTATGCCAATGGGAGTTACCAGCTTATAGAAGTTGATGGAAAACTTCATAAAACGAGGGTAAATGGCTGGTGGCTCAAACCTTATTTTCTTCGATTTGATCAGGCTCCACCTATCAACATTCTTGATGAGGATACACCATCAACCTCCACCTCCGACGACAATGATCAAACAGATGAGTTAGAGGCATGAATGCCCCTAACCTTAGGGGAAGGGCTAATGACACCGGGTTAGCCGCACCGCCCTCTAGCCTGGGCTGAGAGTTTAAAGTTCTCGATTTTTGAAGCCAAGAACAGCATGAACCAACCATTCGGGGAGCCAGAGGTAAAGAAAACCACAAAAAATAGCACTTTTTCCTTATTATCACTGCCGCCAAACCCCGAAGGGCACATAAAAGAACTACCTTCTTTCCAGGGTGGGCCGTGGTTTTTTTTTAAAAAGTCTCTCTTTCATTATTCTCCACAACCGTCCCTCTCTCTTACCTCGCTCCCCCCCACACACACACTCTCCCCTCCCTCTCTTCTCTCTTGTTTTTTTCCCAGCGATGGACCACCGCACCCTAAGGACAATAATATTCTCTCTCTCTTCTTTCCCTCTTTCTCTCTCTTCCCCTCAATATTCTGTGTGTGTGTGTGTGTGTGTGTAGACCACAAGCCCGAAGGCTAGCAATAATACTCTCTCTCTCTCTCTCTCTCTCTCTCTCTCTCTCTCTCTCTCTCTCATGACCCCTACCATTACCCCACCCCGTTGACACACAAAAAAACCCCCTCTCTTGCTCGTTTTTGGCCAAGCTAGGAGCCCCCAAAAAAAAAACTCTCTCTCGCGCGCCCTCTATCAACAAGCCCGAAGGCAGCCAGACACAGTACGAAGCAACTCTCCCTCTCTCTTACTCCCCTCGGGAGCTCACCATAACCCTCTCTCTCTCTCTCACACACACCCATTCACCCCCTCCCTCTCCCCGCACCGCGTTCCCTCCCTCTCTCACTCTTGTTCTCTCTCTGTGTCACCATTGCCAGTTCACGATAAAAAAACATATATAGTTTATATATATATATATATAAGTAATTACTTTCTTTGCCCCCCTCTCTCTTGTTCCCACACAAACTCATTCACACCCACACCCACCCGCTCGACACGGCACACACAACTCAAGCCATACACACACACATTTGGCACGCATTTACGCAGTCGAGTATACACACCCATGCAAATAGTACACACTCCCAATGCTTTTCATAAAAACACTCTCGCACACACAATTACATACATCCACAAGCACACACGCCTACGCGCACGCACATATATAAACACATACACGTGCACGCATATACGCACCAAAAAATTAAAAAAACGAATAATCAACATCAATGCCAAAGAGAACAAAGACAGCCAGCTCACCCGCCGCCAACACCAAAACAAGGAGTGGTGCCAAAGGCGTGCCCCGACCGGCACCGAGAGGGAGTAACACGCAGCATCTCGGCTTCCCGCAACAACTACCAATTCTGGCAGCCTTAAACATCACACCGACCACCCGAACCATCGACAAAACCCTTGTAAATGCCCCGAACCCCACTCTTCCGCAATAACCTAGCCAATGGCTAGTGGATTGTAAAATTAACTCACCCCATCCCACTCTTTCCTCTCTCTCTCTCTATCTCTATCTTCTCTCTCTCTCTATCTCTCTTACTAGAGAGGTATCTAGACCTTCTACAGTGACCAGTGGATATTTGTAAGGACCATTGCGTAAGGACCACCTCTCAAGCCTATATAAAGAAGCCTCCGCTAAGCACAAAATAGACACAAGTGAAGGAGGAATACACTAGCTCCATGCACTTTACATTGTAAGCACCACTAAGCACATAATGCACCCCAAGCTAGAGAACTCATGGCATCATGTTGAGTTGCAAGCTTGGGCATCTTAGCATTGGCAACATCACCATTTCCCCCATTATCCACCACACCATGGTTGAGTTACTAGTCACAACCACTCCATGCACATAAGGCAGTCACTACTTCCCCCACAAGGCAACATGAGCACGCTAGGATTGAATGCATCCACACCATGCTACCTTGGGCCGCTCTCGATGTTGGTGATTGACATCGTCGGTGGCTGCATTGTCTTGATGTTTTCCCTCAATTAACCTTCCCGCTAACTCCAACTTTGCCATGCACCATATGGCGCTCGCATTCCATCATGCATCCCTAGTGCCAAGAGCCAGGTTTGTAACCATCAAGACCACCATTTGTAAGTATCATCATCGCCAATAAAAGGGTGCTATGTTGTCTTGATCTTTGGGGTCCATTCTCTGTTCTCCTTAGTTTTGCTTTCCCACATTCGCGGGATGTTTCGTCTCTTGTATATCAATCTGCTTGTGGTCCATCACGTACGGCCTCTCTAATCAGTCAGTATGCTTCATTCCGACCTTGCCACATACCTCCCTCGTACACACACTCCTAAATGTTGACTATGAATTTTTTACATGTGGACGTTTGCTGTATCACCATTTCATGTTGGTTACCTAGAGGGCATCTCACTTTTGCTACCATAGGTCATGTATGTCTACGTCCTAGCTGCACTTATGCTAGGTGGTGCCCCCTCTCTACCTATAGGATTACTCCTACCTTGAGATGATGCTTGGGGATGTTCAGGCTATGTGTGGTGTAGAGGCCACCCCATATGGAATGTTATTTCCGGCCATCATCATGTTTGGGGGAAATTCTAGGGTAGACAAATAATGAGCAATATTGTTATACCACTCTCAAGAAGGCTCAATGCAAAACAAATTAGGTTCATGTGTGACAAGCTCATCAGCACAGAGAGACACATTAGCCAAGCAATCCACAAGCTTTTGCAATGTAGGAGGTTTGAATTTAAGCTCATAATCAAAGGTCTGCAACTCAACAAGCCATCACATAATACGCTGAAGGGGCTCTAGCTTATTCATGATAAGGTGTAATGAGTCCTTAGACATATATATAATGGAGTGGTGCGTGGATAAATATGGGCAAAACTTCCTAGCACTCTTAGCAATAGCTAAACAAGCCCTCTCTACCCAAGTATAACGTGTTTCAGCATCTTTAAGCTTGTGACTATAATATGCAATAGGATGCAATTTCTTGTCATAAAGTTGGCGATGCAACTAGATAGAACAAAATGCAAGCAAGTGGAAAATAAATGAAAAGGTTTAGAAGCATCTGGGGGCTTAAGAATGGGAGCCTTAGTAAATGCACTTTTAAGGGAAGAAAAAGAGGTCTCTTTGAGGTGTCCCCCAAATAAACTTTTTCTCAACCTTCAAAAGAGTATCAAGTGGTAAAATAAGATGGGCCGTATCTTTAATAAAAGGGCTATAATATTTAACAGCCCCAAGAAAGCCTCTAACCTGGCGAATGGTAGTAGGTGCAAGAAAGGCGAGGATTGCCTCAACCTTTGTAGGATACATAGCTATCTCGTGTTCACTAATAAGATGTCCCAATAAAATGTCATAGGAGACTCCAAACACACATTTGCAAGCATTCAATGCAATGGACTTCTCTTGACACTTTTGAAACACATAATGGAGGGCTTTAAGAAAATTCGCTTGAGTGGTACCCATGTTTATGTCATCCATAAACATTTAAAGAAAGGCTATAAGGTCATCTCAGAAACATTCATGAAGGTATGAGGGTTGGCAAGCTCCTTTAGTGTGTGCACATTGTACACCATCAAAGGCATCTCTTTCTTTCTCTCTTTCATTGGGGCATCGTTACTTTGAGTACATAGTAAGCAAGTAATGGCTAACATGGCAGTGACGAGGATACTTCAATTGATATGTGCTCAGAGACCCTTTGGACAATACGGATTGGTATATGTTGACTTAATTGCAACCTAGAAGTCTAATACAAAGGGAAGGCTTCTCTCCAAAGCATTTACCCATGATTGCACCTTGAAGGCTCGTGTCAACATGTGAATGCTTTCTTATTGTCATTAAAAAAGTAGAATTTAGTTTGAGAAATAAAAAACAATGAGCTGCTAATAATAAAGGGCTAGTGATTTATAAAAGCTAGGGGTGTGGCGCTTAAAAGAAAGCGCTGTCAAAAGGCAAGAGGAGCCGCCATCGAGCAAGCTGGGCGAACAAGAGGACAAGGGTCTGTAGCGCAGATTCGAGGAAGGGCCCGAGCTGCAGGACACCATCAACAAGAAGATAGCAAGAGGCCAGTAAGGGCCACAGAAAGCAAATAAGAGCTAAAGAGGCTTTGAGAGTAGATAGAGCAAGTGGCATCTGCAGGAGGCCGTCGGCGACCAGGAAAAGCGAGGAGGATCCACTACCAAGGGGAACGAGTCCCCAAGCACAAGAGGAAGGGTATCATCATCGTCGAGGGGCCGAATTGCATGGCATCTTGTCTAAGAGCCGTTTTCAACCAAGAGGAGAAAACCAGGAGCACCACAGTCTGTAGAAGAGGCCGCGAGCAAGGTCGGCAAGGGAGACTAGAGAGGACGCTAGTGAAGGCAAGCTTGGGAAGAAGCTCAGTGGAGTGCTACTCAAAAGAAGGTGGCATTTGCAGTTTTTGCTAAGGAAAATGGACGAGCTACAAGAAGTAGTTTTCAGAGGTCTCTCTTTGTGGGCTACACCACAGCTTTGAAGGTGGCCTTTTCTTTAGATTAAACAGTTGACCTTAAGGGTGTAGTCCCATGAGACAGAAAAAAGATAAAGCAGAAGCTCATGAAGGACTTAAGCGAAGCCACAACTTCTATTGAATAGCATCCTACCAGTAATAGTTTGAGTGGCCTAGCGCTAAAGTCAAAAGGAGACAAACCTACCTTCACAAAGTTATTTGGATTTGAGAGCTATGTCGATGGAGAAGCAGATTTTTAGCGATTTTCAGAGGTTCGTTTGAGTTTAAAGAAACCAAAGCAAGTGAAGGCAAAGTTAGTGCTCGTAAAAGTGGTCAAGAAGAGCAACGGAAGATAACTAAAGCGAGTAATGCTTTGGTGTCCATGCTTCCTCTCAGGATCTCGGTAGATTAAAAGACCACACATGGTCTATTGCAACAGTCAAGTCTTTTGTATTTAGATTTTGATTTCATTAAGTATATCAATTTAAGGTTTCCAAGGTGTCTTTTGTACCATATTCTCTTGTGTGGTGCATCTTTCTCACACCAATTTCCCACAGCCAGTAGGCCGACGCTATCTTGGCTCATCATCCCTAGCACTAAAAAATTCCCCGATATCGCCATGTTCGATTGCCACAAACACACTTACATGTGACGTCGTAAGTTCAAGGGATGTCGATGGATCACTCTAGTACCTAATCCACCTCACACTGGGTAACCCGGCCCCCAGTTCTTGGCTTCACAAAACCTCACAACCCTCTAAAGGCTTCAATCCAATTACACAACCGCCATAAGTGTTTTCCACAATTTGCACATACATAGGCGGTTGTCCATAAGCAACCACATCACCTTTACATTCTCTTCCTACAAAATAGACATATTTTACAAGCATTGGAGCACATGAGCTCTTGCTCCTTGGGTGGGAACCAAGACAATGTTTGTGTGCAAACGATAAGGAAAATGAGTGCCTCTATAGCCTTGCACGAGTCACACCATCGGAAGGAAGAACTATTGCACCGCCGAAACCACTTGTGATAAGCACCTATAAAGATTTATGTGAAGAACTCTTCTAGCATAAATAACACTTGGAATTAGGAGAAACCAAGGACATAATGACACCGCTCATCTTGAGTAGATGTTTGTAGAGTATCCATAGGCTAAAAACAGATAAAAGATGAGAGAGATATGGCCATTTCAACTTGAGGGTGTACTCTCTGTTGCTCAAAAATGAGCTCTCTAGAAAGTTTGCAAGTGTTGCAGCCATAAAATGGGGCGTCTTTTGATCTTTTATTCCAAGGAATTTCTTCTCTCTCCCAGCCGACAAGCCTCTATTGCAAGGCTCTATTTAATTGGTCCAATTTTGGCCTCATTTTGGGTAGGAAATGGGGCAGCCGCCGGTGACTTTTGGGCCAAGGGAAGGGGTGAGAGCTAGTGTCCAGGGAACCAGAAAATGGGCTAGGTGGTTGGGCAGGCAGTGGGAACTCAAAATGATGCCTCCTTCTCCCCCAAGTGTCCACAAGCCCCCATAGCCAAAGCTTGAGAGAGCTCCCCTCTCCTCTGATACACCCCTAATGGGCACCCCATCCTCCCTTTATGCCCCCCATTTCCTCCTTCCCTCTTCCCATGAGGGATAGTCCCAGTGCCACATGGTATCCTCTCTTGCACTTCTCCAACTCCTTCCTCCCCCCACAGAAAATTTCCAGCTTGATCCCTTCTCAGGACTAACTTCTCAGGAGCATAGTGCACCGCTCCGGCCAACAAATGTGGCGTTGTAAAGCACGATTCGGATCGGCTATCTCCAAAAATAAGAAAGTTCAAAATTTCTAATTTTAGATCATCAAGTTGGCCCAGCTGCCTTTGTCACATGCATCTGCAACCACTTTCAAAATCGAGACCACCCACTTCGGACGCACATAACTCAAGAATCATGATGTACAAGTCCGATTCACAAGCTATAAAGCACGACTGAAATACTTATTGAAAACCATGTTTTGGGGACTCGGACAACCCAAAATACTAGTAACCAAGCCCAAAAAAAGCAAACCTTTGTACATGAATTTTTACATGGCCACTCCAAAGACTCAAAGCACTATGTACACATATATACATGAGGCTATTTAGCAAGCTTTTTGGCATGATCTACTAACTTTATGCTCATCCAAAAAATGCATGACAACGTGCAAAAAATGCGCTATCAAGATGATCTGTTCCCTAAGGGGAAACTCAAACAAGACACGTGTTTTTTGTCATCCCAGGGAAATCTAATGGCATCTGCTATCAACTTGGTCATATGCTATTGGGGAAAAATGTCCTGATTAGTGATGCTTTGGTTTATTTTCATGCCAATGTTGCGGATGCTAAAGCTTTCATCAGTATGTATGATAATTATTGGCTAGCTTTGTGGCCATTGATGAGATGGCTGTGGTGTTTGGCTATGCCCTTTATGATATTCATGCCAAAATATGGTGCATTTTAGTGCTTGTGAGACATTTAATTATGGGCATGGCAATGATGTGGTACTCCATAATGATTGGCGATGCATTAATTAACCTGTATGCCAAATGTGATGAATTTTATAGGGCATAAAATAGTTGTTGAGCTTTGGCAATGCCTTGATTGATATGTATATCAAATGCCTTGCTTGGCGATGCTTCAATAGGTTTGTATGCCTCTTGCATTTTTTTCAGAGCAGATATCATATTTATATTTCTATACCGTTGCACCATTGCATGTGTTTTTATATGCACATGTATTGCATTTCCATTGTGTTGCACTTATTTGCATCCATCTCATAATCGCCTACACCATGATTGCCTAAAACTAACGCGCTTTATCTTGGTCGAGAAAAGGTTTTTGTTGACTTCAAATTCCACATGCGAAAGAATTTTAAAAGTCGACGACATTGGCAAATAACATGTCGAGAAGCGGCCAAACAATTTGGTACCAGACTGTGTTTCTATTTGTATCAATGCCAAAATACTTTGCGGTAGTCATAAAAATTGCAAAGGTCTGCCGTTGAAACTTTAAAAGCATGAAAAAAAATGAGAAGATGAAAGGGTGTCTTTTGTTGGTACTTGCTTGTCGAGAGAAGAGGAGGAGATGTGCCCATTTCTCCATCGTGGGTTGCTTAGTAGAGCATGTTGTGAGCACCAGTGCATTGAGATCATGTATGTATGTCATTGTGTGCATGTGTGTACTCCACTTAAATAGAGAGATAGATAGAGAGAGAGAGAGAGAGAGAGAGAGAGAGAATATCTCTATGTAGATTTGAATCGAGAGAGAGAGAGAGGATATCTCTGTAGCCGAGAATTGAAGAGAGAGATTGGGAGAGAGAGGGAGGCTTGCTACTCGTGCGTTGTAGCAAATCGAAGAGGAGAGAGGGTTCCTCTCATTGAGATTGAAGCGAGAGAGAAAAGCACTGTGTTGAGCAAAAACGAGAGGAAGAAGAGAGAGGGAGGGAGTCGTCTGTCCATAGATCGACGGGAGAATAGGTATTTTTTTCCTTGACATTAAACTAATCATATTTGACTTACTAAACTCACCAAAGGGGGGGTCCCATAAGAGAGAGAGAGAGAGAGAGAGAGAGAGAGAGAGAGAGAGAGAGAGAGAGAGAGAGAGAGAGAGAATATCATTGAGCGGCTTCAAAAGGAGGATAGAGACAGAAAGAAAGAGAGAGAATCTCTGGGTTGGGAATTGGGTAGAGAGTAAAACAAAGTGTAATCGAAAGGAGATAGAGAGGTTGGGAGAGAGGGAAATAAGAGAGTGAGAGACGGTGCCTGCATGTGTGAGCGGGGCATATAGAGAGAGAGAGAGAGAGAGAGAGAGAGAGAGAGAGAGAGAGAGAGAGAGTGAGTTACCATTATATTGAAAAGTCAAATACAATCTGCGATTCCTGGAGCATCAAAGTTTAAATTGCAGACCGCCTCAAAGATTGAGAATATCATCGATGACGAAGCGCAGTGGATAAGTCTAGCTCTAAAAGAAACCATACTTCTCATAGATGGTACAAAAATAGAAAAACACAACACATGCTCTCATATAGCACAGCATAGGGTTGCCGACCACTACACATTGTTAATTTTTAAAAATTGAAGCTTTGTATCCTCCTCAAAGGTAGTGAGGGCCTCTCTAAACCTCGCCAACAAATTTCAATCTTTCCAAGCTAAATTTTCTCTCTCTCTCTTTTGCTCCATTTTGGTATAAAAACATCTGTAAAACGGCTTGTGCTCATACATCATAAGTATAAATACTCCATTTGCATTGCATCGACTCTCACAAGCATTCTCAGTGTCATTCTCCTATGTGTTGTCATCACTATCATGCTAAGTGTTGTATTCTTTGTTTGTGATTGTTCATTTATATCCCAACCATTCTAGCACCCCCTAGCAGAAGACACTCAGCACACTATTTTCTTCCTAGATTCCATCTATCTCATCGGGTTTTGGGGTACCTATTGCACTTTTTATACTATCTTTGTTGGGGGGGGGGGGCGGGGGGGGGGGCGGGTCGTTGGGTCTTTGTCCTCTTTGCCTTGCTTGTCCAGATATTTTCGAGATAGTAGCGGTGGGAACTTGACTTAGTCGAGGTTCCGCGACATGAACTTACTTGAAAGGGGACGTATGCACATTGGTAAAGAGTGGCGAGAACATCTTAGGGAGAGTGAGAGAGCTAAGAGATATCAAAGAAGGGAAAAGTAAAAAGCATTATAAGGGCATTCTAGCCCTGCAAAACAATAGATTCCAAAAGTATCAACTCCACCAGGGAAAAGTCCATCGATTATCTCACTTTTTGTCCATATTCCCATCATGGCTCAACCATTTGTAATCCAGTCACCTTTGGTTGTACCAGCTAACCTCGCTCGACCTAACGCACCACTCATCCCACTCCCGACATTTCATGGGTCGCCCTTGGAAGATCCTGCAGCTCACGTAAACAATTTAAAGATTGCTTGTTTGACATCACATATTGTTGAGGAGGGACATGTAATGACTTATTTTAGCAACGCACTTAAGGGTGAAGCTTTGAATTGGTTTCCAAGCTGCAAGCAAATTCTATTCCTAGTTTTGCCAATTTTGAGCAAAAATCATTAGCTGTTTTTTGCAAACCTCAATTTTTTATTTTTTGAGAAATTACTCTCCTTTAAGTAAAATTACCCTCATGAAAGTATTAAGCAAGCCTCCACGAGGTTCAAAAATTTTATCGACCATTATACTCCCACTTTCAACATTGATCCGCTTACCATCATGTAATCATTTCTTAGGGGGTTGCATCCTAGTATTTCAAATTTTAGTGAGGGCTCAACAAGATTTAAATACAACTATCATGTCTGATGTTAAAGTGAAGAGTTCCTACAGGTTTGCTTATGAACCACAATTGGCTGCAACGTCATCTCCATCGTATCACCCATGGCTAACACCACACTCTTTATCCATGTCCACTTCTAGTTTATCTTTACTAGCCCCATCTTATGTACTCTAGTTACAATCGACACCACCTCTGCAATTACCACCTGTTACCCCACCCCAACTCCAAGCTGCACCATCGCCTCTTTTGCTCCGCTGGAAAAAAATCTTCCTGGACACATGAACATTTATCTGGATTCTTTGAGTTAAATGAAAAGGAGTGAATTGAGGGCCATTTTGATCATCCATTAAAGTCAACCATGCAGCTCTCAAGAAAGCACACCTGTCTTATCCTCTGATTTTGCCAAAATTTCAACAGCATAACAACATAAATGGCTTAAAAGACCAAAAAACCAGCCATCATAACTTGGAAAAATTTTGACAGAGTTTCCTAGAAGTAGCGCAGTAAGAACCCAAAATATAGACTGTATATGTATGCATAAACTGCCAACAATAGAACCCGAGCATCAAGCAGGAATCACTAGTACATAGCAAAAGGCGAGGTCACGAAAAGGGTGCTCCAGCTACCTGTATCACCGAAAGGATCTCCACATTTGAGAATCCCCCAGCTCAATAAAACCTCACGCTATCGACCCTCACACGAAGGCTAATGCAAATCGCGTATAGTCAAGTCTCAGAAATGACTATCTTCCAGACCAAGTCTCAGAAATGGCTAGGACTGCCAAATAAAACCAAGTATGGCTCCACAAATGCGTACAATGGCAGTTTCCACAAGTAACGTACAATCCACTAGACAATGCGCTCAAACAGGCACCAAATGATGCATACCAACAACAACTGCAAGTGACACCACTGCTAGTATATCACTGTACTCCAGCTACATGTACCTGTGTGAATCACCTGTACCTGTACTTGTCCCTGTAACCTGTAATCTGCAACCTGTAATCCCGAAGCTGAAGGTACTCGAAGAAGATCCTCCGTGGGGGCGCCAAAAGAATGTGAGCGGGATGGAAACACACAGAACGCCTCTATAAGGACCCAACACACACTCTTGGAATCATACACACACACACACACACACACACACTATGGGGCACCACTCGGCTTACACAACCCATCTGGCTGAGATAGGGAACACACCGATGGAGCGAGAGGAGAGAGACTATCCGTTTACCCACTCCACACACACACACACACACACACACACACACACACACACACACACACACACACACACACACACACACACACACACACACAGAGAGACACCCAAAAAAATCAGCTCAAAAGAGGAGAATTTTTTATGTTTAGATACAATAGATCTTGGACCAACACCAATGGAGCAAATAGCTCACTCAATATGGGTAAAATGTACCAGATACAATCACAAATTGGAGCAGAAGCTTCACTCATAGGAGAAACTTACACAGCCAAAAACACAGTGAGGAATTTGGAAAAATGTACAGCACCATCGCGTCCCGAACGGCCCAAAACCCCACTCTACAATGTCAAAGTGCTCAAATCCGACCTCGGATGAGCAGTTTACGGCCAAAACAGGCTCCAAAATGAGCAAAAACACAGTTGCGTCTGTTCCTCCTCTTCTCTCCACTCTTTTTCTGGTCTTCTCTCTTGTTTTTCAGTTCCCACATTTAGCTTTATTACTTGGGCACCTTTGGCCTTTTAGATGACCTCAAACGGATCCCGAACAAGCCAAAAACTGATCTCGAAGTACATAGTTGTCACCCTGCTGCATCCATCTGCACACCTGGCACTCAACTTTTTCCAATAATCCATCCCGCCACCACGTGAAGTGTCCCCAAAAGATGGTCCTCATGATGACCTTTTTGCATAATTATCGCAAGGAAACACCTACGTTGTGTACGTACTCATCCACATGCAAGTATTGACCCCATTCGACCTCCTGACGCCACTAGATGCCATCTGACGCACCTACTTACCTCATGTCGTCAGCCCGTGGATAGCTTCCTCGAGAAGTTTTACGCGCTACTAACTCCTCATTATTGTAGATAAAACACACTGGTACTTGTGATAGTAAAAAACGATGCATTATGTACACCCTGTCCTACCTGTACACACGTGGGCCCCACATAACCACCTGGCTCTGGAAAATGGGCAATCCTTTATTTGATGCACCATATGTGTGTATGTACATATGTGCAATCACTTGCTCCAAAAAAATCCTGACAAGGGTTTGGGACAGTAGTACATACCGTAACCATCTTCTCTGTAGTTGTAGCAGCGATACTCCCTGTTTTGTCATCGTGCTCTTCCCGGGTCTTGATCTCTTTCTTGATTCCTTCCTTGTTGTATCAAGTGGACAGAAAAATTCTCAGTTGGTCAGTAATACGGGCCAACATATCTTGTCGTGCTCTTCCCGGGTCTTGATCTCTTTCTTGATTCCTTCCTTGATCTCTTTCTTGATTCCTTCCTTGTTGTATCAAGTGGACAGACAAATTCTCAGTTGGTCAGTAATACGGGCCAACATATCTTGTTGGTCATTTCTTACCCCAGGAGCCGGTGGTGGTGGAGGAATGGTGGTTGTTGTGGTTTTCGGTCGACGCGATGTTCCTACTTCTGTTGACTCGATTTCTTTGGCTTTCATCCGCAGCTTCTTGTCCTTAAGGCGAGCAATCTCGACGGCTAACTCATACGTAGCCGGGAATCTACCCTTCACCTTCTCCTTGAGAAGCGGCCATAAGCCATGCGTGAACCAGTCCTTTTTAAGAAAATCGGGTGCAGCTTCCCCTCTTGCCAATGACTCAACCCACCATTCCCACAAATCCACAAATTTGGATTCATAGGTGGCATTCAAAAAGACCCTCCTGCTTCAAGTCTCTCAACTTGTCCCACAGCTTCTCTGAAGTGGTACCTCCCCAAAAGCGCCTCTTAAAAGAAATTTTTAAGGGCTCCCAGTCATCCTTAGTTGCTTGTGGAAGTGCATTGTACCATGACCTAGCTTCTAGCTTCATGAGATGCTTAAAGATTCTAACCCGGGATTCATCTGTATATTTGTTGCTTACTACACATGCTACTTCAAAGTAATCTAGGAAATCTGTTACCAAATCCTCCCCCTTCTTTCCTTTAAATGTTGGAAATGCTACATTTGCCATGATTACTGAGAGAGAGAGAGCTAGAAAGACACACTGCTTAGCTTGAAATCAAAAGTTTTTTTTTTCTTTACAAGGAGGCGCGTATACCCTTTTTATACTAGAACATAGATTAAAATCTCAAACGGTACATTGATTTGTACCAAAGGTAAGACAAATGGCTAATCTGATGCCAGGACCTCAAAGAAGCGCTCCCCACCCAGCATGGTGTCGATGACGTGCTGGTAGTGAGCCTTCAAGTCTAGTATTTCCTTGATTGAGCGTACTCGTATCGGAATGTGTGATTTGCCTTGAGGTAAGTTGTACTGATTCATGTGAAGCTTAGAGGTGCTTAGTCACTGTCCAAGCTTGTGGGAGAGGGTGGTGTTCTTTCCTGAAACAAGCTTACTAGATCCCTAGTCTCTCTAGTGACTGCATGAGCATGTGCTTCCGTTATCTATGCTACAGCATCAGGTGCGACTTGGAAACTGACTGTGATAATTACCTCGGTGACTTGAGTTACCCGATTCTCGAAGTAGAATAGTGTTGATTCTCTATTGTGTAGAGCTCCCTCCATCTTGTTGCTGCGGGTTGGTTGTAGCTTGTGGACATGGTTTTAATTTTCTCCTTCTTCTTCTTGGCACCAAGCCTCTGTATATCCACTGAGTTTGGCGTGTTGGTTGACTCTCCCACTGCAAATCGATTACCATTATGCCTGGCATCTGAGCTTCGATGGAGATGCGGAGTTCGTCTAGTTGTGCTTGGAACTCTTCTTCTTCTGTCGTCTAGTTAGCAAACCCTACTAACCATTTATCCATCCACAAAAGTTTAGGGGTTTCAGTCTTGTAAACTGGAGGGTTTCATGACAGGATCCTCGGTGGGGGTGCCAAGAAAAATGATGGACGGAAATAACATGCCATATGGGGTGGCCTCTACACCCATAGCGTGAACATCCCCAAGCATGATCTCAAGGTAGGAGTAATCCTATAGGTAGAGAGGGGGCACCACCTAGCATAAGTGCGACTAGGACGTAGACATACATGACCTAGGGTAGCAAAAGTGAGATGCCCTCTAGGTACTGGTGATACAGCAAACGTCCACATGTAGAAAATTCCTAGTCAACAGTTAGGAGTGTGTGTATGAGGGAGGTATGTGGCCAGATCAGAATGGATCATACTGACTGATTGGAGAGGCCGTACGTGATGGAGCACAAGTAGAGTGATATACAAGAGACGAAACATCCCGCGAATGTGGGAAAGAAAAACTAAGGAGAACAGAGAATGGACCCCAAAGATCAATACTACATAGCACCCTTTTATTGGCGATGATGATACATACAAATGGTGGTCTTGATGGGGTTAAAAACCTGGCTCTTGGCACTAGGGTTGCATGATGGAATGCGAGCGCCATATGGTGCATGGCAAAGTTGAGGGAAAACATCAAGACGATGCAACCACTGACGACGTCAATCACCAACATTGAGACCAGCCCAAGGTAGCATGGTGTGGATGCATTCAATCCTAGCGTGCTCATGTTGCCTTGTGGGGGAAGTAGTGACTGCCTTATGTGCATGGAGTTTTCGTGACTAGTAACTCAACCATGGCATGGTGCATAATGGGGAAAATGGTGATGTTGCCAATGCTAAGATGCCCAAGCTTGCAACTCAACATGATGCCATGAGTTCTCTAGCTTGGGGTGCATTATGTGCTTAGTGGTGCTTACAATGTAGAGTGCATGGAGCTAGTGTATTCCTCCTTCACTTGTGTCTATTTTGTGCTTAGCGGAGGCCTCTTTATATAGACTTGAGAGGTGGTCCTTACCCAATGGTCCTTACAAATATCCACTTGTTGATGTAGAAGGTCTAGATGCCTCTCTAGTAAGAGGGATAGAGAGAGAGAGAGAGAGAGAGAGAGAGAGAGAGAGAAGGTAGAGATAGAGAGAGAGGAAAGAGTGGGGTGGGAAGAGTTATTTTTATAATCCACTAGCCATTGGCAAGGTTATTGGGAAAGAGTGGGGTTCGGGGTATTTACAAGGGTTTTGTCGATGGTTCGGGTGGTTGGTGTGAGGTTTAAGGCTGCTAGAATTGGTAGTTGCTACGGCAAGCCGAGATGCTGCATGTTACTCCCTCTCTGTGCCGGTCGGGGCGTGCCTTCAGCGCCACTCCTTGTTCGGGTGTTGGCGGCACACGAGCTGGCCGTCTTTGTTTTCTTTGGCGTGGATGTTGATTATTCGTTTTTTTTATTTTTTGGTGTGTGCGTATATGCATGCACATGTATGTGTTTATATATGTGCGTGCGCGTAGGCCTGTGTGCTTGTGGATGTATGTAATTGTGTGTGCTAGAGTGTTTTTATGAAAAGCGTTGGGAGTGTGTACTATTTGTATGGGTGTGTATACTCGAGTGCGTAAATGCGTGCCAAATGTGTGTGTGTGTGTGTGTGTGTGTGTGTGTATGGCTTGAGTTGTGTGTGTCGTGTCGAGCGGGTGTGTGTGGGTGTGAATGAGTGTGTGTGGGAACAAGAGAGAGGGGAGAAAGAAATCAATTACTTTTATATATAAAAATATAAATATATAAACTATATATTTTTTTTAATCGTGAACTGGCGATGGTGACACAGAGAGAGAATGAGAGTGAGAGTGAGAGAGGGAGGGAACGTGGTGCGGGGAGAGGGAGGGGGTGAATGGGTGTGTGTCTGAGTGCGTGTGTGTGTTATGAAAGAGAGAGAGAGAGAGAGAGAGAACTGTTTTACCTGTGCTTGCGGGCCTGAACGAGAGCGCCAGGGAGAGAGAGTCTGGCGATGCTTACATCTGCACAAGCCTGCGAGAGAGAGAGAGAGAGAGAGAGAGAGAGAGAGAGAGAGAGAGAGAGAGAGAGAGAGAGAGAGAGAGAGAGAGAGAGAGAGAGAGAGAGAGAGAGAGAGAGAGATGGGAGCGAGTTGCCTTCGGGCTTGAACTGGGAGAGGGAGAGAGAAAGAGAGAGAGAGAGAGGGGGGGCTTGGGCTACTGTTATGCATGCCTTCGTGCTGACGAGAACGTGAGAGAGAGAGAGAGAGAGAGAGGGTTATGGTGAGCTCGCGAGGGAAGTGGTGGGGGGAGTAAGAGAGAGGGAGAATGGCTTCGTGTTGTGTCTCGCTGCCTTCGGGCTTGTTTATAAAGGGCACGCGAGAGAGAGTTTTTCTTTTGGGCTCCTGGCTAGGCCGACAACAAACGAGAGAGGGGGGTTTTTTGTGTGTCAACGGGGTGGGGTAATGGTAGGGGTCATGATAGAGAGAGAGAGAGAGAGAGAGAGAGAGAGAGAGAGAGAGAGAGAGAGAGAGAGAGAGAGAGAGAGAGAGAGAGAGAGGGGGGGGGGGGAGAGAGAGAGAGAGAGAGAGAGAGAGAGAGAGAGAGAGAGAGAATAGTGAGGGGAAGAGAGAGAAAGAGGGAAAGAAGAGAGAGAGAGAATATTATTGTCCTTAGGGCGCGGTGGTCCGTCGGTGGGAAAAAAGCAAGAGAGAAGAGAGGGAGGGGAGAGTGTGTGTGTGTGTGTGGGAGCGAGGTAAGAGAGAGAGGGATGGTTGTGGAGAATAATGAAAGAGAGAGAGACTTAAAAACAAAACGACAGCCCGCCCTGGAAAGAAGGTAGTTATTTTATGCGCCCTTCGGGGTTTGGCGGCAATGATAATAAGGAAAAAGTGCTATTTTTTGTGGTTTTCTTTAACTCCGGCTCCCTGAATGGTTGATTCATCCGGTTCTCGGCTTTGAAAACCAAACTAGAGGGCGGTGCGGTTAACTCGGTGTCAATGAGTAAGGATGCTAAGAAAATATTAGTTACCCATGCAAATAAATTCTCTATTATTGATGGGTCTTTATATCATAAGATGTAATGGAATTGGCCTATTTAGTTTGAGAGTAGCGGAAATTAATGAGAGTACTTTTGAGAAATGACTTTGTAGCATAGCGGGTGAACATAATTGAATATAGCAACATAATCATAGCAATTAGTTAACTTGGCATGAACAATACTTTTGCAAGGGAGAGAATTTAGAGAACATGACAACAGTTGAGGACCGGAGAGCCGGTCCCCCCTCCAATAAGCATTTGTATTATAATTTCTACCATTAAGAGAGACTTGTTACAATAGAATCTTTGTGTTCCTTGTGACCTAGGTGATGCAATGAAGATGGAAAGCTTCATGCATCACAAACATAACATAAACTTGAAGAAAGCTTTAACTATCCCAAGCCTCAATCCCAAGACCTCAAACACCTTCGAAGGTGGAGAGAGCTAGTAGGGAATGAGGGTAGGGAAGAGGAAGAAGAAACATTTCGTAGGAGAAAGAATTAGTTCCTCACTTCGAAGGTGGAGAGAGCTAGTAGGGAATGAGGGTAGGGAAGAGGAAGAAGAAACATTTCGTAAGAGAAAGAATTAGTTCCTCACTTATCATAACTCTTGTTGCTAGCATACATAATAGCATAGTAATGAAGAAGAAGGAGATGGCAAGCTTAAGCATTGAAGCATGGCTCTTGGTTGGATTTACACGCCATATCCAAGAGTGTTAGTGTAGGCTCTCAACCTCTACTTACTTGGAGAAAGAGAGGGAGCTCTTGCACTTTGCATAGCAATCAATGAGAGTGTTTGTGAGTGTGTGTGGGTGAGTATACCCCCTAAGCAACCCCCTAGCTTGCTTGGGTCGACCCCCCCTTGTAGCTCATGCTTGAAGCTCATTGGACCCCTCCAGGCCTAGCCAATCACAAGCAGGAGGCATTACAAGCAGCAAGGGTAGCCTTGAGACAAGTGTCCCCCTTGGGTGGCCAACCAATAGGCTTCAGGCACACCATGAGGGAAACATGAGGAGGAACTTGACAAGTGTCCCTCTTGCTTTCTTTGTACCATGCATGCCTTGTGTGAGTGTGTGGGTGTTCTCTCTCATCCCCCCTCATGTAGGGCTCTCCCCCTCCTTGTAGGGATTGAATATTTGACTTTTTGACACCTCAAGCCCCTCATTCATAGGCCCAGTTCCCACCACAAGCTTGGCCGTTAAGCACTTTAAGCTTGGGCTAGGTTCTCACCTTAAGTCTAACCCTAGCATCTCAAGCATGTCAAGCACCTCAAGCATCTCAATAATTAAGCACCTCAAGCATCTCAAGCACCTCAATCATCAAGCACCTCAAGCACCTTAGTCATCAAGCATGACAAGTAGGACAAGCACCTCGATCTGGGTCGGGTTTCCGCGTCTCAAGGTCGCTTACCTAAGGTCAAAGGACTTTTACACACATTATTGGAGGTCTTCAATGAAGCTAACCCTAAGGTCTTATGCTCTGTTGGTTAGCCTTGCTCTTTGATAGACCATCTCTCATTTGGGCCCCTTTACCATTTTCCCCATGTTGAGATAGATCTATAAGCACATGTCTATATCTTAACCCTTGTTCCCGTTTATTCTCCCACATTAAGTGATCAGTTTAATATGAGAGAATCATTTGGGTTGGTTAGATATTAGATATTATATTTTATGACATTACCTCTCTCTTGAAATCATAGTCGTCCTCGTCTATGAGGTAGGAAGAGATAAAGCCTTAGTCATTAGTCGATTTTACTTAGCGGGTTAAGGATCCGTGTTTACCCTACGACATCTTTCCAAGATGGATGACTAATCCATTTGGCGCTTGGGAGACATAGCTTCCGCAAGCATGTCTGCTCTTTAGTCCATTTCATTCTCCCAAAGTAGAGTGACAAACTCTACTTGGTGTTTGAGAGACGTCATCATCACAAACATGATTCTAAGCATGCATAATAGTTAAATTTGTGCACAATTAAAAAGAGGACTAGTCTTATAAGACAAAAACATGAGTCATTTAAAAGAAATTTGTACATTAGCATTGTAAGCATTGACAAGGTTCATACTATCCTTAAGCTGTATTCCTTGCATCCATCTAGCATCTTCAAAAGGATAATTTTTGAACTTAATAAGATACCGTCGGATAATCTTACCATGTCGTAGTACCTTGTCTTCATGCCGAAGGATAGCTTCGGGTTGTAGCACCTCTTCTTGGTCTTCAACTTCGGGAGGGTCTTCAATAATTGGTTCAGTTGGTGGCTCTCCTTTGTAGGGCTTAAGTAGGCTTACATGAAAGGCATTGTGTATGGGCCAATGGTTGGGCAACTTGAGTCGATAAGCCATCTCATTGATGGGCTTCAAGATTTGGAAAGGACCATAGTATCTTTTTGCTAGTTTAGCATAATACTTTTGATGGCCCGTAGGATTTTTGCCCGTTGTTTGCCTTAATCAAGCCTTAGGAAACTTGAGTAAGACCCAATCATTTTCTTTGAACATTAAGGCTCTTCTGTGCTTATCAGTAGTAGCTTTTTGCCTTTGTTAAGGGATGGATATAGCCTCCTTAATCTTTTGAAAAGATTCTTGTAGGTCATGGCTATACTCATCGACGGCGAAGATCTTCCCATGTACTTTGAGTAGCAAGGGACTTTTAGGTCTTCCCTCAATGATCGCAAAAGGTGCTTTTCCCGTAGAAGTATGTACAGTATTATTGTAGGTATACTCTACAAGAGGTAAGTACTTTTCCCATTGTGAGCATTGATCTACTTCGGTAACATAAGTCTTGAGTAGATCGAGTATCGTAAGATTGTCTATCTCACTTTGGCCATCCGTTTGTGGGTGATAGGCCGAAGAGAAATTCAATCTTGTTCCTAGATTTTCAAAGAGACTTTTCCAGAAATGAGTGGTCATTCTAGAATCTCTATCTGACACAATGGATATGGGTAATCCATGGTGCTTGAAAATCTGAGATATGAAGAGCGTTGCCATTTGATGTGCCTTAATAGTCTTTTTGACAGGAATAAAATGTGCTTGCTTGCTAAACCTATCAACTATTGTCCATATTCCTGTATTCCCATGGATAGACTTGGGTAATCCAAAGATGAAATCCATGGATATACTCTCCCATTGTGAATTTTGGATAGGCAATGGCTGGAGTAATCCACGTTGCTTCCTTCTATCATACTTGGTCTTTTGGCATACTACACATTTTGAAACATACTCTTGTATGTCCACTTTCATGGTAGGCCAATAGAAGTACGTCTCTACTCCTCCGAGAGTAGGTTGAATACCTCTATGCCCCGCATATGGAGGAGCATGGGATTCTTACATAACTTTCTCACGAAGGGAATGGGTAACACATAGCCTATTGCCGTGGAGAAGATAACCATCCTGCAAGGTGAATGGTTCCTCTTTCTTCCCCAAAGCAAGGGCTGACATTATGTCTCTAAAGTCAGGGTCAGTAGCATTCTCATCTATCATAGAGGATAGATCATTGTGAGTAGCTACTATAGACACTGCATTAACTTTGAGTCGTCGTGAAAGTGCATCGGCCACTTGATTGTGCTTACCAGCTATGTGAGCAATATGGAAATTAAATTGCGAAAGAAAATTTGCCCACCTCATTTGTTTGTCGGAAAGCTTGGTTTGCGTCATGAAATACTTGAGGCTTTGGTGGTCAGTTCGTAGGATAAATGGAGTCCCCAATAGGTAGTGCTTCCATGTGTCTAGGGCATGTAGAACAGCTAAAGCTCTTTCTCATAAATGCCCAAGACTCGTTCATCAATATTGAGCCTTCAGCTCTCATATGCTATGGCATGCCCTTCTTGAAGCAAAACTGCTCCAAGGCAATCACCATCCACTATCCTTATTTGATGATAGCCACTCTTAAGGTCGATCCTACTGAAGTAGGTAGAGCCTTGTAGCTTATCAAACAGATCTTCTACCCGAGGTACGGGAAATTTGTTTTTGATAGTGATATGGTTTAGTGCTCTATAGTCCACACACATACGGTATGTACCATCTTTCTTTTGTACTAGAAGGACTGGAGAACAAAAGGGAGAGGAACTAGGCCTCACCATCCCTTTGTCTACCAGCTCTTGTACTTGCCTCATGATCTCCTCTTTTTGAGCTTGTGAGACTCAATAAGGAGGCTTGTTAGGTGGTGAGCTTCCAGGAAGGAGCTCAATGAGATGGTCATCATCCCCTCGTTTTGGAGGTAAGTCCATAGGGATATCATCGATGAACACATCTTCGAATCCTTTTAGAAAATTAGACAAGTCTAACTCTTCTTGATTCCTACCATTTACATTTGATGAAACATTAGTATCTTTTAGAGACTCTTTGACAAAAATCATGTACATAGAAACGGAGCTCTTCATTGACTTATCAAAAGCAAGAGGATTTACAAGTGGAATAGTGCAACCACGCTCACTAGCATCTATACACATGTTCTTTCCCCTGTAGGTGAAGTAGATTTTCCTTTCAGGGAACTTCATGTTGGCAGCCATGCGATCAAACCATGGTGCCCCTAGGATAACATCCTCATGTTGGAGAGGAGAGATGAAGAAGTCTTCTTTGTCGACATAGCTTTGGACATGAAGCCTCAACTTCCCAATCAAAGGAGTAGTGGAGGCTTGTTGTCCCTTGAAAGTTGCATCAGCCACTACTATATCTCCCATCTCAAAAGCTTGAATGCCCAACTTGGTGGCCAACTCCGTTGATATGAAGTTGAGAGTAGAGCCAGGGTCAAACAAGATGAAGGCATCATGCTCTCTTACCTTTCCCCAAGCATAGGAAAGTGATGATCCTTTGCAATGAGCATCCTCTTTTGGAGCTTTGATGGTGGAAGCCCTAGGAGTCTCATTGCGAGTATTCTTCTTGGGGCAAGAACGATAGCCATGTCCTTGCTCCCCACACTTGAAACACTTATGGTCCTTGCGAAAAGTTTCAAGCTCTTCAGAAGAGAGTTTGTTTTTGCCTTTGTAAACTCCCTTCTCCTTGGACCGATTGTTGTTGTTGTTGGAATTGACTTGGGAAGTATTTTGAACATTGGTTTTCCCCTTTGCATCATTTTTGTCTTTGTTTTCCATGGGCTTGACATTACGTCTAGCCCCTTGATGGAAATTGATGCGTGAAGCAACCATGGTGTGATGGATTACTTCGCTAATAGTACCAGGCCGTTGAGAGTTGATGTATTCGGCCATCTCTTCAGGTAATCCCGCACAGAATTGCTACCTTTGCTCGGCAAAGTCTATCTTTTGAAAGACAGTAGCCTTGAGATGTAAATCCCAAAACTTGTCTACATATTTGTGGATAGACTCATGGGAGAGGAGCTTCAAGATGCGCCATTCGGTAAGCACTTTGTCCGTTGCATCGCTTGCAAGGAATTGCTTCATGATGGAAACTCGTAGATTTTTCCATGTCTTTGGGGCTTCACCATTTCCACGAAGGCTAGCCCACCATTGACGAGCTGATTTTTGGAAGTGCATAGCTACATGGCGTAGCTTGGAGGACTCTGTGAAGCCCTCATATCCAAAGGCCGCATCAAATCGCTGGATGAAGGCCAACACTTTGTCGGTAGCACCGAAGATGCCATCATAGGTGAGAAAAGAGATAATCTTTCCTCCCTCCTTGAAATTCTTTAGCTTTTGTGACCTTCGCCATGCAGGAAATGATTTGTGATGTCCTCCCCTCTTGTATTTTCTAGGAGAATAGCCATAACTTTCGTCGAAAGAGGAGGAAGGTGAAGAAGAAGGAGAAGAGGGTGACCTCTTCCTAGCCCTTTTCTTACTTTGTTTCCTCTCTTGCCTTTTAGAGTGATGAGGAGAAGGACTATGTGTTGATCTTTTCCTCTTGGGAGGAGTGGGCGATCGTCTAGACCGCAATCTTCGTGGAGCCACATCTTCAGAGGAACTTAAACTTTCATTGCTTTCTTGCTCTTTGGATTCCTCCTCTTGAATGGGAGAGAGTCTTCTTTTGGGGGTCTCTTCAAGAGGCCTCCTAATCTCTCTCTCCTTTTGGAGAGGAAGGGAAATCCCATAAGCATGAAGTTGTTGAGTAACTTCGGCTTGCAAAGCAAGGTTGCCCATAGCTTGCTGCAACCTAGTGACGAGATAATTCACAAACATGGGAGCATCATCATTAGCACCTTCATGTGCAAAATCAAAGCTATCAATGTTCATTCTACTCTCTTGATTATTGTCATCCATGTTAATAAAATTTATGTATGTACTTAGTGTATGCTTTGGCAATTCAAAACCTTAGTTGCCACTTCTCTTAGCCTTTGAAAATCGGCTCTTAAGTATCTACATCCATGGCTCGAAGTGGTTAATTATAGAGAGTTGTCGAGGGCTAGCTCCTTTCGGACTTCTTATGGCTCAATAATGGTAAAGCCATAGGCAAGTCTAAAAAGACTCCATTATTAAGTCCAAAGCTCCTGAGGTGTGCACCATCCCCCACATAGTGGGCTCAACAAAACCGATAATAGATCCTACTTCCACTTACCCTAATATAATTTACAACATCGACCATTTATAGGCTACTTAAGGACCTCTCTTCTTAAGCAAGAAAAGAGAAACCAAATGCTCTAATACCAATGTAATGGAATTGTCCTATTTAGTTTGAGAGTAGCAGAAATTAATGAGAGTACTTTTGAGAAATGACTTTGTGAGCATAGCGGGTGAACATAATTGAATATAGCAACATAATCATAGCAATTATTTAACTTGGCATGAACAATACTTTTGCAAGGGAGAGAATTTAGAGAACATGACAACAGTTGAGGACCGGAGAGCCGGTCCCCCCTCCAATAAGCATTTGTATTATGATTTCTCCCATTAAGAGAGACTTGTTACAATAGAATCTTTGTGTTCCTTGTGACCTAGGTGATGCAATGAAGATGGAAAGCTTCATGCATCACAAACATAACATAAACTTGAAGAAAGCTTTAACTATCCCAAGCCTCAGTCCCAAGACCTCAAACACCTTCGAAGGTGGAGAGAGCTAGTAGGGAATGAGGGTAGGGAAGAGGAAGAAGAAACATTTCGTAGGAGAAAGAATTAGTTCCTCACTTATCATAACTCTTATTGCTGGCATACATAATAGCATAGTAATAAAGAAGAAGGAGATGGCAAGCTTAAGCATTGAAGCATGGCTCTTGGTTGGATTTTCACTCCATATCCAAGAGTGTTGGTGTAGGCTCTCAACCTCTACTTACTTGGAGAAGGAGAGGGAGCTCTTGCACTTTGCATAGCACACAATGAGAGTGTTTGTGAGTGTGTGTGGGTGAGTATACCCCCTAAGCAACCCCCTAGCTTGCTTGGGTCGACCCCCCCTTGTAGCTCATGCTTGAAGCTCATTGGACCTCTCCAAGCCTAGCCAATCACAAGCAGGAGGCATTACAAGCAGCAAGGGTACCCTTGAGACAAGTGTCCCCCTTTCCCCTTTGAGACTGAGGGCTAGATAAATGCTAAATCAATTAATTAAATCTTCTAAATTATTATTGGACCCCTTGGGTGGCCAACTAATAGGCTTCAGGCACACCATAAGGGCAACATGAGGAGGAACTTGACAAGTGTCCCTCTTGCTTTCTTTGTACCATGCATGCCTTGTGTGAGTGTGTGGGTGTTCTCTCTCATCCCCCCTCATTTAGGGCTCACCCCCTCCTTGTAGGGATTGAATATTTGACTTTTTGACACCTCAAGCCCCTCATTCATAGGCCCAGTTCCCACCACAAGCTTGGCCGTTAAGCACTTTAAGCTTGGGCTAGGTTCTCACCTTAAGTGCAACCCTAGCATCTCAAGCATGTCAAGCACCTCAAGCATCTCAATAATTAAGCACCTCAAGCATCTCAAGCACCTCAATCATCAAGAACCTTAGTCATCAAGCATGCCAAGCAGGACAAGCACCTCGAGCTGGGTCGGGTTCCCGCGCCTCAAGGTCAGCCCTAGCTTACCTAAGGTCAAAGGACTTTTACACACATTATTGGAGGTCTTCAATGAAGCTAACCCTAAGGTCTTATGGTCCGTTGGTTAGCCTTGATCTTTGATAGACCATCTCTCATTTGGGACCCTTTACCATTTGTCCCATGTTGAGATAGATCTATAAGCACATGTCTATATCTTAACCCTTGTTCCTGTTTATTCTCCCACATTAAGTGATCAGTGTAATATGAGAGAATCATTTGGGTTGGTTAGATATTAGATATTAGGTTTTTTGACATAAGAGGTTTGAGGTCATTATCGTCGTTGTGTTGCACAGGAAGAGATTCCTCATATTCTAAAAGAGTGTCATGATAGTGCATGTGGGGGACATTTCTCTTGGAAGTTGAGCGCTTTAAAGATCTTGAGAGCAGGGTACTAGCTGCCTAGTGTGTTTAAGGAATTGTTTGAAGAGATGTGATGTTTGCTAGAGAGCCACCCGCTTTGAGAATTGTTTGCACCCTAACAATCCTATTATGGCCACATTACCATTTTAGAAGTGGGGCATTGACTATGTTGGGCCCATCAATCGTACATGTGAGCATGGAAAATCATACATCATTATTGCAACTGGTTACTTAACAAAATGGTCTGAGGCGAGAGCGGTTTGAGGAGTGATGATGCACGCACTACCGCTTCATTCTTGATTGGTCATGTTATTTGTTGTTTTAGGGGCACCAACAAAACTTGTATCTGATAGGGAGACACATTTTTAAAATGATGTTCTTGAGGATCTCACTTCTTATTTTAACATTAGACATGATAAAACCATCCCTTATAAGCCTTCTACCAATGGGAAAGTTGAGAGCACTAATAAGACTCTAGTAACTATTTTAAGAAAAATTAGGGATATGAATAAAAGGGATTGGGATGAGAAAGTACTAGCAACTGTGTGGGCGTATAACACTACTTTTAAGGATGCAACAAGTTTCACTCCTTTCTCTCTCATTTACGGTCAATAGTGTGTGCTACCCATTGAGCATGAGCTTGCCACCTTGAGGTTCTTTCATGCACATTCCTTGCCTTTGGAGGAGAGTTTGGGCACATTAGAGCACCTAGATGAGTGGAGATTAAGAGCTTAATTACATCAACAGGTAGCACAGAAGTGTCAAACAAAAACAAAGAGCAAAGAAGGCTAAAACCTATTACTTTGAGGATGGGCAATTAGTTCTCTTATATGATGCAGATCATGAGTTATTTCCCAAAAAGTTGAGGCATGTGTGGTCTGGTCCTTATCATATTGTGAAGGTCTTTCCTAGGAACAAAGCTCAACTTGCAAAAATGGACGGGACATGGTTTTCCACAAAAACCAACTTTGATAAAATTAAACCTTATTGGATGTGATCTTCTTCCATTTCTTAGATGCTGGCGGCGAGTCTTCTCTTTGGTCTCTCTACGTTGATGGAGCCTGTCCCGAAAAGAAAAGGTTGGAAGTTGTGGTATTTTCATTTACCTGCCAAAGGGGGATGCTTTTTTCTTGGGAGTTCTTTTGGGAGATCATTTGAGTAATAATATTGCAGAGTATCAAGCACTTTTGATTGAGAGCACTACTTCTTCTCGGGGTATTCACCATGGAAAACTTACCGCACCACGTAAGTGGAGAGGAGGTGTTTTTTTTACAAGCTACATAAGCGTATAAGCTAGGGACATGCCCCCAATAATTTCTATCCCAAGCTTAAAAATAGGGGGGGGGGAGACCTGACTTGGGTTGATTACTTGTAATAATTGGTCATTGGTTTTCACTAGAACTCGAATGAATTTTGAAGAAGTTTTTTATCAGGTCACACATCAAATTTTGCATCAAGCCGGTTATAGACAAGGGCTGATTTGGAGTAGGTCAAGGGTTGCTTTACACTAGCTTTAGATGGGTCAAAATTGGACGAGTAATGTGAGTGCAGCTTGATCGGGCAAATAGTTTGAAAGTCAAAGTAAGACACATTGAGGGTGTAAGGTTTCCGATTTTTGAAACCTTAAAAATTGTACAAAGCCTGATCAAATTAACTTGGTTGTTAAGAAAACACTGTAGAATGATCCAACTATGGTAACTATTGGTATTTTTGGATCTATAACCAGAGCTTTACTAGGGTTAGAATTTTTCAGAACCGAATTCCAATAAAATCTGGAAAAGTTACGGGCTTTGAAAGGTTACACTACGAATTTAATTAGTTAAGTAAAATTGAATGGTTTCAGTAATTATTACTGCTATTTTTATCCTAAGGTTCTAGAAATTATAGATATTTCCAAAATTAATAATTAAAAGTCAACAAACTAGCAAAAAATCGATTCTATGTATCTAGGGGACTGTGTGTGGTAATGATGAACTTTCTCAGACTAGATTTGGCAGCAGGGGGCGTTTTTGGAGATGTAGGGCTGCTTGGGATGCAAGTTACTGCCATTTTCCAGCCTGTGAGTGCCTAGAAACCTATAAATACGACCCTTGCTTCACAATTTCAGACAGACTCAGAGCCTTGGTACATTCTCTCTCATCTAGAGAGACCTCTACGCAGAAATCACTAGAGAGAAAAGCTCTAGTTGGTTAATCAACGGATAAGAATTTATGGCACCTAAAAGGACCGAAGCCAATCCTACATCTGATGACGAGGACAGAGCTCTAAAAAGAACTAGAGCGTCGCATGATGATGAAGCTAGGCCTAGTAGTAGACCTATGGAGGAGAGTCTTCAGGTGCCAGTGCAGTAGCACATGGCCAATCAGTCCCAGGTGGGTTTCCCATTTTTCAATTAAATCTTTAAATAGTTTAAGTTCTTTTATAAGTTAGCATTGCATACGTAAGGAGTGAGTAAGAATCAGAAAAGGAATAGTTGGTCAAAAGGTAACTTCCAAGAAACCAACGTGCATTTGCTTATAAAGTAGGAAATAATTGTTTGGGTTAAAACTCGTTGATTTAGGAAAGATATGATTGATCATCCTTAAGATAGCTTGTCTCAAGACACCTCCGACTCCTTGGTGTAAATTGATGATAATGATGGCTTTCTAGCCACGGAAAAGGCGGTTACCCCCATGAACGATGAGTTTCTACTCCATGTCATGTCTTGATGTTTCTACATAAGTTAGGATACCGTTTTTTATCCTAGGGGAGCCGCCCGATTGTATGGGCAACTGGTTTGGTGTATGGGCACCCGAAACCTTGGGTGGGGGTTTATCCACTCCTAATTATGAATAACTTATGGGTGCCGTTTTTTCACCCTTAGGTGGTCTTGAGACAAGAAGAGTACTGGTCATGGTTATTATGGACAATGTTTTGATTGACAGTACCCTGTCTTAAGTTTAAAGATGTCTGTTTGCTAAAAGAATGTGTTCAATACTGTTTTCAAGGGTTGTTTTAATAAAAACCTGTTATGAAGGATAAAAGGAATCATTATTTTAATTATGATAAGAACGTGATAGTAATTAAATAACAAAAGAATCATGTGTGAGTGCAGGGTGGTAAGTGGAGATTGACTAAGGTTGTCAATCATGGATGGGTGGACCTGATTAGTCAGGTAACTATCCATCCCTGTGCACTAAACATTTAGAAAACTTCTTCACTTGGAAGAGGAGTCAACCAGCGGATGTGCCCTCACATCTATTAGGGGGAAAAAAGCGTTGGTTGAGGATACCTTAGCCCAATTGTGGCAGTTATAGGGCCGAAATAGTTTTTTTTGGACTTTTAGTACGTTGTCCCGTTTGCGCAACGAGACAGGACTAGGTCTTCTTCTAAGGCTATAGACCCAAGCCATTGTCAATGGTAAAGGTCTATTCCTTGGATTTTTCTTGTTTAGAGACTTTGATTGTTATCAAACCTAGAGATCTGTCAAGGATCCCATCCCGATCTTGGTATTGGCGGGTTGCGGATCTCACAAGTGGTATCAGAGCCTAGGTTTCACAGCTTGGGTTAGTTTGGAAACATTTCGTACTGTCTGAAAATTTAATATGATTGACTGTCATGCCAACGGTAGGACTAGGCAGGCATGGCCTTGGCAACATGCCGGACACACATGCAGTAAAGGGGTCTATATATGGAAGAGGACCAAGGGCCTATATATAGGATGGTTGGGAGGTTATTCGCATGTCTGTCTACCTTGTGGTCTCACATTGGTATCAGAGCTCAAGGATGGAGGAGGGGGGAAGGAGATTGGCATGCATGGTCTTGCTCTCTCTCTCTCTCTCTCTCTCTCTCTCTCTCTCTCTCTCTCTCTCTCTCTCTCTCTCTCTCTCTCTCTCTCTCTCTCTCTCTCTCTCTCTCTCTCTCTCTCTCTCTCTCTCTCAGGTCGAGCCATCAGGTCGTGGAGACAGGAGCTCGTGTAGATTCGGCATGGCAGAACCGTGGGCAAGGTCTCAACAGGAGCTCGTGCAGATTTGGCAGGGCAGAGCCGTGGGCAAGGTCCCTTGGCAACGGAGGACGGTTGGTCAGTGTGCACACCCACTTAAGGGAGGAGGAAGGCCGTCATGGATCTACATGGAATCGCTGGTTTGCGGGCTTGAAGGGTGCGCACCGAGCAAGAGAGTAGAACTTGTTTCTGCTACATTTCAAACCAGGGCTTGTTGCATGCACGATCTCCTTCCCTTGCCTCTGCGCAGCGGCCACCATAGCTGTTAAAGTTATTTTCATTTATCTATTTTTATGTTCCTCTCAAGTGGGTGCCCAATTTCCAGCCCTAATTCCATCCAAAGGGCGCCTTCCCACCAAGACTTTGAGTTGCAAGCTTATACTAGGATGCACCGTAGAAATCGTGCTACGAGCTTATACCATGATGGGTTGTCGTGCTGTGACACGTACATAGTGGGAACGCATGCTACAAGATCTATCTTGTAACTTTTTAGATACATAATTATCTTTCCTGTAATGTACATATGCATATTTAACTATAATAATAAGCCTTCTATCTCATCCTATTATTTTTCTCAAGGGTAACCTATCCTTACTTTACCATCAGAAAATACTATGGGAAAAGCTCAATAGCTCCGCCTCTTTAACTTGGGGCAAAAAGCATTGATTCTTTATTTCTACTATCTCATTATCATCTCACACCCTAGCTAGATCCTATATCTAGGGTAAACTCCAATATATATATATTCTATGTATTTTTTATACTTTTCTTATATTTCTTTTTAAATAGCTACTAGGAGGGAATCAAATCCTAGTGGGACACTAGGTGGTATGATTTCAAAGATACACTTATTTTAATGCATTATTGCAAGCATGATTACAAAACTTTGTCACGGAGCAATGTCATGCTTTCATATGGCATGAGGTGTCCTTTGGAATTAAATGAAAGTCTAGGCTAAGGGGACCACGGGAAGACTTTTGCTGCAAGAAATGGACCCTATTTTGATGAATTTTTTACACAAGGTTCCAATCTGAATTGGAAAATGATTTTAAATGAAAATCATAGCTAATAAGCTGAAGTTTCTGCCCATATTTTTACATTTTTATTTGGAGCCACGGTTGAGGAGATATGATCAAAATACTGGACCCCAGTCTGCCCACATCATGCAGGGACAGCTCATTTCCAACTTTTCCAATTCCTATTCACACTAGCTCTTCTCTTCTTGTGTAAACCATTGGGGGTTCCCTTCACCTATAAAAGGGGACCTCTTCTTCCTTGAAAATAAACTCAAGCATTCAAGCCATTGATGAGAGGAATTCTTGAGGGAGTGAGTAGTAATGCCTAATTGTATTTAGCCCCATTAACATAAGCCCAAGCCTACACTTTCTCCTAGAGGAAGACTAGCCATTCTTGTACGCTATCCTTGGAAGATCAACTCTAATCAAAGAAGGTGTTGTACTTGGTGTATCAATCAACGTTGAATTCTCCCCTCTTCTCTCTCTCCCATCAATAATGGTCTCTCTCCCATCAATAATGGTGCCGAAGGGTTTCAAGTAAGATGTGTTCTACATTGGATCTAATCTCATCTCCTTAACCAAACCTATCTCTCTCATTCTTAGTAATTCATCCTCTCTAGGTTCTCTTTGCTACAGGTACATCTCTCCCCGCAGTATCCTTATTGCCTACGGGCAAGAATAGGGCTTGGGAGGGAAACTTCTCATCTCTTCACTTCTCTCATATCTACATTTCTCACATACTATCCTAGATGAATAACCCACATGATGATCATTTCTATCGCTTTCACTCTGTACGATCTATTAGAATTAACGTATGGATTAACCGAAAAATACACTTTCAACAACGTATAGTGTTTCTCTTTGGCCCAGAAAGGCTTAATGAAATACTTCTATCACCGGATCCCATCATACTACCTCTCATAGACTATGACTTTTCTCTTGACGTAAGCGTAGTTATCTTGCTATGAACCAAGAGGATTTGTACACACAATTAATCCCAATCACAAGACAAAATATATATATTATGGTAAGCACAAAACTACAATTCCAAAGAACAATTCGTAGCCTATTTGGTCAGCCAAGATTGAATGCCATTAACTCATCTATTAACCCTTTCATATTACCCATGATACGATATGACCATAGCCTTGATGTTTTCATTTTCGTATTGTTTTGACATTCTCTTTTGTGTTCTTTCTTTGTGTGTATGAGTGCAAGAGAGAAAGAGTGAGTCTTCTTTGATTGCACTTCTTTCCAAACCCTAGTCTTCATGGCATCTATGGTTTAACTCCTTCATATAGTTTTTGTTGAGTTCTCTCACAAACTCTCACAGCCATAAGCCCGGTGCTTTCCTGGCAAGACCGCAAATTTCTCGACAGCGTTGCAGCATTCAAGATGCGTGCTTATGCCATGATGCATTGCAGAATTCGAGATGTGAGCTTATGCCATGCACCACGGAATTTGTTTTTTGTGCCCTCAATAACGGACCATGATTTGTTACACAAACTAGGGGCGTAGTACTCCACCACGTTGCATTCGACGACCATGAAAGCATGGCACATCAAGGAAGGCTCTATGGTCATGTTTTTGACTTTCCCCGGAGTCGATAGTGGCAGTTATATGGTCATGTTTTTGAGTTTCCCAGGAATCAATGGTGAAGAAAGTGTTGAACCTCGGACAGGCACACGAACGGATTCTCAAGTTTCCAATTTCACACTCTTGCAATTTTCATAGCTTTATGTATACAATTGAATTGTAAGAGTATGTTCTTATGTTAATCTCGGCCATGGTGCCCTGAGTGATTACCTACGGGTCCAGTATGATCAAGCTCAACCTATTACATCCAATTTTGGTAGTCATTACCATGATTTGAACTAAGGAGCATGGCTCTGATAGAGATCACTTCTACACGGGTTTCTACGAGGCACGGTTGTCTAGTAGTAGCAATAACTCACGCATGGCATGTGCCTTCTAAGGCATCAATGATTGGCATGTCTGACCATTAATTCAATTCTAAGAAGCAGGCAATCTGAAATGGTGAATTTGAATCCATTGGCACCCATGTCTATTGAACCAACCATCAGTATCTGGAAAATCATTTCTTGGTTTTCTTCTTGCTGGCAACTCATCCGATTCTACGACGGCAAGCTTCGTCGACAGGTATACTTAATGAGGTAAGCAGTTGATATTTGTTTACTGAGCATGTGCTTGATAACTATGGTATGCAATGGGAGTCTATGATTGCTCTTAGCTATCATTCATAGACTCAAGTATGTACAAGATGCACATACTTTGCACATATAATTCTATTTTTCTAGCAGATCTACAAGTAGACAAGTGTATTTTTTGTGAATAATTGACACGGTCAACTTTATTTTGCTGTTGAGGGAAGAAAGGCTTCTAGTTCGGCATTTTGCATTGCAATTTTCCCATCTGGCACATGCTATGAGCATAAAAACTTGAAGGAATTTATCAGTTTGTCTGCGTGTTATTTCATTACATGCAAAGAGGGTGTATATGATATACGCGACAACTCTCTCTCGCGTAGTAGCTATGGCTATGAGCCATCCTCCAACGAGTTTGTCCTTCAAAATTTCAAGACAACTGGTTACAGTAGGATGACCAGGTTAGACAATTTTACGTTTTGCTTATTTTTCCATGTTTTCACATTTCTTTTGGAACATATTGTATGGTGCAAAGCACAGTGCTTTGACAGTTTCACATGAAGCACGGCTTGTAATGTGTACACCGATACAGCCCAATGACTTCAAACCAAGGGCATTGTTATACACGATTTTGGAGCTGGTAAATACGGATATCTGCTCCCATTTTCTGTGTGGCAACATCAAGTTAGGATGTCTCCCTAGCAGTATAGGCTACTGTGCAAGGCCTTTTGTTTTGTCTCTCACTTTTGTGGCCATTCCTCTCAGCAAGGGTTTACAATTCTGCATGCAAGGTATGCTAGCTAGGTGGATTTAATTCTACCAAGTCAAAAATTACGCTTCCGCTCTCTCACTCGCAACTCTATCAAGGGCACGATAAGTGATGGATTGTTTAACATGATTCTTGGTTGCTTTCAACACACAACGGCACTAAAAAGAGCCTAAAACTTGGACTTGATTCACAGGAAAAGTGACCTATTCAAGTTATCCTTGTACACTCACGACCCCATACAAGGTAGCAGGGTCAAGATTTGACTTGTGTCTTCTGTTGCCTCTCTCAATGAGAGTGTCATACAGATAGATTGTTGTATGCTTATAGAATAAGCTGCAACCAAGGTATAAGATGCACACAAACACACGGATTGGGTACACACTACAATAGGTTAAGAAACCTTCCTCAACCCAGCATACTATCTCTTTTCCTTGTTATTTCTCTTGAAGACTAATAAAAACTTTTTAAGAAGCTTTTGATACATGTTTCACTTGTAAGTCAGCCTGAACCAAGATGCTTTAACTTTCAGCCTAGCAAGTGGCCAAGATGCCACCCAAATTAGCAATGTCGGTTCGTTGATTGAACACTCATTGACACAAGGGCTATGAGCCACACAGGCTGGCTAAGAACCATTGTCAGATCTAGGGTAAGACCCAACTGTTGGCATTCCTTGGGTGATTGTTCTCCAGCTTGAATAGATCTACCCAGTGGACTCCCCATCGTATTCATGGCCAAGCAAGAGTCTTGCCATTACATATGTTTTTGAGTATTTTGTCAGCACTACATTATTTGGGGTGACAATTGAGTTGAGTTTTTGATGAACTTACACTCGCATAGGCTCATCTATACCACGGCGTATAGATGCAGCAAGCATTTCCAACATCATGGCTATCCCTAACAGCTAGGGGTTCTACCCTGAGTGGATCTTCCGTTTTCTCTATAGCACTAGGCGTGCATATAAGAGAACAGTTTTGTGGTATGACCACATATGTGATTCCAAAATCACACAATACATGTTGATGGTCATTTTTGGACACCTTCACATTTTGTTTTTCAAGAAACACTATCTACCACGGGATAGTCAAAAAGTACTTTCCAACCTTTCACCAAGGGGGTTGGTTTTGCAAGCTATACCCAAGGGTTAGGATTGCCATGGCAACACCCAGGGTCACAAGTTTCATTTCTTTATCTTCACTAATCTCTAATTTTAGTGATTAACAGGTCAAAGAAATTTAGATATGGTACGCTTACAGGTTGAGGAATGTACTTGAATTCCGGGTAAGTATCAGGTATTTTCTACCTCACTGTAAGTATATGCTTTTTGGGTTTATTTTCCTTTCTAATCAAGTTTGATTAAGTTCTGTCAAAGGGATGTTTGAGCAAGAAGGATTTCATCCAGCTTGCTCTTTAGCCACGTGACAAGGTCATGTAAGAGCATAGCATTTTGAGAAAATAGTGTCATTTTCTCTTTTCCATGTTCATCAAGATACTGTGATAGGATTTGACTCTTACTGAAACAGTTACAGACCTACATGATACGGTTCTATCTGGCACATGTTTTTGCCTGGGATACAACATAGTCTAGGAACTCAAGGAGTTCATTTTAGCCAGTGTGGAGCATTATAATGAGGGTCCCTCTCACTCGCATCGCAGAGCGTCTGTAGTTACCTCCACACACAAGTACAAGCTCATACTTGATGGATGTCACTTTTCTTGATATCCTTCTTTGAGACATATTCCACATGTGGAGAATATGAGTCTTTGGGACATACACTGGCGCCTAATTCCTAATGATGTGTCGCGACGAAGTCCCTAGGTGCTGGTCACATCCGTTTGTTTGACCATTTGGAGCACACAATATCAGGAACAATTTCAGTGGCCAAAAATTGTCGAGTACTAAGTACAGACTTGTTGCATTACAAGTGTTGTGCAACCACGCCGTAGCGGATGGTTGTTTCTACAAATAGCCAAGTGTGCTATATTAATGATAATGTCTCATGGTTGGTACCTAGGTGTGACTGAGTTCTCACATTTTGTTATGGTCCAAATTTTTTTGTAAGGCTTTCATGTACGTACCACTTACTCCACACTGGCTAAACCGACCTCCTTGAGTTCCTATACCATGTTGTATCCCATGTGACAACATGTGCCAAATCAAACCCTACATGTGGATTCATAACAGCATAATGCAAAAAAATATATGGGACACGACGGCCCAAAATGCTTTGATTCCCATCATTCTGTACATGGTAGACTATGTTGGTTATTGTTACCTGTTAGTTGAGTAGTTTCTACAAAGGGTCTTACCAAGGGGTTTGACTACGTAGATTCTAACCAACGGGTTTGGATTGTGAAGGCAACACCCAAGGTTTCCACTGCAATGTTGCTTGGTTTTTTCACAGGTGAGTGACGTGCTCCTCTGCATTTAAATACGGGTAAGTAAACATTAAGTTCAACTCTCCAGGTACGCATCTATTGATTTGGTGTTATTCCATTTTTTAGTATGTTTTGCTTGGGTTTTTCAAGTCGTATAAATACGCTTGAATGTTTCAAATACATGCCAAGGGAATGTTGAAACAAAGCATTTCGGGTCGTCGTGTCCCATATATTTTTCTACATTATGCTATTATGAATCCACGTGTAGGGTTCGATTTGGCACATGTTGTCACATTGGATACAACATGGTCTAGGAACTCAAGGAATTCGGTTTAGCCAATGTGGAGCAAGGCTAATGAGGGTCCCTCTCACTCCCGTCGTAGATTGTTTGCAGTTACCTCCACACACAAGTACATCTTGTACTTGTAGGATGTTCTTTTTTCAGACATCCTTAGTTGAGACATATTCCACATGTGGCGAATATGAGTCTCTGGGACTGGCACTGGTGCCCCCTATTTCAAGTATGTGTCACGACAAAGTCCCTAGGTGTATGGTCAAATTTCTTTTCTAGACCATTTTCAGCACGACGTATTAGGAACATTTTAGGTGGCCAAAAATTTTCGGATACTTAGAATGACTTGTTCATGTACAAGTACTGCTAAACAAAATTACAGATGGTTGTTTATACATATAGCAAGGCTCGGAGTTGTTAATGGGAAAGTTTCATTGTTTGTCCCTAGAAGTGACTAATGTTTCACCTTCTATTATGGTTCAAATGTTTCAGCAAGGCTTGCAGCGGCGGACGGTATATAGTTTCTTTTCAGCACTATTTACATGTTCATGAGAATGTCTCATGGTTGGTACCTAGGTGTGGCTAGGTTGTCATATTCTGTTATGATCCAACTTTAGTTGTCAGGCTTTCCTGTATGTACCATGGAAAGTCCCATCATGGAATTGCGGTTCGGATATGTTTGTGTTAAATGCATGCACACTAGGTGTTATGGGGCCTAATGGAATTGCGGTTCAGATATGTTTGTGTTAAATGCATGCACACCAGGTGTTATGGGCCCTAGTGTTTAACACAAATTTATTTGGAGCGGCATACGAATTCATGGACTTTATTCTTTTGCACCCTTTTGCACTGCCCATGCAATCTCTCTTGCAGATTTAGTATGAGTTTACACCCTGCCATACAAGGTATTGGCTCATGATGGGTATCCGTGGTGGGATGTCTAAACTCTATGAGCCTACTCCAGTTCAACCCGCTTTCAACCTAGTTGGTTGTCTCCACTCCATATCAAAATATATGGCTGGATACTCAATGGTTGAGTCCTAGTTTATCATCGGTCGTGGAAGACTGTCTCTAAGTGGTTGGGGAAAAATACCTCACTCTTATTGTTGCTACTTTTTGCGAAAGGATTTGCTAAGAGCATACATTAGCACAACGCATTTTGAATGGGCAATTCTCTCCCTATTCTAGAATTTACTTACATAAGGTTTTCAACTTTGAACACCTCATGTGGTGGGGTTGGAAACCGTTTCCATAGTTTCATAAGTCAAGGACTTAATAGGTGTGCTGACAAAGTATGTTGGCAGGTAACCTTCATTAGGGGTGAACATGTAGTTTTGTGTGTTCCAAAATGTCAGAAGTCTGACATAAGGACACACCCTATTCTACTTCTTAGTAGCTATGAGCTTTTTAAGATACTCACACGAGTTGGAAATCTGGCTCACAACTTCATGGAAAGTTGTGCCAAGGTTTTCTTGCATTATTCCAGTACCTTCAGAAGATCTGAAAACTGGTTATGCCTTTGGACAACTCTTAGTTGTGGTTACTCCTTCACAGTACTCAAGTGAGTTATAAATGGAGTTACCATTTAGACCCAAGTGCTTGCAAAAGGACAACAATGTTGAAAATCAAGATGTTGCTCTTGGTTTCATTGAACCTCCTCACTGCATCAAGTATCAGTTGGCTCACGTATGGGATGCCAACACGAAAAACATCAGTGTTCTTACGAAGATACTACCACTTGTGTTTTCAAGGACGAAAACGCTTCTCCAAGGGGGAAGTAATGTCAGGACAAGGATCCTAAGACTAGGGGGTCAGGGACCTGAGCCAGGGGCTCGAACTGGACCACTGTGGACTGGGGATCCATATTATGGCTAGGGCTAGGAGCCAAACTAAATATAGGGTGGTAGGGCGGTGGATCTAGTATCACAGACACCTAGGCCTTTCAAATGTCAGAACAAGGATCCTAAGCCTAGGGGGTCAAGGACCTGAGCCAGGGGCTCGGACTGGACCAGTCAGGATTGGGGATCTATATTATGGCTAGGGCTAGGAGCCAGTCTATATATAGGGTGATAGGGTGGTGGATCCGATATCACAATCACCTAGGCCTTTCACTGGTATCAGAGCAAGGTGGGAGAAGGAAGAGGGGAGATGGAGGTCTCACATGGAGTTTTGCATGCTCTCTCTCTCTCTCTCTCTCTCTCTCTCTCTCTCTCTCTCTCTCTCTCTCTCTCTCTCTCTCTCTCTCTCTCTCTCTCTCTCTCTCTCTCTCTCTCTCTCTCTCGTCATGGAGAGCAAGTCGAGGAGGAAGATTTGAGGGTCACGCAGGAATTTTCCCCTGAGGAGGGCTGAAACAGCGGTGGTGGGAATACCCACTTGCAAGGAACACAAGCTCGAGGTCAACCACCACAAAAATGCAGGTAGCTCGGCTCACAGAGTTTGCTACAATGGGGGAGATTTTTCAACACATGGGCTTAAGCCCTCGTGGTCTGCAGGTGACGCCATCATCCTCTCCTTCCTTGCACTGTAGACCCGCCATCGCCATGTGTTTTCTCACGGTGGCTTACACATGGTGGGCACCCTAAGGGTGTCCTAAGGTCACCCTAAGGGCCTTATCCCACAGCAATTCCTCGGAAGGACAATCCTGTTACCTTGGGCTGCATGCAAGGTCGTAAGGGCAGTGAAGGACAATCCTGTTACCTTGGGCTGCATGCAAGGTCATAAGGGCAGTGAAGGACAATCCTCTTATCTTGGGCTGCCATGGTTTGCGGAAATTTTGATAGAGCAATGAGCTTGTTAAGGCATGCAAGCAAAAGGTGAGTCTATCTGACATTGTGAAGGTTTTGCGGAAGATCACAATATGCACGAGATCTATCAGCTATGTTGTAACATTTAATGGCTTAAAATCTTATGTGTAGCGGAAATTAGCATGAACATAGTGGGCATTTCATTAGAATAGATTCCTAATGAGAATTACAAGAGTGCTTGGGTTAAGAGAGAGCAACAAAAAGCATAACACCTAGTTAGATAGCATCGACAATACTTTCAAAAGAGAGAGAAATTAAACTATTGACAACAGTTGAGGACCGGATTTGCATGGAGCCGGTCCCCCCTCCAAAAGGCTTTGTATTATGGTTTCTCCCATCAAGAGAGACATTGTACAATACAATTCTTTGTGTTCCTTCAAGACTAGCTAGTGCAATGAAGATGGAAGCTTCATACACCATGCAAAACACTTAATCAAACACAACTTGAATTATCCCCGTTCTCAGACCCAAGACCTCACACACCTTCGAAGATGGTGAGAGCTAGCAGGGTATGAGAGTAGATTGAGAGGAAAAAGGAGTATCTTACGAGAAAGATGTACATCTCCTCACATAATCACTCATATTAGCATAGCTTAGCTTAGTAATTAGCTTGGTAGAGGAGATGAGCATGCATTGAAGCTTGGCTCTTGGTTGGATTTGCATCCACATGCCAAGAGAGTGTTGATGTAGGCTTCTATCTCACAAGCTTGGAGTAGGTGATGAGCTCTCCATTAAAGCTTGGGAGGAGATAGAGTATTCTTCCTTCACACATGGTCAAGTGTGAGTGTGTGTGTGTCAATGCCAAGCAAAAATCAGCCCTCTCTCTCTCTTGGGCGAGCCCTAGCTGCTAATTAGGTCTGGCTTTTGCCTCATTGGACCTCCCCAGGTCAAGCCAATAGGAATTAAACAGCATAAGTGATAGCCTTCAGACATGTGTCCCCCTTTCCCCTTTTGTGAGAGCTTTAGATAATTAAATAATTAAACAAAACTCTCATTGGATCCCTTTGTCTCCTGGCCAATAGGAATCAGGCAAGCCATGAGGCTTCTGAATGCTCATTGGACCCTTTGGGAGACTGCCCAATAGTCTTCTAGGAGACTTATTTCTCATTGGTTTCTTTTATTAAATGTTTTTAACTTAATTAAACTACATTTACTCTAGCTTAATTCTCATTGGTCCACTTCAAGGGTCTTCCAATAGGAACTGGGCACACCTTGTGGGCATCTGGCCTAGGAAGCTGACATGTGTCCCTCATTCCCTTTGTGTAAAGGGAGCCTGTGTGTGTGTGTGTGGCTTTCTCTCTCATCCCCTAGCTTTGGGGCTCGCCCCCTCCCATGTAGGGATGTGCAAAGACTTTTAGGGCACACACAAAGCATCCAATTTTCCCTAGGGTTGACCTTTGGACTCAACGTTTGAATTTTGGAACCTTAGCATTTTGCAAGTCTTAATGGGCTGAACCTTAGGGTCTTTTTGGCCCATTGTTTCACATGGCTCTTTTGCAGATGGCCCCCCCTTTGGATCCCTATTTTCCCTCCTTTGGATCCCTACTGTGGCCGGTCTGCTAGCTTAACCAATATTCTAGCTTTTTCTCCCTTGGCACTTCCCCACATTAAATGATCAGTTTAATATGAGAAAATCATTTAGGAGAATTAGATATTGATTATTATGACATATGTAATGTTCTCGCAACTACCATCAGCAAGGCCGTTTGGGTGGAAATTCTACAATTTACATGGGTAACAAATTACAAGTTGAACAACGGTTTTTAGAGGAGTCTCAATGAGCAGTTCTTGTCTTGTGAAGTCGACCATGAGTATGGCCATGCCGAGATTTTCCATGCATGGAATTTCTGAAAATACTCATCATGGCCATGCAGCTAGCAACGTAAGTCGGCACAAGCTAGTAATGAGGTATGCATTCGTTTTTGAAGTTGTTTGGCAAATTTGTTTGAACATGCTAAGTGATTCTTGTCCCAGCAAGGCTGGTGTACAAGTGATCAATCTCCATTCATTTGTATAGTTTTTCTAGCATGAATGATCATCACTTGCACATACTTTGAAATTTAAATAACATTTCAGGCAAGCAAGGCGTACATTGCCTTCTATCAAGGCTTGCATGCAATCGAGGGGAGTGCACTTTTGGCACTCCAAGCACAAGCACAGCTTATGACAACTGTTTTAAGCATTACAATTTAGTTAACATCGAACCAATGCTTAACCTACCAACATGACTCAAGCATGGCGTGAGTACCTGCAGTCCTAATTTGTTGCACGGATCAATAGCAGTTCACTTCTGATGCCCATGGAATCTCAAGGAGATTGGCACACCCTGTGGCTTGACTTCATGAAGGGTGCACAGAGCTCAGCATGGCCGACTTCTTGTCACTGCTTTCAGAAGCCGGCAAAGATGCTCGCCACACGGCACTAGCCAATTTCAATTGTAATTGCTTGACAAGGTCAATTCTCGTTTGCCAAAGAGGACAAAGACCCTAAGACCCCCCTAGATACCCAACAAAGATAGTATAAAGAGTGCAATAGGTACCCGAAAACCCGATGAGATAGATGAATCTAGGAAAAATAGTGTGTTGAGTATCTTCTGCCAGGGGGCACTGGAGTGGCTGGGATATAAATGAGAGAGACCCTCGAGGAGGATACAAACCTTCAATTTTCAATAAATTTACAATGTGTAGTGGTGGCCAACTTTATGCTATGCTATATGAGAGCATGTGTTGTGTTTTTCTCTTTTTGTACCATCTATCAGAGGTATGGTTTCTTTTAGAAATAGACTCGGCCACCACACTTCGTCTTCGATGGTATTCGCAATCTTTGAGGTGGTTTGCACTTTAAACTTTGATGCTTTGAGAATTGCAGCTTGTATTCAACTTTTCAATATAATGGTACTCTCTCTCTCACTAAATATGTCTTGCTCACACATGCAGGCACCCTCTCTCACTCTCTTATTTCCCTCTCTCCCGTTTGTCTTTGAATGCAACCTCTCTATCTCCTTTTAATTACCCTTTGTTTTACTCTCTACCTGATTCCCAACCCACAGATTCTCTCTCTCTTTCTCTCTATCCTCCTTTCAAACCCTCTTAGTGATATCTCACTCTCTCTTTCCTATGGACCCCCCTTTGGTGAGTTTAGTAGCTCAAATATGGTTAATTTAATATCAAGGGAAAAAAAACCTATTCCCCTATCGATCTGCAGATAGGCGACTCACTCTCGCACTTCTTCCTCTCGTTTCTACTCGACAGCGAGCGGTTCTTTCTCTTGCTTTGATCTAAAGTACGGCCGGCCGCCTTCGGCGGCCTCTCTCTCTCTCTCTCTCTTTATCGCGTGCAAACGGGCTTTTTTTAGATTTGGACTTTAGCCTTCAGGTTGCAGATTGCGACACGTGTAAAGGGCTCCCCCTTCCGCCATATTATGTTAGTAGATGAGAGGAACCCTCTCTCCTCTTTGATTTGCTACAGTCCGCAAAGTAGCAAGCCTCACTCTCTGTCCCAATCTCTCTCTTTGATTCTTGGCTACACAGATATCCTCTCTCTCTTTATTCAAAGCTATAGGGAGATACTGTGTGTGTGTGTGTGTGTGTGTGTGTGTGTGTGTGTGTGTGTGGCTCTGGCTCTGCTTCTTGCAACAGTGAGCATTTGAGCATGTGACAATGAGAATTTATTTGATTTTGCTTTGGTTCTTGCGACAGTGAGAATTTGAGCATTTGATTGCTTTGGTTCCCTACGACAGTGAGCATTTGAGTAGATGATTTCGATCTCGTTCCCTGCCAGAGTGAGCATTAGAGCATTTGATTTTGGGAATTTGGAAAGAATGTTCTCACCAAAGCCACCTCCAACAAGTGAGAATATGGCGACCAATAGCCCAAAAACACCGGGGAGAGCACGGGCTAGATTTCCACTTTCCTAGCAGCCCCGAGCAAGACAGATCACATCCGACAATTGCAAGCTGCCCTCGACATAGTCATGGAAGAAAACCGCCACCTCAAAGTTCACCTTAGCACGCTCGAGGCACGATTTGACTCCATGGTCGGCCTCACAATAGACAAGGTGAAGGAAGTCGAAGAAAAAGTCACTCAAGCTCATGCGATCGCACTCGCCAAAGTGGAAACTTGTGTGAAGACAGAACTGTGGGAACGTCACCTTCAAGAAGAGAATGCCCTCAAGCTTCGCATTGGAGGGCTGCCCCAAGCATGGGACGAGTGCAAACAAGACTTCTACAAATTAATTGACCTTCTCAACGAGACTCTTAAACTGATCCATGTCGACTATGATGTGGTAGAATGTATCGTCAGTAAGTTCAACTCCAAGTGCACACCCAGTGGACATGCCATTCTTGAGTTCAAAGACAAGGAGGAACGGCTCCGACTACTCCAGCAATCGCGTCTCCTTAGAGACATCGAGTTTTGGATAGCTGAAGAACTCACCCCGATACAAATCAAGCACAAAGGTGAAGAGCTAAAAAAAGTATGTGAAACACGAGCCAAAGGCAAGTGGGCAGTATACTGTGGAGGAAAGGCCATCATCCAGGAGTTTTGAACCCCTAAACCGGACCCTCCCCCTATCCCATAGGACCCCCCTTAGGCTTTGTTTTGTTTTTCTTTTGATGGACCCTCAGTCCCTAACTGATATGTATTGATTGCCCTCACTTAGAAGATGTGGTTGTAATGTTTTGTTTCTGGTCCCATGGGTCATATCTGACCTCCGTGGATGATAGTTTGATCTCTCTCTCTCTCTCTCTCTCTCTATATATATATATATATATATATATATAATTTATTTTTAATCTATCTATTTATCTATTTAAGTGGAGTGCACAGACGCACACACTGACATACACGAATGCTCTCAATGCAATGGTGCTCAGAGCATGCTTTATTAAGCAGCCAACCTAGGAGAAATTGGCACATCTCCTCCTCTTCTCTCGACGAGCAGGCACCAACAAAAGACACAATTTCATCTTCTCCTTTTTTATCATGCTTTTAAAGTTTCAACCTTAGACCTTTGTAATTTTTATGACTACCCCAAAGTATTTTGGCACCGATGCAAACAGAAACACAGCCTGGTACCAAAATGTTTGGAGCCGGTGCTTGGCACATTATTTGCCAATGTCGTCGACTTTTAAACGTTTTTTTCTCTTAGAATTTGCAAGTCGGTAAAAACCTTTTTCTTGACCAAGATAAAGTGTGCTAATTTTAAGCAATCATGGTATAGGTGGTTATGAGATGGATGCAAACAAGTGAAACAATGTGGAAATGCAATACGTGTGCATATAAAAATACATGCAATGGTGCAATGGTATAGAAATATAAACACGATATGTGCTCTAAAAATAATGCAACAGTGGTGTCCTACGAGGAAAGCTAGCCTTCTAGTGTGAACCCAAAATTTCCGGTTAGATTGGTGCCTTATCCATTGGGCTACATAATCATAAGCAAGTGGCTAGGGTCAATAGTAAGAAAAGTGAAATCAGAGAGGTGAATAAGTCTACGAGTCATAGATAAAATGAGGGAACCAAAAGTGGTAGGGTGGGTGGACCATAGAGTCCTAAGGTGACTACTTAACCCCTCTATTCCCAAGCAGTTAACATTTTGAAACCTATCCCCAAGGGTCATCATGGGTGGACAAGGATGTCACAAAGGAACTGTCAAAATTTTGGGTGAAGGATCTAGATAGGGCCATCAAAGCAATGGAATCTGCAACACGATTATCTTGATGAGGCAAAAAGGTAAGGGTGGAAGAGGTAAAATGGGTGAAGAGGTTACTGGCTAAAAGACTGTAGTAGTTCATGAAAGGGTGAACGGTGCGGGCATGGTCATGAAACTGGTGTAGCACAAGCTGTGAATCTCCATAAATATGGACATTTGCTGCTCCCACAAAAGTACCTAGGGGATTCACTTTATATAAAAAATAGGACGCCACCCGCGAGCGAAAAACCTTGATAAAACCCCTATATACTACTCATATTAGGGAATATGACCCCCTTTCTATGCTTATACAACAATCAATGAAGAAAACTATCATACCCCTATCTTACATATAAAATATAGGTCTCACATGATCTGAGAAAAACTAGTAAAAGAGTGTGTAGCATAGTGACTAGCAACATACTAAGGAACCACTTCTGTTGATAACTAGATGTACCCTCTGTGAGATCCCCAACCCACCAATACCAATATCGGGATGGGATCCTTGATAGGTCTTTAGGTCTAATAAAAATAAGAGTCTCTAAATAAGAAAAATCCAAGGAATAGACCTTTACCATTGACAATGCCTTGGGTCTATAGCCTTAGAAGAAGACCTAGTCCTGTCTCGCAGTAGAAACGGGACAACGTATTAAAAGTCCAAAAAAACTATTTCGGCCCTATAACTGCCACTATTGGGCTAAGGTATCCTCAACCAACGCTTTTTCCCCCCTAACAGATGTGAGGGAATAGCCGTTGGTGGACTCCTCTTCCAAGTGAAGAAGTTTTCTAAACGTTTTAGTGCGCATGGATGGATAGTTACCTAACTAATCAGGTCCACCCGTCCATGATTGACAACCTTAGTCAATCCCCACTTACCACCCCGCACTCACACATGATTCTTTTGTTATTTAATTACTACCATGTTCTTATCATAATTAAAATAATGATTCCTTTTATCTTCCATACCAGGATTTTATTAAAACATCCCTTGAAAACAGTATTGAAAACATTCTTTTAGCAAACAGACATCTTTAAACTTAAGACAGGGTATTGTCAATCAAAACATTGTCCATAATAACCATGACCAGTACTCTTCTTGTTTCAAGACCACCTAAGGGTGAAAAAACGGCACCCATAAGTTATTCATAATCAGGAGTGGATAAACCCCCACCCAAGGTTTCGGGTGCCCATACACCAAACCAGTTGCCCATACAACCGGGCGGCTCCCCTAGGATCAAAAACGGTATCCTAACTTATGTAGAAACATCAAGACATGACACGGAGTAGAAACTCATCGTTCATGGGGGTAACCGACTTATCCGTGGCTAGAAATCCATCATTATCATCAATTTATACCAAGGAGTCGGAGGTGTCTTGAGACAAGTTGTCTTAAAGATAATCAATCATATCTTTCCTAAATCAACCAGTTTTAACCCAAACAATTATTTCCTACTTTATAAACAAATGCACGTTGGTTTCTTGGAAGTTACCTTTTGACCAACTATTCCTTTTATGATTCTTACTCACTCCTTACGTATGCAATGTTAACTTATAAAAGAACTTAAACTATTTAAAGACTTAACTGAATAATGGAAAACCCACCTGGGTGTAAGAACTAGGGAAAGCTAGACCTGAGATCCTCCTCCCAACCCCCCATAATATAGGCCCTTGCCCTAGACGGATCCCCTGTCCACACTGTCAAGCCCGGCCCCTGGCCAAAGTCCATGACCATCCTAGTCCTTAGGTTACAGGACCCTTGTCCTGACATTACTCCCCCCTTAAGGAAGAGTTTTCTTCCTCGAAAACACTAGTAATATCTTCTTAAGAATACTGATGTTTTCTTTATTGGCGTCCCATACGTGGGCCAGTTGTCTGTATGTCCGATAATTGATGCAGTGAGGAGGTTTAATTGAAACCAAGAGCAACATCTTGATTTTCAACATTGTTGTCCTTTTGCAACCATTTGTATCGAATTGGTAACTCAATTTGTAACTTACTTGAGTACTGGAAAGTAATAACCACAACTAAGAGTTATCCAAAGGCATAACAAGTGTTCAGATCTTTTGAAGGTACTGGAATAATGCAAGAAAACCTTGGCGTAACTTTCCATGCAGTTGTGAGCCAGATTTCCTACTCGTGTGAGTATCTTGAAAAGCTCATAACTATTGAGGGATAGAATAGGGAGTGTCCCCTTGTCAGACTTCTGAATAGTTTGGAACACAAAGAACTACATGTTCATCCCTAATGAAGGTTAATTGCCAACATACTTTGTTAGCACACCTAGTAAGTCCTTGAATTATGAAACTATTGAAACAATATCCAACCCCACCACAATAGGTGTTCAAAGTTGAAATCCTTACTTAAGCAAATTCTAGAATAGGGAGAAAATCATCTATTCAGAAATGCGTTGTGCTAACGTATGCTCTTAGCAGATCCTTTAGCAAAAGAAATATTTGTAAGTTTCCCATCCAACACGAAATGAATAGCAGCAGTAAGAGTGAGGTGCTTTTCCCCAACCACTTATTGCAGACAGTCTTCCATGACTGTCGATAAACTAGGACTCAATCATTGAGTATCCAGCCATATATTTTATATGGAGTGAAGTCAACCAACTAGGTTTGGACTGGAGTAAGCTCCTAGAGTTTAGACCATCCAACCACAGACACCCATTCTGAGCCAGCGCCTTGTATGGCAGGGTGTAAACTCATAATAAATCTGCAGGAGAGATTGCACATGCAATGCAAAAAGGTGCAGAGAGAATAAAGTCCATGATTGGCATGCCACTCCAAATAAATCAGTGTTAAACACTAGGGCTCATAACACCTAGTGTGCATGCATTTAACACAAATTTATCTAAACCGCAATTCCATGACGAGACTTTCCATGATACGTAAGTGAAAGCCTTTCAACAAGAGTTGGACCATAACAGAATGTGAAAGCTCAGTCACACCTAGGTACCAACCATGAGACATTCTCAGTAACTTAGCATACTTGGCTATATGTAGAAACGACCCTCGATTAAGGTGGTTTCACAGCACTTGTCATCGCAACAAGTCTGTACTGAGTACCCGACAATTTCTGGCCAACTGAAATTGTTCCTGATACGGTGTGCTCCAAATGGTCTAATAAACGGATGCGACTTGCACGTAGGGACTTCGTCGCGACACATCATTAAGAATTAGGTGCCATTGTCAGTTCCAGAGACTCATATTCACCACATGTGGAATATGTCTCAAATTAGGATGGCCGAAAAAGCGACATCCATCAAGTACAAGATGTACTTGTGTGTGGAGGTAAATGCAAAACACTCCGCGACAAGAGTGACAGGGACCCTCATGATCATTGCTCCACACTGGCTAAACCGAACTCCTTGAGCTCCTAGACCATGTTGTATCCCATGTGACAACATGTGCCAAAGCGAACCCTACAAGTGGGTTCATAATAGCATAATACAGAAATGTATATTGGACACTATGGCCCAAAATACTTTGTTCCGAATGCCCTTGACATGTCTCAAAAACATGCAATCGTATTTATACGAGTTGAAAAAATCAAACAAAGCATACTAAAAAATGGAATAACACCAAATCAATAGATGCGTATCTGGGGATTGAACTTAATGTTCACTTACCCGTATTCAAATGCAGAGGAGCACGTCGCCCACCTGTGATAAAACCAAGCGACATTTCATTGGAAACCTTGGGTGTTGCCTTCACAATCCAAACCTGTTGGTTAGAATCTATGTAGTCAAACCCTTTGTTAAGACCCTTTGCAGAAACTGCTCAACTAGTAGGTAACGGTAACCAACATAGTCAACCGTGTATAGAATGATTGGAATCAACTTGAAGAGTTGAAGTTGTTCGCTACCGCGTTGTAAAGTACGGAATTCCATAGACACTCCGTAGTGCTATAGAGGGAGCAGGAGATCCACACAAGTGAAATGCTTAGCTCTTATGGACACCCATGCTGTCTCAATTGATTGCTGCATCTATACTCCGTGGTAGAGATCAGCTGATGTGAGTTTAAGATTATCAGAAACTCAACTGGAGCATCGCACTAAAAACATCCAAAAGATCACTGAAAAGATCTCGAATGGCAAGACTCTTGCGTGGCCATTAACATCGATGTGGACTCCACTGGGTAGATTGGTGCAAGTGAGAGAACAATCACCCAAGGAATGCCAACAATTGGGTCTTACCTTAGATCTGACAATGGCTCTTAGACAGTGTGTTTGGCTCATAGCCCTTATGTCAATTAGTGTTCAATCGTCGAACCGATGAAGACTAAGTTGGATGGCGTCTTGGCCAATTTTCTAGCTGAGAGTTAGAGCACCTTGGCTCAGGCTGACTCCCAAACAAAACATGTTCAAAATATTCTTAGAAAATTTTCATTATTCGTTGAGAGAAATAAGAAAGAGAAAGAGAGAATGCTGGGATCAAGAAATCGGATCCCTGTATTCCAATGGGTTGTATGCCCTTCTGAAATGCTCGAGTGCAAACCGTGCCGGTGTCATAGCTTATCATATAAGCGTACATCAGTGTAATTGTACCATGCCCTCGTAGAGAGAGGTACCAAAAGTCACATCATGACTCACTTATTGTGTATATGAGTGTGGTTGTATCAGGGTGCAGATGTATGGAATATTGCCTATGAATAAACAATAAAAGAAAATGTCTAACAATAACAACAACTGAGCTCGTCCTTGACAGAGTAGCTAGTGCTATAGCGGAAGCGTATGCAATGATGAGTGGTGTACGTCCATCATACTAGTATGCCATGCATAGAGATCAAAAAATGGAATGATAAGCCCTTGGCTTCAATGACAGTCTCAACCATGTGAGCCGTTGGTATACATGCCTTGCACGATTACACTGGCATGGATACATGACAGTGCGCCGTTGCAAAAACTATGAGCTTATATCCACATAGTGCCAAATATGTGTGTCCTTATCATTGATTGGAAGTCAATCGATAATACCTTCACACATAAGAGAAGCAGTGCTTCACATGAAGACAGGCAAAGCACTTTGCTTTGTACAATGGCTTCGGAGGGAGTCTGCCCAAGCACTTTGCTTTGCACAACAGAGAGATCTTTTCCAAAATGAAAAGTAATACATAGACAAAAACAAATGTAACTTGAAATTGACTAACCTTGTCTCCCACTTGTGGCCAGGTTGTTGGTAGTGGCCTCGAATCCAGCTCATAGCATATATGCGAATAATTGGAGAGTTGTCGGATGTCCCGCACATGCCTTCGTGTCTTGGTTTAATCCGATTTCTATTGAGAGAATATGTAGACATGTTGCAAAGACTCCCAAGTTTGTATGCAGATAGCCTCTCCTGAGTGCTTATAGCAAACCAATGCGTCTATGACGCAAAAATGTCAAAGAGAGTCGACCTTGTCGAGCTTGCATAGAAAAATGGCCTTGCCAAATCATGCAACATATTGAGAATCATGCGACTGCTCAATATTGAAAGAGATAGCGGTTAACATCTAGTCATTAAATGTCAAACTCAATTTGTGTAACCACTGCCCTTGGCATTGGAAGTCATAGCATAGCGGTTGAAATCAATGGGCTTTATGTATGGCTGGTGCCTGCATTGTGGCAAGCTATAAGGGTGATGGAGTGACCGTGCACCCAATGTATATACAGAGGGACAAAGCCATGCTCTTGAAAGCCTTGGTTTTCCATAGATTTAAGCTTCAAACATGTTGAAAATTATAAAACAATACACGAGGCTTGCGCATGGGTAGCGACATACAGAGTCCTACTCCATACGTGGTGCTGAATGCATGGAGTCCAAAAAAGTTGTTGAGGAGCCATGCTCAAGAAAATCTAGAACTTCAAATCAGAGAGAAAGAGTTCTCGGGGCTGTGTGACTTAAAAGGACTGATCAACCTTGCCGAATACTTATATCGGACAAGCCACAAGCCGTGCTTGTACTTGGTTTACCTAGGAAGCCTACATAAAAGTGTCTTGCCAGAATGGTGGTATTAAACCTTGCTTGGCTCGTTGATACGAGTAACGGTCACAAGCCTTGTTTGTAGTACGAGAGCTTATAGTGCACTATAGTACGAGGGCTTATAGTGCACAAGGAGATAATTATTGTTTTTAAATCATGGCATCAAACATAGTCGTTGCATGCCATACTATTTAACATGTACCTGAAAAATTTTGCAAACACAATCGAAATTGATTTCATACCTGATAACATACTTGTATAAGCACGCCATCTTGATTTCTTGGCTGGGATGTTCGAGCTTCCATGAACCTCGAACCGAGCATCGACATCATCATTGCCTAGCAACCTTGCTCGAAACCTTGTCGAACGCAATTGGTAGAATTTTTCATTGTGGAGCCCATATGGAAACCGATTTGAAAGAATCTGCAGCCTCTGCTGCTTGCACCCTCTTTGTAATTTGGAGGCTCAACCGCTTTGCATCCCCGAGCTTGGCAAAGCAAGATGTTGATATCTTGAGGGGTGTGTGCCCGGGGTGGGCGCACCCTTACTTAGGATTTGATTGAAAAAACCCAAAATTGGGTGCCCGTGTATGAAAGAAACGCTCTGCTATGAGCCATGGCGGGCAGCAGCAGTTCTGCGCGAGGACAAACACGGACCCAGAGCTCCTTCTGCTGCGAACTGGGGCTTGGCCTGTGTCGAAAAACTCTGCATGTTGCCTCGCGGCCCCATCCCTTTCTGTGCACCTTGACCTTACCTGCCTCCTCGGCACTAGCGGCCTGCCTTGCACACGGCCTTCCCCGACTCTGACCTAATGATCTCCACTGTTTACCCTAGGGCCATGCCCACGCCATGTCGGCTTCTCCACATGTCTTGCATGAACACGCACAAGGTGCAGATGAGGACCACGCCCTTCCTTCCCAAAAAAAACCTAAGGCTCTTGATACCACTATAAGAACTAGGGAAAGCTAGATCTGAGATCCTCCTCCCAACCCCCCATAATATAGGCCCTTGCCCTAGACGGATCCCCTGTCCACACTCTTTAGCACGGCCCCTGGCCAAAGTCCATGACCACCCTAGTCCTTAGGTTACAGGACCCTTGTCCTGACACTGGGACTGATCGGCCATCTGCTGCTGCACTGGCGCCTGAAGACTCTCCTCCATAGGCCTACTACTAGGCCTAGCTTCATCGTCATGTGACGCTCTAGTTCTTTTTTAGCTCTGTCCTCATCATCAGATGTAGGATTGACTTCGGTCCTTTTAGGTGCCATAACTTCTTATTCGTTGATTAACCAACTAGAGCTTTGCTCTCTAGTGATTTCTGCATAGAGGTCTCTCTAGATGAGAGAGAATGTACCAAGGCTCCGAGTCTGTTTGAAATTGTGAAGCAAGGGTCATATTTATAGGTTTCTGGGCACTCACACACTGAAAAATGGCAGTAACTTGCATCCCAAGTAGCCGTACAACTCCAAAAACACCCCCTGTTGCTAAATCTAGTCTGGGAAAGTTCATCATTACCCCACACAGCCCCCCAGATACACAGAATCGATTTTTTGCTAGTTTGTTGACTTTTAATGATTAATTTTGGAAATATCTTCAATTTCTAGAACCTTAGGATAAAAAGTCTTTAGCAGTAATATATACTGAAACCATTCAATTTACTTAACTAATTAAATTCATAGTGTAACCTTTCAGAGCTCGTAACTTTTCCAGATTTTATTGAAATTCGGTTCTGAAAAATTATAACCCTAGTAAAGCTCTGGTTACGGTTCCAAAAATACTAATATTTACCATAGTTGGATTATTCTACGGAGTTTTCTTAACAACCAAGTTAATTTGATCAAGCTTTGTACAATTTCTAAGGTTTCAGAAAGTGGAAACCTTACAATCACCCCAACTTAAGAAATTGAGATGTCTTCATCTCAACCGAATTTGGGGAAACCTTTGAAAAGTGATATCTCGTCCTCCCATGTGGCGTCTTCAGTGGGGTAGTCCTTCCATTTTACTAAATGTTCTCTGATTACTCTGTTTTGCAGACTTCTTTCCCTAGTTAGAGTTACTTGCTAGTCAAGTTTTCCCCAAGAAACTCTCAGTGTTGAGCTTATTTTAAAAACCTTTACAAACCATTTGTATCATCTCAAAAACCAGGTTAAATTAATTCCATAAAGATCCATATATCCACCTTGTCAATATGAACGCGCTCGGTCTAACTGACCATTCAGAGCAATCAACGTTCGACAAGTATCATGTATTCCAGCTTTGCCAATCTGAACGCGCTCGACGTGTTCTTGCCATTCTGAGCAATCTACGTTCTGCACAAGATTCCACCATTGAACCAGAGGTACCCTCTCTGTGCTCTAACCTGGTTGACCAACATTATGTAAAGGGTTTTAAGAAGTATCATACCAAGAGTTCTTTTAGGCTTCCTATTAGTCTCGTACATTAATAATTTCATATCTAGGTCATTTTTCAAGGAAGGCTATCGTGTGCATAAAGAATGTGAGTTGGTTTTTTAATAACTATATCAATTTCAAGATTCAAATTCTTTTCATACTATCGAGAACCTCTGTCTCATTTGCTAGATCAATCCTTAATTTCTTGATTGAATGCTAATTTAACTTAGATTCCTTAAGTAATTTGGGAAAGAAAATAATGTATACCATTATATAAGTAACTCAAAGTTTTACATCATCGACTTATAGTAGTTTACAAAACTCTAGGATTGCTAACTTTGGCCAAGCGAGTGGCTCTTTTATCTTCCTCATTCATAAGGCGAATATTTACAAGGATAGCCTTACAAAAGAGGCTTAGGGTATCTCATCCTAACTTGAGTAAATTTTTGCGGCCTTTAAAGAATCCGCATAGCTGGCTGACTTGGAATATGGTGATACAAACGATGGGTGTTTGTAGTCAGATTTCTACAATCCTCTAACTGATTGGTATAATAGGTCTTATACTCATTGGAAATCGGAAAGTAAATTACAAGATCCAAATTCTTAGGGGTATTCTGAGAAAAAGTTCTGACTCTTCGATATGGAATTATCTCCATCACTTTATCCCATACCCATTCGTTCAGGGGTTTCCCCATGCTCAGTGACCTTGGTGTGACGGGCTTGACCTTGGAGTGAAAGAGGAGATACCAAGTAGGGGATATGAATTGGGAGATGCAAAGCAAGATAAAATCTCGACTTGAAGCTCTCTCTCTTTCTCTTGACCTAGTCAAAGGAGCACCAACTTTTAAGCTTTAATATTAGGCATACTCAAGGTGGATAAGATCTCAAGGTGTAACCAGGGTTATTTTCTACTCTCTTGGGTAGATTTTTGGGAGGATTAAGTTCTCACAAGCTAGAAATTTTCTCTAGTAATGTGTGTCGTATTGCAAGGGACTTGCTATGTGCTACGGTGTGTCACTCACCTCTGTTTTTATGTTGTTGCAAGAATCTTGCACCGTCGTGAAGAGGGAGCCTGCCATCGCCGCTGCTCAACCACCTTGCCGCTGCCGTAAGGTCGCTCGCTCACCCTCATTTGTACACACACGCTCTCAAACACTCACACACAATAGAAGTATATGTTGTAGTGAAAGAGAGCAAGAAAACCATACATTGAAGAATGAGATAAGAGTGTGGTTGGGATGACTCACTTGGTGGGTCCACGTGGATGGGTCTCGTAGTAGTTAAACATCTTGATGAGAGTAGTGGCCCATGGACGTGCTCGCAATCAAGAAGTTTAATATGACAAGAGGGTGTACTGGTCCTATGCAAGAGCTTTACTCTTTGGCTTCACTCAAATATTAGATGTTTTGTTTCCACGTAGAGCTTAATTGATCTTTTGGGGTCACTTTGGTTCACATCGATTCAAAGTCATTTGACGTGTGTGCTTATTTTGTATTCCTGGGGATTTTTTCTTCTCAAGGAAAAGCGTCCACACTGGGAACCTCTAGGGCTTTAGTACCATAGGCAATAAATGTGAGTGTAGTATCAAATCAAACTGGGATTTCTCTTCTAGCTTAAGGTTTTACATTATTGGCACTTTTTTTTTGTAATTTTTCTTTCATTGCATTTCTATTTTGTAACTTTGGGGGGTTATTTTGACATTCTTACCCTTCCCAGGCTCTTCACAATAGGCGAAGTCCCATTATAATACTTAAGCTAAAGGTCTGGTGGAGTAATTAAGCCCACTAGAAAGCATTGACACTATACGCCATGCTTCATAATATTGGATTAAGAGCCTAAGGTAACCATTGAAAATTAGGAAGAAATCTTCTTTGGTATTAAGAGAAGATCTTTGACGGCCTTGCCTTGGTCAAACTAGCTTAGCCATACTTCTTGATTAATAAACCTAGACAAGGTACTATGACATAAAATTTTATTGAATCTAATGTCTAATACTAAGCAAATGTGTTGAAAATTTTGGTACCAATCACGATTAAAGCAAACAACATGGATGCTAGAAAAGGCAATAAGCAGTGATAATGGACAAGAAAAACCTATTTGCAATGGCCATCGTGCTCGATTCAATGAGTGGGATGGAAAAAGATTTCTTGATATTCGAAAGCCCAGCTACTGTAATGCGTTCTCGTACACACTAGAAAACACTACAAAATAACTCTAGGGACACATTAGTGCAAAGAGGTACCAACCCTTATTGAACAAAATAAAAACAATATAAAGAGCCCTAACTTATCTATTTGCATCTCCCTATAGGGTCAAGGAAATAGGATATTATATAGATGGGTGGGCAATCCTAAGTCTAAACCTCTATCCTCATCATCTTCAAGATAAATAAAGTCATTCTCAGTGAGACCATGTGTCCCATCCATGAAATCATGTAAATACTTCTCATCATCAAATGCACAAAGGTTCACTAAGAAGGCCACTAGGCGTGGATATTTATCTTGCTCAAAAGGATAAGCTTGTGCAATTGGAGTGATGTTCTCTATTGAGTAGGGATCAGTTGTGGTCTCAGTTGTGGTCAAGAGACGTATCAGCCATTCTAATTCCGCAAAATTTTTCTCACCTACTAGTGTATCTACCAAATCCCATTCATAAGTAAGCACAGGGTAGACCATGTGAAGCACTTGAGAAAAGTAAAGAGGGTACCTCTCACCCAAGGTAGGAGTGGATGACTCTAGCGTACTAGCCATATCTGTACATACAATTGGATTTTGGTCAGTTTGCAAATATCATAAGGGCTCTGTCATTGTGCATGAAGTGTCATTAAGAGTTTTCGATTTTGGACAAGATTTTGTTGGTTGCAAGCTCCTTGTTTGGTAGCTCTTGCTATTTTACTCTTTTTTTATTATTATTATTATAGGGATATATATATATATTCCCTAAGATTAGGAGGTTAAGAGGCCAGGAAGGAAGATTTAGGGAGAAGCAAGCAAAGGATGTCACCAACATCCCCCCCCCCCTTCCTTGGGTAGATCATACTTTTTGAAAGGTTGCCGTCAGTTTTGGAAACCAATCATTCCAAGTTGTAACGGGTGAAGTCTTTGACCAATAGTTTTCCACCACCCTGTTGGAATTAGGGTTGCAAGAAAACACACACAACTTGGAGAAGATGAAGGAAGCTCAAGCACACAATTGAGAGTGTATTACTTAGTGTGCAATAGAAAGATCGATAGACCTAGAGTGATGGGCCTATATACAATGCGCGGGGGAAAAAACCTCCTAAATAGGGAAAAAATTGCCACGGTGGTCCTAGTGTGTTCACACACATCAGTACCACATGTATATGGTAACAAATCCCCCCTGGAGTGATGCGGTGAACGAGAGCTTGCACATGAGTAAAGGGAAGTGCCATGCCCTGAGGACATGATCAGTCCACAAAGGGGAGTAAGCCCAAAGCTGTGTGGAAAGCTTCGAACTTCTCATGAGACAATGCCTTTGTGAAAAGATCTGCAAGGTTGTCATGTGTTGGCACATAAACCAAGTTGATATCTCCCGCTGAGAGCCTCTCCTTGACATAGTGGTAATGCACCTCAATGTGATTTGTGCGAGCATGAAAAACTCGGTTCCTCGCAACTGCCAATGCGCTTTGACTGTAAGTGTAGATAGTGTTGGCAGTGTCCTGTCCAACACCCAAATTATCCATAAGGCGTCTGAGCCATACACACTCAACCGTAGCTGTGAAGACTGCTTTGTACTTAGCCTCACAACTCAAAGGCCACAGTAGGCTGCTTCTTGCTTAACCATGATATACATGAACTGCCAAGCATGAAACAAATACCACTTGTGGACACTTGTTTGGTCAAATCAACCAGCCCAATCTGAGTCCGAAAAAGCATGTAAGTCTCGCAGCAATGATCCCCCTTGGGATAAAACAAGCCAAGATGTAAAATGCCACTAAGGTAGCGGAAATTTCTCTTGACAACCTACCAATGCTTAGACCCTGGGCTATGCATAAATTTGCTGACCTATGAGACTGCAAATTGAATATCCGGCCTTGTGTTGCATACATAAATGAGGCATTCAATGCAGTTTGGTAAAGAGTGACATTAGAAGGATCACCAGCATCATGAAGACTCAGTTTCAAACTTGTTTCCATGGGAATGGCAATAGGTTTGCAATCCTCAAGTCCAAACTTACATAGCAATGTCTCTATGTAACTTTTCTAACACAAGGCAATACCACCATCACACCACTTAAATTCTATACCCAAGTAAAGATGGAACAGCCCCAAATCTTTCATCTTTGAAAGTAGCATTCAAATCAGCCTTAAATTCAACAATATGTCTCTCATTGGTCCAGTGATCAACAAATCATTTACATAAAGAACCACAATGAGAAGTACATCACCCTCACGCTTTACATACAATGTGCTTCCTTTTGGACTCTTACAAAAGCCTCGTTTGACCAAATGAGTGTCAGCTTTCTCATACCAAGCACAAGGAGATTGGTTCAACCCATACAAAGCCTTCTTACATCTGCACACTTTGTCCTCTTGTCCTTTCATGACAAAACCTCAAGGCTGCGTTACATAAACTTCCTCAAATGTCACCATTCAAGAAAGTAGTAACAATGTCTGATTGATGTACATCCCAACCAAATTGAGCTGCCAATCCACATAGAAAATAGACAGTAGTCATAGACAAGTGGGAGCAAAAGTTTCTTCATAATCTATGCCTTTTGTTGCACATAGCCTTTTGCAACAAGTCGAGCCTTATGGCGATCAACCTCACAACCCGGCTTGCATTTCAACTTGTAAACCCACTTTGTACCAATGGCCTTTTTGCTTGGAGGAAAATCACATAAAGTCCATGTGTCCTTTTCTATAAGTGCATCATATTCTGATTGCATGGCAACCATCCAATTTTTTGAATTTTGTGCTTCATCAAAAGAGAGAGGTTCCTCAACATCATGTAAGATAGACACAACCAAAGCATAACAATTTGATGCATAATATGCGTTGCAAGAGCCTGAACGAGTACGACTAGACAAAGGTGCATCCATTTTACTGTCATGCAATGTATGCACCAGCCATTTTGGCATACCTCTAGCCTGCTCATTTGCAGCCCTTTCCTCATCAAGTACATCTGAATCAGTAATAGACTGATTTGTAACATTTTCAAAAAACCCCATAGGCTGTACATTTGCCTCATTGGAATTTACATTCGAACTTCCATCACTGAAAAGAGGCAACAAAGTGTCATAAATGTCCTGTGAACTTACATTACTGTCCCTAGTACATGACAGCAAGGTCTGAACAAAATCTTCCACAAACACTACATCCCGTGAAACCAGAATACACTTTGATACAACCTGTAACCTTTGCTTTCAGCACTATAACCAACAAAAATACAGTTGACAGCCTTATCATCCAATTTTCTGCGCTGTGTTTGTGGCACCAAAGCATATGCCAAACAACCAAAAACACGCATGTGCTCAATAGAAGGCTTTCTATCATGCCATGCTTCATACGAAGTAATAGATTGCAAAGCTTTATTAGGACACCTGTTACATACATAAGTGGCACACATGATGGCCTCAAGCCAAATAAATGCAGCAAAGCTTGACTTTTGACCATACATTGTGCCATTTTCGTAAGTGACTCATTTTTCCTCTTAGCTATACCATTTTGCTGAGGCGTATAAAACATTGTACATTGGTGTTTTATCCCACGACTAGCCAAAAATGCATTAAATTCATGAGACATATACTCCCCCCTCGATCGGAACGGAGGGTGCCCATAGTAATTTTGATACATTTTTAGCCATAGCTAGAAATTGTTTGAAGCACATAAAAACTTTAGACTTCACTTTAAGCAGAAATACCCGTGCATGCCTATTATCAGCGCCCGCATGTGGGTCTATTCCATTTGTCACGTGGTGTTCTGCCCTCGCTTGGCCCCCTTGGGTATTATATACTCTTATGCAAACCTAGTGCACTCTAGTAATCAAGAGCACTTTACATTTCTTTTTGCCTTGTGTAATTAGTGCTAATATTAACTAGCATGAATGTTACTAACCTTTGTCCACCCTAACCTAATCCCAATAGTTGGTATTGGAGCTACACAATGGCTAATAACATTTTTTAGCCTTATTAACCCTAGGCATCTTTTCTCTCTGCTAGATCAAGTGGTGCTCTCTCTCTCTCATCACTTGATTGAAATTATACTAAGTATTTGCATTTTTTGTTATATGATAGGTTTTTTGTCCCTTAGATTTTCAAGCTCTCAAAGAGAATTTATAAAGGTTTCAAAGAGTTTTTTTAGCAGGAGGCCAAACTTACTGAGTCAAACTTTTAAGGATGGTGAGAGAAAGTTGAGTCTACATGATAAGCTCTACCTACTCGTTGAAGCTTCAATGCCTTACCAAGTTGGCTCTCTCTCTCTCTCTCTCTCTCTCTCTCTCTCTCTCTCTCTCTCTCTCTCTCTCACACACACACACACACACACACACAACGTTTTCCACTGTGATCCCTAGCTGTGACCCTTCAGCTCCCACATTTCCCCCTAGTCAAGGGGCAGCCCTATGGGGGGCGTTATACTTTTCCCTACCCTACCCAAACTCAAGCTCCAACTCCGTGCTCCACCTTGACAGACCTATGTAACAAGCACAACACCCAAAATGACATTTGCAAAACCACGCCCTGAGCCCAACCTCCCTCTGCAAACCCACTCCCACAACAACAGCCTCTGTTAATAGGTTCTAACAGCCTTTGTTAATAGTAGTTGTCTTTGTTGACATCTCCTTGACAATATCCCCCACCCAAGAAAACCCTACACAAGGTTAAAAGCAGTGATGTCCAAAACCAATGATGTCAAAAATAGTGCTAATCCACCCTCAACACCAAGAATGAGAACGGAAAACTAGAACGTGCCTTGCTTCCCTCGAGGCGTGCCTTCAATCATTGGAGTCTCAAAAGCTAGCAGATACGGACCGGTGATCGCATCCTAACGAAGGCCAAAGAAGTAGAACACACATTCACCAACAATGTGGCTTCACTAGCCACCCAAATCCAAGAGAATGCTGCCGCAATCCTCTCCAATGTGGAGGAGTGCTTGTAAGAGCACCATTGTTGAAAGGACGAGAGTAATTCCATGTGCTAGTCTCCACCCAACCATGCTATCTTATAGCCTCCCCCTAGAATACACAGTGTCCGGCCGTGCCGGTGGCCTTGCCCGTAGGACCCGTGTCCTTACAATACCCCCCTCCCCCTGGAGAATCGTTTTCGTCCTTGAAAAAAATATATAGGAAAACGTTTCTTAAGTGCGGAGACATTCTCCCATGTAGAGCCTTCTTCAAGTCTATCTAGCCATTTTACCAACACCTGTCGTCTAACATGATGTCTGGTGCGAAGCTCATGAGAATCCAAAATCTTTTGGGATTCATGAGGGATGCTTGGCAGCTTGATAAGGTCAACTAACACACCTGTGTCAATAATATTATCATTTTGTTCTAGCTGTTTTCGTAAAGGGCTAACATGAAAAATAGGGCGAACTTGTGAATGCTTAGAAAGAGCTAACTTATAGGCCACTTGACCTATATGTTTGAGAACGGTGCGTTCCACAATATCGTGGTGAAACTTTAGCAACTTTTTCCATCTTCAGACTTTTTGAATGCTCCACACCCTTGAGGAAAACCTTGTCTTCTTCTTGAAAAGTAGCAAGACGGCGATGTTCATATGCGTACTTCTTATATCGATCTTGAGGTTGCTTAACATTCTGTCGAGCTACTCGAAGCATATCAAAATGTTGTTGGAGAAAATCCTTCGCTTGTTGTATCTTCTCCGTAGCCAACCCCACCGTAACGAGTGATCTAGGTTGAAAACCATATATACGACTAAACCTTGTAGTTACATGCTTTAAACTATTATAAGCAAATTCCAATATAGGCAAGTAGTCTTCCCAATTGGTTTGCTTCTTGCTAACATACGCTCATAGCATATCCTCTAGTACTTGATTAACCCTTTCTGTTTGACCATCTGTTTCTGAATGATCAGTCGTCCTAAGATTAAGTATAGTTTTCAAATTTTGGAACACAGCTCTCCAGAAGTGATTATCGAACTTTCGATCTTTGTTACTAATGATACTAGCTGGAAGACCATAGAGTCTATATATATGCTATATAAATAGCCATGCTAATTTCGATGTCTTAACCGTAGTCTTAGTGGGAATGAATCGACACATCTTTGTTAGAAGGTCTACACTTACCCACTCCTTTCAACTGTTTGAAGTTATGACTATGTAGTTGGGGGCGAGGCTACATGATTCAATGAAAGAGGTTTGAGTTTTGAATGGGATTTGTGCTTATATGAGAGTTGTAGTTTCATGGCTGAAAGTTTAGTGTTTTTTAATTGCTCTTTTTAAGTAAAATTCGATATGAATTGGCAATCCTTTCCTCACGAACTCGCTTTCAAAAACAAGCAAATTCTAAGCACAATAGGAGAGGGGGTTCGTGATTGTTTTGTCATGAATGCTCTTAGACTTTAAACCATCTTAAGGAAGAGGATTGGTGATTTTCCATAAACACTTTTTAATAGAGTGTTTGTGATTCTCATGACAAACTCTCACAACCATGTCCTGCACCTTCCCAACAAGATCGCACACTTCTCGACAACGAGAGATGGCATTGAGGTTGAGGGGGAGTGTTGAGATGTCAAGCTCAACATATACGACTCTTGGATGACTACCACCGACAGTCATCATTACTAGTGCACCTTGGTGGATATGCATATCTTCGCCAGTGATACTACAATTGTACTACAGCGAGTTGGTCTACCTATCGGAGTGATGGCAAACTTCTCTACTCACCTCACTCACTAACAGTTTCCCTTATGTTTTGTAGACTTCTTATCTTGAGTAAGTGAAGAAGATGTACAGTCTTTTGCCTCCATCTTTGTGTCTATGTGTGTGTGTGTGTGTGCATGCTTGCAAGTGCTCAAGCTCTCTCCTTCTCTATCTCTTAACACATAAAATATATAATTTAACTACAAATGACCTATGACAAATGATAATGCTACAACAGAACGAGAATTATAAAGGGTCTGGGCCAAAAATAATTGAGATGGGGATGGCTAGTTGTTTTTGAAGTGTGAGATGCCGAACTAGTGCTTCCCAAGGGCCTTCCACAAATCGTTCACTCAAATGTTTTCTGAAAGCTCAGCTAAAGTGGCTGCATCACTTAGCTAAACTTGTATATTGAATTCAATTACAAGCAATGTGAGCTTGTAATTGAATTCAATTACAAGCAATGTGAGCTTTCAACTTCTTATAGTGTTTGCGAACATGGCCATATTTATTACAATAAAAGCATTTTGGTCTACCTTGTGCATCCCTTTCTTGGAAAACTCCTCCAAGAGGCATAATGGGCATCTTGAATCAATGTCCATTGGAGTTGGTGTGTCATGATAGACTCGCCCATGATGAGGAGGGTTTGGGTGTATTAGTCTTGGTAGAGGGTCGAGTAAAGGACTGCCTTCAATCCTCTGTGCTATCTGAACTCCCTCATCAAAAGTAAGCGAGCCTTGATCTTTGACACATCTTGCAATGTCATGTGGGAGTCATGGCCAACGAAAGTACAATGTCATGTCCTTCGACATGTAGCAGTCAATAAGTAGCAACAATTGATTCATTTTAACAACAGATTGTGCAACTGGCTCAAGCTCTTGTTGTCCAAGGTCATTTATTGTTGACTTGTAGACTGCGTAATTTTCTGATGGACAAAGCTTTGTACTAATTGTTGATTTACAAGTGAACAATTACCTTCTACTTGCACGGGCTAATGTAAGAACCAAGTGGCGGCCACACCTTTCAATAAATTTTGCAACTCAGAAGCCTTGCAATTGCCATCCCATTGATGATACTCAGCCACATTCTCCCAGTGATCAAGCCAATTGAGCACGGCTTCTGCAAGCAGTCAAGAGAGAGAGTGGGGATGGAGCTTGATATTAGCATGATGTTTTCGTGCATGTGTAGAGGAGAGATAGCGTATTGGTGATTGATTAGTATGAGTAACTTGCATCAAAATATTCAAAGACTGCACGGAACATGTGCTCAAGTGTAGCTGGGGGGCTGAGGTGAACTCTAGATGCAAGGATGCATCCTCATATTGAGGAGATCCTGGGGTCTGATGGGGTGAGGCTACTTGACTCATTGTAAGCAGAAGGGATTGCAGGGAAACGGGGTTGTGATGTGCACGTGGTGATGTGTGAGCAAGAAGAAAAAAGAGCTATCGGTGCAAAAGCAAGTCGATTGGGTTTCTTGGCAAAAATGCCCATCAACTTGACCAATGTGCAATACACTAATGCAAAATGGTACAGTGCTCAGGCTCAACCTACCTTTATGCTAGTGCATGACTGCCTCTATACGAATCTTAGGCCGGGTTTAAATTACCATTGTGCACTCCTTTTTTTCTTAGTTTGACCAATGAAACAGCGTGCCCGTAGCCATTTAGACTACGCATCGATGCCCCACCGGCAAGCTAAGCTGGCTTGTTGACTCACGTCCAATTGTGTTCGTAGTTGTTTGGGGTTGGAAGCCCGCCCATGGGTGACATGGTCTTTGCGCGGTCAATCAATGTGTGAGAGAGACTGCGTACACAACTAAAAGTGCAACAGCCCACTCGTGGAGTGTGAATGGGAAGCTTGGACAAGCATACCAATAGTGCATTCGTCAATGGAAAAGCACTCCTCACGGCTTGTGCAGTCTGAATCGAGCCTTAACACTAGAATGGTAACAGGACATTTTTATGTCCTTGGACACTTTTGTGTCTTGTTAAGTTACCATTTTGCTTGAAATATTTGAAGAGTATGAAAATGAATTTCTAGGTGCTATATATCCACAAAGTTGCCTTATGAGCTGAAAAAAACTTAGCATTTTTTTTTGAGTATCGATCTCACCATTAACCTTACTCTTGCACAACATTTTTGAACCTAAACAGTGTGAAAAAACGGGTCCTGTTTTTGGCTTTTTTTCAATTTTTGGTCCCAATACCACTCTAAACTTCATGTTTGTGAGGTTTAGATGGCTAGAGGTTAGGCCTTCATAGTTCTCAACATGTTTTGATGCTTGTAGGGAGAGCTAAGTGTTAAAATTGAAAGTTATGACCAATTTACAAGAATTGCATAATCCTGTTTTTTGGCCAAAATTAGCACTTTTATGATTTTTTAGGTGGCTTTCTTGATATCCAAATTCAATTTTGATTGTGTAAGTGTAATGTATAACATAAAGCTAATCTTCCTTGAGTTTTGGGGGACCTAATATGCTATATAGCATAGTATATGATGATGGTTGAGTTTTTTGATTACTGAAGAATACGATACATTTTAGAGTAGCAAGTATAACTTTCTCAATATCGCTAGTTTCTTAGGCCAATTGTGTGTTTTTGTAGGTAGTAACCATATCTAATCATAGACTACAAACTTGGCTAGATATTGAGTAGTTTCTATGGGTTTCTAGAGGTCATAATGTTAAACCCATTTTTTTCATGTTTGCTGTATTTAGCACTTTATCATTGCCCCTAAGGTTCCAATTGTAAGAGATCCATTATCCTTTTGACATGCTCCATGGCTCCTTTTGAATCCAAAGGCCCAAAGGAAACTAAGAAAACATGTATATAGTATCTGTATTGAGCATGACTATAGAAACTTTGATGATAGGTCAGCAGAATGGCAAAAATGCCACTTTTTTGTACCTATTTTTTTGCCCAAAAAAAAAATAGTGAGGTAAAAGCAACCACATGTTTTGGGCACCAACCCACTGAAGTTAACGGGGCATTTTATCTCATGTCCTACAAAAATCCCCACTCTTATTTATATGCAATCAACCGTAAGAAATTGTTGTTTTGGGCAAAATGCAATGGTACATCAACTTTGGAGGCTTGTAGTGACCAAGGGATGAGAAAAATTACAAGTTTCTCATTTTTTCCATATGTAGTAGTTATTGAACTATAAGCTAATGAAAGGATTTTTAAAAATGAGTGGATCTACTATGGTTTTGGAATTTTTTCCCAAAACCCTGAAAGGACACTTTTATGTCCTGTTAGGTTACCGTTCTAGTGTTAACACTAGGTTTGTGTTTGAGCCACTTAAGTGGCTTGTGGCTTGAGCCACAATAGTGGCTTGGCACTCATTCTATAAAATTGGCTTTAAGATTGTCTATTTTTCAAAAAACCCTAATCACAGGATATCATTGAGGTCCTATGACATAGAGGAAAATTCTAGTATACCGTTTATCCCAAAAAAGTGCAAAATTAAAAATTCCAGTTTTCTAAAAATAGTAAGAAGCCACAAAATTGGCTTTTAAATTTAATAGCATACATGTTTTTGAGGCCTAAAACACATCACTGTTTTTTTCTAAAAATAGCATATGCATAGATTCTCATTGTTTACATAACCATGTATTTTTCAAAAAAGTTTTAATGTGCTTTGAAGGTTTTTAAGGGGTCTACAAGGAATATCAAAAAATTTGAGCGATTTTGTTGTACTTAAAAGATGGCTCTTAAAAAATAACGATTTTATATGAAATTATTTATTTTTATTTTTTTTCAACTCCATACATGCATTGAGAACAAATCCTTGAAAGGTCTTCATGAGGTTTTTTGTGGTCTATGAGAATAAGAATTTGCAAAAAAGTTGCTTATAGCCACAAAAGTGGCTCATGTTCACACAGCCCTAGTGTTAAGCCAGGTTCAGACAACCGGACAAAAGAAGCCTTGGGGACAAGAAGGTAGCAACAACCACCCGTTCTCTGGATGCTGACTAGGTTGAACCACGTTTGTCACCGAAATATGGAACGACCATTCACAAGTGCAGAACCATATCATTCATGACCAATGTTCGAGAAAAACGTGTCTCAACTTAATATCGTGTCGTTTTCAATTTCAAAAATACCCGGGGAAAGGGAGAAATTCCACCCCAAAATAGAGAAAAATAGTGTAAAAACGCGAAGAAGTTACCTAATTACTTCGTTAGCGTAGAAGCAAATTTCCCCTCCTTGGCCCCTCAGCAGCCCACGTGGCTCCAGCGCAGCTCTAAAAAAACGCCTGCGCATCTCGCTCAAAAGCTAAAATCGCGGCTTTGCCTGCGCGTCTCGCTCAAAAGCTCTAAAAAAACGAAGTAAACAGCGCCGTCAAAGTTACCAAGCGATTCTGATGTGCAGGTCAACTCTCTTAGCTCCTTGCACGTGAAGGTTTGTCAAACCTGGCCTACACACATGTAACTGAGCTTCTGAACAAGATAGTGGAGTTGGCACCAACTCATCGGCGATTGTTTATAATGGAACTAGCTGATGTTGCTAAAAACCTTTCTGGGGCTGCTGTTAATGAACTTCAAGCTCTTGGCGAGGCGGACTCTGTCCAGCTTAGCACGGCCTCCATGGTGGGAGCAATAGCACTATTCTCCTCTAAGGATATCAGTCCGACGAGCTTATGTATTAGAAGATTCATATAATCAGTTTAGAATGAGAACACCTGATGAACTCAAGGGCCGTTTGACTGTACAATTTCAAGGAGAGGAAGGCATTGATGCTAGTGGGCTAACAAGAGAGTGGTACTTTGTCCAGAGTAATTTTTGACAAGGGTGCATTTCTCTTCACTACCGTTGGCAACGAGTCTTCTTTTCAGCCAAATCCCAATTCTGTGTATCAGACGGAGCATCTTTCCTACTTCAAGTTTGTAGGCCGTGTGATTGCCAAGGCTCTGTGTGACGGGCAGCTTCGTGATGTGTATTTTACTTGATCTTTCTATAAGCACATATTGGGAGTGAAAGTGACTTATCATGATATTGAGGCTGTAGATCCAAACTTCTACAAGAACTTGAAATGGGTTCTTGAGAACACTGTAAATGATGCACTTGGCCTCACCTTTAGTATCGATGCAGATGAAGAGAAGCATATTCTCTATGAAAGAACTGAGGTTATGGATCATGAACTTATTCCTGGTGGCAGGAACATCAGGATCACAGAGGAGAATAAACATGAGTATGTTGAGCTAGTTGCTAAACACAGGTTAACGACCGCGATACGACCACAAATCAATGCCTTCTTGGAGGGATTCAACGAGCTTGTGTCTCGGGAGCTTATTTCAAATTTTAACGACAAGGAACTTGAGCTCCTTATCAGTGGTCTTCCAGAGATAGACTTGGAAGACCTCAAGGCAAATATGGAATATACTGGTTGCACGACTGCATCTCCTGTTGTGCAATGGTTCTAGGAGTTCGTGCACCAATTTAACAAGGAGGACATGGCCCGCCTACTGCAGTTTATAACTGGCACTTCAAAGGTTCCTCTTGAGGGTTTTCAAGCATTGCAAGGCATCTCAGGACCCCAATGGTTCCAAATTCACAAGGCTTATGGAGCTCGTGAGAGGCTTCCATCGGCACATACATGTTTAAATCAACTTGACCTTCCAGAGTACTCTTCAAAGGATCAGCTGCAAGAACGATTGCTACCTGCAATTCATGAAGGCAGTGAAGGGTTTGGCTTTGGCTGATGTGAGGAGGGAAAATTCCTGGCTCTGTTATATCATATACACAGGGTTTTGGGCGGGGCACACGATACAACAAGAACCCCTCGCTTGTCATAACTCCACGTGGCTCCAGCACTTAGAAGCTCTAAAAAAAACTACGCCGTCCAAAGCCCAGCGTTGAAAAGCCACAGTAGAAAAAACTACGCTGTCACCAAGCAAATAAAAAAATATTTCCAGGGTTTGAAAGATCTTCTCCACAAGTAGTTCGCAGGTTCCAGAAGTAAGCAGTTCGCAAGTTACAGCCATAGCACCAGAAAGGAGTGTCGAAGATCTTTCAAACCCTGGTAATATTTCACAGATCATCAAGCTGGAGAGTACTTTGGATGCTTGGCGACGTGATGAGCACTCCCAAAGCTCAGATATTTCGTGCGATCAACCCATGGCAGAGGTATGTTCTACTAATGCTACTGAAGCAGAAGATATCAGATTTCAATCGATGATCAGTTGGTCTGATATGTAGTCGAATCACCAAAACTCATTGCCTTTGCTGGCCCGTTCAGCACATTCTTTTGTTGATGCTATCGGTTGAAGTGAAGGATACACAAAAAGCTGATGCAAAGTGAGGGCATCTCTCCGGATGAAATCACCTATGCTTTAGTCTTAAAGGCTATCTTGACAATAAAGACTCTCTCTCTAGTTGTACCCTTACAAAAGCACAAACAGACCATGCGGGCATTCTCTTTGAGATGTCCTCTATTGGAACACGTTGACTGCATAGTACTGTCAGCATGGACCTGGAAAGGAAGCTCTGAACTGTTTCAGTGTCAAAGGTTACGCGCTTGTAAAACTTCACAAGAGAATTGTCACCCATGATAAATAAGTCAAAGGAAAACCTGCTAACCACTGATGGCGAACAATTGGTTGCTGAGGTCACCGATGCGTGTTCGCAAAATACTATGTTACTAAACGGCATGATACTATGTTGCGAAGCGAGGGCCTCTCTCCAAATGCAATCACGTACACATCCATGAAGGCATGTAGCTCCACGCAAGAAGCTGATATGGGCAGAAAAAGTGCTTGAGGAGTTTCGTTTTTGGAATGTCGCCTCTTGAAATGGATTGATTTACAGGTTGCGCAAAACAGATTGTAGGTAGAGTCTCTATCCAGATGCAATCAACTACGCCTACACAGGAATCTAGAATGCATGCGGATCAACAAATGCAATGACTTACACAGCCATAGATATTATAATTCACGATATGATCACTAGTCAACGTTTGTTGGGAGTATGATTCATGCTTGGTGGTGGTTTGATCGATATGTATACAAAATGTGGTGTTCTCACAATAGCACAAAATCTTCTTGAAGGGTATCCTCCCAGGGATGTCGTCTCTTGCAGCGGGTTAAGTGCAGGAGATGCCCAACATCGTTGATACAAGGAAGTCCATTCGCGCTAGACATTCAATCATGCGGTGAGTAAGCATTATTATTTTCTGATTTTTGAAACTCAGAATGCAGTTAATGAACACACTGAAAATTGCACGCTGCCGTGGGAATGGCACGTTCCCTCGTATTATAAAAATTGGGGAGGATTGTGCAAACTCTCCCATGCAAGGAGACTTGCATGTTTTTTTTTTTTTAAACATAAAAATGGAACAACAAACAAGTAATAACATTGACATCTTGTATGATCATGAACATTGAGCTTGACAAAACTCTTAACACTCCTTGTGGTTTTTGGCGAGGTACCCCTCTGAAGCACTACGATCGGTAACCAATTAATGCGGAGGTACACGATTAAACCACGACGATCGGTATCCCAAACACTCTCAGATAAAAAAATCTAACACTCTTTCATGAAATCTCTCTCTCTTCTCTCTCTCGGTTTCCAATATTTTGTTCGATCTCAATTCAATGGAACATAGCTAACGATGCACTCTAGTTTTAAAAAATTTCCTATTGACAAAATCGAGGAAAGGAATTTTGCATGTTCGGAAGCGTGGTAGACGTAACACCGTTGATGTTTTCATCTCCAGCTCAGAGTTGAAAAGAGAGGACATGTTGACCGATGACTCGTTAAAATAAAAGCGCATCGCGCGTTTAAAGATGCAAAGAGAGCCTCTCAGGTGCTATGGATACCAAGAGAAGAGTGATGCTCCAATATATCGCCCTTCTTCTTCTCCTCTGGTGGATATGGCAAGAGCACGGAGCAGAAGGGGCAGGCCCCTACTTGGGGGTCGCCTACCACACCTGCATGCGCAACAGTAGCATCTCGCTGAGCAGCACCTTCAAGCGGGATTTGAACACAGCGCTGAGCAACCTCACCAGTCTGGCGGCGCAAGGCAGCAAGTATGCGATCACCACGGCAGGGCAGGAGGAGATGGTGTATGCCGTGTTCCAGTGTAGAGGCGATCAGAGCCTGCAGCTATGCTGGCAGTGCATGCAGAACGCCACGGCCCGCTTGCCGCAACAAGAGTGCCCAACCTCTAAAGGAGCGCGCATACAGCTGGATGGCTGCTATTTGCGCTACGACAACCAGTCTTTCTTCGAGCTAGACACCAGCTTCGTCATCGGCTACTGCTACGCCTCCACCACCGACTCCGTGGCCTTGTCCGCCATCGCAGCTATAATGGAGAATGTGACCACCCTCGCTCCCAAGCAGGGCGGCTTCGCCTCTGCCAGCGCCAGCGGCGAGTACGCCGTCGCCCAATGCCTTGGCTACCTTAACGAGTCGGAATGCTCGCAATGCCTGTCCACCTCCTCCTATCGCACAATCTGCGATTCCACCTTGGGCGAGCAGCTGCATCTCACCAGTTGCTACTTCCGCTACGAGCCTTATAGTTTCTTCGAAGCGCCATCGCCTCCTCCTCCTCCTCCTACCTCATCGGCACCAACCTCTGCTCCTCCTTCATCAGCTCCGCCTGGGGCGATCAGCTCCTCTCACGGTGAGTAGCACTTTCCCTTTGCTTTCCCCGTACACTTCGCATTTCTTCGCTACCTGGTCCCTATTACAAATTATTGTGATCCTACATAATTTTTAAGGCATTACCATGTTTATAAATGCCACGTGGAAAAATTAATGATGGTTAACTTGAAATGGATTGACTCCATCTAGAAAACTATTTGCGGCCCAAGAGGTGGGATCGACACTGGAGAGGAAACCGTGCACATCTTAAGGCAAACAGACGGTCCGTGAAAGAGTAGCCCCCCCACTCCCCCCCCCCCCCCACTCCCCCCCCTCTCCCGGGTTCGAACTCGTGACCCCTCGCTTGCAAGCCCTAACCTTGTGCCCATGTGGGTTTCCTTGCCCTCCTTGTCATCGTAAAGTGGACTCCCTCATCAAAAAGTAACTCAGACAAAAAAAGTAAACTCTCACCCATCCAAGACGGATCAAGAGCGTTGTTGCAATAATGCCTGAATTGAGAGCCGTAGATCCCACCACTTAGGGTTCATTCGACACCCTGTGGTATTGTGTGTGTGTGTGTGTGTGTGTGTGTGTGTGTGTGTGTGTGTTGGGGAGAGAGGAGGAGGAGGGGGCGCAATGGAAAAGTTATGATGCAAAACTCTTTTTTCATTTTGCTAGTCAGAGGGGCAATATGGAGGCCATTATGATTTTTTCCCCTTGTTTCTTAAGGCAAACACACCTTAAGGAAAACAGACGGTCCGCAGAACGTTGAAAGAGTAGCCCCCCCCCCCCCTTCCCGGGTTCGGACCCGTGACCCCTCGTTTGCCGGCCCTAACCTTGTGCCCATGTGGGTTTCCTTGCCCTCCTTGTCATCGTAAAGTGGACCGCCTCATCAAAAAAGTAAACTCTTGATCCGAGACGGATCAAGAGCGTTGTTGCAATAATATCTGAATTGAGAGCCGTAGATCCCACCACTTAGGGTTCATTCGACACCCTGTGGTATTGTGTGTGTGTGTGTGTTGGGGAGAGAGGGGGAGGAGGGGACGCAATGGAAAAGTTATGATGCAAAACTCTTTTTCAATTTGCTAGTCAGAGGGGCAATAAGTAGGAGGTCACACAGTTCCTCTTATTGTCATATGTAGGCCATTATGAGTTTTTTCCCTTGTTTTTTGCTGACACAGTAATTAGAAAATCCTACACAAAGCAAAATATATCTTGCACTCTAATAGAAAGCATGTCATTTTGCATTCCAAGACTTTCGCTTCCTATGTGCAAGGAGCAAACAGTCGACCGATAACTTAGGACACAATCCGGAATGACAACAAATGAGCCATTAGGAGAAACTTAGACTCAATTTTGGACCCAATAAGAAACGCCAACTCGGCATAGAGAGAGGTAATCCTGAAAAATACGAAAGTAATTTTTTGGAATATTATTTCTCATAGTATATACATAAAAGTTTGCTCGATTACTTAAATGCATGCTCGTACAAAATTATTTACGAGAGCCCAACTTAAGTGTGCACAAAAGTCCATGTCCATGAATCATAATGGGTGATGTGATGTGCGATGAGAGAAAACAAATAAGATATGTTTTCAAAATACAAAAAGAATACCACGGATGTATCTAAAACGTCCAAAAACCTCAAGATAACACTTTGAAACTCTCAAATCTAACGTTTCTAGCTCAAGATATAGCTTTTTTTAAGCCTAGGACCTTAGGAGGTCAAAACCAAGCAAATAGAGGCCCAAGAGACACCTCATGGGCCTCTATTTGCTTGGTTATGACCCCTTCATAGTTTTAAATAGTACTACGTTTGAATTCGAATTGTGAGTCGCTCATAAAAAGGCGATTGATGCTTAGGTGAAATGCACACTTATAAGTACCTCACTTTGAAGGATAGCAACAACGGATCATAAAAAGGCGCTCGGTGCTTGTGCAAGATGCCACTTTTTTTGTGACAATGACAATTTCACCAAAATGGTTTTCATGGACATTTTCAAAAATAAGGAGAAAAGCTTTTTCTACGTAACGTTACCTGCCTTCTTCTTATTGATTGAAGAGCATTCTCTCACTAGAGCTAAAAGGCCCAAAAATAAGTCCAATTCTTTCCTAATGCATCATCAAAATATGAAAGTTCCATAGTGGTCATTGATGTATTGGCATTCTACTCATAATCAAAGTCTCTTTCAACCGCTTCTTTTGATGCCATTGTTGGAAATAGGGTTACAGGGAAACACACACAGCTTGGAGAAGATGAAGAAGCTCAAGGCACACAACAAAGAGTATATTGCTTAGTACACAATGGAAAGATAAGTTAGCTCTAGAGTGATGGACATATATACAATACACGGGAGAAAAAACCTCCTAGTGAGGCGAAAAATGTCTCGACGGTCCTAAGTGTGTTCACACACATCACTACCACATATATATGGTAACGAATCTCCCCTGGGAGTGAAGCGGTGAATGAGAGCTGACACAATGTATAAGGAAGTGCCATGTCGTGAGGACATGATCAATCCACAAAGGGGAGTAAGCCCAAAGCTTTGCGGAAAGCTTCAAACTTCTCACGAGGCAATGCCTTTGTGAACAGATCTGCAAGGTTGTCATGTGTCGACACATAAGTCAAGTTGATCTCTCCCATTGAGAGTCTCTCTCTGACACAGTGATAATGCACCTCGATGTTCTCTAAGCGAGCATGAAAATCTGGGTTCCTCGCAATTTCCAATGCGCTCTGACTGTTAGTGTAGATACTCAATTATAGCTGCGAAGAATGCCCTGCACTCAGCTTCACAGTTGGAAGAGGACACAATAGGTTGCTTCTTGCTCAACCATGACATGCATGAACTGTTGAGCATGAAACAAAAACCACTTGTGGACACTCGCATGTGCCAAGCCTAGGATAAGACTGGGCGGGCCAAGGGCCAGGACGCAGTCAAGCCTAGGATAAGACTGGGCAAGCCAAGGGCCAGGACGGAGCCATGCGGTCAAGGGGGCCCTACAAGGCAAGGCCTTTATAGGGCATGGCTGGGTGGAGAGTTGCAGGCTCCAGTCCCCTCTGTCTCATATTGGTATAAGAGCTCAGGGGAGGGGAAAGAAGGGAGAAATCTATGGAGAAGTTTTTGCGCTCTCTCTCTCTCTCTCTCTCTCTCTCTCTCTCTCTCTCTCTCTCTCTCTCGGACAGGTTGTGAAGGTCGTGGAGAACCACTAGGAAAAGAGCCATAGAGGGCCACAGGTACGAACCCTAACAAGGGGGAAAGAGGGGGCGATGACCTGCTCAGGATCGAGTAGGGGAGGGCTTGGAGGATGTGTGTTGCCATACTAGGCCATTCACGCTTCTTGAACGCCACTCGGCAAGGATCACAGTGGACGCAAACTCTCTCTCTCTCTCTCTCTCTCTCTCTCTCTCTCTCTCTCTCTCTCTCTCTCTCTCTCTCTCTCGTGCAGCTGTTGTCTCGCCATACCTCGACAACAGGGCCCCTTTTTCACACACAGACGCTCTAAGGCCTTTGGCCTTGGGCAATAAAGAATGGCCAAGGGAGGGTCCCCCCCCCCCCCCCGACATCTCAGCAAATCTGGAGGACGCTTCTTTGGCAGCTACCGTACAACAATATGTAGGATTTATGCAGCCTCTCGACGATGAAGTCGAAGATGTTTCCAATTGGCCTTTAAGGGTGCATACCCACTCCGATTACACACCACTCAAAGCCTTGTCTCTCTAAGATCGGCAAGCCGAGGTGGCCGATTTTTCAAATAGTACGATCAAGTACCGCATCAGAAGCCACTAAATTTTTAGCATGACAACCGAATGAAGCTTGCCAATTTTCCAAGCAAAGTCGACTTGTTTGCAAAGTAAATCGGTATGACTACGTCATGAGTTATGCAGTTGGTTTTCACGTTTATTGAGAATGTGCTCGATAACTATGGCATGCAACAGGTGTTTGTACTGTCATGGATGTTTTTTTTCCATAGTTGTGTAATTTCAATATTGTGAGCACACGCATGGCTTGTAGAAATTACCATAAGCACTAAGTTTTTGCTAAATATATTGTTAGCAAAGATGAAAGCTAGGTTTGCAGATCGCAATCAAGCAAGGCTTCGTGTTTCTGATGGCCTATAAAGGCAATTGTTTAAGCTACTATGTAGACCATTTAGATGAACAAGGTCGTTTAATGCGAGCCAGCTCTCCAACAGGGGTTTGTAGTGCCTATTTTACATCAGCATAGCTCTCAAGGAGGCTAGGTCTTGTATCATTTAAGGTGGATCGGTAAGTACGTTTGATCTAGCGATTTCACTTCTGCGTTTTAATACTTTTTGCAGAACTATCCAAAGAAAAAACAAGGTTGTGATGATGCAAAGGCAAGGCCTTTTGTTACCCTTCATGAGAGGTGCTAGAGGTTTGGTATCATGACTCTTTGTTATTCAAGGAGCAGGCAAAGATATTACTCGCCTGACAACAAACCAAATCCGATGGGTTTGAACGATCACTAGTAACCGCTACATACAAGCAATATGGGGCAACTCAGGTATGCTTTGATTCTACAGTTATTGTGGATATTGGTATGTTACCAATATGGTATATTATTCGACAAGGTCGATAATTGATGAGGTTAATTTTCTTTTAACTATGTTTAATTTGACATTGTTATAAAATATATTACGGGAGCAAGGCTCCTTATACCAACACTCAAGAAACTGATTTGTGTATTACGTGGGCCATTATATTTTTGATATCTCCTCCTTCTACTACCTAGAAGAGGAGAAAAGCAAGGCTTCCAAGAGCACGGCTCCATTCATTGGATGCAGAATCACTTCAAAGCTATTGTAGCTTGCCAATGGAGAGGCAACATATGTACGCGAAGTACATTGAAAGCACCATCAAGCCACAAGATGCTATGATATTCAATGCCAAGGCCAGTCTGTAAGTATGGTAACTTTAAGTTTCGTTTTTGAACTTATTCACTTTTGCAAGAATTTTCACAATGCCAACTTATCAAGCAAATGTTACTTCGGTCAAGTAGTGTTTGGCAATAGATGACACTTGATAGCTAAGCTGTAGATGCTATCTCTATCAATAATGGGCAATCTCATAAGCTACAGGATTCGGCAAGGCCGATTCTCTATGAAATTTCGACAACGCCGATTCTTTTCTGCTTTGACATATGTATGTTAACAAGAACACCTGGTAGCTATGAGCACTTAGGATACGTTTTGTCTCATATTTTTTTATGAACTTATGCGAAGCAACTGCAAGGCTTCACTTCAGTGCATCTTGCATAGAATTTTCCAATGGCTAGAATATGCTAGTAACATACTGCGAGAAACTTGGCACAATGTCTAGCTGATTTTTGTTGAAGATGATGAAACAGGAAACAGAAGGAAGACAGCAACTCAGAGTAGGAAGAAGATGGAGAAGGAGAAGACACAGAGCTTGCGTACGAGATCTCTGTAGTCTGTCTCTTTGTATTAGAATAATAGTTTATATAAACTCAGAGCTACAAAGCTTACATGAAACCCTAAGAGATAAGGTGTCCTTTCACACCAGGTGTCCAGGGGGAAAAACCCAGTGGGAGAAAAGTGCCCTTGGTGAAGCGCGTATACACACTAACACTACTACATGTCTACAAATCCCCCCTGTAGTGATAGCGTGAATCCGTACAAGGTAGCAGATCATCATGTGTATGAGAGTAAGCCCAAAGCTTTTCGGAAAGCTTCAAACTTTTCTTGTGATAATGCCTTCGTAAATAGATCTGCAATGTTATCCTGTGTAGGACAGTAAGTTAGTGTGATCTCCCCTACATGTAGCCTTTCCCTGACATAGTGGTAGTGAACCTCTATGTGCTTTGTTCTTGCATGAAATACTGGATTCCTTGCAATTGCCATAGCACTCTGACTGTCAGTGAAAATGGTAGTGGGTGCCTGTTGACACTCACAAAGATCTGCCAATAACATGTGTATCCATACACAATCAACTGTTGTCGTGAAAGCTGCCCTGTACTCAGCTTCACAAGTTGATGTAGCCACTGTGGGTTGCTTCTTGCTTAGCCAAGATATACATGCATTTCCCAAGAAAAAACAATTGCCACTTGTTGAATGTCGTGTGTCAAAATCACCAACCCAATCTGAATCACTGTAACCAAGAAGCTGCATAGAACTGTGCTTTCCATACATATCTCCCCTTAGAAAGAACATGGCAAGATTAGGGGTACCTGAAAGGTAACGAAGTATGCGCTTCACAGCCTGCCAATGATGCATACCTGGGCTGTGCATAAATCTGTTTGCATGTGAAACCCCAAATTGAATGTCTGGACGAGTGTTGCCTGCCAAATATATCAAGCAACCAACCGCTGCTGCATAAGTATGTACATCAAAAGGTTCTCCAGCATCGTGCATGCTCAACTTTGATCCAGTTTCTACGGGTGTAGAGATTGGTTTACAATTTGCATACCAAACTTGTCCAAAATTTTATGCAAATATTTTGCCTGCAGCATGTATATGCCATCCTCTGATTGCACAAACTGAATACCCAAGTAATAATGTAGCAAACCAAGATCAGACATCTCAAAGGTTTTTCTCAAAGCATCTTTAAACGCTTCAATTTCATCTGCACTATTGCCTGTAAGAAGCATATCATCCATGTAAAGTGTTAGCATAATGAGAACTCCATCTCTCTTTTTGACATACAAAGTACTTTCTGTTGGACTATTCTGAAATCCCTGGCCAATCAAATAAGTATGTATCTTCTCATACCATGCTCTTGGAGCCTGTTTGAGACCATACAAAGATTTACGCAATCTACATACCTTTGCTCTTGACCTTTTACAATAAAACCACTTGGTTGACTTACATAAACTTCTTCCTGCAAATCACCATTCAAAAAAGCAGTTTTGATATCCAACTGATGCACTTTCCAACCATGATGAGCAACAATTGCAACTAGTGATCTAACTGTGGACGCACGAGAAGTAGGAGCAAAGGTTTCATCATAATCTATGCCTTTCTGTTGCGCATAGCCTTTTGCCACAAGCCTTGCTTTGTACCTGTCAACAGTACCATCTTGTTTCCTTTTTACCTTAAAAACCCACTTTGTACCAATAGGCTTTTTACCTGTAGGCAAGTCCACTAGATCCCATGTATGATTCTTATGAATAGAATCAATTTCTTGTTGCATAGCATCTTTCCACTGAACACACTCTAAAGCTTGTTCAAATGAATCAGCCTCATCTGCATCACAAAGAGTGCTAAAGCAAGCCAAATCTACTTGCTCTCTGCCAAAAGTAGTACCAGCACGTGTTTTTCGTGGCAACGATGCATCCAACTTGCTATCCTGCAAAGTTTTCTGAACCCATTTAGGCAAGGTTCTTTCTTCCCTGAGAACTTCTTGCTCTTCACGCACAATTTCTTCTACATCATGAGGTGTCACATGCTGATCAAAAGATTGATCAAGATTATCAACCTGTTGTGATTCTTGATTCTCCACAAAAGAAGGAAGCAAACCTTCAAATACATCATGTGTCTGCATGTGCGGTACATGAAAAGCAACCATAGATTGAGCAGTAGTTTTTGCAAAAATTACATCACGACTTTCAAAAATCTTGTTTGTAGCAGGATTGTAAATTCTATAACCTTTACTTCCACTACTGTACCCCACAAATATACATTTGATTGCCTTATCATCAAGCTTCCCACGTAACTGCTGAGGGATGTGAGCATAAGCAAGACAACCAAAAACACGAAGATAACTGACTGAAGGTTTTCTGTGATACCAAGCTTCATATGCAGTAATGGTCTTCAAGGCACGAGTAGGACACCTGTTCAAAACATGTGCTGCACAAGCAACTGCCTCCATCCATAGCTTATGAGGCAAACTCTTAGCCTTGAGCATACATCTAGCCGTCTCTATCAAAGACCTGTTCTTCCTTTCTGCAACACCATTCTATTGTGGTGTGTATGGCATAGTGCATTGGTGTTTAATGCCTTTCTTTCCCAAAAATTCCTTAAATGCACCTGACATGTATTCACCTCCTCGATCGGTACGAAGAGTCTGTACTTTGCAACCTGTTTCATTTTCAACCATGGCGACATAATGTTGAAAAACTGCAAACACATCTGACTTTGCTTTGAGTGGATACACCCAACAAAACCTGGAAAAGTCATCAATGAAGGTCACAAAATAAAGTTTGTTTCCTATAGATGGCGTCCTCATAGGACCACATACATCATTGTGTACAAGCTGCAACTTTCGTGTCGCTCTAACTGAACCATCTTGCGAAAATGCAAATCTGTGCATCTTTCCAAGAACGCAACCTTCACATACATGTCTTGGTGGCATCTCCAATAAAGACGAATCATGCACCATATTATGACGTTGTAAAGTCATCAAACTGCCATAAACTAACATGCCCAAATCTAGCATGCCACAACTCAGCATCCTGCATGGCCTGAGTCTTTGTTTCTGCAAAACATACCTGAATCTGCTTTTCATAACGATCTAGCACAAATAGTCAATTTTCCAGCGTACCTGTAGTGATAAGAGAATAACCATTCTCTCGATCTCGTACAACACATCTGTCATCCTCAAAAATGACCCGAAGACCATTTTTTGCAAGAGAGGATACAGATAACAAATTCTTCTTGATCCCTGGAACATATAAGACATCTGGCAAGCATAAATCTGAACCATCTGAAATGGTAATCAAAATCTTACCAACGCCTTTGATTGGATAAGAAGCATTATTTGCACATGTCACCTTCTTTCCTGTTGGAGCTGCATCCAATGAACAAAACAAATCCTTCCTTGAAGTAATATGCCTGGATGCACCACTATCAAAGTACCAAATCATTTGTGTCTCGTCAACACTGTAAGCAGAAAAATCTGAACATACTACGAAAGCATAAGAATCTTGCACAAAGTTTGGAGACTCTTCTTTAGCTGTAGAAGAATCACCAGAAGCTGAAACAACCAAACTTGACTCTTTCTTCTTTTCTTTAGCAATTCGCTTTTACACTCACTAATGTAGTGACCAGGTTTCTTGTAGTAGTGACATTTACCTTTCTTCTTGGACTTGTCGGAATCACCTTTAGACTTCTCTGAAGATTGTCCTGCACTAGACTTGGAGTAAGGAGCACTCTCTTTACCCTTGTTTTTGTTTTGTACAACAAGAGCATGATCCATACCATCCACCTGTAAAGACTTGTTCTTACGTGATTGATCCTCTTGCAATAGCAAAGCCACTAACTCTTCAAAATGAAGAGGCTCAGGATTAGCTCGCAAAGACAGAGTCAAAGAAGTCTGAAAAGTCAGATAAGATGGTGGTAGTGAATTGAGTGTTTTGGAAACCAAGTCCTTCTCTGGAATCACTTCATCAATGCTAAGCAATTGCTCTTTAAGATCCCTGATTTTTGTAAGATGCTCGACGATATCGTCACCTTGGTCCATCTGTATTTTGTTAAGTTGTTTCTTCAAAAACTCTATTCTGGCAGCGTTTCTTCCTCCAAACATAGCTTGCAGAGTGTTCCAAGCATCCTCAGAAGTTCTGCAAGATCTGATATGTGGTGTGATTGTCCTCTTTATGGTTAAGGCAATCACAGCCATATCTTGTGCATCTTTAGTATCCCATCTCTTTTGCTCTGGAGTGACTTGTGAGGGTCCTGCACCAACAGTTGCACCACGACCAGGCGTGGTAGATGCAATGCTACTTGGACGAACTTCATCTCCAGATACATAATCCCACAATTCTTTACCAACCAAAACATTTTTGGCCATAAAAGACCAAAGAGAATAGTTGGTACCATCCAATTTGTCTTCGGATGTAAACGCACCAAAAATCTCTTTGTCCGTAGATTGAGCCATACTGTGGATGCACACAAGAGAGCAAAAGAACCTCCAAGAGATTCACAAATCTCCTCTCCAATCCAAGCAAAACTCTACACAAAATCTCAGCACAAAGCTAAGACAAGCTGCTTCCCAAAAGAACTGTTTACCTGAAGAAAATCTATCAAAAAGCACACCCTCTTGATCTAAAAGCCTCCGAAAAGTAACTTTTGCTACGCTGCTCAGAACAAAATTCTGAGGGCTCGAACGGCCTCGAAAGGGGGGTAAAACCTCAGGTCACCTACCCAAAATACTCCGTGAACGTCGAGGATGCTCCCACGAGCAAATTTTCCGAAAACTGCCTGAAAACTGCGATTGCGCGCGCGGACGCGAAAACGCAAGTAGAGGCTCTGGAAATCACCTCGCTCTTATACCAATTGTTGAAGATGATGAAACAGAAAACAGAAGGAAGACAACAACTCAGAGTAGGAAGAAGATGGATAAGGAGAAGACACAGAGCTTGCGTACGAGATCTTTGTAGTCTGTCTCTCTGTATTAGAATAATAGTTTATATAAACTCAGAGCTACAAAGCTTATATGAATCCCTAAGAGATAAGGTGTCCTTTCACACCAGATGTCCAGGGGGAAAAACCCAGTGGGAGAAAAGTGTCCTTGGTGAAGCGCGTATACACACTAACACTACTACATGTCTACAATTTTCTCTTGGAGGTCGGTATGATCCGAGCGACGTTGGCATGTGGGATACATCCGATAGCTCTCAAAATCTTAGCATGTACGACTACGAGCCAGCTTCAAGCGGCGACTACTTGTCTCAAAGGGCCGACAAGTTAGTAGATTTCAAGGTATGCTTGTTTTTTTGGCAATTGAACCTTCCATTTCAAAAATATTTTTCTTCTGTGCACAGCAAAGTGCTTTGCCAGACTTCAGGCGAAGCAAAGCTTCTCTTATGTACTGCGGAATTATCACTTGCCTTTTAGATCAAGGATAATGGCACACATATTTTGCATTCAGTGGATATAAGCTCACAGTTGAGTCTGGCAACGACGCACTGTGATGTATCCAGGCCAGTGTGATTGTGCAAGGAACGTACCGCAGTAGCTCACAAGGTTGAGACTGTTATTGAAGCCAAGGGCTTACCGATCCATTTTTCTAATATGCCTGCATGATATGTGAACATGATGGCAGCATAGCCACCCCATCTTTGTATACGCTTCCGCAATATCATCAGCTACTCTGTCTACAAAGATTTGAGAGTGATGGATGGGCTTCCGATCGTTGTATATGTATATATCAGTGAGTACTTTACATTATTTACTCTATGCACAAGGTGCAACCAATCCCATTGACGGTTTTTATGGGTAGCAAATAGGCATGGCCTAGCTATGAAACAACTGATTTATGGGAAGACATGAATACATTAAGAGAGCCTCCATGTAGGTAGTCTCTTCTGTAAACCCGTGAAAAAATCTAGTATGACTATTTTCTTTGAGGGTATTTTCCATCTTTCTCCTCTATCATGGAGGGAGAAGATTGTGTCACGACTTAGTTGTGAATAGGATTCCAACTGAAGAGAAATTGTTGCTTAGTTGCAACACAACTCAGGCCTCTAGGAGTGGCATTTTCAAGGGTATGGCCCCGTTAATACATAATTACTACATAGGTGTTGAGCGTCATGATTTGAGCTTAGCACAGTGGTACTTTCAAGGAAAGAAGTCTGCAATCTACGAAGGGGTAGTGGACAAATTCAACTTTCTTAGTTGATTTCAAACACTTTCAACCATGGTGGACTATGTTCGTCACTATTGGATGCTAGTTTGAATAGTGTCCATGCAAAGTCTAACCAAGCGGTTTGACATTGCAGAATCTAACCAAGGGGTTTGGATTGCAAAGGCAACACCCAAGGTTACTAGTTCTTATTGCTTATTTTTCACTAATCTTTCCTTTAATGTGTAATAGGTAACATATAACTACATCTTCAAGGCTGGTTTTATAGTAAGGCATCTTCCCAGTTGTATGTTTTAAGTTTTGCAAAGTGCGCGTAACTATGGGTAAGTGAATGTTATGTACAACTTCCAGGTACACATATGATTTGGTTTATTTCCATTTTGGAATATGCTTTGCTTGACTTTTTCAAGTCCGGTGAATAAGCTTGAATGCTTTCATCCATTTTTGCTCTTCAGAGAGATGACAAGGTCATGTAAGAGCCAAGAATTTTGGATCGTAGTGTCCAAAATACATTTCTGCATTACCCAGTTATGGATCGACTAGTAAGGGTTTGATTTGGCACACGTTGTCACATGGGATACAACATGGTCTAGGAACTCGAGGAGTTCGGTTTAGCTAGTGTGGAGCAAGGTTAATGAGGGTCTCTCTCATGCATGTCGCAACGTGTTTGCAATTACCTCCACACACAAGTACATCTCGTACTTGAAGGATGTTCTTTTTCCAGACATTCTTATTTGAGACATATTCCACATGTGGAGAATATGAGCCTTTGGGACTGACACTGGTGTCCTCTATTTCAATTATGTGTCGTGACAAAGTCCCTAGGTACTAGTCAAATCCGTTTATAAGATCATTTATGCATGTCGTATCAAGAACAATTTCAGGGGCCAAAAATTGTCGCATACCTAGTCAGACTTGTTAAGGTACAAGTGTTGTTAAACAACTTTAACGGATAGCTATTATACATGTAGCAAGGCTCTGTTCTGTTGAGCAACATGTTTCATTGGTATGTAGGTGTGATTGATTTTCACATTCCATTATGGTCCAATGTCAGGCCACGGGCCAGGAACGGACATGGATATGCAAGTTCGGATCTGTTTTTGCTAAATGTATGCACACTAGTTTTTATGGGTCTTAGTGTTTAACAAAGGCTGATTTGGAGCGGCATGCACATTCATGACATAGATGTAACAATCACTAATAGAGGTCATGGCTCGTTTTGAGTGCTTGTGGATCTTTCAAGCTAACCAAGATGGTTATTCATAACATTATTGATTTCTCAGCAATGTTGTAAGAAACTATGATCCCTGTTTACCAATCATCTGGGAAGACTGTCTATAAACGGTAGGGAAACACATCTCAGTACTGTCATTTATCCAAAGAGGATAGGCAGATTACAAGTGTAATCTTGTACTAAAGGATATACGAAGAGCGTACGTTAGCACGAGGGGATTCAATTAGAAATCATGTATTGCACTAGTTGGGGTTTGCTTACCATAAGGTAAAAGCATGTTTGCGACTATGTTTAGTTTCTTCATATATAAGTTAGATTCTCAACCTTGAACACTAGTTACGGTGGGGTTGTTTACTGATACGAGAAGATAACAAGTCAAGGACCTAAGATTGGTTTACGAGTTACATCAGCATGTTACTTTCATGGAAAGTGAAAAGAGGTACTCTTTGGAGTATATCTTTGTTGTGATAACTCGTTTAGCATGCTCATGTGCGTTCTAAATGGAGTCTACATACTATGTTGGATATAGGCGGGTTATACAATACGGATGCAAAGGGAAAAAATGAGAAAATCAAGATGTTATTCTTGGTTTCATTGAACCTTCTAGTGAATCGTGTTCCTGTCCAATGAATAGTTGGATCCATGAAGGAAATTGTCGCATACCTAGTCAGACTTGTTAAGGTACAAGTGTTGTTAAACAACTTTAACGGATAGCTATTATACATGTAGCAAGGCTCTGTTCTGTTGAGCAACATGTTTCATTGGTATGTAGGTGTGATTGATTTTCACATTCCATTATGGTCCAATGTCAGGCCACGGGCCAGGAACGGACATGGATATGCAAGTTCGGATCTGTTTTTGCTAAATGTATGCACACTAGTTTTTATGGGTCTTAGTGTTTAACAAAGGCTGATTTGGAGCGGCATGCACATTCATGACATAGATGTAACAATCACTAATAGAGATCATGGCTCGTTTTGAGTGCTTGTGGATCTTTCAAGCTAACCAAGATGGTTATTCATAACATTATTGATTTCTCAGCAATGTTGTAAGAAACTATGATCCCTGTTTACCAATCATCTGGGAAGACTGTCTATAAACGGTAGGGAAACACATCTCAGTACTGTCATTTATCCAAAGAGGATAGGCAGATTACAAGTGTAATCTTGTACTAAAGGATATACGAAGAGCGTACGTTAGCACGAGGGAATTCAATTAGAAATCATGTATTGCACTAGTTGGGGTTTGCTTACCATAAGGTAAAAGCATGTTTGCGACTATGTTTAGTTTCTTCATATATAAGTTAGATTCTCAACCTTGAACACTAGTTACGGTGGGGTTGTTTACTGATACGAGAAGATAACAAGTCAAGGACCTAAGATTGGTTGACGAGTTACATCAGCATGTTACTTTCATGGAAAGTGAAAAGAGGTACTCTTTGGAGTATATCTTTGTTGTGATAACTCGTTTAGCATGCTCATGTGCGTTCTAAATGGAGTCTACATACTATGTTGGATATAGGCGGGTTATACAATACGGATGCAAAGGGAAAAAATGAGAAAATCAAGATGTTATTCTTGGTTTCATTGAACCTTCTAGTGAATCGTGTTCCTGTCCAATGAATAGTTGGATCCATGAAGGATGCCATTGTGGAAACATTAGTGTTCATATGAAGATATAACCACTTTTGTTTTCGAGGACGAAAATGCTTCTCCAAGGGGGGAGTAATGTCAGTCCTAGAGTAAGACCGGGTGGGCCAAGGGCCAACAGGACAAAGCCATGCAGTCAAGGTGGCCCTATTAAAGAAGGCAAGGCTTTTATACAGCATGGTTGGGTGGAGAGTTGAAGGCTCCAGTCCCCTCTGTCTCATAGCGTGTCATAACAACCAGCCCTATTTGAGTCCAAAAAAGCATGACGTAATTTGACGGCAATGATCCCCCCTTGGGATAAAACAAGCCAAGATGTAAATGTCGAAGTAGCGAAAAATCCTCTTGACAGTCTGTCAATGCTTAGACCCTTGGCTATGTATAAATCCGTTAACCTATGAGACTGCAACTGAATATATGGCCCTGTATTGTATACATAAATGAGGTCATCCATTTGATAAAGAGTGACATCGCAACATCGCCAGTATCATAAAGACTCAACTTCAAACTTGTTTACAGTGGAGTAGCAATAAGTTTGCAATCCTCAAGTCCAAATTTACATAGTAATGTCTCTATGTAGCTTGTTTGACAGAAGGCGATACCACCATCACACTGCTTAAACTACATATCCAAGTAATGAGGCAACATCTTCAAATCTTTCATCTTGAAAGTAGCATTCAGATCAACCTTGAATTCAACAATGTTTGTCTCGTTCGGACCAGTAATCCACAAATCGTCTACATATAGAACAAGAATGAGAAATACATCACCCTTATGCTTTACATACAACGTGCTTTCTATTGGAATGTTACAAAAGCCTCATTTAACCAAATGAGTGTCAGCTTTCTCATACCAAGCACGAGGAGATTGCTTCAACCCATACAAAGCTTTCTTACATTTGCACACTTTATCGTCTTGTCCTTTTATGACAAAACCGCGAGGCTGCATTACATAAACTTCCTCAAATATATCACTATTCAAGAAAGCAATAACAATATCTGATTGATGTAAATCCCATCCAAAATGATTTGCGAATGCACATAGAAAACGAACAGTAGTCATTACGACAAGTGGGAGCAAAAGTCTCTTTATAATCTATGCCTTTCTGTCGTGCATAACCTTTTGTAACAAGCTGAGCCTTGTAGTGATCAATCTCACCATCCGCGTTTCAACTTGTAAACCCACTTTGTACCAATGGTCTTTTCGCTAAGAGGCAAATCATATAAATTTCATGTTTCATTTTCTATAAGTGCATTATATTTTGATTGCATGGAAGTCCTTCAATCTTTTGAATTATGTGCTTCATCAAAAGATAGAGGTTCCTCTACATCACATAAACTAGAAACAACCAAAGCATAACAATCTGATGCATAAGATGCATGGCGAGAACCTGAACAATTACGACTAGACATAGGTGCATTCAATTTATTGTCATGAAAAGTATGCACCAACCATTTTGGCATACCTCTAGCCTGCTCATTCTCATTCCTTTCCACATCAAGTCCATCATGTACATCTGCATCAGTAATAGGCTGACCTGTAGTATTTTCAAAAACCCACATAGGCTGTACATTTGCCTCATTGGAACTTACATTTAAGTTTCCACCATTAAAAAGAGGCAACAAACTGTCATAAATGTCCTCTAAACTTATATTACTGTGTTTAGTCAATGACAACAAAGACAACAGAATCTTCCACAGACACAGCATCTTGTGAAACCAAGATATGTTTCGTTTGTGGATGGTATAACCTGTAACCTTTGCTTTGAGTACTGTAACCAATAAAAATGCACTTAACAGCCTTATCATCCAATTTTTTGCGTTGTGTTTGTGACACCAAAGCATAAGCTAAACAACCAAAAGCGTACATGTGATCAATAGATAGCTTCTTATCATGCCATGCTTCATAAGGAGACTGCAAAGATTTTGTAGGACACTTGTTAAGTACATAAGTAGCATATACGATAGCCTGAAGCCAAAACAAATGTGGCAAAGCTTGACTCTTGACCATACGTCGTGCCATTTCCGTAAGCGACCTATTTTTTCTTTCAGTGACACCATTTTGTTGAGGTGTATACGGCACTGTACATTGGTGTTTTGTCCCACGACTAGCCAGAAATACATTAAACTCATGAGACATATACTCCCTTCCTCGATCTGAACGAAGGGTGCTCATAGTACATTTAGAGAGTTTCAACCATAACCAAAAATTGCTTGAAGCACATGAACACTTCGGACTTAGCGTTAAGCTGATACACCCATGCATGCCGAGAGTAATCATCAATGAAAGTCACGAAATATAGTTAATTACCTAAGGACGGAGTTTGCAATGTATATAGGCCAATAAAGATCACTATGCACAAGTTGCAATCTGCATGTAGCCCTTACTAAACCATCCTTTGGAAACTTTGAGCGTTGCATCTTACCCAAAATGCAGCCTTCACAAACATGCTTTGAAGGTGCTTCAAAAGGCGGCAAAGAAGCAACCATATCAGATTGCTGAAAACGTAGCAAACATGCAAAATTCAGATGCCCAAAACGTGCATGCCAAAGTTTTACATCTGAAGCAGCCTTTGAATCCACAATCACATTTGAAAATTTTTGCCCACACTTGTCATACAAAGTGACCTTATACAACACACGGCACAAAATGCCAAATACAACAATTTCATCACCAAAACTGAGATCATGAAGTGTACATTTGTCATCCACAAATTTCACAACAAGACCAAGTCTAGCAAGTGTTGATACAGACAAAAGGTTTTCTTTAATCCTAGGTACATAAAGAGCATCAAGAAGTGAAAGAACTGCCATTCACAGCATTCAACACAATTTTTCCAACTCCCTTGATCGGATAAGAGGCATTATTGGCACAAGTGACCGTATTTCCATGAGGGGTAGCCTCGAGAGAGATAAACAAGTCACGATGTGAGGTAATGTGCTTTGTAGTACCACTATACAAGTACCAAACATGTGAATCTGCAGGAAGTGATATACATGCATCATGGACAGAAGGATCATAAGTGCATTTTGCACTAAATGCCCACTCTGCATCTACATTAGCATCACAATCTTCTTTCACAGAAGATTCTACAATAGATGCACTTGTAGTGGAACCAACCTCTTTCTTCTTGGCCTCTTTTGCCTTCAATATAGGACATTGCTTAATCAAGTGATCATTAGCTTGCAATAATAGCAATGTATCTTCTTCTTGCCTTTTTCACCAGAATTCCCAAACGAGGTGTTGCGAGTAGAAGCATTAGGAACATGTGATTTGCTACTCACCGAAGAACCATGAGAAGTAGCTACATTGCTGTTACCACCTTTTCTTTGAGTAGCAACAAAATCTTGTTCAACTGCACATTGTTTTGTCGTGTTCTTTCTTGATAGTGACTCTTGCAACAAAAATGTGCATAATGCACCAAACTTGACAACATCGGGATTTTCTTGGGTCATAAGTCTCCAAATACTACTAGCAAAAGTCTGGTAAGAATGTGGCAATGCATCAAGAACAGTTTGCACAAGTGAACTGTCAGAAATGACTTCGCCTGTAGAAATGAGTTGCTCATTAATATCCTTGATACCAGCAAGGAAAGTGTCGCATGTCATCTTCCTTGTGCATAATCTTTGATTCCAGCTCTTTACGTAGCAATGCAATTTTAGCCTCATTGTACTTGCATAAAGACCAACCAGAATATCCCAAGACTCTTTAGCTAATTTAGCACTAGTAGTGTGCTTCATAGATAATGCAATTAATGCATGAGCGTGTAAATCTCTAATATTCTAAGGAGTTTGCTCAACCCTAGGCAAAATAGCTCTAGCAACAACAGTCCTGCCACCAAAACCTGCAACATTCTCAATAGATCTTTGTTTGTATCCACAGAAGGCGGATGCTCATCAATGCCTTGCACAACATTCCAAACGCCCTTTGACACAAGAACATGTTGCATCATGTAAGCCCACATTGGGTAATTATCCCCATCCAGTTTATCCTCAACAACAACGAACAACTTGAAAACATCTGTGTTGTTGTCAGCCATGGCGAGTGATTGCACCTGTGATGTGAAAACTGCCCGGAAAGAGGAAAAATGAAATAGGATAAATACGTGCTATGTAGCACAACCCAAAGAAGACTACAAGGGATTGTTCTGCAAAAAAAATCATTAATAAAAAATTTGCAAAAAAGGACAAAATTGCATGCGTACTACTAGCTACAGTGGAAACAGAGACCGAAATGAGCCCGAATGAAAATTCTAAGCAGGCGAAGCTCTAGGAGCCCTTCCAAAGTATTTATTGACCTACTGAACGCTCACCAAAGCTCACCCAAAACCTGAGAAAGTGAGCAGGTGTGTGCTAGCGATGCTAGGGACTATGCCCAAGAGGACGCAACCTACTCTGATAGCAACCGTTGGAAATAGAGTTGCAAGGAAACACACACAGCTTGGAGAAGATGAAGAATTTCAAGGCACAAAGATTATATTGCTTGGTGCACAATGGAAAGATAAGCTAGCCCTAGAGTGATGGGCATATATACAATGCACTGGGAAAAACCTCCTAATGAGGGAAAAAATGCCCCGACGGTCCTAAGTCTGTTCACACACATCATTGCCACATATATATGGTAACATCCATTTCTATTAAGTGAGCAATTTCAAAGAAAAACTACACGATACCTCTTGGTTCAAGTTACCAATGAGAAACTTGCATTGAGCTATCCCTTAAACAAAATTAGCTCAAAACCACGAATATGAGCTAAACATTGAGAATATTTCATCTAGACGTCCTTTAAACAAGCACTTTTATCCAATAGAATCTCATCACAAGGAAAATTTTAGTAAGGAGCTACTCAACGTAATGTGGCTTAAGGGTTTTATCATGTGAGTCATACGTGAAACAAAGGGGATTTTGCAAGACGATTGAGGAGGGGAATTTAGATGAAGGTGGACTAGATCAAAAGTAAAGCTTCACCCTAAACAGTCCTTAGTCAAGTTTATTTCAAATTTTTCAAGTCTTCACTCCAATTTTGTGATGCACATGACAACATGGTGGTTCAAGTTTGACTCATTTTATTGGGGGAGGATGAGGGGTTGTGTAAAACTTGATTTAGTTTAATTTTTTGTTTATACCTTGAATGGTGTCCAAACATTCCCTTCACAAGTTGAGAGAAATTCTTAGCCGATATTGTGTTACATCATCAATGAAAGTAGACTGTACTAAGGTTTATTGTAGGTTCTCATGCAGATTGTGCTTATACACCTTCTATTATTTATATTTAAATGTGCTCATGCATATATCTTTAAGTGTGAAGCATCTTATTTTTGTGGGCGTGTTATCACTAAAGTGCTTTGGTAACATCTCAGCTCAATGCAAGATTGAGTGAGGTTTTTCATTTCCAATTTTCTAATGAGTCGAATGGGAGGTTGCAAGACCATGTAAGCTACAAGCATTCGCACTTGTAGGGGCCTACTTGCTAGATTGCCCTTAGCCACCGGCCTTGCTTCAAAGTTGACATATGTCCTCATGCCTTGTTTCAAGCTTGACATGGATTCTCATGCAAAAAACATTCAGCCTATGTTTTGGGAAAACATGTGAAAATAGCTGGGACACACAAGAAAAGCTTGTATAACATAGTCCCCACTATTTTAGAAGGTTGGGCCTCTAGTCTCAAGTAATTGGAGAACCAAGTTCAAGAAAGTGAAAGGGTGTTTAACTATTATGGAGATTCCATAAGTAGGTTTTAAATGTAACAATATGTCAACTCTACACCCACTGTTGAGTACTTTTACTTTACGAGAGATGCCGTAGTTGTTAGTGTCAAATAATATGAATGATAGGCTGACAATTATATTGTATAGTGGTTGACTTTCATGACTTTATAACCTACATATAGGTGAATCTTGGCTTTCTTGGATTCATCTAGAGAAATGTTCTGGTTGCAGATTTCACTTTGTGAAGTTTTTGTCCAAGGTGAAACCTGCATGTCATGTTTAGCATGAGATGTATCAAGTGAAAGTTTAAACCCTAAGGTCCAATTTATAAACATCAGTGCATCATGTAACCAATCCATCATATAACACGCATTGTTGAAAAATGGCTATAAACTTAAGAGTAGATACTAACAAACTTGATTTTAGGCATTTGCACTTAAAACATTAATCACATAATGCATTTCAAAAGAGTTAATGTGTATCATTTGACATCAAAACTTGTAAGTTTCCATAAAGAAAAATGATACTATTATAGTGTTAATTCTATTTCTTCTACTTTCATAGGTTTTCTTGACCTGATTTACAACAATGTTTCACCCATTGTCAAAGCATTTTGGATGTTTCACGTGCTCCACAATTTAGTTGTACCAAAACGCGATTTGCGGTTACGCTACCTATAGAATAGATCAAATACATCATGGTTACATCTTCAGGCATCCATGACAGAAAGACATATAGAAAAATAAAATAAAAGTGAAAGTTAAAGTAGAATGCTCTTGGAAAACCTTTCAGGACTCCCAAGAGATATGGCTACAATGGGGTTTCAATACATAAAATTAAAAATATCTAATCTAAATAGGGAAGTCGTTCATTCCTTAGGGAGTAGGGTAGGGAGTTATCCAATGATTGCTTTGTCACCTTTGTACACTGCCCACTTGCCATCTTTCTTGCTTCTTTCACTTTAGCCAATTCTATTGGTGCATTCTTGAATTGCAATGGTGTGTCAACTCATTTTCTATCCATATCTTTGTTTTTTTGAGTGATTTTGTGTACTTAATCACGGTTACTTTGTCAAATCCGTCCATAATCGTGACATTTGTGTGTGTACTATGCTTGTTTAGGATGGCTAACAATGGTTCTTTGCTACTGCTACTCACTTGCCCTATATATATAGACGGTGTGGTTTCATGCTTTTTTAGCCCTTGAGGATTATGGTCACTACAGTTCAGCTTTCATAGGACTAAACGCTCTTCTCTTTTTCCTAATCTCACTGTGTAGCTACTAGGATAAGGGTCCTAGAAGGGCAAGGTCAGCTAAGAGTTACACGTATGGCACATGTAACAAGGGGTCCCGATAGTTTATCCCCGGGGCTCTACTTCACAGAGCTGGATGGGAGGAGATCAACATGTTCGTACCTCGTGTCAAATGGTATTAGTGCTAAACATAGAAAAGGGAGAGGGAGTAGGGGGTGTGTGCATGGTCTCTTACACACACACACACACACACACACACACATGGTCGAAGGTTGACGAGCATGAACCATGCATGAGTTGGGCTCATCTTGAGTGCGAAGGAGAGAGCATCACTTTATAATATTATAGCAAGGCGTGATTCCTCTCTCTTGCCCTACATAGACCTACAAGCTTCATCTTTTTCATCTACATGTTGCTTGCACCATGTGAAGTTTCTTTTCTCACAACTTGGGCACCCCAATTGGAGACCTAAGGTCATTACAAGGGTTGTATACCATGTGCAGAGCTTGCATAGCTTGAAGCTCTCCTTTTGACCGGCATGCGATTGTCATTGATATTGAATTAGATGATTGATTGAATTCGAATGGTCTATTGTCATACCTCTTCTCTGGTGTGCTTCATCACTTGAAGATTTCCACATGCGGCTTCTCGCAAATGTTTCAATGGTAAGATTGGTCAATGTCTAGCACAAAGGTAGTTTTTTCACTTAAATGATGGCAAAATCTCTACATGCAAAGCATATATGTGATGTAAGTCATTCAAAAGCTCTCTTTCCTCCACAATTATGCAAGAGAGAAAGTAACAAACTCTTGGTGCTCGCTTCAACAACCAATTTTTGGTCATTTTTGACTGCTCAAAGGAGAAAGAACAGAGAAAATTATTTTCCTTTCCACAATGCCATGGATTCAAACTTACAATCTGCACATCACTGAAATGACTTCAACCAAGGCTACGGCCAAGCGTGTTAATCCTCTATCTGATGTCCACATGGCCAACATATATTAGAATACTAATTACAATGCGGAGTTTGATTTCGTCAAAGCTAAGGATTTCAACTCATTAGAGGCTACAAACTAAGACATTAGAAACTTAATTTGTTGCACTTGATGAGAACGCAACACAATTCATTGATTTAATTGAATATCTAACGAATCAATAGGTCACAATAGGGATGCAGCCTAGAGAACAAGCCCCACCGACCGCTCCCAGAAGAGAACGTGCCCAAGGGGTTGATAGTTGTAATGAGGCCGATTTGTTGTTGTCTTTAGACGTGAGGCGTGGCAAAATTGCTCAAGAGCATGAAGCCCCCAAATTTTTGTGGCGAGGACAGAGATCGCAATAAGGATACGGTGGACCAAGGATACATTTCTCAATAGATGGGAAGACATCCATCGTCTATGCTGCACTCTTGTTGTCTGCAAGGCACTGCAAACAAGTTTTGCCCTTGAACGCAAGGCTTACGAACGGTGGATGATGTCTAAGCCACAAATTTGTCTAAGACATGGGTTGCATTTGAGAAAGTATTCCATAAAGGGTTCTTTCCAACCAATAAGAAGAATCGAAATTAGTAAACTTGGGATTTTTTCATGATGTGACAACATCGATCATTGAACCAATATATCCCTCATTTTTGGGATGTTATTTTGAACTTGATGAATAAGATGTTTTTTATAAAAGTTTGTGGCTTCATTAAAGGTCAAGATCTTGAGCTTAAGAAGCAAGGAAAAACACAAGATCCTAAGATTGTAGAGCATGTAATTATTCAAGCACACATTCATGATGACCTTAACAGTGATAAGCCACTTGTTAAGCCATTGGGTAGGTCTCAACGCATCATGCATACTCCACATGTATCTAAGGGGCCTCGAGGATCTTTGAGCTAAGTAAAAAAACCTATGTTTCAATTGCTTGTGCTAAAAGGATTGTCTCAAGGGGAAATCATCAGGAGTGGGCAAGGAAAAAGCAATATACAATGCAACTTTCTTTCTCTTGAATCACCTTCCAAGTATGCCGATGTGGAAGTCTCGCACACAAGGAGCTAGTTCATGAATGTTGTCTTACCGCTTTTGTGTTGCAATCCACTTTTGGACTACATGACTTAGTAAGAATGCATTGAACTATGAAGAAGCACGAGGTGCAAATCTTGGTTGATGATGGTGCTTCTTATAGCTTCATTAATGATAAGTTAGTTAAGAAGTTACATCTGCCAGAATCCCCCAATTACTAGTGCTACAAGTTAGCCAATAATTAATGGCCATGATACAAAGGTCGGTATATTCATGTTGGCAATGTTCCACTAAAGTGTAAGGGCACCATGTAAACTTGGGTTTCCAAGTCATGAACTTGGATATAGAAAATGCTATCCTTGACGTGTGGTTGCATGGGTTGTTGGGATCTAACATTACATTATGACTGCAAGCACAATGGATAGTGTTTGAAGCCAATGGGTTGCACATGCTTTCGTTAGGAGAAAAGAACATCTCTCCCTCACCGGTTATTTGTATAGCTAAGCTTTCCTAGCTTTTGTTGTAGTAATGTAATAGAATAGGTTTTTCTTTGTAACTCACTGTCTCATGCTTTATGTACTTCATGCCAGTTTGCAATTATGTGATGAAGTTCCTTTTGTACATGAATCTTCCTCAACTCTACATGGTTCTCTCTCTACTATTGCTACCAAATCACCTAATTAAAATGCTCCAAGTTTAATAACCAAGCTACATGCTTATAAAATATAACCAATAAGAATTCATACAAGGATCCAACATGTTATACTTACAACTCAAGGAGTTGCTTTCGGAATACAAAGATGTTTTCCCTAGTGATTTACCTTCTGAGTTATCACCTGAACAAGCTATGCACACATCATAGATGTTAATCTAGGTATAATTCCAAGAAGGTACCCCTATCTATAAGCAAGCCACCTTATTACCTTAATCATAATGAAGCATCTTTGGTACTAGCTTGCTGACTACGTTAGGTGGGGTTTTAACTAACCCATTTCTTTACCATGGACCTTCCTATCCTATTGATGAAAAAAAAAACGGTGCCACATACTTTTGGGGATTACCATGGATTAAACTCGATAAGTATCAAGAATAAGTATCCGCTACCACTGGTAGATGAATTGTTGATTAGTTACATGGAGCACACTATTTTACAAAAATAGACTTGCACTCGAGATATCACCAAGGTCACATACACTTGCGGATATACCTAGATTGCCTTTCAAACATGATTGGAGGGTTATGAGTTTTTAGTTTTGCCCTTTGGATTGACCAACGCCTTCGCTACTTTTATGACACATGGATATCGTCTTGATACCATATTTAAGCAGGCTTATTGTTGTCTTTGTAAATGGTACTCGTCTACAATGCTACCTAAGAGGAGCACCTGAAACATCTCAGGTAGGTGTTTGATATGCTTTGCGACTACAGGCTTTATGCCAAGGAGAGAAAATATGAATATCTTAAAATAGCAGTTCAACTTCTTGGGTACACTATTTTTGGACCTAGCATCTTCATGGATACCTCCGAAGTGGAAGCTAACCTTAGATGGTCGGCTCCTACTCATTTGGAAGAGCTCCACTTTTTTTTCTGGGAGTGGCATGCCTTTATCACAAGTTTGTTAAGGGTTATGTAAAACTTGTTGTGCCAATGACAGGCTAGATGAAACTTAAAGGTAGGACTTTCTTTCGAGGAGAAGTTCAATAGCATAGTTTTGCAAACCTCAAGCCTAGCTTTAGCATTAGTACCTATATTAGCTAAAGTTGATCCACTTCACGCATTTGTTCTAGACATTGATGCTAGTTCTAGGTTGGGGATGTGGTTCTATTTCAAGATGGTAGACTAGTGTAATGTGTAGCGGAAGTGATTTATGGTGGTGATACCTAGGATAAGTGCTCAGTGCATACTCAAGGTCCCCTTTAGTTCATGAGGTATTGTGCAATGGACTAGAGAGAGAGAGAGAGAGAGAGAGAGAGAGAGAGAGAGAGAGAGAGAGAGAGAGAGAGAGAGAGAGAGAGAGAGAGAGAGAAGACTAACACTGGATGGGGTCCCAAAACCCCCTCCAAGGGCCCCTCTCTATCGCTAGAGAGGTAATTATTTTAGATTGCACAAATGTTGATACAGTAGTCCTAGATGCTAAGATGTTGATGGGATCTTGTTGTAGGTGCTTCGATTTGAGAGGCTAAGGGTTGAAAATGCAAAATGCTATGCTATCCAATGTGGATATGAAAACTGAAGACAAGGCTATGGCTGAAATGTGAAACCAATGAAGATCTAGGGCTGAATTTGCAAAACGCTAGCTCGTCTGGGTTGCTAGGGCTGAGAACTAATGTCGCTAGGCTGATCTAGTACTTGGCTGAAAATGTTGAAGGTGCTGATGCAAAAACGTTGGTTGGATATGTTGGTACTCGGCAAAAACAGTAAGGGATATGCTACATGAGGGTGAATGCTGTGATGAGATCATGTTGGTAGGTTGAGGAAGTGGGCTGAGGGTATTGATGGGTTGGTTGCCCATAGGGTATTAGAGGTATTGACTTCTTATGCTCCAAGGGTGACCTCTACGGTCACTTATATATGCTATTAATGTTGGGTCGTGCAAGGCTATTAAAACCCCCCACAACTTCTATTGGCTGGTCACTTATTAATAATATTGAAATTATTGAATAAGAGGTGCTTCGTATGTGATACTTGGTTACTAGTATAATGCTATTATATGGGAATACTCCCCACTACCTACACATAGTAGACGATGATTGTGCTCATGTGAAATTAGAGGGTATGCAACTACTCTAAAGTATTCGGACATGCACATCTTGCTTATAGGCTCACAAAGGTGCCTACATGCTTCCTAGTCTATTCTAAACCCTAGAAGTAGGAGTTACAACTTGTTCACATACACATAGGGGGTTATATGTGCATGTAACAACCAATGGCTTTCGAGTAAGAAACTCGATCGAGCCTAGTCAAAAATTACTCTTCTTATGACCGATAGCTTGTGGTAGCGGAAGATGCAATGAGGACAAAAACTAGCTCGTGATCAAGTGGACACCTCGATTTCAATGTAGAGCACTTGCAATGCCACACACATGAATAAGGCACATGTGGAGAAGAGAGATCATTGAGATATAGAGATAGGACATCTAAGAGAGAGAGAGAGAGAGAGAGAGAGAGAGAGAGAGAGAGAGAGAGAGAGAGAGAGAGAGAGAGAGAGAGAGAGAGAGAGGAAATGCTCTCCATGCTAATAAAAAGGTGCTCATACAAGTGACCAAGAGTGGTATGGCATAGATTTGACATGCCCCATGGATAGACCCAAGGTACACAACTCTGGCTGCAATTGACACTGCCAATTACTCTTGCACATGAGACCATTGTCACGGTCTCCACATGGGCTACCCTAGCCTCTTGAGAAAGCGAGGATCTGACGTGATCTTCTAGAGTAAGAGAACTGATCTGGAGGGAGAGGGACATGCCTCATGGCAAGGGTTCCATCTAGAGAGCATAGGACATCTCCACTGTGCTGCCTGCACCCTGGATATGGTGCTCTGCATCATGATGATGATCATCTCCATCTAGGTTCTCCGAGAAGAAAAACACAAGGGGTAGGCCCCTGATGCCCATGTCAGGTGCCATCGGTGCTGCCCTGCTCATGGCGAAGAGCAGCAAAAACACTAACACATGCTCCTCCTGTGACTTAGCACTGACAGTGAAAGCTTGCAAGCAAAATATTGATGAATCCCTGCCTCATTTTTTGGAGTCCTCTTTGAGGACAGCTCAGTCTGTGTGGACAACTTGGTCCTATCAAACTGCGTGCCCCCTACATATATACCTCCAAGTGGGCTGGTCATGGCCAGATCTCTAGCTGCCCACGACCTAGGAAAATGGAAAAAAAAGCATGAAGGGTCCAAATAGGCAATGGGGGACTAGAGGTCAACTGGGAAAGAATATCCCAGCTATCTAGGAGTCTAGATAGCTTTGAAATGAACCAAAACCCGAGCTAAACATGGCTAAACACAACCCAACACGTGAAAACCACCTCACACTGGCCGGCACAGCCACAAAACAACCCTCACTCCCTAACACTTGTCCCTAGGAGAAACTGGGACTAACCGGAGACGAATTGCGAGAGATGTCTAAACTCTAACAAATCTCTATGTTATAGGTACGCTTTAAAGAAGTGGAGACATTATTTGTATGAAACTCACTTTGACATTGTGTTTGACCATGAAAGTATTTTATGGTTCACACATTGAACAAATTTGAAGAGATGAAGGTTAGGTGTATTGAGATTTTTCAAGAGTATGATGGTTGGATATGGTATCATAAAGACTAATATAATGTTGTTGTTGAGGCTCTCACTAGAATGTCGAAGATTAACTCTCTTGTCCATGACTTGGTATGGATGATTGTAGATAGGCTGACTGAGAAAACTTATTGCTCTCACTATTGAAGAAATTTCTTCTAGAAACTGGAATTCTTATGAACTAGTGCAAAGCAATCAAGTGAATGACTGGTAGTGGGACTTAACAGTGACACATTAATAAAATTTGGCGCCTTGTGTTTAATTCTACAGATACATTTACTCTCCACATGCGGAGTCAATCCCAAAATTGATGTTGTTCTCTTTTGAAAGTAAGAAAAGCTACATGTGGAGTTTTTGAAATGAACTTAACTGGACCCCTCAACTACTGAATCCACATTGTCATGGATGGTTCTCTATGCCAACATCCAAAGCAACATTTTTATGCTTCAAAAATTCTTTGCCCAATTGGCTCCACAAACCCTCTAAGTGAGTAGCCAAAGGTGACCCTACATAAGATCAAGGCTAACATCACTCTAACGTCTGGACGTAGTAAGAATGGATCTTGATTAAAATTTACACCAAGGCATTACACTCATAAGTTAGGCGATACCACCTCATAGAGGTACATAGAAAATCTATAATAGAACTTATGAAAGAATAATAATAAACAAGTAGGATGCATCGTAGTTGCACTTGGCAACTCTTGTTGCCAAAATTGCATAATGATTGGAACAATGTAGACTACCTTAGTAAAAATGAACTTAGGATAACATAGTAAAGACCATGAAAACTACACCCAGCATCAGGGTCTCTAGATTTGAAAAGAAAATTTCAATAAACACTTTGCTACATGAACAAATTTTGGCTAAAAAATCATGCTTGTAGTAGCATTTTGCGACAAAATCTTGCAAAAATCATGGCGAATACTTTACTACAAGTTGTGGCAAAAATTGGCAATCCCTTTGCTATAAGAACCAATAATCCGAAGTAGATAAGAAGTTAGACCTTTGTGGAACTTGTGTTTCAACAGGAAAAAAAATTTAAAGCAATATTTTATGAATCTATGCATCTTTATCGGAAGAAAATATACAATGGAACAAGCAGGTTTCATTCTTGTGAGTCGTACTCACCCTAGTCATACGGGAGATGCAAAACACTAGGCTCACAAACAAGATAGTACAGGATGCAATGAGAAAAATGATATCTCCTTTGAACAACTTGCACCTACAAAAGTGAAAGCTAATGAAGTAATGTTAGTGGGTGGTTGTTTGCTACAACTGTGCTAACCCAACAAAACCTCGCACTTGTAGAACACCACCTTGTGGTTTGGTAAACCTTGTACATTAATGAACAAACGAGATAAATTAGGAGATTTGACAGCCTCTGAGTACGACACCTTGGCACTTCCAAATTTATGCATATCTTGCAAAATGATAACGACCTAACATTTTTGGACAAGATTCTTGGAAGAATGGCTCCCATGCAAATAATCATCCTTGTAGATGTCACGTCGGAAGATGAATTGTGGACAAGCAAAACTTGTCAATTTGAGAATGTAAAAGCCGGTGGCTTACAATTATATATAATTTTTGTGTCTTAGGATGAGAAATCAAGCTGTGTTTGAAGGATATCTCAAAAAAAATATTGAGAAAAAACGTGGCCTTTTGTTGAAAATCTTCCCTTTCTAATGGAGTTCTTCTTGAAGTCCATATTTATTCTCTACAAAAGAAAGCTCGAGAATACATGAAAAACCATAAAAATCCAAGGTTTACCATCTTGAGCCTGTTTTTGGTGCTATTGGCTTGTATCCAAAAAAAAAAGGAAACGGAATTGCCGCTTTGCAATTCCTGAGACCGATAGTATAACCAACTTGATGTGAAAGGTTGTTGCCCTTCGATCTTTGCCAAACAAAGAATATAGTTATTTTTTAAATAATTGACAAGATATGCAAACCATGCTTTGCCACTTCCTCTTCTTTCCATGCGCGCAAGAATACGTCCTCCCCTTTTCATGATTCAGTGGCGATTTTTCTATATCCTCCAACCAATAAAAAACTTCAAAAACTTTGCATTTTTTTTCCCTTTTTCACTAAGCAAAAAAGGAACACATAATCATGACATATAGTGTTTTTCAAAACATCTAAAAATAAAACGTTATATTTTAAAAAAAACTTCTCTTTTTCATTAGAAACCATCACTAAGGCCTCCCCCCTTTGGAGCATGCCAAAAAGATGTAAGCGTCTGGTAAAAAATGCACGTGAAACGTAGTAAGGTGTTGATGCTGATCGATGTCTGTGTGGTGGTGTGGTGGGTTCTGTAGGCACCAAGACTCCCATTGTCGTTGGAGGTGTGGTGGCTGGAATAGTCGTTGTTGTAGGAGCTCTGTGTGCCACACTGGTGTGGCGGTACAAAGCAAGCAAAATCAAGGGTAAGCCAAACACTCTTTCCTTCTAATGTGGCTAATATGCATGCATAAATCTCTTGTTTCTCACAATCATATGAGAGGGGAGCTAGGTGACAAACTGGAGGAGAAGGCAGCAATCGTGCCACGACCACTTCTGCAAACTAAGGCTCGGGTCTTCTCATTAGAGGAGCTCAAGAAAGCAACTGCTCAATTCCATCCCTCCAATAAGCTTGGAGAGGGTGGCTTTGGCATCGTTTACAAGGTACACTTTACATTACCCTAATATATGATGTTGCAGTCACCTCTGTTTCAAACAATTACTGTGCTTGACTGAATGTTCTGCTATGCTGAAAGCATATATTAACTTGTAATAGTAGTAGATTCTGTGTGTCAGTTCATGTCCTTTTGCATGTTATTTTGGAGGCCAATGCCTCGTGTATTGACTGTTGTGCACTCTCTAATTAATCTTTATGAGGGGCAAAGCTTCTTCACCTTTGAAGGTATGTAAAAAGCAGTGACACACAGCTCAAGGGCTTAAGCATGTTACTTGGTTGGTGGTGATAGTATCCAATTACTTACAAATTGAGTGTCTTGTGGCTCTATCTGCTGTGTGTGTGGGAATTTGAGAAGTTTAGGAGATCATATCCAGGACCTTTTTGAAGGAACGATATGCTGGAGCAGATCAGTTCATTAGAGTAGTATGCTCATTGCACAACCCTCCTTGCAAGCAATGATTGTAATGACTGCAGCTGTTTGTTATCAAACGTTGTGGTAGGGGAACCGTGAGGCTATCATGTAGGTGCCATGTTTCCAGTCTTATGTTGATTGGATATTGTAGCATGTTATGTGCACCATGAGCATGTTTTTGAAGGTTGAATCGATTTCGAAATGTGAGACTTAGGGCCATAATATTTCTATAAGCAAGGCCAGGACAGCAGGACTGGCCCCAACCAATGAAGGAGCTGAGCAAACGCTCCTACCCACCAATGTTGGCAAGAAGGCTTCTCGTGGCCAGACCATAGCGTATTGGTTGCATCGATTCACTCTTTATGTTGACATCACAACTAACAGCGAAACTAGTAGTTTTTCTGCGGTTCTATGCACCAGCTGGGGGTGGCATATGGTATCAAGAGTGAACTTCCGACAGCGGAGAAGGTGGCTGTCCTACTCGCACTTATAAGTGGATAAGTTCCAGGACCGGCTTCTTGCCTCCACCGTACCTTGATAGATTGAATGAAGGATTTTGCTACCTTAGAAAAGATGGTTTACCTGATATGGTTTATTCTATCAAGGTGACACAGCTGGAGGTGCAGCTCATGTGGAAGTTAAAGAAGAGACTCGAGACTTTTCTTGAAGGGTTAGATGGATCAATCAAGTTTGATACAAAGGCAAGTGACTCAAAGACATTGTTAGAGGCTTTCTGGCTGGCTCAACCCCAGGAGGTGAAGATCGATAATGGTGATCTGAAGACGTCCAAGGAGTAATTCTCTACCGCTTCATCCATGACCAAAGGTAATGGTAAGGTAAGCGAGATCTTCATTTGCACAGTAGAAGCATCAACAACTAAGGATAAGGGTAAGAACAAGGAAAAGAGCAGTGGATTTGGTTTGGATGGGCATAGGCTCACTCGGGATCAGAAGATTCCACTAGGCATCCCAGGAGGTAAACTCACCAAAGATGAAGTAGAACAGAACACAAAGGATGGTGGATGTTTTTATTATCATACTTAAGGACACATGAAGAACGAGTGTGCCAAGTGTAGCTCTAGTACAGCCTTGGCTAGTGAGTGAGCCTAGTGATCAAGTCACTGCTCACTTGAAGCTAAGGAGGCACCGAAGGAAGGTGATTGAAGTCTCACAACGCCCACGAATTATGCTACTTCAACTCTTAACTCCCCTCAATATTATGTCCACCAATTATGTGTCCCCTTCTTCTCCTCCCCCACCCCCACTTCCCTCTTTCTGTGTTCCCAAATTGAGGACATTTATAGTTGGGCTTATGGCTTTTTATTCAAAAAAATTGTCAAGATAGATTTAAGTCTCACTCTTTATATAGGGAGAGAAAAACAGTTTTTAGAGAGAGATTGGAGATAAGGTTAGAAAGAGAAATTTTGGCTAGAGAGAAATTCAGGTTAAACAATGGAGGTCAGCATTCTGTAGAGAGAGGAGAGAGAATCTTGAGAGAAAAAGTTTCTGTGCGGCGAGGGAGAATTCTGACTTTGACCAAGAGTCTCGCCAAGAGTTAGGACTGGACCACCTCTCTAGAGAGAAGAGTACTTGTGACAACTGTCAAAAGAGATACAGTGATCAGTTGCATCGTTGACATTAATGCAAAAACACTAACTCTTAAACCTGTTACACTTTCATGTATATAGGCAGAATATCCTGCACCTTGCTCCACTACTTGTGAGGCAATTTTGTTTTGAAGACTACTTTGGTGTGATAACCAGAGTTGTATATTCATGGCAAGGAATCTAGCATTCCATTTTGGAACCAAGCAGTTTGAGGTGAGCACTATATGGTATGTTCAACCTGTGGGAGTACTACTATTTTTCCACGAAGGACAACCCAAGTCGTTTTCACCAAGATGGTTTGGCACCAAGTCTAGCCTCCTCTTTCAGTCTATGGTGTATGTTAGGATGTTGGATTATACTTGTCTATGCTCTTTTATGGGTTGGAAATCTAGGAAATGAGTGTGCTGTCTTTTTGCTGTTGTCAAAGACTTTGAAGCTGAGGTCTTTTTCACAGTTTCAATCAAGCAAGCTTCTCTCATTTCTTGTCCCTTTATGTGTACATTACTAGGGGACGCTATTGGACGGAGAACAAGTGGCGATTAAAAAGCTGTCCATTGGAAGTCAACAAGGAAAGCAAGAGTTTCTCAATGAAGTCAACCTTATAACAAGTGTGCAACACAAGAACCTCATAAGATTGTTGGGATGCTGTGTGGAAAATTCTGAGAGAATTTTGGTGTATGAGTATTTACATAATAAAAGTTTAGATACCTTCTTATTTGGTAAGTTTCTCCTGCTTACATATTCCCCTTCTGTACAGGAAATAGCAGCCTGTTGAGATAATTTTGATTGGTGTAATCCTATGTAGGAGAAGCACGGGACAGGCGGACATTAAATTGGTCCACTCGTTATGGTATTGTGGTTGGTGTGTCCAAGGGATTGGCTTATCTCCACGAGGAGTCCCATGTTCGAATCATCCACAGGGATATCAAACCAAGCAACATTCTTTTAGATGACCAATTGAACCCAGTCATTGCAGACTTTGGTCTTGCTAGGCTTGTACACAATAATGCGACGCATATCAACACAAGAGTGGCAGGAACAGTGTGAGTGCTTTACAGATTTGAGTGTCATATATGCTCAGGAAATTTTAAAATTTTAACCCTGTTTTTCTCCTCATGAAGAGGATATCTTGCCCCAGAGTATGCTATGCGTGGAGATTTGAGTGAAAAGGTTGATGTATTCAGCTTTGGCTTGGTGTCCCTTGAGATTCTCACTGGAAAGCAAAATTTTCGTAGTAGCCTCTTGACATGGGTATCTCTCTCCCCCCCCCCCCCCCCCCCCCCCCCAATGCGCGCGTGCACACACACTTGTATGTACGCATGCTTGTGCACATGTGTATGATCATACGTGCTTCCATGAACATCATATGCATATTAGAATCATGCAATATCGAGTGGGGAGCATATATTATGTTCTTTAAAGTTTTAGTAATACTATTCATGTACACATACATACATACATACATATATATACTGTCGTTGGTCCTCATGCTTTGTCCCTCTGTCTAGTTGCTCTAGTACCTCCTCTCGATCCTGTTGTGGGACCTCCTTTCGATCCTCGTCTAGTAACCTCTCCTCAAGAGGTCTGTCTGGGGGTTGCTTTGCTTCTTCTAACCTCTGTCTCACTACTCGTCTGTAAACAAGGAATAGGTTGTAACTGTACTTGTCTGCCTGCCTGTCTCTTTGTCGATGAACAATGTGATGCTAGTGACTCTAACCCCTCTAATTTCTATCATGTTGCCGTGTAGGCCCCTGTTATTGTGCGGAACTGTGATTGTCTTCAGTGGTTGTGAGGGTCGTCTCTTCCTACGACGAGTCTTTCTTTGCTGTCGCCCTCTAGGACATCCCTTAACAGATACCCTATCTCATGACATCTAAGGCACTGGTTTGGTCTGCCCATAACCACAACCTCTCCAGTATAACACCCCTTTCCACTCAAAAGTGATGGTATCTAGAAAGGCTATGGAAGGGGTGGTAGCCACCTTTATAGATGGCACAGATGTCTTGGTGCCACAAGCGGGAGCACATAACAATATCAAATAAATTGGATAAATAGAATTTTTAACTTAATACTAAAGCCAATTGATATAAAGAGAAGGAGAGCGAGAGTAAGAAGATTGACATTATATTGGCGACCAAAAGATGGGTTGGTCCTAGAGTATCTTGATTACGTGGGAGAAGTGTTTATACAAGTACTTGAACCGAACGTATTACCGTGCTCGTTATAGATCAGACTCCATGGTACTCGGAAGCCTTGGCTTCTTGTTCTTGTTGGGATTGCCCTAGCCATGGAGTGCTATGGGAACACCATCTCTCTCAATGACATGATGGCCATACACTTTCATGAAGCATATATTCATGACCCATGAAGACTCTGTTAAATGAAGTCCACAAAGACTGCATTAAAGGTCCATGATCTCTATCCTTTAGCAGCTTAGCTTTGGGTTGTAAAAGCACCATATACATTATTCATTCTTTTGAATTTAATGCATTGTTTACTTACTTTTGCACATTGAGTCTACTCATTAATTAAGTTGGGACTAGCATACACTGTGCACAATGCCCATGAACACAACCAACGCTAATGCACCCTAGCACACACTAGGTCCTATCATGTGGTATCAGAGCGTTTGATAGACCTATGTAGGTAGGCACTTTCCTCTGTTAGATCAATTGATCCCCTCTTCTCTTCCCCATCATTTCATTGGAATTATCATTGTTGTGCATGTGCATTTAAAATAGGGCATGGTTTTCTTTTTCATTTTAAAAAAAGAAAAAAATTCTCAAAGGGTATTTTTCTTTAATGGCTCTAAGCCCTTTTAGTGAAAAGCTAGAGTATTGAATCGTATCAATCCAAAAAGTGAAGGTGCATTCAAGGCTTCTGGAATAAGGACAACACATTGCACGCCGACTTCAACCACTCGCGGGCCGCGGTGTTGTGCAGCTCCGCTTCCATGCCAAGAAAATGAGCAAAGGGATGCAAATCAGGTTTATTTGAATCCTACATGATTATTCAACAGTAATAAGGGCTTGCTAACAAGCCAATTTTAAGTTAAAAGTATGCCAGATGCAGCTCTAAGGGCCAAAAGATGTCTTGGTAATGCTGACAGTGAATATGCTTGAAGTGGTCATAGCTGGGATTTTATTCATCAAAGTTGTAGTACTTGAAGTGCTCTACAGGCTTGTCTTTATGGCTTGTCAATTGGAGCTACAGATAGGAAGTTATGTCAGTTTGAAGTTGAATCAGTAGCAAATCTATACGGATTGGGCAGTTGCTGCTGATAAAGTGTCAAAGATGATATGAATGTATGGGCCTAAAGTGCTCACTTTGAGGAGCGTGTCGGTCTTTTCAGTTCGTCAATCGGAGTTCCGATTGTCAAGATATGGCCAATTGAAGTTTCATTGGGGGCCAGTTCTGTACCGCGTTGGTCGCCTTGGTTAGTCAAGTTCATCTGGTAATTTTTGAGCTTCAGCTAGGTTTTGGGCGGAATGGTCAGATTGGAAGATGTGCCATCAGAGATTTTTGGGTGCTTATCAATGTTCTTATGAGAGATGTGTGAAGAATGGAGTCAACAGGAGTTGACAGCATGTCAATCGGGATCCGGAGTGCGGAGATATGGCTCTTTTAAGTTGGCCAGGATGTATGTCAAAACTTGGCAATGCTTTGACCGATATTTACACCAAATGTGGTGATTTTATGGAAGCCATTGCCAGGAAATGCTTTAGTGGATATGTATGCCAAATGTGGGCCATTACGAAGCACTCTTTTTTATATAACGCCATGACCAACATGTAAACCGAATGGTGTGTAATTGAATGCACATTAAGAGCTTTTCTAGCCTTATACGTCTTGCAGCTCAGCTCTAGTGCTACTGCACCCATATACCAAGCATGACCTAAGTATGACTACCTGCTAAGTCAAAAGGGCCACCCTAAGTAGTGTGGTCGCCCACATGGCAAAGGGCTACCCTAATTTTAATAGGGTGTGAAGCAAAAGGGAGAAAAAAAAAAGAGGAGACCAGCGAGTAGGACGGGCGGCAGCGTAGAGGGAGAAGATTTGCTCTCGTTGGCCAGCTCGGGCACTGGATGAGGTTGCCGAAGAAACGAAAAAGGTTCGGCTTGCCATGGCGCTCCTGTTTGGAGCCGCTCCCGACTGTTTTCGCGCTGGACGAATTTTCAGCTTGCCATGTCATCGAGTCCGTGCCCATTAGCGATATCGCTAATGGGTTGGCCAAAAATAGTAAGGGCTTGCTTACTCATGCAAACAAAATGAGCTCCGGTGGTCGACTCTCATATAAAAAGGATAAGGAGGCTACATTCTTTTCTTCTCTTCTCTCCCAGTGGGAAAAAATCCAGAGGTCTTAAGCTCTTTAATCCAAACCTTCCATAGCCCATGCAAGCTAAGCTTTTGATACCAATTCTAAATCCTAAACTTCTTAAGCGGAGGCTAATCTAAACCTTTCTTCGCCCATCATAATCCACCTAATCCTACTCTTAAGCGAGCTTTAATACTAATCCAAAGCCTTCCTTTACCCATCATACTCCTAATCCTAAGCTTCTTTCATAATCCTAAGCTAAACTCCTAAGTCGCTTTAGTCTAATCCTATGCTAAATCACCATGGCCATTGTAATCGGAATCCAAGCCTCTATGGCCATTCTAGCCCTAAGATAAGCCGACATAAGCCATTCTAATTTGAAATCTATACCAAATTTCCAAAGACCGCTCCTAAGCAAAAACTCCATAGCCTAAGCTAAGCTTCTTCTAGCCAACTTGATTCAAAGCCTGCTAAGCTTACTCAAATCCAAGCTCCCATAGCCATAACCGAAGAGAAGATCAATCTCTCTATCTCTCGACCTCGAAGCTGCAGATTAAGGCCAATTAAGGCAGGCGAAGCCGATGTAAGGAGCTTAAAACTCCGCAATTAATATTTAATTTAAGCAGTGGTATTGTTTATTGTCCGTTTTGGGTTATCAAGCTTCAGTATTTGGTTCAAGGTGTCTGTTCTAGGCTTTGTCTCCATTAATTGTGTCTGCCGCAACTCTCTTCCTCGCACCTCTCACAGCCAGAGGTCCCGTGCCTTCCCGGCTCACCTTTCGAACACAAATCCCCCGACAGCGGCGCACAGGGCTTCAAGGGGTAGCTTGCCAAGGTCCAAACGTTTAATCGGCCCCTCTCAGCTCTCTATCCTGCTACTCAATCTAATGCTTGCCTTGGTTGCCCGTTTAACCTGGTTCTAGTGAGACCCTCGTCGATTGAAACTCTCTGCCTGTAGCAGCTTGACCCTCACCGCCTACACTCGCTATCAAGTGGAGCCTGCTACTTTGGAGCCTCTACAACACTATTCAACATTGCTATTCCCCAACTCATCGGCTGATAGCTCTCGCATGTAAATTCTTAATTTGTTCATTTTATGGTGTATTAATCTCTGTGTGTGTTGATTGTCCTTGCTTCTCCCATTGCAAAACAAACAAAACTATCCCGCTAAGTTGTTACTCTTACTTACCCGCAGCTTCATCTACGAAGCAATTTAGAGCTACTTTGGTAGACCTGCAGCGTGCAACAATGGATCACATTAGCTCATTATAAGCGTGCAACCCTCATCCTTAAACGTGTCCCACTTCAGCCTCGCAGCTTCAACACACCAATCCTTGCCCTCGTGCTGCAGACCCTCACCGTGAATCTCGTGGTGCCTTGGCGACGGCTGCACGATAAGCTTTGTCAATGCCTCTTTGTTGCAACACTCACGGAACATCAGGGTGCGGAGGTGGTGATGTCACCCTCGTCGATGACTTGCCTGTTGCAATCCTGACGGCGCCATCAACCCTCACATCATTTCTTGTCATCAGACTTGAAAGTCAATGGTTTGGTTTGAAAGTCTTATTTTTAGAAGAATTTTTTAAAAAAAATCTATCTTCAACTTGCCCCTCCTCACTGCATGGCCTACTCCATACCATGTGTTTGAAATCTACTTAAGGGTCTTTTCTCTACCTGCTTTCCTAAGCAAGTATTCTCTTGCAGCAGAAGGCAAACTGCAGTAAGAAGTTATCTTCAAGGACACACATTGAGACTACCTTCGCTCAAGGGGGCGATTTATCTTGCGTTTTTCATTTTATCATATTGTTTTTGGGTTAGACATTGCCACAAAAGGGAGTCCCTCTATTGGTAAGACCCCCAAGCTTGCATTAAGCATTCTACTTAGGTCTTGTATCAAATAAAAATGAGCACGAAGCTCTTTGCACTCCAATATGGCGATAACATGAATATTCATGCACTCGAATTCGAACATGGTCACAAGCACGAACGATGCGAAGACAAGAAGAAGATGAAGAGCATGTGCGACATGAGAAGTACATGAATAGGAATCAAGCATGAAGAACACAACTACGACACTTGATCTTTACCCCTTAAGATTGTGATGTACTCTATAATTGAACCTAGCTGTGACTAAATGGCCACCTTGTGAACCATAGAGCGATGAATCAAATTGAACCACGTATGATGTATCAATGTGCCATCACAAACCCTAAATGAATCAACTTATAGTATCCATGACTAATTCAAGGGGAGTTTGTTGGGATTGCCGTAGCCATGGAGTGCTATGGGAACACCATCTCTCTCAATGACATGATGGCCATACACTTTTATGAAGCATACATGCATGACCTATGAAGACTTCATTAATGAAGTCCTCAAAAAGAGTGCATTCAATGTCATGTGACACATCCAACCCTATGTGTTCGTGGACAAGCTACAACATGAGCAGGGTTCAGTCCGTCTAGTCAAGTCTAGATTAGCAGTGATATGGCACTTTTGTGAGTCTATTCGTAGACCGTGCATGCCCAGTCACTGAGTGTAGATGCATATCCTCTGCTTGAACACAGCATGATCATCAGTATTCCCTTCAGAATCCATCAGATTCAGTCAGGGGAATTTTTGAGCGCATTAAGCCTATTTTTCCTATTTTTGGTTATTTTCACTTATTATTTTTAAGTGACTTTCCAACAAAAGTAGGTAGGGCAATTTTGCTTAATTAATATATAAGCAAACCCAAGTTAGCACTTTCTGGCAGAAGAGGCAATAGGAGCTTCCTGCTCAAGAGGCGACTTCTTAGCAGTACCCCCACAGCACCTTGGCGTTTTTGGACTCCCAACCTCGCCATACCATCAGATCCCGTAGCGTTTTTGGATACACATCAGCCAGCGTTTTTCCTTGTAGTCACCGCGGGCAGCAGCAGATCCCCAACGATTTCACCCATTGCATGATCGGCCCATCATCAGGCAGCCCTAGCGTTTTCCAATTGCAGCCATCATTGGCGTTTTTGGATTTCCAACCCAGATCTAGCTAGCGTTTTTGGCTAAGCGACAGAGCAACATCAGTGTTTTGTTTTCAGCCTGCTCGAGAGTCAAGTACTCAGCGTTTTCAGCATATACAGAAGTTAGCAGATTCATCCCTAAGTGGTTGCAGAAGTTCCCCGAATTTCAGCCATAAAAACGCAGCCAAACAGTCATTTTCAGCCACCGAAACAGCCCCGAAATTCAGCAGTTAGAAGACCACAGATTTCAGCCCTAAAGTCGTCGTCGTCATCACCGTCGTCATCATCGGCATAGTCCAAGTTGCATCAGTCCATTGCATACGCATTGTACCACTTTGTGCAATCATAAGTAGACCGCTCTCGCCGACGAGAGTGGGGCCTTCGGAGGAGGGTTTTACAACGTCTCTGGTGTCGTATCTCTCTTCTCTCTCTATCTCTCAGTCTCATACACTTGCACACACATTGTCCATTCACTTTGTTCGTGATCATAGCACTTTCCCACTAAGAACAGAAGGCTCTCCCTTCCATAAGAACTAAAAGGAACCTTGAGCATAGATCGGAGCACTCATCTTGAGCAAAGCGCAAACATTCATTCCGCTGCACCTAACATTGGTATCAGAGCTTTGGCAGTGTTCTGTATCACTCAAGGAAAGAACCACAAGGTTTTTTTTTGGCTTGTTGAGGTTGCACGATCCCAAGTTACTTGGGCGTGTCGATTCCTAATCGTGTTTTGTTGAAGAGTGACAGGAATCCCAAGAAAGAAGGGCTTGTTCAGCCTCCCCTTGTGTCTCTTTTCACTCATTGAGAGTGGACCGTGCACTTAGCGGCCGGCCAATTGACGTGAGGTGGGAAAAAGCAACCTTGGTGTGAGCGCAAGGCCGCCAAGGGGTGCGCCCGTAGAAAGGAGTAGAACTTGGGTGAAGAGAAGATCCTTCTCCAACGCGATTTGCAAGCGAAAGAAAACCTCAAGAACCTCAAGAACCCAAGAACCCAAGCACCAAGACCCTCAAGAACCCAAGTTCCTCGTAAACTAAGAACCAAAGATCATAGTGCATGGTCGTCACCTGAAGCGGAATGGATACTTCGCATACAGGTGATGAGCATGAGAGAGGCGGCGAAGATGTTTCTCCACCAGGAGACTTTTTCGACCCTCCCCCTTCGCCATCTACGCCACGAGCTGCACTCACTCCTATGGAGATGATGGTCAAGTCGATGTTGGACATGATGGCACAACAACAAGAAACGAATCGAGTTGCCTTGGCACAACTCGCAAGCAAAGCAGAACAACAAGAAGCAAAGGACAGTGAACAAGAAGCCAAGGACCGCGAGTGCGATGAAAGAAACGCAAGATTTGCCGCACAACAAGAAGAAAATCGCATTGCTTTAGAACGCGAGCGCTACGCAAGAAAATAAAGAAAAGAACTAAGGAAGGAGGAAGTGGCAGCACGAGCCGCGGCCTTGGAGGCCGAGCGTGAAGCTCGAAGGGAGCTACGCACTCAAGAATTGCTTGCCCAAGTCCTAGCCTTGAAGACCGAACCACCCAGAGATCGTGGGAGTTCATCAAGTGGCGCAAGCCATGATGCAGATTCCAACCATCCAGTCACAGAGAAGTTGACTTTCAGTAAGTATGACGGTAAGATGGACGCTACGGTTATTCATTCTTGGTTGCATCAATTTAATGCTTATTTTGCGACAACTAAGAAGACAAGAAATAACAAAGTTTTGACGGCAGTTATGTACCTTGCCGGTGATGCCATCAATTGGTACCACGCCTGGCAAGAGGCACAACTAACCGCGCACCTAGAGGCAACCGACGGATTCACGCCCCTTTCCTTCGATTGGGCTGATTTCCAAGACAACCTCAAGGCGCGGTTTATGCCACCTGAGTACCTCGCACGATTGAAAGACGATTGGCGCTCTCTCAAGCAAAATGGTATGCCGGTTATGTCTTTTTCTAACCGTGTTTTGCAGCTAGGCACTCAATTACGAAAATCGGATGATGAGCGCAAAGAGGCTTTTCTCTTTGGATTGGACGAGTATATCAAGTACGATGTGGAGGTGCTCGATCCAATCGATCTCAACAAGGCGGTAGCAATTGCTCTTGCACAAGAGATGAAGCACATCAAGGGGAAGCCTAAGGAGAACAAGACTTCCACAAGTACCTCGCAGACTTCTCAGAACCCTCAGAACGGTAAGAACGATAAGAATGATAACTCTTCTAACCAATCTTCCTGTCACAAAAATACGGAAGCGTAAACTGACGTTTAATTGCACTTCAAATACTCAAGAGAATTAGAGAGAGAGAGAAAGCTTGACACTTCATTGGGGACCACCAGAAGATGGGCTGGTCCCCCCCCATAAAGAGAATATCTTTATTACTAAGGGAGAATCTTTACAAGCACAGGAACGGGGCGAAAGCCCGTCCTCTATTCTTTCTTGGCCTTTTTCTGCTTCTGACTGAGAGAGTAGAACTGCTCTCTGACTACTGAGAGGATCTATCCTCTTCTGCGAGATTTTGGGAAGCTCTCGTAGGGGAGATTCTACCTTCCAGAAAACTCATCGGAAGCTCTCACGAATGAGGGTCTATCTTCCGCTAACTGTGCCACTTTGGACGTAATCATTCCTGCAATTAACCAACCACAGAAACATGCAAAACACACACACACACACACTTGCTGTAATTTTCTGCACATAACCAGAAATTGTTACCTGAGCGTGTTCCAATACCAAATTGGAGGTCCTTTTCGCGATAGAAATGCTCCAAACTTGATGTATGTGTAGAGTAGGTAGTGGGGAACGAGATTCTATTAAGACTTTGCTGAAATTCACCCTAATACAAGTGATTAGGGGCTGAAAACAGGGAATTTGCAGCAGCTAGACAAGGGAGAAAGAGAGTTTTCTACTACTTTACGCGATGAAACTTCTCCCAAAGCTGCAAGTAACCATGAGAGGCCTTGTTCTAGGTGATGGGTGCTCAGAGGCTCCACATACACCACAAGGTGCTGCTCTCAAGCTTCAATGGAGAGCTTCACTGCGTAGAGGATGGTCAACTTGGGGGGGGGGGGGTAGTGCACTGCCAACCTGGCAAGAGGGGGAGGGGTTGCTCTCTTATAGCCTCCAAGAAGAGGAGGCGCTAGCATGAGAGAGAGAGAGAGAGAGAGAGAGAGAGAGAGAGAGAGAGAGAGAGAGAGAGAGAGAGAGAGAGAGAGATTGCATGGGAAAGTGTGCCAAGTGGCACACTTACTTTAAAATATAAAAACCATTCAACTTTTGACTTTAAAAATCCTATGCTAGTTAATGAAATGTGCAATTAAGTGCACAACTGCACACATAGATGCAACAAATGAAAACTTTATCTGTCCCTAGCGCATTGCCGTACCAACAATGCTCTGGCATTACTTGTTCGCACTTGTCCGGCCATTTGGTCCAGTGCAAAATCATTTAAGAATTCTTTTAACTAACTTATCCTAAGGCCGTAAAATAATCAGGCCTTAGGGTTATTATTCTAAGGACCCCATCTCATTCCTGTGGTTGCACTAGCGCGCGTAATTTTCTGAGCCTGAAATCTGAGGCTACTATCTACCCCTTCATTGAAGACCCGATTTCCCAATCGCTAGGGCTTCAAGGTATTTTCTGCTAGGGTCTCCCTGAGGTGCACTGGCCCAAACTTGGGCGCACCTGAGGCCCTTGAAACTGCTAGATCTATTCTGATGTGCACACAACTAATTAGATAATTCTTTTCTCGTAAATAAATTAATTATTTACAAAGTCTGACATAGTTACATCCCTCATGGTTCTAAACAGTTGACCTCAACTGTAGAGCGTCAACATAACTGTGCATGATGTCTGGGTAGTCCTTAAGATCGGACTCAGTCATCCACTTTGCATCTAAAGGAGTGTAATTCTTGAACTTGACTAAATACTTTCGATGTAGACTCCCCGACTTGAGTTGTCTCTCCGAGTGGTGGATTATCTGTTCAGGTTGAAGGATTTCCTCAGTCTCTTCGACTTCTGAAGGATCTTCTTGTACTGGCGCCACTGGAGGAGGTCCAACATATGGTCGGAGGAGACTGACATGAAAAGCATTATGGATGCGCCAGTTAGAAGACAAATCCAATCTGAAAGTCACGTCATTGACTTTATCTATAATTTTGAAAGGGCCGTAAAATCTATGGGAAAGTTTGACAACTTTCCCTTTGCCGACCCGCTTTTTCAATCTAGCTTTCTCAAACCGAAGCAGGACATGTTGTCCTTTTTCAAGATTGAGATTCCTTCTGTGCTTGTCTGCTTTTCTCTTCTGTTGCTCTTGAGTACGAAGAATCGCTTGCTTTACTTGTTGATGGGCAATATCAATATTGCGCACAAATTCATCTGCGGCGAAGATGTTTTCTTTGGTCACCATAATAGGAAGTAAGAGTGACTTCCCATAAATAATTTCAAAGGGAGCTTTACCAGTTGAGGAATGTATGGTATTATTATACGCAAACTCAACTATTGGTAAGTACTGTTCCCATTCGGATTGTCGTTCCGAAACATAGCACTTGAGGAGATCTAAAACAGTGGCATTAGCGATTTCGCTTTGACCATCTGTTTGAGGATGATAAGCTGATGAAAAGTCAAGCTTAGTTCCCAAGTTTTTAAACAATGCCTGCCAAAATAGACTAGTTGAAGTTGCGGAGCGGAGCGTGGGTCGACTCTCTCACACACACACACAGTGAGCTTACACAGTACAGTACGCAGAGAACTGTTAGAAGGGTTATCTCCCAATACCTTAGTATTCACAAAGTATAAGTTAGTATATACAAAGAGTTAGAGGGAAGTGAGTTAGGCGGGCGGCCAGCCATATCCGCATAAGAGGCCACTTGGGCTTTAATCCCAACAACCTCCCACTTAAAGTCCAATGTGGCACTTTAAGTAACTGTAAATCTATGAACATAAATGTACAAAGATTTACATGGCTGCCATCTATCCAATGCCCAATAACTCACGACAATGCACAAAGCCCTCTCCTGGAAGTCCCTTTGTGAGTAGATCAGCTGGATTGTCCTTGGTGTGGATCTTCAGCAGTTGTATCTGCTTGTCTTCAAGTACTTCCCTAATGAAGTGATATTTGACATCAATATGCTTAGTCTTCGAATGGAACACTGGATTCTTTGCCAATTGTATAGCACTTTGACTATCACAATATAACTCTGGCATATCTACTTTGATTCCCAAGTCTGCAACCAATCTACCAAGCCAAATAGCTTCTTTGCATGCCTCATTTGCTGTAACATACTCAGCTTCTGTAGTAGATTGCGTAACACAATTTTGTAATCGAGATCGCCATGATATGGCACCTCCAGCCAATGTAAAGACATAGCCTGATGTAGATCTCCTCTTATCCAAGTCTCCTGCATAATCTGAGTCAGTGTATCCTCTGACACTCAAATCCTGACTACCATAGCATATGCGCATACTCTTTGTATGTTTTAAGTATCTCATGATACCTTTCACTGCCTCCCAATGTTTCTTGCCGAGATTTGACATATATCTGCTAACCACTCCCACTGCAAATGCAATATCCGGACGTGTAGCAATCATTGCATACATCAAACTACCCACTGCAGACGCATATGGAATCTTATCCATTTCAGCCTTTTCTTCCTCAGACACAGGACAATCTTGTTTGCTAAGTTTCACATATGGTGGCAATGGAACACTCAATGCCTTTCCCTTCTCCATATTGAAACGTTGCAAAACCTTGTCAATATACTCTGTTTGAGATAACCAAATCAACTTCTTTGATCTGTCTCTCTCAATGCGCATACCAAGTATATGACTTGCCTCACCCATGTCTGTCATGTCAAACGATTTTGCCATCTTTGACTTCAAAGCTGAAATTTCTTTCAAGTGTTTTCCAGCAATCAACATGTCATCCACATACAAAATAAGGATCAGCCAACTGCCAAAATAATCCCAACACTAGTCATGCGGGGATCTCTATCGTTGACAATAGTCTTTGGCAATCCATGTTGTTTAAAAATCTGAGCTAGAAATATTCTAGCCATGTGATCAGCTTTGATCGTCTTCTTTACTGGAAGAAAATGTGCTTGCTTACTGAATCTGTCTACTATAGTGTGGGCCGGCGAAGAGTCCCTTCCGGGATTCCGGATGTAGTTGGCGATCTCCCTCGACGCCATACAGTTCGGTACTAGTACCTCACTTTGAAAAGGAGGGGATGTCACGTGACACATCCCAACCCTATGTGTCCGTGGACAAGCTACACCACAGTAGGATTCAGTAAAGTCTAGATTAGCAGTGATCTGGCACTTTTGTGAGTCTATTCGTAGACCGTGCATGTCGAGTCACTTAGCATAGATGCATATCCTCCGGTTGCACACATTTGATCATCGGAATTCCCATCAGAATCCATTAGCATCAGGTAGGGGAATTTTCCAGTGCATTTAGCCTATTTTTCTATTTATTGGGATTTTCACTTATTATTTTTAAGTGACTTTCCTACAAAAGTAGGTAGGGCAATTTTGCTAAGTTAATATATAAGCAAACCAAAGTTCACACTTTCTGGCAGAAGAGGCAGCAGGAGCTTCTCGCTCAACAGGCAACTTCTCAGCAGTACCCCCCTCAGCACCCCCAGTGGTTTTGGACCTCCATCATCGCGGGCAAGTTTCCATCCGTGGCGTTTTCCACATCAGGCCATCGCCATCACCTCTCAGCCTCCTAGCGACAGCAGGTTCTCAGGATCGCCATCAGAGTCTGGCTTTGCTAGCGTTTTTCCCAGATCAGCATTGGCGTTTTTGAAAGCCTCATCAAGCAGTAGCGTTTTTTCTTTTGGTCCCAGAACAGCCCTAGCGTTTTTGGCTAGCAGCAAAGGCACAGCAGCGTTTTCAGTTTCAGCCTCTAACCGCCACAGATACACACAGTTTTCAGCAGATACACAGTTGCAAATCAGCCCCTAGATTGGTTGCAGATGATCCCTCATTTTCAGCCAAGAAAACGCTGCCAAAACAGTCATTTTCAGCCACCGAAACAGTCCCGAAATTCAGCGATTAGAAGATCTCAGATTTCAACCATCGTCGTCGTCGTCATCATCATCGGCATAGACCAAGTTGCATAGTCCATTGCATACGCATTGTACACCTTTGTGCAATCAAAGAATAGACCACTCTCGCCGACGAGAGTGGGGCCTTCGGAGGAGGGTTTTACAACCTCTCGGATGTCGTATCTCTTCTCTCTCCTTCTCTCAGTCTCATTCACTTGCACACACAATATCCACTCACTTTGTTCGTGATCATAGCACTCTCCACAAGACGGAAAGCTCTCTCTTTCCCTAAGAACTAAAAGGAACCTTGAGTAGTAAAGATCACTAATCTTGAGAAAAAACAACATTCATTCCGCTGCACCTAACACAAACAAAATGAGAGTCCGTTGGTTGTTGATGCTACCCCATGCTTTAAGAAGAGCTCTTTCTTTTCCATCCTTGGTTGTATTTCCTTGTACATCTGGGACTGCATTGGAAGAGGGTGGTTGTGGAGGTTTGGTAGGACAGTCACCCTTCATATGACCAACTTGTCCACACTTGAAGCATCTTCCTTCACTAATATAAGTTCGCAACTCAGCAGGAGAGAGATATCTCCCTTTCTTGGGCTGATTTGGCTTTGCTTCTGCTTCGGAGGCGGTTCTTTTCTTCTTTTGAGAAGAAGAAGTAGAGGTAGGCTGCTCATGGAGAGCCTTCTGCTTGGCATGGTAAGTGCTTTGCTCCATCTTCCTGGGAGTACCCTTGTCATGTATTCCATTAGCTATGCGGTCTGATTCCATAAGTATCTGCAAGTTACCTCGAGGGTAAAGCTTCATAGCCTTTTGCAAGGCTTCATGCAAACCTGCTTCAAACTTGCGCATCTTTTCCGAATCGTCAATCTTCTTGAATGGAGTGACTTTCAAGAGAACGTCCCAAAACCTATCCACATAGCGTGGAGCAGTTTCGTTCTCCGACTGTGAAAGTCGATCCCATTCTTTCTTTACCTCTTCCTCATAGTCTGGAGGAAGGAACTGTGCGTAGAACTCATTCTTGAAAGCAGTCCAATCTTGGGTTTACGATCTTCCAGGATAAGGGTTAACCACCAACTGCTGGCGGTGCCTTTCAGGTACATACTAACATGGCGAAGCTTGGATCTTTCTTTAAAATTCCCTTCAGCAAATGCAACTTCGAATTGGCGGATGAAAGCCAAAGCTTTGTCATTATCACGCCACCCATTGTAGGTGTCGAATTTCACATCTTTGTCTTCCGACTTGAATGTTTTCTGCCTGTGGTGCTTCCTCTTATGGTGCTCCTTCTTTCTATGCTTAGGCTCCTTATGGACAGGAGTCTTTTCCCTTGAATGCACTTCTTGCTGCGACGGATCGTCAAGAAACATGTCTTCCGGAGCAACGATGTCATCCAGATCCTTCATGAAAGAGAACTGAGGGGAATCAGGGGGATCTTGCTCTTGAACCTTTGGGTTAAACAACACATGACGTTCTGGAGGTTTCCTGTGTCTCTCGTGCATGCGGGAGGTTCCAATCAAAGGATCTTTCCTTGGTTCTGGCGCCTTTGGGTTCTGCGGAATTTCTCCCGATCCCATCGGCATTTTCTCCTTCCCTTTCTCAAGAGTATGGAGAATCTTTTGGACTTCTGGATGGGAGAGAGCTTTTTGCAACTCTTCCACCTGCTGTTGAAGGAGAGAGAACTCTATCTCGCGTCCTCCCATTTCTGCAGTCTGTCAAGAGTCGTCAATCCCTTAAGGGAGAGAGAGATGACCTTGCTCTCATACCACTGTCACAAAAATACGAAAGCGTAAACTGACGTTTAATTGCACTTCAAATACTCAAGAGAATTAGAGAGAGAGAAAGCTTGACACTTCATTGGGGACCAGAAGATGGGCTGGTCCCCCCCCCGTAAAGAGAATATCTTTATTACTAAGAGAGAATCTTTACAAGCACAGGAACGGGGCGAAAGCCCGTCCTCTATTCTTTCTTGGCCTTTTTCTGCTTCTGACTGAGAGAGTAGAACTACTCTCTGACTACTGAGAGGATCTATCCTCTTCTGTGAGATTTTGGGAAGCTCTCGTAGGGGAGAGTCTACCTTCCACAAAACTCATCGGAAGCTCTCACGAATGAGGGTCTATCTTCCGCTAACTATGCCACTTTGGACGTAATCATTCCTGCAATTAACCAACCACAGAAACATGCAAAACACACACACACACACGCTTGCTGTAATTTTCTGCACATAACCAGAAATTGTTACCCGAGCGTGTTCCAATACCAAATTGGAGGTCCTTTTCGCGATAGAAATGCTCCAAACTTGGTGTATGTGTAGAGTAGGTAGTGGGGAATGAGATTCTATTAAGAATTTGCTGAAATTCACCCTAATACAAGTGATTAGGGGCTGAAAACAGGGAATTTGCAGCAGCTAGACAAGGGAGAAAGAGAGTTTTCTACTACTTTACGCGATGAAACTTCTCCCAAAGTTGCAAGCAACCATGAGAGGCCTTGTTCTAGGTGATGGGTGCTCAGAGGCTCCACATACACCACAAGGTGCTGCTCTCAAGCTTCAATGGAGAGCTTCACTGCGTAGAGGATGGTCAACTTGGTGGGGGGGGGGGGGGGGGGGGGGGGGGGGGGGGGTAGTGCACTGCCAACCTGGCAAGAGGAGGAGGGGCTGCTCTCTTATAGCCTCCAAGAAGAGGGGGCGCTAGCATGAAGAGAGAGAGAGAGAGAGAGAGAGAGAGAGAGAGAGAGAGAGAGAGAGAGAGATTGCATGGGAAAGTGTGCCAAGTGGCACACTTACTTTAAAATTTAAAAACCATTCAACTTTTGACTTTAAAAATCCTATGCTAGTTAATGAAATGTGCAATTAAGTGCACAACTGCACACATAGATGCAACAAATGAAAACTTTATCTGTCCCTAGCGCATTGCCGTACCAGCAATGCTCTGGCATTACTTGTTCGCACTTGTCCGGCCATTTGGTCCAGTGCAAAATCATTTAAGAATACTTTTAACTAACTTATCCTAAGGCCGTAAAATAATCAGGCCTTAGGGTTATTATTCTAAGGACCCCATCTCATTCCTGTGGTTGCACTAGCGCGCGTAATTTTCTGAGCCTGAAATCTGAGGCTACTATCTACCCCTTCATTGAAGACCCGACTTCCCAATCGCTAGGGCTTCAGGATATTTTCTGCTAGGGTCTCCCTGAGGTGCACTGGCCCACACCTGAGGCCCCAGAAATTGCTAGATCTATTCTGATGTGCACACAACTAATTAGATAATTCTTTTCTTGTAAATAAATTAATTATTTACAAAGTCTGACATAGTTACACTTCCAACAGTCTCTCATCAAAGAATTTTTCCAATGAATCTAAGGGTAAGGCTAACACAATTGCTAAACTCAAGCGTACTCCCGATGAAAAGGTAGCACAAGGAATTGTAGGAGGATACATCACGTCGGAAGAGCAAAGCACGTATTCTAAGGAAGGTCGTTGTTTTCATTGTCACATTAAGGGTCACATAAAAAGAAGATGTCCTAAGCTTGAATCGAATGAATCTAAAGAACCCACAGCACCCACTGCCTCTGTCAATGCAATGAATGATAACACGAGTGTGTCCCAAGTTTCTCAGGACCCTCCCATTGATGAATCTCTCATTAAATGTTATGGTCGTACGTCGGGGCACCGTTTTGTCATATTGTTTGACTCAGGTAGTATGCATGATGTGATTAGTTCCTCTCTTGTTGAGAGAGCCCGCCTCGAAGTTAGTCCGAGATCTCCTATCGAGGTCTCTGGCTTTCGTCCTGGTATGGACGCTCTCATCACGGAGGAGTGCCTTGATGTGTTGTTTGCAATTCAATAGACTGCCTTCACTAGAAGATTTGTTGTTTCTCCTCTCTCAGGACGTGATATGATATTGGGCATTTGATGGTTTCGTGAGACTAACGCTCTCATTGATTTTGAGGCTAACACTTTTAACTCTCAATGCCAAAAGTGATTCTCCTACTGTCTTTCATGGAGAGGACATTGCTCATTCTCCATCTCTCATTGCTAATATGCAGGACAAGATTGAAAGGATTTAGGAGAAGGAGACTCTCTCAGTCTCTTTGTCACAAAGTGATGACGTGGCGGACAACAGAAACCCTAATTTCCGAAGATCGCGGAGGTTGAAAAAATAAAATAAAATACGAGTGACGCGAATTTTTCTTTTTTTAATAAAAAAAAGAGAAAAGACTCTCTAAGAGAGAGTGAGAACTGATGCTTTTTATTTTAAAAGCTTTTGGGGCTCTGCTTTTGGGCATCCCTTGTATCTTTAAATAAGTGGTGAGGGCTTCACTTCTCAGAGCATCTGGACGCAGAGTCTGAGAGTGAATCCCGACCCACTCTCTTGTACTTTGAACTGATTAATATAAAAAGAAATACCGAAAGGGGCGCCAGTCTTTGGGGCCAATATCTCTAGGCACGGAACTCCGCCAGGCCAATGCAAATCTATTGTGATTTGTGAATTGTTTTGAAGTGGTTATTTGGTGCTGTCGCGGTTGATTCTTGACTTGGAGTGTCCAAGTCTGTTACAGTGGTATCATAACACGGCTGATTTCTCTTCTACGAGAAATCCGATCCCCGAGTTTTTTTTCCGCGGCACCTATGGCTTCAAGCAATGATCAGTCGACTCCCTCTGCATCTGGAGATGCGGGCAGGGATCACAACGAAGATTCCGACAGAGAGTATGGCCCGCCTTGGCCTACTTAGGCGGAGCGGCGAGAGATGGAGCGTCGCCAGTTGATCGGCGATGCAACAAAGATGATGCTCAATTTTGCCAAGGACCTGAAGATGCCAAAATATATGAACCAGACCTCTTTGGAAGAGGTACAGATGGAGTGGCAGAGAACCACAACACCACTCTCGAAACCCGCTCTCAAGAAACCTTCTGCCTCAAAGAAAATATACGGAGAAGGAACTGGAGAACGTGGTTGATGCACGGATTGCTCAGCTTTTTGACGCGCAAAAGAAAGCCAAAAAGCACGGCAAAGAGCAGAAGAAAAGCACCGACTTTCCAGGTTATTTGGGTCGTCAGTCGACTTTTGACAAGGCAAAGAAACAGAAGAAGCTTGTTCGATTTATAGGAGTAGCCAGTTCTTCTTCTTCTTCTTCTGACAGTTTTTCTAGCTCCTCGGATTCGAGCGAAGAAGACAGAAAAGGTAAAAAGCGAAGCAAGAAACAAAGCTTCGGAAAGGGTAAGAAAAAGGCAAAGAAGGCTACATCTCGCCCAGAGACTGACAGTTCTACTGAGGACTTGTCTACAGACAGCTCAGATTCCAATGACGGAAACTTTTATGCGAACAAGAAGAATTTTTTTTACAAAGCTAACCAGTATGACTTTCTCGAAGATAAAAGCAAGAAAGTCCGAGAGTTTACGGAAGGTGGCCACTTGATCAAGTTTGATACTTTTTTAGGATACTCGGATGCTTCGAAGGCTTTGTCTTTTATACAGCAGTTTGACATCGCTTTCGCGGGAGAACGCTATTCAGAGCACTCCAAGATTCGGAGAGCTACCTCTTACTTTAAGGGGAATGCTCGTACTTGGTGGTCCACTCTTCTTTTTAAACAAGACTGCGCCAGTTAAATGGCTGAAATTTAAGAAGCTTTTTATTTCTTCTTGGTTGACGCAGGAATATGAACGAGATATACGAGCAGCTTGGAACCATCTTCGGATGACCAAGAAAGATACAATCAATGCTTATTGTGAAAGATTCTGGAGCTCTTTTCTACCCGCCTCTTCATTCAAGAAGATCTCATTCAGAGAACAGATTGAGCGGTTTACCTTGGGTCTACCTACAGAGATCCGAGATCATTGCTTGGAACAGAAGTCAGCTTCTATTCAGGAGTTGCTGAGTCACGCGAAGCGGGGCTTTGCCATTCACTCTGGCAGTCTGACCTACCCCACAGATGAGGCCATGACACAACGAGCTGAACAGACTTCTGGGAATGAAAGTAGAAAGAAAAAGAGCAACCCAGAGAAGAAGGATGCACGACCCAAGCTTACTCCTCAGGAGAAAGCTCGCTTCATTAGAGAGGGGAAGTGCTTTGGATACGGGGAACATGGACATATCTCCGCGAAGTTACCTAAAAAGGCACAGAAAGAACAGAATGATAAAGATGACGACAGGCCTGAGAGTTCGAGAGCAGCTGAGGAATGTGGCAGAAAAGGCAGATAGAAAAATAGAACTGATACCACATGTCGTGGAACCTGCACCGAATCTAATGAATGAAAGTACAAACTTTGCTGCTTTTGGGGCAAAGTGAAGGATCAAGCTCTTTTGAAGGAGCCAAGGCCAACTTCTTTTCACTTGGAATTGGCGGCTCGATTTGGAAATTACGCCCGACAGACTGATGCCACAGGCGAAGGTAGTTCGACTGGCACCCGGATGGGATGTTGCCATTACACCGAGCATTGGCAAACTTCGTTTGCAATGACAGGGGTGTTCAGGGCATGCGAGTGACGTTCTACTCAGGATCCCTTGGTACCACAAGAACTACGCTGTGGTTGACTACCGGGCTGAGAAAGCGACTTTGATAAATGAAGGGCTTAGAGGTTGTACTTGATGAACTTCAATTTCTTACTCATTCTTTTGGGAGAGAACTGAACGATGGATAAAGGTTGAATATGTTTTGACCTGATCAAAAGAACGCCAAGATTTTTCTCCACACTCATGCCGATTGCTTTTCAGAGGGCCTGAAGATCAAACCATTGATCTGATACCTGGAAGCACGCCACCGAATCGGCCACCTTACCATGTGAGCCGAGTACAGAATGAAAAGATTATGAACCCAGTGAAAGACCTCTTGGAAAAGGGTCTTGTCCACCCTAGTACTTCACCGTATTGCTCTCCAGTGTTGTTGGTTTTGCGGATCTTGGGGAATGTGCATCGATTATAGCGCTCTCAACAAAATCCCCATCAAGAACAGATTTCCGATTCCTAGGATCGATGATATACTCGACAGGTGACACGGATCCTCGTGCTTTAGCAGGATTGACTTGAAGAGTGGATATCATCAGATCAGGATAACGCCGGGAGACATCTACAAGACAGCTTTTTGGACGACTTTTGGGTTATTGGAGTTTTTGGTGATGCCTTTTGGCTTAACCAATGCTCCTACGACATTTAACCGGATGATGGATAGGATTTTTCGAGAGTACAGGCTAATTGTTGGCACTTTCTTTGACGACGTCATTGTTTTCTCCAAGAATGAGGCAGAACACAGAGATCATGTGCTTCAAGTCTTTCGGGCATTACGAGATCACACGTTAGTGATTAATGCAAAGAAAAGTGAATTTTTCCTACCAGAGATACACTTTTTGGGACACATTGTGTCAGCAGCAGGAGTGCAAATGGACCCGGCCAAGATAGAGAGTATCCGTGATTGGCCCGATGTCCATGAAGTTAGAAGCTTCTTGGGACCGTGTTCGTACTACAGGCGGTTCATACGAAAGTTTGGAGAGGTTGCTTCCCCTTTGTATACCTTGACATAGAAAGGAGTACCTTTTTCATGGGGACCCATAGAGGTGACTGCCTTTCAGACATTGAAAGAGAAATTGACTACGGGACCTATTTTGACTTTGCCGGAGTTGCAAAAGTCATTTGAAGTATATTGTGATGCTTGTGGTCGTAGTCTGGGTACGGTCTTGATGCAAGAAGGCCATGTCAAGCTTACAAGAGCCGTTTGTTCTCTAGGCCGGAGATGACAACACAGATTTATGAGAAAGAGCTTTTGGCGGTTATCCATGCTCTTACTCAGTGGCGGCATTACCTACTCGGAGCGGATTTTACTGTCTTTACAGACCATCAGAGTTTGCGCTACTTCTTGTCACAGAAGCAGCTTTCGGAAAAGCAGATGCGGTGGGCGAACATCTTGTCATAGTTCCACTTCCAGATTGTCTATGTGCAGGGACAGAAGAATGTGGTAGCAGATGCTTTGTTTCGGAAACCGTTGGTTCTGGCTGTTTCCGCGATACATCATAGGAGCTTTGAGGATATGGTCGATTAGTATGCCAGAGATACAGATTTTGCAGATATTTTCACACGGATACGGGATGGGGAGAGAGTAGCTGGATACTCCCTTCGGGAAGGCTACTTGATAAAAAAGACTATGTTGTGCGTTACACAGCCGTTGAGGGAAAAGGTTATGACTGAATGCCATTGTCCACCTTTTACGGGTCACCGCGGCATTGCTACCACCATGAAAGGGGTAGAGAGATACTTCTTTTGGCCGTGACTCAAAAAGGACGTGGAAGAGTTGTGCGCAGTATGCCAGAAGGTCAAGTTTGACAGGCATAAGGCACAGGGATTGTTACACCCTTTATCCATACCCACCCGCCCCTGGGAAAGTATTAAAATGGATTTCATTTTTGATCTCCCGAGAACAGAGAATGATCACGATGATTTTCCGATTACATGGCACGTCTGAGACGACTATCTCCGACAGAGACCCCAGATTTATGAGTTGGTTTTGGAAGGCAATTTGGGAGAACATTGGCATGCAGTTGCAGTTCTCGTCATTGTTCCACTTGCAGATTGACGGGCAATTTAAGATTGCCAATTCAGTGATTTTAGATTTATTGAAGTCTTGTATCTCGGATCAGAAGACTCAATGGGAAAAGAACTTACCTTTGGTGGAATTTGCCTACAATAACACGATACACTCTTCGACGGAGAAGACACCATGTGAGATTGTTGAAAGTGCTGCGAAGGTTCCATCCTTCCTGAGCACGAAAGATTAGATATTGGAAGCGGATGAATATTCGCGAGATTTGGATACGGCTTTTGCCAAGGTTCGCGAGACTTTGCAGGAGTCTCAAGAACGACAGAAAAAGGCAGCGGATCGCCATCGTCGCGACTTGAAATTGAAGGAGGATGATTGGGTGCTCTTACGTTTTGAGAAGGCACGCCTACGAAAGAAAAAGGGAAAGGAGAGGCTTTTTTCAAAGCTTAGTATGCGATACTACGGACCTTTCCAGATAACTGAAAAGATAAATGATGTCTCCTTCCGATTGAAACTGCCAGATACTTGGAGGATTCACGATGCATTGCATGTGAGTCTCTTGAAACCTGTTAAGGGAGATGTGCCTGATGATGGGGAGCCTGATGAGCAACCCGAAGTGGAAGAAAACGAGGAGATCCTTGTTCCTGAAGAGATTTTGGCACATAACGATACGAAGAAAGGTAAAGTCCGAAGGCGGTTCTTGGTTAAGTTCAAGAACTTTCCTGCATTTGATGCGAAGTGGATGGAGGAGGAGGACCTAGCAGATACTCCTCGGATTGTGAAACTTTACCTCGATGTTTTGGTTTAGCATTGTCTACTCCAAACGAAACCTTGAATTCAGCTTGGCCGGAGATATGGTGCAGTGGGATGCACAAGAGGGGAGTCACTCCGCTCCCTTGTCAACAGATGCCTCGATTTTGATACTAAAGTCACTGATGTCTCTTTGAGCTTCAGGGATACTGAGAGCTGACAGTGTTCTGCTGGATGACTTTATGAAATGGAATTCCTGATAATGATACTGATTTGTTCTTGACTTCTTTTGAGTGCAGGAACTGATAGCTGAAATGATTGCAGCATTTTGGTCTGATTAATCTCGAATAGACATGGTTGCAATAGGGGTTAGTCAATCGGACATCGATGAGGTCCCGATTGGACCTAAATGTGATTGCTAGCTACATTGCCGATAAATCACGGTCTAAGATCCGAATGAATGTTGAATGTCATGTGATGTCCTGTGATGTCGTGTGATGTGACTGTCGATTTTGTACATGTGCTAGATGTGTGTTCCTAGTACGTAGGTACTAACAGTCAGTGTCTGCTAAGACGGTTTATGGCTTTTGTCGGTTTTGCAGGCGTAATCGCGGATTACAATGCTTTCAAGAGGGGGGTATGTCACAAAGTGATGACGTGGCGGACAACAGAAACCCTAATTTCTGCCAGAAACCCTAAAATTCCAGCAAACCTAATTTCCGAAAATCGCGGAGGTTTTTTTTTTTTTTTTTTTAATAATAATGACGAGCGACGCGAATTTTGCTTTAAAAAAAAAAAAAAAGAGAAAAGACTCTAAGAGAGAGTGAGAACCGATGCTTTTTATTTTAAAAGCTTTTGGGACTTTGCTTTTGGGCATCCCTTATATCTTTAAATAAGTGATGAGGGCTTCACTTCTCAGAGCATTTGGACGCAGAGTCTGAGAGTGAATCCCGACCCACTCTCTTGTACTTTGAACTGATTAATATAAAAAGAAATACCGAAAGGGGCGCCAGTCTTTGGGGCCAATATCTCTAGGCACGGAACTCCGCCGGGCCAATGCAAATCTATTGTGATCTGTGAATTGTTTTGAAGTGGTTATTTGGTGATGTCGTGGTTGATTCTTGACTTGGAGTGTCCAAGTCTGTTACACTCTTTTTCTCCACAGCATGACACATAGGATTTGCATGATTATGAGAAGCATGATGATTTGAAGGATAATGATTTGCATGATGATTTGGATGCCAATGAAAAGCATCATAAGATGCATGAAGAAGATGTGATTGTTCACCAGGATGAGGTGTTAGTGGATGCTTTTTCTAGCGAAGCTAACCTCGTTGCAGATTCGATCAATCACGAAGGATCGATCTTGGCTCTCGAGCCTAGGTTCAAAGAACCATCACAGGAAGTATTATGTGTTTGCATGATTGATACGCACGCATTGTTCGAGTGTTTCATTCGTGACGGTTTCTTGTATTTTAGTCAACATCGTTATGTGATCCCTTTTCCTAGGCATGACATATTGTATGTTGAACACGTTTCTCTCATGGATGAGCACGAATGTATGCGGATTTTTCATGAAAAAAACTATGTATGTAAGGAAGTCACATTCCATGTCTCATCCTTGGCATGACACAGTTTCCGAACGAACACATGAACGTATGAGCACCAAGCATGGGCAATTCTGTTGTGAATTACCACAGTTGATTGCTCTAGATCATAAGAGAAAGATTCGATCTCATTGTTTGCGTGTGTGTGGTGAACGGTTTGGCAATCTGTCTCTTTGTTCATCTACATTGCATGCACAGTCTTTGAGGAAGACAAGATTTTTTTCCTTCACTTTACATGGAATGGGTATATTCACGGTTTTGTGTTAGAAATGGTTTCGGGAATTTTTAGCCATGGAGATTCTTGAAGATGGAAGAAGCACGACTCTATACGAAGTTGAAGCATCGAAGGCGCCACAAAAGACTTTGTGTTGCTTTCGGCGCGGCCCAAAGAAGCAAGGGTTGCAGACCTTTATGAAGTTCAAGTACCGCACGATCCACACATCAGAGTGGGCCGGCGAAGAGTCCCTTCCAGGATTCCGGATACTATTGGCGATTCACTTTGAAAAGGAGGGGATGTCACGTGACACATCGAACCCTATGTGTCCGTGGACAAGCTACAGCATGATCAGGGTTCAGTCCGTCCAGTCAAGTCTAGATTAGCAGTGATCTGGCACGTTTGTGAGTCTATTCGTAGACCGTGCATGCCCAGTCACTGAGTGTAGATGCATATCCTCTGGTTGCACACAACATGATCATCAGTATTCCCTTCAGAATCCATCAGATTCAGTCAGGGGAATTTTCCAGTGCATTTAGCCTATTTTCCCTATTTTTGGTTATTTTCACTTATTATTTTTAAGTGACTTTCCAACAAAAGTAGGTAGGGCAATTTTGCTAAGTTCATATATAAGGAAACCCAAGTTAGCACTTTCTGGCAGAAGAGGCAGCAGGAGCTTCCTGCTCAACAGGCAACTTCTCAACAATACCCCCACAGCACCTTGGAGTTTTTGGACTCCCAGCCTCGCCATACCATCAGATCCCCTAGCGTTTTTGGATACACACATCAGCCAACGTTTTTCCTTGTAGTCACCGCCGGCAGCAGCAGATCCCCAGCGATTTCACCCATTGCATGATCGCCCCATCATCATCAGCCCTAGCGTTTTCCAATTGCAGCCATCATTGGCATTTTTGGATTTCCGGTCCAGATCTAGCTAGCATTTTTGGCTAAGCGACAGAGCAACATCAGCGTTTTGTTTTCTGCCTGCTCTGTAGCCGAGTAGTCAGGGTTTTCAGCATATACAGAAGTTAGCAGATTCATCCCTAAGTGGTTGCAAAAGTTCCCCGAATTTCAGCCATAAAAACTCAGCCAAACAGTCATTTTCAGCTACCGAAACAGCCCCGAAATTCAGCAGTTAGAAGACCACAGATTTCAGCCCTAAAGTCGTCGTCGTCATCACCGTCGTCATCGGCATAGTCCAAGTTGCATCAGTCCATTGCATACGCATTGTACCACTTTGTGCAATCATAAGTAGACCGCTCTCGCCGACGAGAGTGGGGCCTTCGGAGGAGGGTTTTACAACGTCTCTGGTGTCGTATCTCTCTTCTCTCTCTATCTCTCAGTCTCATACACTTGCACGCACATTGTCCATTCACTTTGTTCGTGAGCACTTTCCACTAAGAACGGAAGGCTCTCCCTTCCATAAGAACTAAAAGGAACCTTGAGCACAGATCGGAGCACTCATCTTGAGCAAAGCGCAAACATTCATTCCGCTGCACCTAACATTCAAGAAGGTCCATGATCTCTATCCTTTAGCAGCTTAGCTTGGGGCTATAAAAGCACCATGTACATTATTCATTCGTTTGAATCTAATGCATTGTTTACTTACTTTTGCACATTGAGTCTGCTCACTATTAAGTTGGGATTAACATACACTATGGTCAACACCCATGAACATAACCAACGCTAATCCACCCTAGCACACACTAGGTGTAAGGTGCAGCAGAATGAATGTTGTTCTTTCTCAAGATGAGTGCTCCATAATGTGCTCAAGGTTCCTTTTTGTTCTTATGGAAGGGAGAGCCTTCCGTTCTTAATGAGAGAGTGCTATGATAACGAACAAAGTTGAGTGGATACTGTGCGTGCAAGTATATGAGACCGAGAGATAGAGAGGGAAGAGAATACGACACCAGAGACTGTTGTAAAACCCTCCTTCGAAGGCCCCACTCTTGTTGGCGAAAGTGGTCTACGATTGATTGCACAAACTGGTACAATGATGGTGCATGGAACTGATGCAAGTCTAGACTATGTCGATGATGACGACGGGGATGGCGAGGCGGACAATAGGGCTAAAAACTGAATGTCTTTACCTGTTGTCCAAAAACGCTCAAGGCTGAAATCTGCTGCAAATGAAACGCTGAATTCTGGGCTGATCTTATGCTGTGTGAAAAAACGCTGATTTGTCTGTTAAAAACGCTGATGTGACTGCTGCATTTTGGTGCTGAAAACGTTGCCCTTCTGCTACGGGTAGGTGCTGAAAACGCCAAGAGAAAAGTCTTGCTGCTGGTGATGATGAAAAACGCTAGGTGCAAGGAGGCAAGGCGATCTGGTGTTGCTGAAAAACGCCAAGGGAAAAGGTGGGTGGCGATGAGGAAAAATGCTAGGGCCTGTGTGAGGGAAATCGCCAAGGGTGCTTGGGGAGTCTTGCTGAGAGAGAGGGAACCTATCGCCGAAGCCTGCTGTTCTCCTTGCTCATCTGCCATTTAGTGCTAACCTTGGTTTGCTTATATATTTTCTTACCCAATTTGCCGTACCTACTTTTCAACAAAAGTCACTTAAATTATTAAGTGAAAAATGTCAAAAATAGGTAAAATAGGCTAAATGCACTGGAAAATTCCCTTGAAGGATTCTGATGGAAATGCTTATGATCATGCTGTGTGCAACCAGAGGATATGCATCTACACTAAGTGACTGGGCATGCACGGTCTACGAATAGACTCACAAAAGTGCCAAATCACTTCTAATCTAGACTGATTGGATTGACGGAACCCTGTTATGCTGTAGCTTGTCCATGGACACATAGGGTTGGATGTGTCACGTGACATCCCCTCCTTTTTAAAGTGAGGTATTGGTACCGAGCTGCATGGCTTCCTTGTAGTCTGCCAACAACTCTGGATAATCCTTCAAAAACTCTTCGTCGATCCACACCGCTTCGTGGGTTCTTTGATCCTTGAACTTCAAAAAGTATTGTCTCACTTGCTTCTTGGAACCATGTCGAAACCGATGCAACAATACTTGCTCCGGCTCCATGAATTCAGCTTCATCAATGATATCCGGTTCTTCTTCCTTCGAAATGTCCTTTGGAGGTGTTCCCTGAAACACTTTCAACCAAGAAACATGGAAAACGTTGTGCATTGACCATGAGTTAGGCAACTGCAATTTCATTGAAACCTCATTTATCTTTTTAATGACTGGAAATGGACCATAGATACGAAAAGACAACTTTGGACACTTCTTTCCAACTTGCTTAAGACGTTGCTTCATGATTCTTAAATACACCCAATCTCCTTCCTTGATCAAAACATCTTGACGATGCTTATTAGTTTGCCGTGAATAAGATTCCTGAGCCTTACTTAGCCGAAGCTTCACACTTTCAAAAATCTCATCCAATGACTGACTTTCAGCATTGGCATCAGGCATTTGACTGACTGAGCGAGTCAAAAGTGATTGGAACGGATGGCCAAAAGCTGCCTCATACGGAGTTCGATCAATAGCGGAAGAAAAAGAGTCATTCAAAATAGCCCGTACCAATGGGAGATAGAGCTCCCACTGAGACTGCTGATCATGCACATACGACTTTAAAACATCAAAAGCCAATTGATTGTAAATTTCTGTTTGACCATCTGATTGTGGATGAAAAGCCGATGAAAAAAAACTTAGTGCCAAAATTTTCAAAGAGTGCGCGCCAAAAATTGGACGTGAACTTAACATCCTTATCTAAAACAATTGATTTTGGCAAACCACAGAGGGGGTACCAATGCTTAATGAACAACCGTGCTACATCTTGTGCAATAACTGTGGCTTTACAAGGAATCAACATGCAAAACTTGCTGAAACGATCAACACTTGTCAAACATTGAGTGTTCCTTGAATGCAAACTTGGTGGTAGGTTAGTCACAAAATCCATAGAAATATTCTGAAAAGGTCCATCGGAAATAGGCAGCGGAAGCAAGAGGCCTTGCTGCTTACCCCTAGGAGCTTTTACTTTTTGACATATAGTGCACTGTGTGATAACGAAACACATCGCATTTTAGGCCAATAAAAGAATCTTTCAATTTTTTCCAAAGTGGTGTTCATTCCGTTGTGCCTACCCGTGAGAGAATCATGTGCATCATGCAATATGGTTGGCGTGAGAGAGGGCAACACACATAAACGTTGACGAAAATACAACAAACCATCACGAATGAGATAGTTGCTTGGCCCTTGGGAAGCAAGAGCCTGCAACCAATGCTTACCAAACTCGGAATCCGCATACTGATTCTTCATGCTGTCAAAAGACTCACCCTGAATAGAAAATGTGGATCTTGACTCAAGAGCCAATATCTGTGCTTTGCGACTCAACGCATCTGCAACAGGGTTAGATTTTCCAGGTACATACTCAATCAAATCTCCAAATTGCTCAAAAAATTGTGACCACTGTGCTTGGCGATCACTCCAATGTGCACTAGGCATAGACTATAGCCACTTGAGGGCTTGATGATCTGTGCGAATTGTGAACTCTCTACCATAAAGAAAATGCTTCCAATGCTTAAGAGAGTGAATGACAGACAAAAGTTCTTTATCATAAACTGAATAATTCTTTTCCGCACTATTGAGCTTCCGGCTAAGGGAAGCTACCGGATGACCATGTTGTTGAAGCACAGTGCCTATTGCGACATTGCTCGCATCCGTCCATTCCTCAAAGGGATCATCCCAAGAGGCAAGGATAAGACACGGTGCCTCTGTCACCGCAACCTTGAGAGCTGCGAAAGCCTCAATGGCTGCTTCGGGCAAGTCTATCCGCTGACGGCGAGTCTTTACCCCTTTCAAAACATCAGTCATAGGTGCAGCAATGCGTGCAAAATTCTCTATGTGCGAGCTATTGCTTGATATAAACCAAGAAAAGAACGCACATCATATGCAGTTTTGGGCAAATCCCAATTACGAACCTGGTTTACCTTCGTGGGATCTAGCTCGACGCCTTCTGCAGAAATGATATAACCCAGATAAGCGACTTCAGTATGAAAAAATTCAAACTTCTTAGCTGCAATGTACACCTGACACTCATCCAAACGAGTTAGTACCCTTTTGACATCTTTTTCATGTTGTTCCCACGATGCAAAAAAAAAGAGAATATCATCTAAAAAGATGAACACACATACACCGACCATATCGCCGAAACGACCTACCATGAGACGATTAAATGTATCCACGGCACCTGTCAATCCAAAAGGCATAACAATATACTCCCATTGCACTCGCTCGGTGCGAAAAGCGGTCTTGAAAATGTCGCCTTTGAAAACCCGTACCTGATGGTCTCCACTTTTGAGATCGACCTTGTTGAAAACCTTTGCCCCATTGAGCCTATCGAGGATATACTCAATGCGAGGCATCGAAAACTTGTTCTTGACGGTCATCTTGTTTAATGCCCTGTAATCAACACACAAACGAGACGAACCATCCTTCTTGCGAACAAACAAAATAGGAGCAGCAAAAGGACTTACACTAGGGCATATGAATCCTCTAGCCACCAACTCCGTGAGTTGTCGCTCTAACTCTTCCTCCTGTGTCTTGTTCAAACGATAGGGAGCCTTACTGACAGGTTGTGCTCTCTCCATAAGCTCGATGCGATGGTCTTCCGGCCGCTCGGGTGGGAGACAAGGTGGAAGATCATCTTGCAAAAAGAGATGTTTAAACTTCGTAAACAAATCTGAATACTTATCTGGAGGCTAAATGCTCGGGGAAACTGGAGCAGCATAGATGAATGCTGCTTGTGCTCCTCGTCGTAATTCACGCTTTACCTGCACATGAGAGATAAGAAGCAAAGAATGCAAGCCCTCCTCAACACGAATGATGAGGGGGGATTTAGTTTTGGCATGTAAAGTGAGAGTGTTAGCCTCCCAATCAATGAGAGGGTTGAGTTCACGAAACCATCTTATGCCCAAAATCATATCACATCCTGAGAGAGGAGACACAAGAAATTTCCTACTGAAAGAAGCGTGTTGAACGGTAAACATCACATCAAGGCACTCCTTCGTGATGAGAGAGTCCATACCAGGAGCGAAGCCATAAACCTCGAGAGGAGATTTCTGACTAACCTCTAGGCGGGCTCTCTCAACAAGAGAGGGACTAATCACATCATGCATACTGCTTGGATCAAACAATATGATAAAATGCTGACCCTTTACATGACCATAACACTTCATGAGAGACTCATCAATGTGTGTGTCAGAGTCATGAGAAGATTCAGGGTGGTGTGTTATAGTGCTTGTGGTTGTTGTGGGTGCCTTTTGTTCTTTAGGTGGGGCTGTTTTAGGACAAGCCTTCTTAATGTGACCCTTGACGTGACATTGAAAACATCTACCTTCCTTAGCATAAATCACTTGTTCTTCAGCCGTGATGTATCCTCCTACAATTCTTTGTGTAGCTTTTTCATCTGGGGTTAGCTTAGGTTTTGCAGGTGCTTTAGCTTTACCCTTAGATTCATTGTTAGAGTTCTTTTCCGAGGAATTAGAGGAAGAAGGGTTAGAAGAATTACCATTCTTACCATTCTTACCGTTCTTACCATTCTGCGTGGTCTGAGAATTCTGAGAGGTTCCTTGAGAAGTACAGATGCTAGAATGCACCTGTATGAGAAGACCGACACCAGATTGGCCCCTAACTTAGGCGCCCCTTTCGGTATTTCTTTATTGTTCAAAAGAGGGAATAAATGCTGTGGATCCCTACAAGCTGCCCCGCACAACCTTGGCTGAATTTTGACTGTTCTGGCCTGATTTCGGCAGCATAACTGTACTAGAACCCTTCACGGTCAGTATTCCCACGCATTAAATGATTTTCCCGACGCATACGGGCACTTTGCAAATCCTGGCGAGAATCTGCAGCACGCTGAATTCTCTGTTTTCAGCCCTGAAAATGCTCCAGAACACCTGTACAGCGGTCCCCTTGCGTCCCCGAACCTCCTGGGGGTATTAGGGTCCGTTTAGGGCCAAAACCCTAAACCTGCAAAAATACACAGCAGGCTGTAATTCATTGTTTCGGGCTCCGTTTTGCGTGCCGGTCGCATCCGTAGCAAGTCCTCGAGCTCCCGCACCTGTAGGGCTACTTGCCCTTTGAATCGGACGAGATTTCTGACGTGAAACCTCTCCGAATTCACCTGTACCTGCGGGGGGATTAGCCGCTAGCTAATCCAGTACCTGTACAAGAAGCTGTTGCCTCGGCAATCGCGGGTTCATCGGCAATCGCGCATGAACCCACACAACTGTACATTGGTCAAATGAAGAGCCCACTAGTGGGGCATAACATACTGCCAAAGGGGAGAGAGAGGGCAGTTTGTAGCGTGCAGGGCATCACTCCTGGCACCGCACTGTGCATAAGAGGGAAAGCAAGCACTCCATAGCTCTTAACCTGTGACAATTTCTGCAAAACAGCCCCTCCTCTCTTCAAATTCAGCGCCAACTCTCTCTTGCATTAGAAACTGCACCAGAATGTGCCACTTGGCACATTTACAAGCATTTTCCCGTTTCGGGGTTGCCGCCTAAAAATCTCCCAACCGGTTGCCCAGTTGACTTCACGGCAGAGTAAGAAAATGTTCCCCTTGTCATTCCGGAGGTAATGACGCCAACACATTTTCAGGTCCCAAAATAGCAGTTCCCTAAATTTTAGGAGATGTTGCCATTGTATCTTTCTAGGTCATCCGACCCTCTTTGTACACTGCGGCCACATCCAGAACTGAAATGTAGCCTCTGTAGCAAAGGATTCCACTTTGGCTAGTCAATGACCCCACTTGGCTAACCATAGTCCTTGTCCAACCTTAGTGCTCTCTTGCCCTCAGGCCTGGACTCCCTCTGGACAGTTCCACACTAGCTATGCAATGCAGGGCAGTTAGATTTCCCGAGGGGTGTTTCCAAAAAGTGAAAGTAAATAGATAATAAGAAAGAAATCAACAACAAGGATAGATAGTAGTCACACGCTGGTGACAGCTGCAGTACATGGTATCTTCGATATCCGCTTGATCATCTCCAGACGTAACGTACCAAAACCTATCCACATAGCATGGAACAGTTTCGTTCTTTGACTGTGGGAGTCGATCCCATTCTTTCTTTACTTCTTCCTCAATAGTCTGGAGGAAGGAATTGTGCATAGAACTCCTTGAAAGCAGTCCAATCTTGGGGTTTGCGTTTTTCTAGGATTAGGGTTAACCATCAACTGCTGGCGTTGCCTTTCAGGTACATACCGACATGGCGAAGCTTGGATCTTTCTTTAAAGTTCCCTTCTGCAAATGCATCTTGAAATTGGCGGATGAAAGCCAAAGCTTTGTCATTATCACGCCGTCCATTGTAGGTGTTGAATTTTACATCTTTGTCACCTGACTTGAATGTTTTCTGCTTTCGGAGCCTTCTCTTATGGTGCTCCTTCTTTCTATGCTTAGACTCTCGATGAACAGGAGTCCTTTCCCTTGAATGTACTTCCTTTCCCTTGATCGTAAGAAACATGTCTTTTGGAGCGACTATGTCATCGAGATCCTTCATGCAAGAAAACTGAGAAGAATCAGGAGGATCCTACCCTTGAACCTTTGGATTAAACCGCACATGACGTTCTGGAGGTTTCCTCTTTCTCTCGTGCATGCGGGAGGTTCCAATTAAAGGATCTTTCTTTGATTCTTGCGTCTTTGGGTTCTGCGGGATTTCTCCCGACCCCATTGGCCCTTCCCTTTCTCAAGGGTATGGAGAAATTTTTGGACTGATGGATGGGAGAGTTTTTTGCAACTCTGCCACATGCTGTTAAAGGATAGAGAACTCTATCAGTCTGCCAAAGAGTCGTCAATCCCTTAAGAAAGAGAGAGATGACCGTGCTTTGATACCATTGTCACAAAAATACGGAAGCGTAAGCTAACTTTTAATTGTACTTCAAATAGTCAAGAGAATTGGAGAGCGAGAGAGAAAACTTGACACTTCATTGGGACCAGAAGATGGGTTGGTTCCCCCCCCATAAAGAGATTATCTTTATTACTAAGGGAGAATCTTTACAAGCACAGGAACGGGGCAAAAGCTTGTCTTCTATTCTTTCTTTTTTGCTTCTGACTGAGAGAGTGAGAAAACTACTCTTGAATACTGAGAGGATTTTCCCTTTGCTGTGAGATTTTGGGAAGCTCTCGGAAGTGAGAGTCTATCTTCCACAAAACTCAATGGAAGCTCTTGAAAATGAGAGTCTACCTTCCACTAACTGTGTCCCTTTATGCATAATCATTCGTGCAATTAAAACAAGGGAGAAACACGCAAAATGCACGCACACATGCTTGCTGTAATTTTCTGCACATAACCTAAACATGTTACCTGAGCACGTTCCAATGCCGAAATAGAGACCTTTTTCGCGATGGAATCGCACCAAACTTTGTGTACGCGTAGTGTAGGTAGAGAAGAACTAGATTCTATGAGTACTTTGCTGAATTTCACCCTAAAATAGATGATTAGGGCTGAAAACAGAGAATTTACAGCCACCACACTCCACGGAGGTGCCTGCTGCAACTTCTCGCGATGAATCTTCACCAAAAGCTGGCTATGGCTATGAGAACCCTTGTTCTAGACAATGGGAGCACGAGGCCACCACATATGTCGCAAGGGGCTGCTCTCAAGTTTCCATGGAGGGCTCCAATGCGTAGAGCACACTCTCAATAGGGGGGGTAGGAGCACTGCCAACACTGAGAAGAGGGGGAGAGGCTGCTCTCTTATAGACTCCAGCAAGAAGGGGGTACTAGAAGAAGAGAGAGGGTGAGTGAGTGAGAGAGTCACTTTGCATTGGCAAGTGTGCCAAGTGGTGCACTTACTTAATAACTATAATACCATTCAACTTTCACATGTAAAAATTCCTAAGCTATTAATGAAATGTGCAAATTGACTCACGATTGTACACATGGACGCAACTAATGAAATGTTAGCTGCTCCTCAACATTACCTGTTCGCACTTGTCCGGCCATTTGGTCCGGCACAAACAGTTTAAATTTGTTTAACTGACTTATCTTAAAGCCATAAAAATAATTGAGGCCTTAGGGTTACTGTTCTAAGGACCCCATCTCATTCTTGTGCTCGCACTGACGCGCGTAATTTTCTGAGCCTGAAATCTGAGGCTACTATCTACCATTTCATTGAAGACCCAATTTCCCAATCACTAGGGCTTCAAGGTATTTTCTGCTAGGGTCTCCCTGAGGTGCTCTGGCCAATACTTGGGCGTACTTGAGGCCCTAGAATTGCTAGTTCTATTCTGATGTGCACACAACTAATTCGATAATTATTTTCTCGTAAATAAATAAATTATTTACAAAGTCTGACATGGTTACACGAGGGGGCCTAAATGACTTTGAATTGAGCCTAGACACTCTTTTACTGCTCGGATTTCAGTGCCGGTTGGCTTGACCAAGTCATAATGACAAGGCCTTTTCGTCTACGGATAAAACTTTCGGCCATTGGCCATTACACACTGGCCACACAATGTCCGGCCATTTGTGACTTCAAAAAGAGGTCCCCAAAAATAAAATAAAAAAATCATTGGAAATAAACCAACAATTAAGATTAGCAGTTGCCACGTCCTCGTGACATGCCTCCCTCTTGAAGTCGCAAACTTCCTCGATTGCATGCCATATATACATGCCATTGATGATCTTGTGTTGTTAGCACGCTTTTATCATCGCATGTACCTGCAAGGTCATAACACATAGATACAAATGACTTATTGAGACCTTCATACTTTTGTCATCTCCATCTATGATAGAAGTGAGCATAATACCTTTTAACACTTGAAGAGCGATGCACACTTCTATTGCATTGAATTCGTATGTACATTTGATGTCCCACAACCTCGCCCAAAAAGTTGGCAAGAACTCAGCTGTGAGACCCTCCTCCTGCCAGTGAGGTGCTGCAGAGCAGGATGAGCCTCTCTCCGCGCTGCCATTATGTGACGTCCTAGATGAACAGTGTACTGAAAGAAAAGAATACCTGGTTGGTCGGCTGAGGAGAAGGGGTCCCTTCAAAACCACTCTCCAGGATCCCACTGCACACGTGCCTAGGGACAACTCTCCCAGGCCCACAGCCTCGAGTGGCCAATCTCAAGAGCTGGTGGGTCAGGATCTATGACACAAGTCCTCCCACAGATGCCCACAACTCGGATCCTCTGAAAACAGCACTCTGCCACTTGTGGGGCCTCTACTGAAACTCTATGTAAACGACCCTCACCCTGTAGCTCAAATACCAGGGAGGGTACAGTCTTTGAGCTAGCTCGAACTACGTTGAGAACCTCCAATCGCGTGAAGGCCCCCATCCATCTGGGCGCTGTTGACTCAAGAGGTGTGAGCCACACAGCTGGTAATGCCTCTTTGATGTCTTGACACATGCTCTGCACTCTCATGCCTTGTAGCTGGATGCTCTGAAGCTCCTCTGACAAGCCTGAGAACTATAACTAGTCACCTACAGCGCGTGCTGGATCCTCTGCCATGGGACAAGAAACATGAAGCCTACTACCAACCAAGTGGCCTCTTTGAGTGCTAACCATGGGGTTCCAAATAAGGGGCTGCCTCTGGCGCTCCTCCGTGCAAGTAGGCTGATGCTGCTCCAGGCCTCTCTGTGGCTGCTCCCAGGAGCGGAGAAGAGTCATAGCAAAATGGTCCTCCAGTCTCTTGCTCAAGCCAACTTTGTGTATCTCTGTGAAGATCCATCTGGTCGAAGGTCGCCAGGGGCCTCCAGCCTGGGCCACCCTAGCACTAAGCTGCTGAAGCAAAAACTTGTTCCTGGGCTCCTCCCTTGGAAGCAATCCTCTGACAACAAACTTCCCTAGAAGGGCTCTGCTTTGCTGTGCTGGGTCTGTGATCCCCAACCCTCCCTGAGAACAAGGAAGAGTGATGACCTGCCAGGCCACTTTGGCCCGGGCTATCTGAGTGTCACGCCCTGACCAATGGAAGTTCTTGATCAGTCTCTCTACCTGACTGATGCATGAACTCGAAAAGATCGAACAGGAAGTGATGTACTACATAGTAGCCAACAACACCTGGTTGGCCTCTACAACTCTGTCTGCCAAGGAAAGACGTGTGGAACTCCGATGTAACAGCTTCCTCCTGATGGACAGGAGGAGGGGAGCAATTTACTACTCAGGGGACAAGCCCAAACCAACCTGACAGCCCAAGTATTGAACTGCAGTCCGAGGGGAAATCCATCTGAAACCCTCACCTAGCAGCCAATCTGGCGTAGGAGCACTACCAACCGATAAAGCCACAGTCTTTTTCCAGTTGATCCGTGCGCCTGATGCACAACAAAAGGCCTCAAGAGCCTGCTCACACCTGTGAAGGTTGGCCTCTTGGCCCTCCAATTACAAAGCTGAGTCGTCTGCAAACTCAGTATCCAACAACTCGTGTCACAAGACAGGCACCACGTGCCAATAGAAAAGAACACTTCAATAACAACTGAATTGAAAGAGAGGCGACACGCGACACAGAGTGGCGGAATTCCACCCCAGAGAGTATTGGCCCCAAACCTTGGCGCCCCTTTGGGTATTTCTTTATATTGCATCAACTCAGTACAAGCCGGTACTCCAAACTCTGCACCTTCGCCAGGAAGCATGCGAGAGAATGAGCCCTAGCCTCGTATTTAAAGGCCCTTGGCCTAAAAAGCAGTTACAGTAAAAAGCCTTTAAAACTCAAAAATTCTAGTCCAAAAGCAAAGCCATAAAGCTGCCAGCGTAAATCACGGAAATCCGTACAGCCTGCCACGTCATCAGCCAGCGCAATTTTCGAAAATCTCCTTGTTGCTCTTAGGTTAGGGTTAGGGTTAGGGTTTTTGCAATTTTAGGGTTTTTGGCAGCAGAATTAGGGTTTGCAGGTTTTAGGGTTAGGGTTTCTAGAATTAGGGCTTGTAGGTTTTAGGGTTAGGATTGCCAAAATTAGGGTTTCAGCAGTCAGGATTTCTGGCAGAAATTAGGGTTAGGGTTTTTGCTCTCGGGAAGCTACGTCATCAGTTTGTGACAGTTTAGGCCCCTCGGCCACATCTGTAAGTTGGCTTCATTCTTTAGGCTTTGACACGTCAGTAGTTTGTTACAACTCATCGCCCCGAATAGGAGCGTTAAGCCACGTAACCAACCTGCTGTGAAACCAAAAATCTGCTCATCGCCTCAGCATAGAACAAAAAGAGAAAGGGGGCAAGAGGGCAGCCCTGTCTGACCGAATGTGTGAGCATGAAGCGATCTCCTATGCCACCTGCCAACAATACCTGACTGTGTGCCCGTCTGGAGAGAGCTGACACACCTCTGATCCAAGCATCTGAGAAGCCCATCCTGCGTAGAGTGCCCTCCACGAAGTCCCGGTCAACTCTATCATAGGCCTTTTTAAAGTCGAGAAGGAGTATCACCAGATCCTCACCAAGGAGGCGAGCGAGGGTAGAAGCCTCCAAAAACGTAAAGATGTTGTCAAGGATACTACGCTCCTTGACAAAACCTGTTTGTGTCCCATGTATAATGCTCTCTAGAAGTGGTTGAATCCTCAAACTCAAAGCCTTGGCAAGAATTTTGTAGGTTGAGTTCAGGATGGTGATGGGTCGCCATTGTCGAATCTCATCCAAGGAGCCACCCTCCTTGGGAATGAGGTAAATGAGACCCTCACTCATGCTGTTAGGCATCTCTCTTGTGTGCAGGATATACTGAAAAGCGTTGTAGAGATCTGAGCCAAGCAAGTCCCAGTACTCTAAGAAAAAAGTGGGAGTCAATCCATCCTCACTTGGGCAGCTACCACGGGGAAGTGCTCTGAGGGCCACATGGAGCTCCTCTAGCTGAAGAGACTGCTCAAGCCCTTGGCGCATCTCCTCAGTCACAAGACACGGCATTTGTGTCCAAACCTGCTCTTTGCAAGCATCTTGGCGCTCTGATTGAGGCTCTACTGAAAGCAGGTCACGATAAAAGTTGGTAGCAATTGCTCGCGTGTCCTCAGGCTCTGAAGCAATTGACCCGTCAAGCCTCCTCAACTAGCTAACCCTCGCATGCGTATGCCGGGGTCCCACAGCCTCAAAGAAAGCCCCTGTCACTCGGTCACCCACCTGGGTCCACTGAGATGCCTGTCGATGGAAAGCAAACTCATGGCGCCTCTCCTCCGTGCTAGCAAGCTACTGACGAGCTTGTTGCAACCGCTCCTCCAACCAAGGACTGTCTGGATGCTGCTCCTGCATCCTCTGCAAGGAAGCAACGCCCCGTCGGAATGCTGCTCGTGTCTGGATGCTGCTCTTGCTCTTGCATCCTCTGCAAGGAAGCAACGCCCCCTCTCTCGTTGCAGCCAGGCGGGCCATGGACTCCTGAAGAAAAGCCGACTGAGCTGAGTAATTCCAGAGGCCACCCTGTGAGCAGGAGAGTCCTGCACGGCTAAGCCCTCTGTCCAAAGAGCCACCACTCTCTCTCTGAGCGTAGAGTCCAGCAAAACCCTCTCAAGAATACGAAGCATCGTGCCATCCCTCCTCTGTCTATCTCTCTCTATGAGGATCATTGGTGCATGGTCTGAAAAAGAAGTACCAGCCAGAATGCAGACTGTCCCACCTTATTCACAGAAGTGGTCACTAGTGTAGAAGCGATCTATCCAAGATAGATTCACTCCTCCCACTCTGCGGTCCGAACGAGAGAAGGACAAACTGTCAGGGGGCCTTACAAAGCTAGAATGCTGCCACACATCTGAAACCCGCAGTCGTACAAAACCTCTCCCAAGCTGCCAACTCAACTCCATGCACAATAGTATGGCTACCTCCAATCTTGTGAGAGGGGTCCTCCAACATGTTGAAGTCACCCCCAATGCACCATTGCTTTGCCTTCGGCAGAGACTCAACAATGAGATCAAAACTCTGCACGTGCACTCGCCACATTGGGCGCATAGATGTTCAGGAAGCCCATGAGGCAACCTTGAACCTGCATAGTGATCCTTGCCTGGCACAATAATCCCTCTGCCCACTATGGCGTGTTGCAAAGAGATCGCAATAGTCATACATACCTTTCCCTGGATGCCTCCAGGTCCAAATGCAGCTGACCAAAACGTCTCATAGCGACCGCGCAAAATCTGACCACATCGTCGAACGCGGCTCTCACAAAGATGATGCTCCTGTAGCATAAGAATGTCAATCTCACCACCCATAAGGCGTCTTTGAAGCTCCTGACGCAGCCGACCCCTCTGACACTAAAACTGGGGCCCTCCTAATCCCTCCACATTCCATGAGATGATCCTAATGGAGTCGGTGAGAGAAAACAACTGCTCCCACAACAGCCAACCTCGCTATCTTTGAGGCCGGTTTGGATGGGGAGTAACCGCATCCGAACGACCTCTAGACAAGCAAGATAGGAGTGACTGTCCAACCCAGGTCCAAGCTGAGCGTGTAGCCCGAAGGGTTGGTTTCATTATTGGTGATTTACTCCTGGGAGTAGAGAGAAATGTTGTTTTGGTATTGTGTGAACCTCGGTATGACACAACGAGATGTGTGGGGAGCGTTTTGCTGGAAAACCTCCGAATGACGCAGACGAGAGAGTGTTTGGTTGTATGCTTCAACCTCCAAGTGACGTAGGCTGCGATCTGGGGAGCGTTTGCTTGTACCAGTCCCGTGAACTCATGGTCTGGACCTTTTTAGGTTATTTGTGAGGGGAGTGCCGAGGTAGTCATTGAGTAGCTTCATACCGCAGACCGTCTGTCTCGAGGGAGTGCTCAGCGGCGTTGTTCGTTGTATCTTGTAACATACATATGTGAGCATTTGTGTTGCATTGTGATGTGCCAACCATTGAATATTCCTTATTGGATGAGGTACTTATGGGAAGTCAACGACCCAAAATATCAAGAGTTCCGATTTGGAATGAGACTCCTTATTGGATGAGATTCTTCTGGGAAGCCAGCGACCCAAGAAATCAAGAGATCCGATTTGGAATGAGAAAACCAATTGTCCCTCGGGAAATTTTTGAGCTAACTTCAGTTGTTTTGTAGGTATGTTGTAATCGCGAACGATCACTTTCTTTCAAGAAGGGGGGATGTCACAAACTACTGACGTGTCAAGCCACTGAAGAACGGAGCCAACCTACAGATCCCGACCGAGAGGCCTAAACCCTAAATGAAGAAGGAGAAGCAACAGAAGAAGTTTTACCAACTTACAAAGTCTTGCCAAGTGGCCTATTTTTAAAGAGGAGTTCCCGCCAACTTAGGGGATCCCATTGGGCCCAAGTGACCTAAAGGGATTAAATAAAGCAGGACCACACACACTTGCACTCTATTTGCGTAGCAAGTGATGACGTGGCAGACCTGTACGGATTTTCGGATTTTGCACTGATGACGTGGCAGCCTGTATGGATTTCCACGTTTTACGCTGATTGGTGACGTGGCAGAGCTGTACGGATTTTCGCAAAGCGTGCTGATAGCTTTTGGTGCTAGTGCTTTTGGGACCAATTGCTTTCGAGTTTGATTGCTTTTCAAGGCAAAGGGCCTTTAAATATGTGCAGAGGGCTCATTGTCTGGCATGCTTAAGTTGAAGGTGCAAGGATTGGAGTACCGACATTGTACTCAGTTGAAGCAATATAAAGAAATACCAGAAGGGGCGTCAAGGTTTGGGGCCAATACTCTCTGGGGTGGAATTCCGCCACTCCGTGTCGCGTGTGCTCTCTCTCTCTTTTTCAGTTCAGTTGTTATTGAAGTTCTAAAAGTCAGTTCAGTCTGTTCTTTTCTATTGGCACGTGGTGCCCGTCTTGTGATAACTTATCCACTCTTCACTTGTACAACATTATTTTTTGCCCTTCGAGGAGCATGATTGATCACCAAATCAATGTGCGCGGTGTCGCACGTCCTTACTGCATGTTATATTTTGATATTATGTAATATGAGTACAAAACCCACTTTTTCTTTGCAATCTTGTGCTCTTAGTGTTGTCTAGTATATGTCAAGCATTTAATGTGCAAAGAACAAGTGTTTTTAAATGCGCGTCCCCTAGTGCGTCCCTCGTCCCCTGTTTTGCCACGTCCACGTCCTCGGGACTCATCACGTCCCCGAGACCCGTCTCCATGTGACTATGCATTAAAACCTTCTTTACCTCGAACGACTTGTGCACAAAAGACTTTCTTTTCTTTTTCTTAGCGTGTCCTTCAAACGTCTCGGCTGAGTCCTTGCCTTTGTTTGCCTCTTTTGACCCCTGGGACGCTTCAAGAGCCACTTTCACAACGGGCTTCTTTGTTGAATTTTTCTTTTGCTGACCCCCTTTCACGTTGCCCTGAAACCCACTGTCCTCTCCCTTCAACAAGGCAAGACCATTGTTGGCAACTTCCATAAGCTGAGTGAGGGTAGCCGCTTTGTTCTTTGTATAGTAATCTCGAAGACCTTTAGGCAGCCCACAACAATACTTCTCAATCTGCTTGTCAGTGGCACAAACTTGTGGGAGGTTACTTAGAGCAACGCTTTACAGAACTTGCAATTGTCCTCCTGTAGGCTCTTGCAAGTAGCCGCAGTGAATGGTGCCAATCCGTCATGACATCGGCTCCAAATTTATTTGACAGTCATGCAAATGCTAACATTTTCTTGAAGTATACCTATGTGGCGGGTGCTTGTCCTCGCATAAATAGTATCGTCCACCATGTAAGCGCATTGGCTTTCAAGAAAGTGGCAACTTTCTTGACCTTAGAGGTCTCTGTAAAATTCCCCCTTGCATAAGCTGTATCAAACTGTGGGAGGAAAGTAAGAGCCTTTGCTTATCCTCAAAGCCGCGGAAAGTATCAAACTTCATAGTTGCACCACCTTTTTTGTATGCTTTTGGCTTTTGCAGTGCTCCCAAATTGTCGTAGGGAATTGTCAGCAACATGGGAATTGTAATAGGGATCATCGGTGCCCCTTGGCCATTGACTTTCTGAATAACTGGTGCCGTATGTGCGTGCTCGTCGGAAAAACCAGCCATGCCAAAATTGCCATGTGGCACCCCAAGCTGGCCCTGGTTGCACTGAAACCCTTGTTGCATGCCATTATTACCAAAGACTATTCCTGGCATATATTATTGGTTTCCAATCGCATAACCAGCCATGCTCTGAAACACAGATCCACCCCCGAAATACTTAGAATGTACCGTGGGTGGTGGAAAGACCTGTTGCATAGCTTGGAAACTGGTTCCCTGTCCATTTAATGCAACATTTGGACTCTGAAAGGTGGTTGGTAGAATTGGTAAAACCACCTGTTCATGGACAAATGGAATTTGTCTTGGAGCCCCAACTGACTCCGCAACATGTGAGTGCTCCTTGCCCTTCTGGGACGCAACAAGCTCTACTGCAAGAGAGAGTTGCCTTGTCTGCTGTGACACTCGTGGCACTTGCAGAAATTCCATAAACCTAGGATTCAGCACCAACCGAGAAAAGACATTCACAGTGGCAACTAAGTGTGTCTCGAACGTATCCTCGTCTAGTTGCCCAGTCATATACCCTTGATCTTGTGGAGCATTCAAATCAACAAAAGGTACAAATAGGGGTGGCCGTGAACTCTCACCACGCTCGAACACTCGAGCGTGGAATAGCCTATCTGTCCTGTGAAGAGGAACCCTCTTCCCTGGCGTTGTTTGTCCTGTCAGCCATAGTGTAATTCTATGTTCCTTTGCTCCATGTCTTCGCCACAAACGAACCAAGGCTCACTCTTTAAGGAAAAAGTGATTCTGTTGCGGCGACGGAACCATGAAATTGGCCCGTGGGACGGTGTATATAGCTTCCACCCGAATTTCTACTTGATAAACTTTACTTGAACTTTACGACGCAGAGGAACTTCACGATTAAACCTGTGATAGGAATTAACACTTCAATCAAGCCACGGCCTAGCAGCTAGAGTGCTACCAAGCAGACAATGACACCTTGTAGGCCCTAAAGACCGGTGCCCCTTTTTGTATTTCTTTATTCTTATAAAAATTGGGAGAAAACCTATGAGTTCCTACGAGCTGTCCCACTTTTACTGGGCTGAAAAATGGCATACTCTAGCCCGATTTCGGCAGCATAACCGCGGTAGGAAGCTTCACAAATAAAGTTCCCATGCAAAAGGTGACTCCCCCGGCGCATACGAGCACTTTCCCAAACCTGGTGAGAATCTGCAGCACTCTGAATTCTCTGTTTTTCGCCCCGAAAATGCACCAAATCACATCGTACAACGATCCCATCTCCGCTTGGGGGTATTAGGGATCAATTAGGGTCAAAACCCTAAACCTTAACAAATACACAACAGGTTGTATTTTACTGTTTTGGGCTCCGTTTTGTGTGTTGGTGGCATTCGTAGCAAGCCCTCGTTCTCCGTACCTGTAGGGCTTCTTGCCCTCCGAATCGGATGAGCGAGGGGCCTAAGTGACTTTGAACTGAGCCTAGACACCCTTTTACTCCTCGGATTTCAGTGTCGACTTGCCCGACCATCTCGTGGCAAACTCTCGGCCATCGGCCGTTTACCACACAATGCCCGGCCATTTGTGACTTCAAAAAGAGGGTCCTAAAAATCAAATAAAAATTAAACGAAAGAAACCAACAACTAAGGTTAGTGGTTGCCATAGCCTTGTGACATTGAGAGAGATAGATAGATAGATTGTATTATCGTCCACGGAGGTCAAATATGACCCATGGGACCAGATACAAAACTTTACAGTAGCATGCTTATACGTAAAGACATGAGATACAATCAGTTAAGGACTGAGGGTCCATTGGGAGGATAAAAGAAAGGAACAAAAACCTAAGGGGGAGCAGTTGGGGGAAGAGCCCCTTTTGAAGTTCGAAAGTCCTGGATGATAGTTTTACCGCCTTGATACACTGCCCATTTACCTTGTTTGCGGGTTTCAGACATCTTCTTGAGCTCGTCCTTTTTAATTTTAAGTTGATTCATGGTCAGCTCCTCAGTAATCCAAAGCTTGGTTCCTTTGAGGAGGCGGGATTGAGATAAAAGCTTCACCCGCTCCTCTTTGTTCTTGAAAGTAAGGACACAATGCTCGGACGCACATGTCGATGTGTATCATTGATCCAAGCGACGGTCTCTGGCTTGATGTTGACTGGCTCAACAATGTTGTTGAGTTTGGTGATTGCCTCTTCAAGGGTGTCCTCAACAGTGCCCACCGATGTGGACTTTGAGGCCATTATCTTCTTGAAATTTGTGTTCGCAGAGCTCCTTTGTTACACAAGTCTTCACTTGGGCGATGGTTGTTGAGAGAGAGAGAGAGAGAGAGAGAGAGAGAGAGAGAGAACCATCTTGATGTGTGTTCAGGTTTGGGAAAAGTACTCACATGAAAGAACTCTAGACTTGGTGGATGAGAAGTTGGGTAATGTCTTCTTTCCAGAACAAGTTGTTCGCTTGGTGCATATCGCATTGCTATGCACACAGGAGAATCCCAAGCAAAGACCAGCAATGTCCATGGTGACTTTATGGCTTTCTGGAATGTCCGACATACTTGAAATGCCAGTTAAGCCAACATTTCTTGATTACAATGATTCAGGTTCAGCCGAGGGTGAATCCAACCATGAGTTTACTTCTACAGCATCTATTTCTTCTCACTCCATCCACGTTTCTAGGGTGCAGCTTGCTCATCTATCGGGTGGAGTGCAATCAAATGAGAGCGTGACCCCAAGGTGAGGGGGGCATTTGTGTATAACCAAGGTGATCAAATGGTGAGCCTTGGCCCCTGTGCATCTATCTTTGATTTTAGAGCTAGTTTACTTGGTGCATTTACCTTAAATGCAGTACTATATGTTCTTTAAGCTTACCAACAATGAACTCTAGTGATGCTATTTCATACAACAGAAATTTCAAGAAATTAGCTATGTAAGAGCATGACATTCCACACTATTCTTCATTCTTTTAAGACCATGCGCTTCAGAAACAATGAGCTGGCTACCCCTTGCAAGGGAGATAATCAAGGAGCCTGCTGTGCAAAAGGATGATGCTTTGCAAATCCTTCACTTCTTTCCACTCCTTTTGAAGTACAGATGTGTGGTGTTTAAACGTTCCATCATTGCGCACTCATCTTTTTCATGTAGCCATCAAATCAAAGAAACAATTTCAATTGCATCAACAACATAAATGGTTCACCAAGCTGAGCATTTTGCAACAAAGGTGCCGTAAGGAGATACATGGAGTAAAGCTCTCATGGCGGCTGGAGGCTCACCTGCATCATCTTACAAGAGTAAATAACCAAATCCCCAAACAAATGATACATCATTCTCCATGAATGGCCTTAGTGTGCTTGTGTGTGTTGGTTGGGGGATAGCCTACTTGTGTAGCGTGTAGCATTCCTTGTTGAGTCAAAAGCTCCTCCACAACAGCTTCCCACACTCTTTGTCCTCTAAAAAAGAGGGGTTTTGTCTGTCAACAAAACCAAACATGAAAATGGACAACACAACATTAATTTTACATGGATTTCTAGAATTATCTCAAATAATGAGTTGTGGAGTTAGTAAGGTGATGATGAAGAATGCCTAAATGAATGATATGGATTAGGGTGGATAGACCAACGATCCACGTATAGCTTAATCATACTAGAATAAAGCTGAAGAAGAATTTACTAAAGGCCCAATGCACAAAATGATACATGGTTGCAAAAACATGGTTGATAATTATGCATAAAACTAAAACACCATGTGCTCTTTTGTAGGGCTAAAAAGGATATTGTAGCCTAGATGTCAGAGATGTGAGCATATTTGGTGTTGGTGGCTCATTCGACAAAGCCTTACACATCATTGGGTTGATTGTACTTTGCAGCTCACCTTCAACATAAGAGATACCACACGTGTATATTGTCTACTAGCTGGCTTACACATGACATGGAGATCAGGAGGCCCATAAGAGATGCAATAGAGTTCGCGTCATCCCAACATTCAAGGCTATCAACACAAGTGGGGGGGGCAAAAGCAATGGGAAATTCATAAAAGCCCTATCTTTGGTTAGCCATGAGGTGGTGGCATGAGGTTGTTGCCATGGCTGTTGAAGTTAAATAGGAGGGTCTTGCTATTTCCTCTCCCTTTCCAACCCGCCTTGCCTTGCTCTTGCTCGCACTCACACCTCTTCTTTTTGTTTCATGTTGTTAATATGACAAGCGCACATATCTTTGCTACAAAGTTTCTTTTTTCAACCTTTTTGGAAAAAAGATCAGTCTCCTATCAAAAGATTAGCATCTGACCTTGAATAAATCACCAAAGCAGCAAATTAAGGTTTGCACAACATAAACATGATCCTTCACCAAAGTGAGAGTGAGTCTCCTAGCAAGAGAAGAGAAACACAATGGGTAATATATAATTACATTAAAATTAAGCGGATGAGTTCCATCCATATTTACAGTCCGTGTAACCAAAATAAGATGGCTAGAAAAGGTATCGATCATCGGCATCTGTAAACATTTTCCCCTCCTAGACGACACATGTTCTCGTCATTGCCTTAGTCGTGGAAAAAAATGCTTATCGAGGATCTCAAGAGCTCTGTTGAACTTTGATGCCCTGGCTTGTATCTCTACATTGTAGATTATCTGCCATAGTGGATTTTCTCTTAAAGTGTTCTGGTAGGCAATATGTTCTGGTGGGGCATAGAGACACATCGTAGTGTCAATCACAATGGAGTGTACTTACGGAAGAAGATACACTAGAGGAATCATGAATCTTAAACTACCAATCATCGGTTAGGCTACAATCATTTCTCACAGGAATTAATCACTTGATGTTTTCTCAGTCATATGAGCTCGAAATGCTTTAAAACTCAAGGAGATGCTAAGTTCGGGATGTTATATCAAAATCGAACCATTGAAACCTAATTTTGAGGATAACACAAATTGCAATCCTTCATTCTATGGGTTATCAAAAGATGCACAAAAACAGTTTAACTGCTCCTTCTTAGGCTTAGGATCAACCTCCTATAAAAAGATTAACATTTAACCTTGAATATATCACCAAAACATCAGATTAAAGTTTACAAAGCATAAATATGAAACTTCACCAAAGTGACAATGAATGTCTTAGCAAGAGAAGAGAAACACAATGCACTTGATAGAGCTTGATTTGGATAACCAGATTACAATATGGTGATTATGAAATAGCTATGCTCACTTTATTGATTCACCATACAAAGAGCACCCTACAAAAGGTTATCCCACTTATGCTAATAATTGGATTTTATACCTGGGGATACTAAAAGAAGATATCTATGTTTTTTTCCCATGGGTAATATATAATTAGCTATGGGAATTAAGCGGGTGAGCTTCATCTATATTTACAATGCATCTAGGCTTAGTTCCCATGGGTAATATAGAGTTACATCAAATTGAGTAGGCGAGATCCATATACATTTACAATGCATCTATGATTAGTTCCCATGGGGTAATATAGATTTATATCATCAAAATTGTGCGGGTGAGCTTCATCTATATTTACAATGTATGTAATTAAAATCCATCAGAATTAATTATAGTAGTTCCCATGGGTAATATATAATTACGTAAAAATTAAGCTGGTGAGCTCCATCTATATTTACAATCTGTGTAATCAAAACAAAATGAGGACTTCAACTAAACTTTGGTTAGAAGGGTATCAATCACAGGCATTGCAAACATTTCCCCCTTCTATATGATGCACATCCCTGTCATCGATTTAATTGCAAAAAAAATGTTCATCAAGGGTCTCAAGAGCTCTAATGAACTTTGATTCCCCCGCCTTTATCTCTGCCTTGTAGGTTATCTACCACATTGGATTTTCTCTTGAAGTGTTATGATAGGAAATACGCGTAGCTTGTAATTCTCATGTGAGTGGGTTGAAGATCAGTGATGACTCGATCTCAATATATCCCATCACAAAGCATTCTTCGGATTGCCAAATTACAAGATATGATGATTACAAAATAGATCTGCCGAGTTCACTACACCATAGGGATACTAAAAAAAGATATCTAAGCTTTCTTCCCATGGGTAATAGTTACATCAAAATTACATCTAGGTTGTTCCCATGGGTAATATATAATTACATCAAAAGTAAGTGGGTGAGCTCCATCTATATTTACAATCCGTGTAATCAAAATAAGACTAAAAACGAAGATTTCAATGAAAAATTGGCTAGAATGGGTATCTATTTTCCCCTCCTAGATAATGCACATCCTTGTCAATGCCTTAGTTGCTTGTCGAGGGTCTTAAGAGCTCTATTTAACTTTGATGCCATGACCTCTATCTCTGCCTTGTTGGTTATCTTCCGTAGTGGACTTCTCTGAAAGTGTTTTGGTAGGCATTGTGCCTAGCTTGCACTTCCCAAGATTGATGAGTCAATCTCAATATATCCTATCACAAAGCATGCTTCAAAGATTTGGAGGTAATGTGATGGGGCACGGAGACACTTTGGAGTGTCAATCACAATGTGAACTTGCGAAGGACCATGCAATAGAGCAATCATGAATCATCAATTTACAATCAATCGTCATGCATACAGTCATTCCTCACACCAATTAATCACTTCATGTTTTATCAATCATATGAGATCGAAATTCTTTAAAACTCAAGGAGATGCTAAGTTTGGGCTGTCAGATCAAACCTAGACCATCAAAACCTAAGTTTGAGGGTAATAAAGATCACAATCCTTCATTCTATAGGTCATCAAAAGATGCACAAAAATAGTTTAACAACTTCTTGTTAAGCTTAAGATTAGCCTCCTATAGAAACTAAACATGATACTTTACCAAAGTGATAGTGAATCTACTAGTAAGAGAAGAATATACAATGCACTTGATGGAACTTGATTTGAATTACGATATTACAAGATATGATAATTATAACATGGCTCTTCTCACTACACTACTTCACCATACAAAGAGTTTACCGTACAAAAGGTTATCCCACTTCTATTAATAAATGAATTCTAACCTAGGAATACTAAAAAAAGATATCTAGGCTTAGTCCCATGGACACCTAAGAGTTCACCGTACAAAAGTTATCCCACTTACTCATTTGAGGTCGTTTAAACATTTTGTACTTGTCTGTAGGCTTGGTTCATCTTTTTGACTACCTCTTTAGCTAGTTGTTTAACATTAGCTATTGATTGGGCTGAGTTAGTCTTTCGAGTGGTAGTTTCACTAGTGTGGAGCCTTCATCATTTGTTGAGGCATCTGTATTCTTTGAAATCTTGTCGTAGACTTTGCAATTTTCCACAAGGTACAAAGTTTCCTTTGTGACTCCTTCTAAGGATGAAAAACCCTTTAATTGGAGATCCTTTTTTAGCATGTCATTCTTTAAATCTTTAATGAAAAGCACTACCAATCGGTCCTGTTGTGGTACCTCCCACGATGGGCATCTCTCAAGGTATTGTTTAAATCTCAGTGAAGCTTCATTGTTTGTCCAATTCAGCATACGGGCATCCACCTATCCAAACACCACATTTCTAATATATTTGTACTCTATTATTTTTCCGAGGTAGTGTAGCTATACTGTGTGTAAATCCAGATTCTAGAGTGACAAATCTGTCTTGTAAGTTATAATTCTATCATGATATTTGTAAAGGGCCATGTGAGCCAACCATTGGCCATTTAGAAAGACCAATATGACGTATGGGACAAAGAAAACTTGTACAAATAGAGGCTCCTCTATCTAAGAGGGTACAATGTCTGCAATGCAACATATATTTGTGTGTGTGTGTGGGGGGGGGGGGGGGGGGGAGGGAGGGTTGATACAACAATATTGCAACAAATGTCATTTATGGGATAAGGGTGACTAAGGGAGGAGGGGGATGCTGGTTGGTTTTTTGTGTTCAAAACTCCTCAATCATGGATTTACCACCACGATAGACGACGTACATACCTGCAGACTGTGCATCTCTTACGTCTTTATCTTGGGTTGGACGAGGCTTAGAGACTTCCTAATCCATATGGTCATGCGCTTGAGAAGATGTGTTTGCTTTAAGAGTGCCATGCAGTCCTGTTTGGTCTTGAAAACAAGGCTCGCTTGGTTGGTGCGAGGATTCCGATCTACAAATTTGATGGTGGGAATGCCAAAATTGACGGGTTTGATAGCCTTGTTGAGCTTGGTTAGGGTTGTGGGAAAATCATCATTCTCATCCCACTAAGTGTGGGGCAAGGCGTCAAAGCATACAGTCTCTGCTAGACCTTCATGACAATTGTAAGGACATGGGTCCTACGAGCAAGGCCACCAGCATGGCCGGACAGTGTGTATGCTAAGGGGAGGTTATAAGATAGCATGGTTGGGTGGAGACTAGCACACGACATTACTCTCGTCCTTTCACTGGTATCCGAGCTATTTCGAGAAAGGGGAAAAGCGGGTTGCATGTGCATGCAACGCGCATCTCCTCTCTCACGATCCGCATGAAACAGGTGGGGTAGGCGCATGCCCTCCACATTGCAGCAAGAAAGAAGGCAGACACAGAGTTATGTGCGTAGCATGGAAAGACAGACAACAAACAACAACCGCCCCACGTATACTCTCCACAACGGGCGAGCAAGGCAAACGCGAACAACAAATCTGTGGCACCGATGCTTCGTTGGGACCGTTGGTTGCACACGTAAGAAGGCCCTCTAAACCCTTACATGAAGGAGGGTTGAACCCACCCTATGAGGATAAGAGGCCAACACCCTACTATCCAAGCTATTGAACCTTGTTGTATATAACAAGGAAAGATAGCATACTTGAGTTTCACCCTTAGTTTTCACTCCTTAGAGAAAGGCAAGTTTTCTTCCAACATTCCTTTTTCGTCAAGGAGGAAACTTCACAAGTGAACAAAAGCTTTCAAAAAAACGATGAGTTTTTGTGAAGAATCAACGAAGGCATTCTTACGAAGAACAAGACATGAAGCCCTACAATTTCTGCAAGGCGAGGATCGCATGCAACACAAAAGTCGTCGGGCATAAAAAACACAAAGACTTCAAGCTTTACAAGGTACAAGTTGACATTTTTTCTCTCTCTACATTAGCCTGTGTTTACCATCACTGGTGAGGATAACCCACCTACACACACTTTTGATTTTGAGCACTCACGTCAAAATCCGATCACCACGGGTGCTACCGACATTAATATACATGATGATAATGATCTAGGAGATCATGGCCTTATAGACATGGCTGCTTTCAAGACTTTAAAAAATACCAAAGCGCAACCTCTCTGCACTAAATGCAAATGTTACAAACCTTACTGAGCTACTTGTGAAATTTATGAATTCACAGACGGCTCAAGGAACCCCAGCTGGCATGGTTCAAGGAACCCAAGCTTAACGAGTCCATGAGGCAAGTGCTTCAAAAGACCCAGAATGTAGCAATGCATTACTCAAGAATATCACCACTCCTGAGTTTCACGGTGAAGAGCGTGATCGCAACAAAGATGCGGTCAATACGTTCTTACACAAATGGAGTGATATTCATAGGTTGAGACACACCCCATATATTAAGACAGCTGTGGAAACAAGTCTATCTCTTAAAGGCAAGGCCTATAAGTGGTGGATGAAATTTCCAATCTATGCTCGTTCTCAGTTTTGGGCTGCGTTTCAAGCTTCATTCTTCAAAGAGTTTTTGGACTCCAATGAAGAAGATAAGAATTGGCTAGCATGGGATGCATGCCGCATGCCTGGCCTCTCTCTCACGCGGTATCTTTCTAAGTATCAAAAAATCATATTAAAACTAGAAGGTCTAGATGAATTCCAAAAGATATGAGGTTTTAATAGGGATCTTGACAAAGACTATCATCTTTATGTCAAGACCTAACATCCAAAAAATTTGGAAGAAGCCATCACTCATGGAGAGGAAGGGAAATGTTCCCTACTTTAAGAATACTTTTGCTAAGAGAAATTTGGCTAAGATCCAATGTCGAGGTTTCCCACACATCCCAAGAGAAACAAGAGACAATCTACCTCTCTGCGCCCACAGGAGGATAAGAAGCCTAAGCAATCACAAGATACTCTCAGCATTGCCGATTTTGAGCATGCAAAGAAACACAATTTCTGTTTCAGACGTCTTTTGGACCAATATAACAAGAAGGATTGACCTCTTTTGCAAGGCAAAGAAAAGGCAACGCCTCACATTAGATTCATCTCCTAAATGTTGTGTTGTAGAGGTTCTTCACAAGGAAGAAAAGCACAAGTGTTGTGTGCCGGCTTCAATGTGGCAACCCACCTTTGTGTCAAAGTCAATGATGCGGAAGCGTAGAGACCAAGGGGAGTGAGCACGAGAGAGAGAAAGAGAGAGAGAGAGAGAGACAGAGAAAAAGAGAGAGAGAGAGAGAGAGAGAGAGAGAGAGAGAGAGAGAGAGAGAGAGAGAGAGAGAGAGAGAGAGAGAGTCTCCTGAACCAATCAACCTTGGCAATGAATAAATGAATGTGTATACAATGGAGGCAAGGGGTTGCTTATATAGAAATCCCAGTAAATTGCCCTATCCAAGACTTTGATAAATAAGTAAAATAAATACCTACAAGCCAAACTAAATAATGGGATCACATTGGGCAATTCACTTGAGATGCCAAAACTTTAACACCCTCTCTGCAGCTCATAGTGGACATCAATAGTGAGACCAAGTCGATGAAGAAGCTACCATGGATATCCCAGCACCGGTCGGGATACTGGATACACCGCAGTGTTGCTCTCCTCAACTTTGTATGTGAAAGTAATGCCATCTTTAGCATCGGTTGCCTTTGTAGAAACTTTGAATTGTAGACCATACTATGTCCAATAATCTCCATTCGTGAACTATGAACACATCACGTCCAAAATATAAAACTCCAAGATAATGAACTATTGGAACACATCCTGTCCATGATCTGACCGACAACAATGAATTGGCGCACCCATCCATGTGTTTTAGACGTCTAATTGGTTCCCTGACAGGTGCATGTGTATTGAACTCCGCCCTATGGGTCCAAACACCAATAACATGAACTCCAACACAAGGGTCCAAATTAATTATAGGGAGCATTGCTTGCCCCTCTCTGCCACTCACAAGCCTCTCTCTGGCTAAAGCTAGTGGTGACACCTCTTATTTGATTAGAAATCTGACGTCGAGGCCACTGTGGCCACCGCCACGAGTGCCATTTCAATCTCCTCTGTCAAATATTTATTACCATAATCACTGTCTAGCTTGCCTTTATCCTTGTCTTCCTATGAGTTCGTGCTTTTGCGTTTGGCTTCAAACTCTCGAGCCAAACAAAGCTTCGAATCACAATCATGACTGTGGTCATACCTCTCGAGTACCAAGGCAACTAATTGAGTACTGGTAGTTCCATCCTTGTCCAACTGACCTTTACCGCTATCCTCTAGCAAACTCCTCCATTTGCTTTTGACTTCACGAACTCAAGTCAAACAATTTGTTGGGTTCCTTGAGAACTGTGCCGTTTGCATAGGGCGCTAAATGGATGGTTGATGATTCGTTATCCATAGCCACTTGTTGCTTTTGGTTGTTGTCGTCACGGGGCTCAAGCAAGGGGAGGCCATTTTGAAGTTGCAAGATCTGGTAATTGAGTGCCTTCTCACACTCCAAAAAATGATTGTATAAGCCAACCCGTAAAAGATCCAAGCCAATTCAATTCCACCGCAAAGGAAGCTCCACACGCAATGGTCTCCACACAATCTCCACACGCAATGGTCTCCGCACAATCTGCTATCCCTCTCTGAATCCGAAACTCTATCACTGATAGCCGCTTCGCACGTTTGCCCTGTGGTAGGCCTCGAACAAATCCAAAGCTCCACAATAAACTGTGCATAGCAAGGGCTAAGAGTTCTGTCCAAGCCGATGTCAATCCGCTCCATAGCATTCCCAACCCGCTCCAAAGATTGGGTACAAAACCCTCTCTTAATTTCCACTCTCCTCGTCCCTTTTCAAACCGCTCCACAACTCTTTGACTCCCAAGAAGATCCACTCCTCTGCAATTCCCAAGCAACACGAATATCCGCCTCTTCGTCTCCCAAGCCACTCCTTTAACAACTTTTTCACAAGGCCGACCCTCCAAAACTTTGCTCCCAAGCCACTGCATAAGCCGCTTTGCAATCTCCAATTTGTTCCCCTCCTTAGCGATTCCCAAATTTTTGCGGCTCCATTCTTTGTCAATTTTTTCCTTCTTGGCAGTCAAAGGCTGCCCTTGCAGCTGGCTTACAACATTTCAAAACGCAGCATAGTAGTGAGGAGACTGTCGACGTCAAAGAGGGCCACCCAATGGTCGCCTAGGAGGGTTACACAGTAGCACCGTCACAGTAGGCGTTTCAAGATGCCGTGGGCTTCAATGCTGCAAGGCCAGAAGATGGTGGGCATTTTAAGACGCAGACAGGAGGGAGCAGAGCGCCGTTGCCTGTGGCATCTCAAAATGTAAACTCAAGGGCTAGGCACTGCCAGGGCCTATCGCTGTTTACAGCGTTTTGAAACGCTCGTAAGCAGGATCAGTGTGGGGGAGACCGACGCCAACAGGGACAATAACGCCTAGCGTTTTAGAATGCTTGCAGGAGTTGGGAGGGAATCCGATGTCACTGCAGGAGCTTAGGGAGGGAATCCAATGCCGCACACAACAACGTTTTAAAACGCTGGGAGCAGAGGAGGATAGAGAGTTGCCGACGAGGTTCTCCTCTTTGCTCAGAATCGCTCCTCCACGCCAAGGGCTTCAAGAATCACCGAGGTACACCGAGTTGCTCTGATACCATGTCAAAGTTGACGATGCAAAAGCGTAGAGACCAAGGGGGGGGGGGGGGGGGGAGAGAGAGAGAGAGAGAGAGAGAGAGAGAGAGAGAGAGAGAGAGAGAGAGAGAGAGAGAGAGAGAGAGAGAGAGAGAGAGAGAGAGAGAGAGAGAGAGAGAGAGAGAGAGAGAGAGAGAGAGAGAGAGAGTCTCCTGAACCTGTCAAGACTTTGACAAATAAGTAAAATAAATACCTACAAGCAAAACTAAATAATGGGATCACATTGGGCAGCTCACTTGAGGTTCCAAAACTTTAACACTTTGGCCCCCATGAGTTGATTTGCTTGCATGGCACTATTAACGAACAACGTGTTCGTATTTTAGTGGATGGTGGTGCAACTCATAACTTCCTGAACTTTAAGCTAATCAGCAAATTGAAGCTTACACAGACTCCATGCTCCCACAAGTATGTGGTCGAACAGATGTATGGAAATGATAAAGAAGTATGGGACACGGTAGTTCAAGGGGGTGAGCTTATTGTTTAAGATCATACGATGACCCTTGACTTTGAAGTTATGAACATGGACCGTGCTGATGTAGTTTTAGGACGGGAGTGGCTACATGGTTTAGGAAACACATTGCACACTAGTTATGAACACAATTCCTTATCCTTTATGGCCAATGGTAAACATGTGCTTTTGCTTGGTGAGAACAATATACCATCTGCACCTCTTATATGTACACCCGAGCTTTCTATTTTACAAGAAGAAAATTTAATAGATGAAGTCTTTCTGTGTTATTGCTTGTCTCCAAGTCTTGTGAATTCTTAAGAGCAAAGTGCTATGGATTCTAGTTATGGTATGCAAAGTGCAATGAATTTTAATGAAAAGTAAAGTGCTAACAATTCTAAAGAGCAAAGTGCTCTCAATTCTAACTATATTGAGCAATGTGCAACTATTGTAAAACAAACATTAAAGGAATTACAAGATTCTCCATCCCAGCATAACTCTAGTTAATTTCTCCTTTTGCACGGCAAAAGCTGTCTCACTTACTCACGGAGTATAGTGATGTATTCTCACGTGATGTGCCACCGCGTTTACCTCCTACACGTGATGTGAAACATGGTACAGATGTCCTGTCGGGCACTAAACCGGTGAGTAAACCATCTTATCGTATGAGTGCTCGTGAGGCCAAGGAGGTTGAGCGCCAGCTGGCTGACTATCTTGCCCGCGGTTTCATTAGACCTAGCACTTCGCCTTGGGCATCACAAATTCTATTGGTAAAAAAGAAAATGGCACTATGCGCATGTACGTAGACTATCGCGGATTAAATGCCATAACCATCAAGAACAAGTATCCTCTACCTCGAGCGGATGAGTTGTTTGGTCAACTTCATGGGGCAAGGTACTATACAAAGATAGATCTTTGTTCACGATACCACCAGGTGCGTATCCTTTTGAATGATATCTCTAAAATTGCCTTCGAAATACGGTTCGAGCATTTTGAATTTTTGGTTATGCCTTTTGGCTTAACCAATGCTGACACTCATGGATAGTGTCTTACGTCCCTATCTTGGAAAATTTGCTATGGTTTTCCTTGATGACATTCTCATTTACAGTAGTATTGAATATGAACACATAGAACACTTATGATTATTGTTACGCTACGAACTCATGCCGTGCATGCTGAGCCAAGCAAGTGTGATTTCTCTAAAACAGAGACACATTACCTTGGTCATGTGATCTCTTATTCTGGCATCAAGATGGACACTGACAAGGTCACTGCCATTCTTCAATGGCCATATCCCAACACAGTTGAGGAGCTTCAAATCTTCTTAGGCATGGGTGGCTTTTATCAACAATATATTTGTGATTATGCCAAAATCACTATTCCTATGACGGATCAACTTAAAGAAAAAGGTAAGAGTTTTTCTTGGGAAGAAGCCCAACAATGCAGTTTTGAATAGCTCAAGGTCGTTGTACCCACTGCTCCCATCCTAGAAATCGTTGACCCACTTAAGCCGTTTGTGGTAGAGACTGATGCTAGTGACAAAGCAATTGTTGCGGTACTTTTCTAGGAGGGAAGACCTGTAGCCTTTGTAAGTAAAAATTTGGATAGAGCTCAACAAAATTATTCTGTCTATAAGAGGGAGCTCTATGCTATAGTTTACGCTTTACAAAAGTGGCAACACTATTTATATGGTTGTGAGTTTGAAGTAGTTTCTGACCATGAGAGTATAAAATGGTTTACTATTCAAAGAGACTTGAAGGGTCGTAAAGCTAGATGGGCAGAGGTCCTTCAAGATTATGATTGTAAGCTACGGTATGGCAAGGGGCGATATAATGTAGTACAGATGCACTAAGCCGGATGCATCAAATTAATTCACTTGCTTTCACGGAAATAAAGAGTGAATTTTTGGAGTCATTACGTGGCAAGTGTGCACAAGATCAATCATATGCTAAAGTGTGGAGTGCAGTTTTAAGAAGGGATCCCTCACACTCACATGTCTCTGCACAACCAGATCAACATGTTTTTGCATGCGCATATAAAAACTCCAACACACAGAGCTCAACGCCTACTTAGGAAGAGCTTAAGAAATGGAAGAGATTTTCCATTGATGATGGCTACTTACTCCACAAGCGAAGAGTTAGTGTGCCAAAGGACTCACACATTAGGCGCCAAATATTATTTGAGTGTCACGATAGTCCAAGTGCTGGTCATCTAGGTATTCGTAAGACGTATGCCTCAGTTCGACGACAATTTTATTGGCCAGGCTTACATCATGATGTTCAAGAGTACATACAAAATTGCCAACAAAGCCAAGTTAATAAGACAGAGTGCCTCAAGGTAGGTGGACTTTTACATCCTTTAGAGATTCCACAAGGTAAGTGGAATCTCTAAAGAATCTCTTATTGGCCAGGCTTACATCATGATGTTCAAGAGTACATACAAAATTGCCAACAAAGCCAAGTTAATAAGACAGAGTGCCTCAAGGTAGGTGGCCGTTTACATCCTTTAGAGATTCCACAAGGTAAGTGGGAGAGTATCTCTATGGATTTTGTAGTAGGACTACCTAATACAAATAATACACGAGCTTCCACCTTCATGACGACCATTTTCTAATTTTGCAAGAATTAAGAGCTTCTAAATTGAATCCCACACACCGTTTTGATAAAGGGAAATCCTTATTCACTCCCTCACAAGCTCAAATACAAGATTGCGAAGATGCGGGACTGCACTACACATAGATTGAGCAACCATTAAGGGAATTGATTAGTAGTGGAAAATTACAGTTTTTTTCACTCAAAAACAGCCCCCCCCCTCTCTCTCTTCCCCATGGAAATATCAGCTGATGTGTCAAGTTTTGGACCATTTTTCCACTTTGAACCAAAACTAGATGATTTTCATTTCATTTTTTACCCAAAAGACCATTTTTAATGTGAAAAATCCCAAACAAAGTCAAAAAAATCCCTAAATTTGTGGGATCACTCCCATAAACATTAAAAGCATAGATATGCATCACTTTTCATCAATATTCCATTTTGGGTCACTTTCCATGCAATTTGACAACGTTGTCCGTCAACTACTATTTTTGGTAGTTCTTGCCTGCATAGAGCTTGTAGGTGATGTATATATAATGCAATGGTCCAAACACACTCGCCATATTCTAAACCCATATTATGCATATTCTAGAAGCATTTAGCATAAACGACACCGCTCCCAGGGCTCCAACTCCCCAGTAAGATTTGTTCATGTAACGACTATCGTGTAGAAGCATATGTACGTCAGATACTCTATGGCACTTGGTCCCATGCATCTAAATCCATGCCAAATAAGATCACACAAATAATTTTACATCATGGACGTGCCATGGCACAACATCCACCCCTCTAAACATGCACATCCTCCGGCATGTACCAACATTTTAGTTTTGTATGTTTAATCTTCATTAAGATCCACAAATATTTGGATGTCATCTTCATCTTTTGTAAAGCCTGGGAGATCATCCTCTACTTATTCATCCTCATCCATGGAAATTTCATTAGGTTCTTCATCTTCATTTTGTTGTGAATCAAAAGGATCATTATCATGTCTCCTCTTGAACATCTTGATTATTTTGCCTGCCATGGGAATTCTTAGTCTGTTCCATCGAGCTCGCTCAAGGTATTATGTAGCATTTCCTTGCACGTGCTTGACAACATATGGCCCAAACCACCTTTTTGCAAACTTTTTTTATGTGGTGTGTTGGTTGTCAAGGCTACTATCATACATAATGAACCAATCACCCTCTTCAATAGGCATTGGTCGAAGCCTATGTCTTTTATCAAACCTATCTTTATTCTTTAGTCTTGCATCCTTCAGCCGAGCTTTTGCAAGCTCAATGTCATAAGGCCTTCTTTTCAATTGCCGCATGTGCAATGCGAGGTCTTCTCTACTCATTCCATCTTCCCAAGATAACACGTTCCAAGTAGGAACGACATCCTCAATTGGTATGATTGGCTTCTGACCATACATCGATTCAGTAGGCATGTAACCAGTCACTAAGCTATGATTTGTACGGTCGGCCCATAAAGCATATGGTAGCAACCTTGGCCATTCACGCATTTGATCTTTGCATGCCTTAGCCAAATCCTTGACGATAGGAGAATGTCCTCTTTCTTTTCCATTTCCCTCTAGATTATAAGCACAAGTCAAGGCTATCTTGATGCCAATTCTTGTGAAGAACTCCCTTGCTTCATCTGGATCTAACTCACCTTTATCAGCAACTATCTTTCCCACACAGCCAATGCGGAAGATTACTTTTTCAAGAAAAAATTTACAGCCAACTTCTGTAGTTTTTGTCCTAAGTACCAAATATCTCATTTGCCAAAGTCCTAAAGGCATTGTGACTAGATCAGCAACCCATTTATAGTGCATGGCTAATGGTTAGGTAGGATGCAATCCTTCATGATGGCATACATTAGAATACATTTGGCATGTGACACAAGACTCTAAAAACTCAACCAAATCCTTATACATCCCTTTCCACCAATACCTTTCTTTTACTTTGGCATATGCTGCCCATACACCTCGATGTCCTGCCCATAAACTTTCATGGAGCTCCTTGACAATCTTTTGTTGAGTAGCCTTATCGCACACTACCGCAACAGTTTTGTTTAGGATGCTTCCATAAGTAGCCATCCTTCAAGAAGTATCCGTATGCCTTTCTTCTTATCCTCTTAAATTCTTGCTCAGTCCAATCATCTTGTTTTTGCAAGGTACTTAAGTACTCACCTATTGAGAGCCATTCACCCTCATATAGCTCCTCTAAAAAGGATTACAGTGAAGATACAAAACATGCATGATTACTCTTTGCATGAGCAATAGTGTAAAACTTTGTGCCTACATCATCTCCCTCAATAATCATGTCTTGCTCATCTTCATACCTTGCCCTAGACAACATATCTGCCATTGGACTGTTCTTCCCTGCAATATGCTTGAACTCAGGATTCAAAAACTTTATGCAGGCTATTCATCGGAGCATTGCAATATCAAGAGTCAAAAAAATTTTAATAATCCCAAGAAGAGGCAAACAATGAGTTTCCACAACCACTGATGCCTCTATCAAGTACTACCTTGTCACATCTCAATGCAGTGACCACTCCCCATAATTCCCTTTTTATATGCACATAATCTCATTGGTGAGAACTCAGAACCTCGGCCCCAAACCTCACCATATACCTTTTTTCTTCATCATCATCTTGTCCTATTGCCCATCCTATCTCTGTAGGACTCATGTCCACTGTAACAGTGATAGGTCTTTCACATGCATAGTCTACCTTTCTCAAGATTGGTGATGAAAGAAGTAGATCCTTTAGCTTCCTCATGGCTTTTGTGTGCTCTTCTTCCCATTGAAACTTTTGATTCTTTCTCAACAACTTATAAAGAGGATTTGCTATATGTGCATAATGTGGTATCCAAATAAGATAGAAGACGCAAGCACCAAGAAATCTCCGAACTTCAGTTATAGTTGTACATGTTTCTTTCATGTTTTTGATTGCATCCATCTTTTTTGGACAAGGCCTTCTACCATAAGGACCACAGATATGCCCCCCAATTAACACTTCATTAACTGCAATTACAGATTTTTGTCTTGACAGGGTAAGATTAATTTCCAACCTTGACAAAATATTCTCACAATCTTTGATATGGTTTGCAACAAACTTACAGCACCCCCTCGAATCCATAGCTTCATCTTTGTCTTTGTCTTCACATCCTTTGATGGTGGGCACATAATCAAGAAATGGCATTCTGATTTCACGTATGAATTCATGTAGGACCTTATTCATCCCATTCATCATATGCACAACTGGATTCACTGCTCCTTGAGGTAAGGTACACATCCTTACCAGTCCCAAAGGTGTTTTCATGGTTGTTAGATCTCTACTCTTAACATCTAGCTGAAATTGATCATATCCTAAATAAAGATCTCCCATTGAGTAAATTGACCTTTTTGCAAACGTCTCTGTAAATTCATCCATTATTGGTCCTATACACACATTCTTGCTGGTAACCTTTTTTTACAGGTTGCATGTCTTGTATGAGGCTCCATTCTTCTTAGACATAGTGAACTACCTATTTGAATATGGCACACAAGAAGGCTACAAATAATCTTTTCATTGAGCAGTTCTATTAACTTTAGCAAGGGTGCTTTCGGAATTGGGATATGACGTAGATTCCAAGGTAAATGAGAGATAGTGAAGATCACCATAGGTGCAACAACACTACGATCAACACACCCTATCTCATGCAGTTAGAAACCAAAAGCCTTACCATGTCTTGAAAGCATTTCTTTAAAACACTTCTTCTCTTCTTCTGTTAAAAACTCCTCACAACCAACCTTTATCTCTTTTAGGGATTCCATTGTGAACTTGTGTCCAATTCTTTTGGATCCCTGAGATTTGGATGCAAAGAAGCTTGCTCTGGCTTTTTCCTACAATCTGATGTTAAGGGTAAGGCCATTGGTCTCACTTTCTTTGCCACCATTTTGTACTTGGTATCCGCACGCACTTTCAGACCTTCATTAGCATCGAAATCTTTTTGACCGTCAAAAGCCTCAATCACATCATACATTTCCATAGAGCATACTTCCACAATGAGGGTTCCATCTTGCATACTAGAATCCATTATAGCCGCAAGCTCAAGCATAGTATCTACATGAGAAATTTGTTCAAGGAAACCTAAAATGCATTCACTATCCTCTATGAAACCATTTTCCTTCATGTATTTTTGTACATTATATACATATTGTCGTGCACTTCTTTTCATATCCTCAAGCTTTATAAAACATACTGACCCATGCTCTGTTAATCCATGAGAACTTGTAGAAAAAGTTTCTTCTTGCATTGCGTCAGGCAAGAACCTTTTTCTTCCTATTCCACTGCACTCCCGCTTTACAATGGTACTCGGCAAAAACCCTTGATCTCCCTTTGATCTCAAAACTCCTTGCTTGGTTTTGGTAATTACTCTCATGGTCAACACAAACTGCTAACAATTGAACATCTCATTTTCCATCTTTGCTTTTGACCCCGACATAAGCATAGCCATCATCCAGTATTTTTGTCTCCATTCGCACTACAATGTTGTATGGTTGTCCAAGGATTAGAGGATAGCTTGATATATCTTGAACAAAGAAATTTTTCTCATCTTTCACATTCCCTATAGTTACATTAACATTTTGACAAGCACCATAGAGATTCTTGAATGAGTTGTTTGCAACCCTAATCGTCCACCCGTGGTCAATATCAATTGGCCACTTACCCTTCATATAGAGACTCTTGGACATGAGGGTAATCTCCAAACCATGGTCTATCAAGGCTACATAAGGCTCCTTGAGATCTCCCACCTTAACCAAGGTTTCTATTGTATCCCTTGGCCAATAGTTTCTAGAATAGTGGCTTTTATAAATCGCTTCCTCTTCATCTTCATTTTCAAACTTAACATGCCTATTTCTGCCACTCAAAGATTGGTAGCAGCTTACAACATTCTCATCTTCATCCTCTTGTTGTACTTGTATCACATGCATCTTTAGCCTCTGATTGGATAGACTCCATTAAAGCTTGTTGTTTTCTTCTTATGATGTCAATGATTTCCTCATGGAACTCTCTCTTTGCAATGCCAAGGACTTCTCCCAATGTAAACTCCACCTTGCTATTTAAGATTCTTTCCTCTAAAATTTTCTTTAAATATGTGGCAGCTTCAATAACTGATTATAGCTTGTATGATGGACTTTTTCTTGTGATCTTTTCTTTACCTTGCTTTCCTTTGGTGCATCATTCCTCATTGGTACTTCTTGTGATGGAGGCTCCCTTAACACGGTCTCTTGAGAGGGACACGGATCCTTTCTTCCTCCACCTCTGGTAGCCCTCTTTGAGGGACCTTGATTCCCATTTTTTGTCTTGGATTTTTCTTCAATAAGTGCCTTGTTCGCTTGAAACTTTGCAATATAGGCATGCACTGACAAGGCATCTACAGCTTCATTCCACCTAGTCTCAAGACGAATACAATCTCCAGCTTCATGCAAGATTTTGCTAGTTAACTTACCCTTTGTATCTAACTCCATCACAATTGGCTAGACATATTCACCATCCGCATTCACATCTTCAATAAATTTTGACCTTTGAGCATGACTTGACCAACTTTCAAGCCAAATGTTGTTACTTTAACTATTGAGATGGCATGACTGGTTGCTATGTTCTCAACTAGCTTTTTCATCCCTCCTTTACCGAATTTGGTCACCAAGGGATCCCTTGTTTCACTAAGATGTAGCTTCCCCTCTTTGAAGAAAACAAGATCTTTGCCCAAAGCATCTTTGAAGCTTTCACAGTCCCTTCTAGTATGTTCTGGGCTATCACATCATATGCAACTATTCACAAAACCCGTCTCTGTTTTGAGGTCTTTGAATTGATGATTGTCTAGATGTTTTCCCTTTTCCTTCAAGCCTTACTAGCTTTAATTTCAGCTCATGTATGCCCTTCACAAGTTCTTCAAGCATAGACCCACCATCCTTAGAAGCTGCGATAGCATATTTTGGATGTCTTTCAAAAATAGCAAAAAATGAGTACCGTTGTTCACCACCATCTTGTCTCTTCTGTGCTACCTTTTTGCCAATAGGGACTGCATCTTGTACATCATTCCACCTCATCTTCAAACCTTGCTCTATATCTTTGTATTTTGAGAGAAGCTCTAAATTTTCTTCAATTTCTTTGCCCGTTGGTTGTAGGAAGAGTCTTACCTTCTTTGAAAGACCGAAGGGTAGACTGGCATGTGGTTCTCCTCCCAACCTCCGTACTTATAGCCCTTGGCCCTTGCAAGTAGGTCCCCTTAATGCATGCCTGGCCCTCGGCTCCTAGCCATACTGAGCCATTCAGTGCCTGGCCCTTGGCCTATTGGCCGGTCCTATCATTGGCCTAACATTACTCCCCCTTGGAGAAGCGTTTTTATTCATCTTCAAAAACAAAAGTGATGGTATCTTCATAAGAACACTAATGTTTTCCACCGTGGCATTGCTCATGGATCCAACGGTTCATTTGAGCGGAACTTGGTTCAGTAGGAGGTTTAATGAAATCAAGAGTAAAATCTTGACTTTCTACATTGTTGTCCATTTGTAACCATTTGATGGTACCGGTTCCTATCCAAGCATAGTGTGTAGACTCCATTTATAACGCACATGAGCATGCTAAACGAGTTTATCACAACAAAAATGTACCAAAGAGAGTACCTCTTGTCAATTTTCGTGAAACTAACTTGCTGACATAACTCATCAGCCAAGTTTAATTCCTTGACTTGTTCTCAAATTTCATCACTAAAACAACCCCACCATAACTAGTGTTTAAGTTTGAGAATCTGACTTATACATTGAGTGGCATAATATGGTAACCATCTTTTTGCAACATTTTTCAGCCTACTCAACGTCCTCTTCCTCATATGCGTTGATGGGGGCTTTTCACAAGCCAAGCTCCCATACCCCTCTTCTCTCGTCCCCACCCCATGAAAACCCCCTCTTATGGAGGGAGTGATAAAAGGCATTGGAAAAAGTAAGAAAAAAATAAAGTATGATTATGTAAATATATAAGAAAGGTAAAATAGGCCACCGCATGCCTGCGGGGTAGCCCATCCCCACCTTGCCTCCTTTTTCTTCACTGTTGCCCCGCCGGGTGTCCCTTTTCCTCTCCTCCACTCAAAAGGTCAACCCCCTCTCTCTTCCCTTTGTCCTTTCTCCTTTCTCTCTCCCCTCAAGCTACCCCACCTCTCACCAATAATGCATTATAACTCACCAATAATGCACCCTAACTCACATGCAACTTACCCTATCTTCCAAAATAGTATACCCCACCCCCTCTTTCTCTCTCCTATCATATCCCATGACCCAAATACCCCCCTCTCTCTCTAAAGGGCGCCATGTCTCTTGTCTTGTAGCTAAATAACCTCCCCCACACTCACACACACTTAGTTTCACTGAAAAAGGTGCCCACAGACCCATCCCCACCCGGTGGTTACCTGATTTTTCTTGTGTTCACACACATCTGCACACAGATTCACCTCTGAGCACACTCCCCTCTCTCCCCTCTTGTAATTACCTTATTCTCCATGTCACCTCTCACTTTTTTTCATCAACCCATCTCTCTCTCTTAGTCTCTCTCTCATGAGACTGCTGTTCTGACACATATACACACAGCCAGACAAGTGGGGCCCACAGTCACATGGCCTATGTAGATAATGATTTCTTCATTTCTAAATTCTAGAATTTCTCCCCCCCTCCTCCCCTATATAAAGAGGGGTCACCATCACACTAAGGAAACACAACATCACCAAAGAACACACTATGCACTGTGTGTGCCTAGTGCACACACACACACACACACACACACACACACACACACACACACACACACACACACACACACACACACACACCATCACCGCAATCACCATGCTTGTCTTGAGCATGACCTCTACACCCTTGGCTATGGAAGATGAAGGGCAAATAAATGAAGGATGATGGCCATAATCCTCGTGCAAGTCTTCGCCATCAACTCCCACCTATCCGCCATGTGCTCTACCACTCTCTCCCTTCTCATTCCCCTACCCTATGCTCCCCATTTCATCGCCTTATTCTCTAAATAAAGTTTGAGGTTTTGTGAGTATGTTTTCTTGCAATGTTTTGCCCATGTGAGGTGTGCGGAATCGCCACTTAGTCTTGTGTTTTGGAGTGAGCTTGTGTATGTGTGAAGGGTGTGCGGATTCGCCATCCTTTTGTGGTGCCTAAGTACTAAGCCGCTATACCCCCTCCCTCACTCTCTCTCTCTCTCTCTCTCTCTCTCTCACTTGATCTCATTCCCTTTCCTCTTCATCATTACTCCAAAGCATCCATCCCTCTTGGATGAAAACTTTGTTACGGTGGTGTGTTGTTTGCGTCCTAGCCGCTGAAGCTAGGTGGTGCCCCATGTTTGCTTTACCATGACAGGCTCGAGGCGCGCCATTCGGTTCCCGATGTTTTAGAGGCCGTCGGGGTTTGGGGTTCGCTTTGCTCCCGTCATTTGGTGCCCCCACGGAGGATCTTTTCATGAAACCCTTCAGTTTACAAGACTGAAACCCTTAAACTATTGTGAATGGATGAATGGCTAGCAGGATTTGCTAATTGGACGACAGAAGAAGAAGAGCTCCAAGCACAACTAGACGAACTCCGCATCTCCATCGAAGCTCTAGTGCCAGGCGTAACGATAATCGATTTGCAGTGGGAGAGGCAACCAACACGCCAAACCCAGTGGATATACATAGGCCAAGTGCCAAGAAGAAGAAGGAGAAGGTCGAAACCATGTGCGCAACCTACAACCAACCCACAACAACAAAATGAAAGGAGCTCTATACAATAGAGAATCAACACTATTCTACTTTGAGAATCGGGTAACTCAAGTCACCGAGGTAATTATCACAGTCAGTTTTCAAGTCGCACCTGATGCTGCAGCACAGATAACGGAAGCATTGGCTCACACTCTCACTAGAGAAACTAGGGATCTACTGAGTTTGTTTCAGGAAAGAACACCACCCTCTCCCACAAGCTTGGACAGTGACTAAGAACCTCTAAGCTTCACATGAATCAGTACAACCTACCTCAAGACAGATCACACATACCAACACGTGTACGCTCAATCACGGTAATACTGGATTTGAAGGCTCACTACCAGCACGTCATTGACACCATGCCGGGTGGGGAGCGGTTTTTGGACGTTCTGGAATCAGATCAACCATTTGTCTTACCTTTGGTACAAGGCAATTTACTGTTTGAAGTTTTAATCTATGTCCTAGTATAAGAGGGTATACACGCCTCCTTGTAAAGAAGAAAAAAACTTTTGCAAGTTAAGCAGTGTGTCTTTCTAGCTCTCTCTCAGTAATCATGGCAAGTGTAGCATTTCCAACATTTAAAGGAAAGAAGGGGGAGGATTTGGTAACAGACTTCCTAGATGACTTTGAAGTAGCATGTGTAGTGAGCAACAAAGATACGGATGAATCCCGGGTTAGAATCTTTAAGCATCTCATGAAGCTAGAAGCTAGATCATGGTACAATGCACTTCCACAAGCAACCAAGGATGACTGGGAACCCTTAAAAACCGCTTTTAAGAGGCGCTTTGGGGGAGGTACCACTTCAGAAAAGTTGTGGGACAAGTTGAGAGACTTGAAGCAGGAGGGTCTTTTAGAATATGCCACCTATGAGTCCAAATTTGTGGATTTGTGGGAACGGTGGGTTGAGTCACTGGCTAGGGGGGAAGCTGCACCCGATTTCCTAAAAAAAGATCGGTTCACGCATGGCTTATGGCCGCTTCTCAAGGAGAAGGTGAAAGGTAGATTCCCGGCTACGTACAAGTTAGCCGTTGAGATTGCTCGCCTTAAAGACAAGAAGCTGCGAATGAAAGCCAAAGAAACCGAATCAACAGAATCAGGAACATCACGTCGACCAACAACTACGACAACCACCATTCCACCACCACCACCGGCTCTTGGGGTAAGAGATGACCAACAAGATATGTTGGCCCATACTACTGACCAACTGCAGAATTTGTTTGTCCACTTAATACAACAAGGGAGGAGTCAAGAAAGAGATCAAGACCCTGGAAGAGCAGGACGACAAAACAGGGAGTATCATTGCTACAACTGCGGAGAAGACAGTCACGGTATGTACTACTGTCCCAAACCACGACAAAACTATAATAGAGGAGGTAGGAGGAACCAATTGTCATCCCCTAGAGAAAGAACGCCCCCACCCCGAGCACCACCCCCACCAACACAAATTCTACGTCCACCCCAGACACCACTACAAGCATCCATCCCACCTCTTCCACCAGCCCCACCACCTGATCGCCCTGTAAACATCATAAGGCTAGAAGAGAAAGGAAAAGCCATAGTAGTGGATCCACCCAGAGCAAAGGAGAGGGACAAGGGTAAGGAGAAGGTAACCTTTTTAGAACCACTTGAAGCCATGACTGTGAAAAGAGCTAGGAGGGAGAAAGCTACACAATCAGATGATGAGAGAAGCATGAGAGGAGAAACTAGCAAGAGGCCATCCAGGCCACGACGGAAATTGGGCATCACCGACTTCCAGCTAGGGGAAAGTTCTAAGCCCTATGATCTAACATTGGATGTGGCAGAGCAAGGACCGAAGATTACATGGCCACAGATGCTACATCTTGCACCAAAAGTAAGGCGACAATGGTCTAAAATGGTAAGTACAAGACGCTCCAAAACAAAGGTAGCCGGAGCAATTTCGGGATGCAACATGGATGACATCCTTCCAATTGTCGACGTAAACATAAAAGGAAAGAGGGTTGAAAACACCTACATTGATGGAGGTGCACAAATCTGTGTAATGAGGGAAGCTATGATGCTTCGATTAGGGCTCGAGGTTGACAGGCCTTCTCCATGCAAGGCAAAGATGGAAAACAACGCAAAAGTAAAGTGTGTGGGTGTGGTAAGTGACGTGAAAATCAAAGCTTTCAACACTGAGGTAGAGGTAGATGTTTTTGTAATGCCTACTAAGCGGGAGGGCTATCCACTAATTTTGGGAAGGCCATGGTTGATGGCCATGAAGGCAAACCAGGACTGGGGTACTGGCCTTCTACGCATGACCGGTAAGAAAGGGGAGACAATCTACTACGACATGAGGATTGGCAAGCAGAAGGAAATGAATCTGGAAACATCGGCAGATGAAACCACTAGCGAATCTTCCAGTTATGAGGAGGAGACCACATCCACCGAGGAAAGTGACAGTTCCATTGATGTGATGGGTATCATTATGAAGGATCCACAAAGGGTAAGCACAACTGGTAATCCATCACCAAAAGGGAAACCCAATGAAGAGGAGAGAAAATCACCTGGCCTAGGAGGAAGTAGGTTGAAGGGTATGTTGTCTACGGAATTAACACTTGAGGAGAAAGATAGTTTTTTGCAAATGTTGATGGGATTTCCTAACCTGTTCATTGACAACTATGAAAGAATCACAGGCATTACAGTGGTGGAACATCATATTAAGCTGAAGGAAGGGGTAAAACCAGTTGTGCAAAAGCTACGACGACTGGGGGTCATACAAGAAAAGGCACTCTTGGCCGAGGTAAGGAAACTGCTGGAGGCGGGATTCATCTATCCTGTAGAAAACTCAGAATGGGTGTCACCCATAGTGGTGACGCCTAAAAAGAATGGTAAGTGGAGGGTCTGTGTTGACTACAAACCACTAAATGCAGCTACAAAGAGAGACCACTTTCCTCTCCATTTCTTGGATGAAATTCTAAATGAAGTAGCGGGTTTTGAATGCTATACCGTCTGTGATGGTTATTCTGGATGAAGTAGCGGGTTTTGAATGCTATACCGTCTGTGATGGTTATTCTGGATACTTACAAATACGCATAGCCTTGGAAGATTAGCTAAAAACCACTTTTATCACACCATGGGGTTGTTTTGCATACAGGGTTATGCCATTTGGTCTGACAAATGCACCTGCCACATTCCAAAGATATGTCACATATGTTTTTCAACCGTTCTTTGGAACATCCATAAGAGTGTTCATTGATGATTTTTGTATATATAGCTCCCGTATTTCACATTTAGAAAAGGTAACTGAAGGTTTGGCCAGGTTGCAGAGCCTAGGTGGGCAATTAAATGTGGCAAATGCCACATTGGGGAGAGTAAAGTCATTCTACTAGGCCATGAAATTTCAGCAAAAGGTATCAACGCTGACCCAAGTAAGGTGTCCGCACTCATAGCCCTACCTTCACCAACGACCGCACGTCAACTGGTCTCTTTTCTACAGAAGGTGAGGTACTTAAGTAGATTCATACATCTACTATCACAACTTGTTCTACCACTGCAACAACTCACTCAAAGATCAACTTTCACTTGGGACGAGGAAAGCGAACATCACTACAACAAGGTAAAGGAGGTCTTAGCCACTCTGCCAACTATCTCACCACCTAAGTGGGATGAAAAATTCTATGTCACCTCAAGTGTTGGTGATGACTCATTGGGGGCTGTGCTAATCCAAAAGGATACGACGACATCTTTCATGAGGCCAATCTACTTCTCTAGTCGAATGATGACAGCAGGAGAGAAAGGTTTCACCCATGTGGAACACTTAGTCCTAGCTCTTAGATTTGCAACTACAAAGTTTAGGTCATATTTGCTGCCTAAGCAATTTGTGATTCTAACCACGGATGAAATATTTCCCTATGTTGTGCAACACATGGATGTGTCTGCTAGAATTACTAAATGGCTAGTTCGTCTGCAAGAGTTTGACTACACGGTACAGGTAGAAAGCACGACAAGGGAAAGTTTGGGGGGACTCATGACCTACCAAGTCTCTGAAAGGAAGGAGAAGCAATCTAAGGAAGGAGAAGTCCGATTACCTCCAGTACCACCTATGGTAGAAGGAGCATACTCTCTCTACTTTGATGGAGCCTACAAGCGAGCGTCCGACAAAGCAGCTGCAGGCATAGTGGTCTTTGATGACATAGGGACAAAGGTATTTTCGTTGGGCCAATTGTTAGATTCACATTCTAACAATGAAGCTGAGTATGCAGCACTAACCAAGGGTCTACAATGGTGCGTCTCGCAAGGTGTACAACGCCTTAATGTATTTGGGGATGCTCTACTTCTGGTAAGGCAAGTAAATGGAGCATGGACATGCAAGAATCCTAGTTTAAGGACTCACTTAAGTGGTGTAAAAACCTTGTTGGGTAAGTTTGAAGAAGTTCAAATACACCATATCCCAAGGGCTCAAAACCAAGAAGCAGATGCCCTAGCAAGTGAAAGACTACAAGAAGTGGTGGTTGGAGCAATAAAACTAAAGCTCCCTCTATTTCAAGGAAGTGATGCCTTGCCTGACATCATGCATTTTTTGGAAACAGGGGAATGCCCATCAGATTTAACAAAGGGACAGAAGCAATGGCTGACCCGGAAGGCCACAAGGTATCGACTCATCAATGACGGTTTGTACTGTAAGGGTAAGGACCAAATACTCAGGAAGGTCCCTCTCTCTCAGGAAATCACGGGAGTAATTGCTAGCTGTCATGACGGGGTTTGTGGTGGTCACTTTGCCCTAGACATAACAAGTAGGAAAATTTTGCAAGCAGGCTTCATATGGCCTAGCCTCAACCGTGATGTACACCACTGGTGCAAAACATGTAAGTTGTGTCAAAAGGCCGGCACTAGGTCACTTATGCCTGAACCACAGACACCTATTCTCTCATATGTCCCATTTGAAAAATGGGGTATCGATGCCATTGGGCCATTACCTAGGGCCAACTCAGAAAGTTCTACATTATCATGGGGGTCGACTACATGACTAGATGGGCAGAGGCTACAGCCACCACTAGAATCACAGCAGTAGAGGTAGCTAAATTTATCTACGAGCACATATGTTGTAGGTTTGGCACACCTTTGGAGATCATCTCTGATAGAGGGCCAGGTTTCAGAGCAGACTTGGTAGGAGAATTAATGCAAAAACTGGGCATTACAAGGAGACACTCTTCACCATATTACCCTCAATGTAATGGCCTAGTTGAAAAGGTAAATGGAATGGTTTCTAAAATTATTACCAAGTAGGTAAACAATCATCCCGGAGACTGGGATAAGTATCTACTACCAGCTTTATGGGCCTACAGAACTTCATTTCGTACATCCTTGGGATTCACACTGTATCATCTAGTATTTGGTAAGGAAGCAATCTTGCCCATTGAAGTGCAACTACAAAGTCTCAGAGTAATGGCAAGCCAACTTCAACAGCCCAACATGCATTTGAGAGATCACATCATCAACTTGGAAATACTGCAGCTGGACAGAGAAGAAGCAATAAATTATTATGCAGCACAAGCAGAGCATAGACGGCTTAGCTTTAACGAGCATCTTCGGAAAAAAGAATTGAAGAAAGGAATGTTGGTGCTCCGCTACGACAATCGCTTCGACACGCGCAAGGATAAGAAACTCCTGCTCCGATGGGAAGGCCCTTTCATCATCAGGAAAAAGTATGCCAATGGAAGCTACCAGCTTATGGAGGCTGATGGAAAACTTCATAATACCAGGGTAAATGGTTGGCGACTTAAACCTTATTTTCTTCTATTTGACCAAGCTCCACCAATTGACATTCCAGATGAGGAAACACCATCAGCCGCCACCTCCGATGATAATGATCAAACAGATGAGCTAGAGACATGAATGCCTCTAGCCAAAAGGGGAGGGCTAATGATGGGGGCTTTTCACAAGCCAAGCTCCCATACCCCTCTTCTCTCGTCCCCACCCCATGAAAACCCCCTCTTAGGGAGGGAGTGATAAAAGACATTGGAAAAAGTAAGAAAAAAATAAAGTATGATTATGTAAATATATGAGAAAGGTAAAATAGGCCACCTCATGCCGGCGGGGCAGCCCATCCCCACCTTGCCTCCTTTTTCTTGACTGTTGCCCCGTCGTGTGTCCCTTTTCCTCTCCTCCACTCAAAAGGTCAACCCCCTCTTTCTTCCCCTTGTCCTTTCTCCTTTCTTTCTCCCCTCAAGCTACCCCACCTCTCACCAATAATGCACCCTAACTCACATGCAACTTACCCTATCTTCCAAAATAGTATACCCCACCCCCTCTTTCTCTCTCCTATCATATCCCATGACCCAAATACCCCCCTCTCTCTCTAAAGTGCACCATGTCTCTTGGGTTGTAGCTAAATAACCTCCCCCTTACTCACACACACTCAGTTTCACTGAAAAAGGTGCCCACAGACCCATCCCCACCCGGTGGTTACCTTTTTCAGTTTCACTGAAAAAGGTGCCCACAGACCCATCCCCACCCGGTGGTTACCTGATTTTTCTTGTGTTCACACACCTCTGCACACAGATTCACCTCTGAGCACACTCCCCTCTCTCCCCTCTTGTAATTACCTTATTCTCCATGTCACCTCTCACTTTTTTCTCATCAACTTATCTCTCTCTCTCTTAGTCTCTCTCTCATGAGACTGCTGTTCTGGCACATATACACATAGCCAGACAAGTGGGACCCACAGTCACATGGCCTATGTAGATAATGATTTCTTCATTTCTAAATTCTAGAATTTCTCCCCCCCTCCTCCCCTATATAAAGAGGGGTCACCATCACACTAAGGACACACAACATCACCAAAGAACACACTATGCACTGTGTGTGCCTAGTGCACACACACACACACACACACCATCACCATCACCGCAATCACCATGCTTGTCTTGAGCATGACCTCTACACCCTTGGCTATGGAAGATGAAGGGCAACTAAATGAAGGATGATGGCCATAATCCTCGTGTGAGTTTTCGCCATCAACTCCCACCTATCCGCCATGTGCTCTACCACTCTCTCCCTTCTCATTCCCCTACCCTATGCTCCCCATTTCATCGCCTTATTCTCTAAATAAAGCTTGAGGTTTTGTGAGTATGTTTTCTTGCAATGTTTTGCCCATGTGAGGTGTGCGGAATTGCCACCTAGTCTTGTGTTTTGGAGTGAGCTTGTGTATGTGTGAAGGGTGTGCAGATTTGCCATCCTTTTCTGGTGCCTAAGTACTAAGCCGCTATACCCCCTCCCTCACTCTCTCTCTCTCTCTCTCTCTCTCTCTCTCTCTCACTTGATCTCATTCCCTTTCCTCTTCATCATTACTCCCAAGCATCCATCTCTCTTGAATGAAAACTTTGTTATGGTGGTGTGTTGTTTGCGTCCTAGCCGCTGAAGCTAGGTGGTGCCCCCTGTTTGCTTTACCATGAGAGGCTCGAGGCGCGCCATTTGGTCCCCGGTGTTTTAGAGGCCGTCGGGGTTCAGCGTTCGCTTTGCTCCCGTCAGCGTATATATTTTTCTACGCTATTAAGTTATCTGGAGTAAATTCCCCCTCTTTGTTTAACCTTTGTGGTGACACATACATTGTACTCTTCCCAAAAATGTCACCTTATTCATATATTTATATTACCACCCTTTTCTTTTTTGCTTTGTAAATAAAAGTAAGCATACAATAACCAACTATCTACCCCCAAACTTTCTTACCTCTTGTGAGTTAGTAGTAGAAAAATAATATATCCATCTTCCATCCCATATAGATAAATTACCATGGAAATCAGCTCTCCACTTGTCTTTACTAAAGTTTATGGTCCATCTCTACAAGTCTTCTATGCCCCCTACATAGGTGGCCCAATATCTCTTAAGAATATACATATAGTTTTTCTCCTTTCAAAAAGACTCCAATTGTATATTCTTTTCACAAGCAAATAATATTGGGCCCTCCTCTATTTGTTTAAGCATCATAGCCTTTTGAAAAAGCATGATTCCCCTTGGATGCATACAAGCAAAGGGCCCATCCAAGAAGACTTGGAAGCAAAAGGTTCCCTAGCCTAGTGTGGACCTTCCAAACCGAATTCATTGGTGCATGGGCGTGAATAATAGTCCAAATTCATATCAAACATGTTGAGAAGGTCAAATTTGCCTTTTGAAGCATGTCATTCCGAGCTACAGGTAAAACGTTATGGTCAAAATAGTGTAAATCTGTCAGATTCGCAGCAAAAGGAAACTGTAAATCAAGTAAATCAAGAGGGTGAGATCTTATTTTTCCCCTACTCATCTTCTAGAAGAGCAATGAGTGTTCAAGGTCACTTGCATGTGATGGGACCAACCTAAAGATGCTTTCTAAATGCCAAGACAGACAAGTTGAGATACCCCGCAGGAGCCACCCGTAGGGCCTCATGGTGGGGCCCACCTACATTATGCACCGCTATGGAGCCTTCACGGTCTAAAATGATATTTTTGGTGAATAAATAGTCCCTTTTATGTCCAATATTCAATGAGTGGTCAAAGGACACTTAATTAGGGCTAATCAACTACCCTAATTAAGTGTAGCATAATCCCACTTCTACACAACTATAAATAGCCCCCCCTTGGAGAGACTCAAGGACACACACCTATATTTTCAACTTCATGTTGTTTCTTGATCAATAGTAGAGAAAACCCCAACTCTCCCTCTTTCACATCCTCCCTCCTAACCCTCCTCTTTGGAGGAAGTGCAACTCTATCCTCCACTCTTTCTGTTCTACAATCTCTTACTCCATCAACCCAATAAATCATTTGTAGCCCCTCAATAACTTGTAAATACATCATGATCTCTCTCATGGTTATGTTAATGATCATTAAATCATCTTCAAAACTTTCAAGTGTCGCAATTCGTGATGGTTAGCCAGCGTCTGTCCTCCCCTTAAAAGGTGTGCGAGAAATCAAGTAAGTGTTCTATTCTCAATTTAACATTGGTTTGTTTCTCCACACTTATTCAATTGGTTTAAAGAAAATTCTCACTCCAACTCTCTTTTGCTTCATTACATATGCATGTGGCTAGCTCTCATGGTAATTTTATTTGTCACGGCATTGCATAGATGGAGATGAGCTCTCTATGCAAAGTGTGTTAGTTCGATGTAGGTGATTCTCTTGTGTGTTTTTTGAGAGGCAGGTCTTGTGTGCATGATTTTTTGATGAGTCCTTGAGAGAAGAGGAGTTTGGATGTATCATGGGTATTCTTATGGGGAGAAGGTGAATGCTATTCCACAAATTGCATATTTTCATTTGATGCACGGCATTGGGTTGCATAATCGTTGATGGTGTCAAGTGTCGAAAGTGTACATAGAGTAAGCGTTCTCAAAGTGTGTTGCTTGAGTGGGTGAGTGTAAATGTTATTTTGATTGGTTTCCTTCTCCACTCCCAAAAGAAGGTGGTGCCCCAAGTAGTGTGTGTACCTCTTTACGAACATTTTGTGAGGGTAGGCCCACTGGTTTGGGTTTAGAGGCCCCATTTCAAAAAGCTCGCCCTCATAAAGTGGTGCCCCCACGGAGGAACATATTTCCAAGTTACCTTCAAATTTTTTAGTGATGAACAATGGAGTTCCCATCTATCCATTTCATTTTGCACAACCCATTAGAGTAAATGTTCACATAGATAGAAAAGTCTTTTTCCAGCAACGCATTGTTTTTATGTTTGGTGCAGAAAGACTTAGAGAAATACTGGCATCACCCAATCCAATTATACTTCCAATCATCAATTATAAAACTTCTTTTGATGTTCACATTTTCATTTTGTTTTAAAGGCAAGAACAAGGAGTGGTGAAGGGGTGCTCAAGGGCCATATGAAGGAACGAGGTCTTCAAACCAACAACGAGGAGTAGCACATGAATCACGATCAAAACAATGAACCTTTTAGGCCTATTGGTCGGAAATCCATTTATATAATCATTGCAACTAAGTTTAGGTTTCAATCTATCATAAGGAGGATATTTGGATCCACTCGCCTCAATGAAATCAATGCTTCAATTAATCTATTTATTCTACCTATGATAAAGTACGAATTAACAATGGATGTGTACATCTTCATTTTAATGTAATCAGATTTATAGTGTCAACAATCTTGTGCGGCCCGTAAGAGAAAAGTTTCTTTTAAAAAAAGAAATTTCAAAAAGTCTAAACAAAATGTCCAGTTCTTTTCCCACGTTCTATGCAAGAAGTGGGGAAGATGCGCAAGAGTTTCTTGACAACTTGGAGATGGCACATCTCATATCTGGGAGAGATGAAGGGAAGTAAAGCTACCAGCCTTCCCGTTGGTTCTAAAAGCAGAAGCTAAAGCATGGTATGAGACCTTGCAACCCCAAATCAAGTCCAACTGGGAGAGACTGCGAGCAAGCTTCCTCTCCAAGTTCGGGCAAGGTGATACTTCGAAAGACTATGGAAATGTCTTATTGGACATAAGCAGGTATCACTTGAAGACTATCCCTCTTATGAAGCAACCTTTGTCAATCTATGGGGTAGGTGGGAGGCTACATTAGAAAATCATGGTGGTGCACCTAACTTTCTAAAAAAAGAGAGATTCATGGTTGGCTTGTATCCACTTTTAAAGGCTAAAGTAGAGTTAAAATTCCTATCCACCTTCGAAGAAGCACGTGAGGTAGCCATCATCAAGTTTAGAAAACTACACTTCCAAGCACATAGAGCAAGGGGTTTGAATGAAGTGAGTGAGAGGGAGTCTTCACAAACCATGGAAGCACCAATTAGGGCCCCTCTTGCACAATCTTCACAAATAGGAGATAACTCTCAACAAGAGGTTTTACAAAGGCTAACTCAACAGCTTGAGAACCTCACTCTGAATCTAGTACAGGGCCTACCTCAACAACGACAACCAAGAGAAGGGAATCGCAATCAACGAAGACAAGCTCAAGAGTTGCGATGTTGGAATTGCAATGAAATGGGCCATGGCATGTACAATTGTCCACATCCAAGGCGACTTTCGAGAGACATATATCCCCCCAGACCGCCTCCTCTCACTGTGCAACAAGAACTAGCTCAAGGCCCACAAATCCTTTGTCGACCACCACCACCACCAGCAAATATACCTCCCATCCCACATGAGGAGGAAGAAAGAGGACTCAACATCATCAAGCTAGAAGAGGTAATAGATGAGCATACTCTAAACTTTGATGTTATGCCGGCAGAAAAACGCACAAGAGCACATGATAAGGATGAAGACATGAGAAGTGAAGGAACAAATTCAGCCAGAAGGGACAAGAAGAAGAAGTCAAAGATGGAAGAAGCTGAAAGTAGCAGGAAGAAAAGATCAAGGCAAAGGGAAATTGGTATCAACGACTTCCCATTGGGAAAGGAGCTAGAGCCCTACAACATCCTGGAGGATTTACAAACCCAAAAGCCAAACATTTCATGGCCTCAACTTCTACACCTATCAGACAAAGTAAGAAGGCAATGGCCAAAGTTGGTAAGTACAAGAATTCCAAAAAAGAAAGCAAATATTTCCATTAAGGTTGTGGCCTCAAAGCTACAAAAAGATGTGGAACCCATTGTGGATGCTTACATAAGGGGTAAAAAGGTGTCTAATGTATATGTTGATGGTGGAGCTCAAATGTGTGTGAACACGGAAAAATCAATGAACAGGTTAGGGCTTGAAATTACAAAGTCCTCTAATTGTCAGGCTAGGCTAGCCTACAACTCAAGTGTGAAGTGTTTGGGGATCATTGAAAATGTAAAAGTCTCTGTATGTAACATAGATGCACGAGTGGATATGTATGTCATGCCTGCTAAGGGGGAGGGCTATCCCATCATCCTAGGGAGGCCTTGGCTCATTGCTGTGAATGCAGATCAAAAATGGGGAAGTGGTCGTTTGATTCTTAAGAAGGGTCAACCGGTGGTGTATGATTGGCGAGAAGGAAAGCAACTAGATATCAACTATGAAACCATGGCAGATGAAGAGAGCGAGGAGGAGAGTCCTTACTCAAGTGATGAGGAAGCATCAACCAGTGAAGAGGAGTCTTCTTTGGAGGTAATGGGAATTGTATTCAACCCCAACACCCAAGATGTTTTTGTAAAAGAAAAGCCAACAGACAATCACACATGAGGGGATTAAAGATACCACCACGTTGAAGAAGGATTTGAGAAGATGCTTGCAAAAGATCTTACTTGTGAGGAGAAGAGGTCCTACATCAATATGTTAAGGAGGTATCCCAATTTGTTTATCACTGACTACTCACAAATAAGAGGTGTAGATGTAATAGAGCATCAAATTGAATTGAAACCAGGGACCAAACCCGTGGCTCAAAAGTTAAGGCGACTAGGATCTGTGCAACAAAAGGCTCTCCTACAAGAAGTGAATCGACTCTTGAAGGCTGGCTTCATCTATCCAGTATCCAACTCCGAATGGGTATCACGTATTGTAGTCACTCCCAAGAAGAATGGTAAGTGGAGGGTCTGCGTGGATTACAAACCCCTCAACGTTGCGACAAAGAGGGACCATTTCCCTCTCCCTTTTCAAGATGAAATTTTGAATGAAGTAGCAGGTCACAAATGCTACACTGTGTGTGATGGGTATTCAGGATATTTTCAAATTAGAATAGCAGAAGAGGACCAACCAAAAACCACCTTCATCACACCTTGGGGATGTTTTGCATTCAGAGTAATGCCTTTTGGGCTCACCAATGCTCTTAGCACCTTCATGAGATTCACAATATTTGTATTTCAACCATTCTTTGGAAAATCTATAAGAGTCTTTATGGATGATTTCTGTATTTATAGTTGTAGATCATTTCACTGCCAAAAGGTTGAAGAGGGGCTTAAGAGGCTCCATCAATTTGGGGGACAACTCAACCCAGAGAAGTGTCATATTGGTGAATCTCAGGTGGTTTTTCTAGGCCATGTGGTTTCTTCACAAGGAATTCAAGTGGATCCCTCTAAAGTAGAGGCCCTTTTGTCATTATCTCCACCAACAACAACTAAGGAGCTAATGACCTTCAACCACAAAGTGAGGTACATGTCTCGCATCATCCATCTCCTAGAAGAAGCCATCGCCCCTTTGCATAGGTTGGCAAGCCAATCTACATTTGAATGGGGGAGGGAACATGCAAAATGTTTTAAGGAAGTGAAGGGCATTCTTAGCTCTCTCCCAATCCTAATGCCACCAGATCCAAAGGAGACCTACTATGTCACTCCAAGTGTAGGTTTCGAAGCAATTGGTGTTGTTTTGATGCAAAAAGATCCTAAAACATCATACATGAGGCCGATCTATTTTGCAAGCAAGGTGACGACTCTGGCCGAGAAGGGATACACTGAAATGGAGAAAGTGGTCTTTGCAATCTTGTTTGCGGCAAGGAAGTTTTGATCGTATCTTCTCCTTGTGCCATTTGTTTTTCTCACCTTAGAGCACAATCTACCATATGTAGTACCACACATGAGCCTCTCATCTAGAATAGCAAAGTGGGTGCTTGAACTTCAAGAATTTGAATACACTTTCCTTGTAGAAGATAGCACAAGAGTAGGACTTGCAGACATTCTCACCTAGAAAGTGAGAGAAAGGGAAGGATCACGACTACAAAGAGAGGAAGGCTCAAAACAGTTCAAAGTGAAGGAGATTGATAATGCCCATACTTTATGCTTTGACGGAGATTATCAACACCAACAAGAAAAAGCAGCAGGGGGGATCATCATTTTGAACCCACAAAAGGAGGTAATGGTTAGAAAAGGTATCACTCAAAACAATGTTCACTGTAACAATGAGGCTGAGTATGCTGCTCTAACCCTTGGGTTAGAAGAATGCAAAGAATTAGGCATACAAAGACTTATTATAAAAGGTGATTCTTTGCTAGTGGTCAGGCAAATCCAAGGGACTTGGAGGTGCAAGAATCATACATTATTTGAGTGGCTTAGTAGTGTAAGAGCTTTGATGAAGGGTTTTAAAGCAACACAGGTACAACACATTGTGAGAACTCATAACAAGGAAGCAGACTTACTCGCAAATGAAAAGCTTCAAATGGCGGTAGGAGGTGTGAAACTATATGAACCCAAATATCAAGGTCATGAGGAGCTAAAAGACATTATCTTCTTTCTACAAGTAGGTGAGTGTCCCAAACACTTAGACAAGGTGCAAAGACATAGACTAGTTAAGAAGGCCACACCTTACCAGTTGATTGGGGATGATTTATATCACAAAGGGAAAGATTTGGTCTTGAGGAGAGTACCAGGTGTGCAAGAGATAGAGAAAAATCTTATTTCATGTCATGATGATGTTTGTGGTGGTCACTTTTCTCAAGATATTACAAGTAGGAAGATTTTACAAGCAGGGTTTATTTGGCCGAGCTTACATCGTGATGTCCAATATTGGTGTAAGGCATGTAAGCCATGCCAAATTGCTGGGGATAGACGACTAACATATGAGCCTCGAGTCCCAATAATATCTTATGGCCCTTTTGAAAAGTGGGGTGTGGATGCAATAGGTCCCATACCTCGTACTTCTACAGGGAAGGTTTTCATCATCATGGGTGTTGACTACATGACACGATGGGCAGAAGCAACAAGCACAACCCGAATCATAGCTGAAGAGGTATCAAAGTTTATTTTTGATCATATTTGTAGTAGGTTTGGAACACCCCTAGAAATCTTATCAGATCGAGGCCCGGGTTTTAGGGCCGACCTTCTGAATGATCTCTTGAGAAGGTTAAAAGTGAAACACCTGCATTCCACACCCTACAATCCTCAATGCAATGGATTGGTGGAAAAAGTAAATGGAATGATATGTAAGATCATTTCTAAGCAGGTTGTGGACTGGCCTAATGATTGGGATCGCCATTTGACGGCTGCTCTTTGGGCGTATAGGACATCTTTCAAGGTATCTACCCAATTCACCCCTTTTCATCTAGTTTATGGACAGGAGGCACTTCTCCCCATTGAGGTAGAGCTCTCAAGCTTGCGCGTTCTTGCAAGAGTGGAAAAAAAACCAAAAGAGGTTCTACATGAAAGGATCTTAGATCTCCAATGACTTGAGCTAGATAGAGAAGAGTCCATTGATCACTATATCACCAAAGCGACAAGCCAAAGGGACAAAATCAACAAGAAGCTCAAGGGGAAAGGATTGAAGGAAGGTATGTTGGTTCTTCGCTATGATAACCGACTTGATACTCGACTTGACAATTTTTTTTGCAAATATGGGAGGGACCTTTCATGATAAAAACAAAGTTTGGGAATGGTAGTTACAGATTAGCAGATTTATCAGGAAAACTCCACAAGACCAGAGTCAATGGATGGAGATTAAAGCCCTACTTTCAACGTATCAATCCGTTGATAGGAAGTCATCTGCCTACATCGTCTAAGCTCCAAATTGGCATGGCTCCCTTCGGCTTGGCAAATGCTCCACCTATTTTTAAAGCTTTGATGTGCAAAGAAGAACCAACCTTGGAATCTGAACATACCCAAGGCAACCCTCCCATCAACGATTTATGGGATTGAAGTAATGAAAAGCAGGTCTAATGTAGTAAAAGAGTGCATGATACTCCTCCTATTGAAAAAAAAAAGTAGAAAAGGAAAAATGAAAAAAAAAAGAGAAAAAAAAGAAAGAAAAAGAAGCAACACCGTCCTCCTAAAGATATGAATATCTCTAGGCTTGGGGGAGGGCGAATATGAGTGGCATAAAATGGTAACCATCTTTTTGCAGCATTTTTCAGCCTACTCAACGTCCTCTTCCTCATATGTGTATATATTTTTCTATGCTATTAAGTTATCTAGAGTAAATCCCCCCTCTTCGTTTAACCTTTGTGGCGACACATACATTGTACTCTTCCCAAAAATTTCACCTTAGTCATATATTTATATTACCACCTTTTTCTTTTTTGCTTTGTAAATAAAAGTAAGCATACAATAACCAACTATCTACCCCCAAACTTTTTACCTCTTGTGAATTAGTAGTAGAAAAATAATATATCCATCTTCCATCCCATATAGATAAATTACCATGAAAATCAGCTCTCCACTTGTCTTTACCAAAGTTTATGGTCCATCTCTACAAGTCTTCTATGCCCCCTACATAGGTGGCCCAATATCTCTTAAGAATATACATATAGTTTTTCTCCTTTCAAAAAGACTCCAATTGTATATTCTTTTCACAAGCAAATAATATTGGGCCCTCCTCTATTTGTTTAAGCATCATAGCCTTTTGAAAAAGCATGATTCCCCTTGGATGCATACAAGCAAAGGGCCCATCCAAGAAGACTTGGAAGCAAAAGGTTCCCTAGCTTAGTGTGGACCTTCCAAACCGAATTCATTGGTGCATGGGCGTGAATAATAGTCCAAATTCATATCAAACATGTTGAGAAGGTCAAATTTGCCTTTTGAAGCATGTCATTCCGAGCTACAGGTAAAACGTTATGGTCAAAATAGTGTAAATCTGTCAGATTCGCAGCAAAAGGAAACTGTAAATCAAGTAAATCAAGAGGGTGAGATCTTATTTTTCCCCTACTCATCTTCTAGAAGAGCAATGAGTGTTCAAGGTCACTTGCATGTGATGGGACCAACCTAAAGATGCTTTCTAAATGCCAAGACAGACAAGTTGAGATACCCCGCAAGAGCCACCCGTAGGGCCTCATGGTGGGGTCCACCTACATTATGCACCCCGATGGAGCCTTCACGGTCTAAAATGATATTTTTGGTGAATAAATAGTCCCTTTTATGTCCAATATTCAATGAGTGGTCAAAGGACACTTAATTAGGGCTAATCAACTACCCTAATTAAGTGTAGCATAATCCCACTCCTACACAACTATAAATAGCCCCCCCTTGGAGAGACTCAAGGACACACACCTATATTTTCAACTTCATGTTGTTTCTTGATCAATAGTAGAGAAAACCCCAACTCTCCCTCTTTCACATCCTCCCTCCTAACCCTCCTCTTTGGAGGAAGTGCAACTCTATCCTCCACTCTTTCTGTTCTACAATCTCTTACTCCATCAACCCAATAAATCATTTGTAGCCCCTCAATAACTTGTAAATACATCATGATCTCTCTCATGGTTATGTTAATGATCATTAAATCATCTTCAAAACTTTCAAGTGTCGCAATTCGTGATGGTTAGCCAGCGTCTGTCCTCCCCTTAAAAGGTGTGCGAGAAATCAAGTAAGTGTTCTATTCTCAATCTACCATTGGTTTGTTTCTCCACACTTATTCAATTGGTCTAAAGAAAATTCTCACTCCAACTCTCTTTTGCTTCATTACATATGCATGTGGCTACCTCTCATGGTGGTTTTATTTGTCACGGCATTGCATAGATGGAGATGATCTCTCTATGCAAAGTGTGTTAGTTCGATGTAGGTGATTCTCTTGTGTGTTTTTTGAGAGGCAGGTCTTGTGTGCATGATTTTTTGATGAGTCCTTGAGAGAAGAGGAGTTTGGATGTATCATGGGTATTCTTATGGGGAGAAGGTGAATGCTATTCCACAAATTGCATATTTACATTTGATGCACGGCATTGGGTTGCATAATCGTTGATGGTGTCAAGTGTCCAAAGTGTACATAGAGTAAGGGTTCTCAAAGTGTGTTTCTTGAGTGGGTGGGTGCAAATGTTATTTTGATTGGTTTCCTTCTCCACTCCCAAAATAAGGTGGTGCCCCAAGTAGCGTGTGTACCTCTTTACGAATATTTTGTGAGGGTAGGCCCATTGGTTTGGGTTTAGAGGCCCCATTTCAAAAAGCTCGCCCTCAACATGAAGAGACTAAACCTAGTTGTAAACATGCTTTAACTTATGGTAAGCAAACTCCAAGTAGAGCAATAAATGCTTACTAATTGGATTTCTTGGTGCTAATGTACGCACTTTGCATATCCTTTAGCACCAGATTACACTTTGTAATCTGCCTATCCCCTTGGATAACTGACAGTATTGAGGTGTGTGTCCCCACGGTTTACAAACAATCTTCACATATGACTAGTAAATGGGAGTCACAATATCGTACCACATTGCGGAGGAGTCAACAATGTCCTGAAGAACCATCTTGGTTAACGTGAAAGATCCACAAGCACCCAAACAGAGCCATGATCTCTATTGGTGATTGGTAGACATCAAAAGTAATCTCATAGAGATACTGCACATAGAGTGCAAAATGCTTCATAAGCAACTAATGTGATGAATATGCACGTTGTTCCAAATCAGCCTTTGCTAAACACTAGGACCCATAACACCTAGTGTGCATGCATTTAGCAAAACCAAATCCAAACCTGTATCCATGATCATCCTTGCCAATACTGATGGCGAATGCGATGCTCCGAGCACACATTGAAAAGGAATGTAAATAGTTCAGAAAAGAAATTAAATACTTTCTACTACAATCATTTGCAAGCCATGCTAAAATGTTTGAGCCATAATAGAAGGTGAAACATTAATCACTTCTAGTTACAAACAATGAAACTGTTTCATAAACAACACATAGCCTTGCTTTATACCTAAACAACCATCCGTTAATGTAGTTGAGTAACACTTGTAACCTTAACAAGTCATTCTAAGTACCCGACATACGATGTGCAAAAAGTGTTCTAGAAAACGGATTTGATTAGCACCAAAAGACATCGTTGCGACACATAATTGACGTAGCGGCGCTAGTGTCAATCCGAGAGACTCATATTCTCCACATATGGAATATGTCTCATGTAAGGATGTCTAAACATCCTGCAAGTACAATATGTACTTGGGTGTGGAGGTAACTGTAAACACACATGCGATGTGCGTGAGAGAGACCCTCATTATCCACGCTCCACACTGGCTAAACAGAACTCCTTGAGTTCGTAGACCATGTTGTGTCCCATGCGACAACATGTGCCAAATAGAACCCTACCATGTAGGTCGATAACTATTTCAACAAGAATCAAACCTAGCATGGTATCCTGGTGAACAATGAAAACATGAAGCCGCTGGTAGACCTACGAACGTATGTACTACAAGCCCAATCTGCATTTGTGTAGCCATAGAGCTTCAACTCCACATCAACCCTATAAAAGAGTGCATAATCCAAAGTAGCACTCACATAGCAAAAGGTGCACCTCACCGCATCCAAATGTGGTTTCTTAGGAGATTGTATAAACTGACTCACCAATCCAATTTTGTAGCTTAAGTCTCGATGTGAGATAATCAAGTAGATCAAGCTGCCACAATCTTCCCGTACATGGCAGCATTCTCAAGCACTTGACGACTTGCATCATTTCCCAACTTCAAATTTGAGGGCATTGCAATTGGCTTACAATCAGCCATACCATACCTTTTCAACATATCCAAATCATATTGTCTTTGTGACAGCCATACACCCTCTTAGTATGCAAATAATTTTAATACCCAAAAAATACCGCAAGTCTCCCAAGTCTTTCATCTAAAATTCCTACATAAATAGAGCATATACACCCTCTACTTCAGCTACATTATCACCTCCAACAATTAAGTTATCCACATATATGCATATCACCACAATTCCTACCTCATTCTTTCACACATACAACGAATGATCTACATCAGACATCTCAAAGCCCAATGAAATGAGGAATGCCACAATCCTCTCATACCAAGCTCTAGGTGCTTGCTTTAGCCCATACAACACTTTCTTTAACCTGCATACAAGGTCACATAGCCTCATATTTGCATAACCTTGTGGCTACTCCATATACATAACTTTCCATTCATAAATGCATTCTTTACATCCATTTTCTTCAACACCCATTTTAACGTGGCAGCCACTACAATAAACACACGAATGGTAGCCATCTTGGCTATACAGGGCCGAATGTCTCCTCATAATCAATCCCATAAGTCTGTGCATAACCTTTGGCTACAAGCATTACCTTGTACCTGATCACACTACCATCGGCATTATGTTTTATTTTGTAAACCCACTTACATCCAATCGTCTTTTACCTTTTGGTAACAATACCAATTCCCATGTTCTATTTGCATCAAGTGCATCTATCTCTTCATTCATAGCTTTCCTCCATTTTTCATCTTTGAAAACATCCTCAAAACATGTGGGTTCTATCTTCTCTATAATCTTCACCATATATACACAATGAAGAGCCACGTAACTGCCATAAGTCAATCTCTGCATAGAATTTCCTACTCTTTCTGACTTGGTCCATGATCACTTCTAGGTGAGTTGTCCCTTGCTTGCGTCCTTCTTGCACCGAAGTTTTCACAGAGGGTATGCCAAACTCCTCATCCAAACTCTGCTAAGATCCACTACTATCATCATCATCATGACTAGCGCTCAAATTTGGCAACTTAGGGACATCATCAAATTTTTCCTGCACTTGTATTTTTTTGCAGCCTCATTTTCTCTTACATCAGTCCCCAAATCATCTTTTACATCAACATACCAACTTGCCAATTCATAAAAAACAACATCCTTGCTCACCCTCACTTTACCTGCGATAGGATTGTAACACTTGTACCCTTTCTGCTCAAGGGAATAGCCAATGAACATAGATTTTTCTGTTTTTGGATCAAGCTTACTTCTTAGCTCATCTAGAACATGCACATAAGCAATATATCCGAACACTCTAAAATCTGACACATCCGGTTTTTCTTCACTGAACTTTTTTTCAAATGTCATATTATGTACTTTACCAGTAAGGGTCTTCTTCATAATGTACACACCTGTAGCAATATCATTAACCCAATAACAATCACGCATGTTGTTCTCATTCATTGATGCTCTAGTAACTTCTGCAATGTGCCTATTCTTCTGCTCAGCAACACCATTTTGTTGCAGAGTATACCTGCATGAAAATTTCCTCTGAATTCCACGATTTTTTAGAAAAGCATTGAATTCATTGGAGAAGTATTCTCCCCCTCTATCTGACCTAAGATACTTTACATGTTTCCCAATTTGTTTTTCAACCATAACTTTGAACATCTGAAAGTCCATAAACACCTTACTTTTCACATAGTATCTATATCCACCCATCGATGGAGTCTTCACCGGTCTCCATATATCTACATGCACTAAATGCAATGCATTTATGCTTACATGCTTATCTCGTGAGGAAAGGATGCGATTTCTTGCTTTCCAAATTGACAAGCTTCCCAAACTTTCTGCATTTTAGCAACTCTAGATGTAGGTGAACTTGTAACCATCTCTTTAGTTTGCATTATCTTCAACCTTTGCAAATTTACTTGACCAATTTGCTTGTGCCAAATCTCAATGTTTGGAACAACACCCGCACCTCGTGCAAACATGGCAACATTCACCTCGGGCACATTTACATCCAAAGTAAACATTCTGCCCACGTTCTTTCCTTGCACAACTAGCCTCTCATTCTTTTTATACTCTTTGACAAAGAGACCATTGGAGTTAAACTTGACCTGCAAACCCTGCTCAACCGTTTTCCCAACAGAAACTAAGTTCTTTATAATGTTGGGTACATGTAGTACATCAACCAGGTACTCTATACGCTTTACGATTTGTGGCACTTACATATTTTCTTCCACTTTTCTTCCTTTTGTCTTGTTGAAATGACTCATTGATATATTCTTTTGAGGTGATAATGACATTTTAAAACAATGGTTAACATTAATATCTTTATTTTGTTTACAAAATGCTCAATACAATTGACTTAACTTTACAAGATATTTTTGATGAATATCTGCATTTTATCTAACTTGTTTAGAATCTAATGAATTACAAAAAGCCGTCAGGTAAGTTTTCTCCTTGTTTTAATTTCACTTATGTTTGTAAGTTCGTTTAGAAAACTCAAGTCATAATACACTAACAACATGATATCACATTTTTGGATATCTTCTTTGCTAGTTATATAAGTCAAATATCCATACTAATATGTAATTTACAGTACTGAAGTTGTTCAACATATTGGCTCTCTCGTACAGGGTCTTGTAAAACTCATAAATGCATTTATTGAACGTATTAAAAGAGAACCGGAGAGGTATGCATACTAAACTTAGATGACTTGATTATCAATTTGACTGCTATCTATTTCTTCAGAGAACCTCCAAGTATGTAATTTCTCGATGCATTCTAATAATATACAGCTAACAAGAACATTTAAATTATCACTGTTGAGTTAGATCTTATACGAAAATCCCCTAGTTTAATATACTAGCTTGATAAATGCTCACTTTCTTTAATTTCTTGTAATAAGTTACTTTCTTCACAGATATATCTAAGAGGATACACTCAAGAAATTTTGCAACAACGTAGAATACTACCATACATTTTTAGAAGACACGACAATTTTACTTGCATTTTCTTATGAGCTGTGAAATCAACCATCTCTAGCACCATGGCTTGTACTTGCACTGACTAAAATTACTCTTTACATGATTAATCATTAATCATTAAGCTATAGAGCTACTCACACGAGCTCATGTGATTTGGGATGATCAACAACACTTTGTATGCACGCACCTACACCAATCTGTGTCAAAACAGGTAGTTAATGTTTTGGGCTTTTATGCCTTGCCTAGTCACATGCACATAGACTCACCCATTTAGGCAGCATGTAAATGCTCATTTTGGTGTAGATTTTCCAATTTAGGAAACACCAATTAACTATGCAGATTCATCAATTTAGATAGCATACCAATAAACAAAAAATTCACTACTTTAAGCAATGTTAAGTGTAGATGTTCCAGTTTAGATAGCACAAGTACATATTTGCTGATTTAGGCAGCATGTCCCATTGGTGTCAATCTCCAATTTAAGAAACACCGATCACAAAATTATGTTGTAATGGCTGGCCACCATTGCCACTAGTATGATTTTGTTAACCTGGGTATATAGTGGAAGTTATTTGGATATGGGCTTAGATTTGGATTTGGATTTGGATTTGGTCTATGCTGATTTTCTACCAACATCATTTATGAAAGTGGACTTGAAATTTATTAGAATTTGTTTATTGAATGATGAGTGTGATCAATGATATCCTGATACATTAGGATATGACATATACTATTTATTCTTGTGGTATGGGACACTAGAATATGTAGTATGTTGATGACAATAGGTATGGGACACTAGAATATGTAGTATGTTGATGACAATAGGCATAACAAAATATAGTTTGTTTAATTTATGAGTTTTTATATTAATCCATGATATTTCAAACACATAATTTCAACCATTCTTTTTGACAAGTATGATTTGTAGATCATTAACTTAGCAACTAAGGACAATTGCTTCCTAATGGAGAGGTATGTAATGGAAATTGATAAATATTTATTTATTGCAATTGATACATGGCAAAAGCATAAGTGAACTATGCACTATGCAAAAGGATAGCACATTTATGGACATTTCATTATCTAAGTGCTCTTTACAAGCTATGGTCATTATTATGTCCGAGTGGATAGTTTGTTTCATTTTGAGCATTCACAAAATCTATAAATTAATACGTACAAGAGGAATATGCTCACTCTTGCACGGGGGGGGGGGGGGGGGGGGGGGGGGGGGGATTGCACCCAATGTCTATGTTCATCTTCTCTTCTCCCATCTCTCCTCTCTTCGTGCCTGTGTAGCACTCCGCTCTAGAAGGTGCACTTGCACATGCTCTTTTCTACCCTCTCTTTCTTCCTCTTATCTCTCTCAGATTGTTCACTATTTTTTATTTTTTGTAGGTATGGTTCATCATATATGGAGATATATTGTTTATGGCTTATAGCATGTTCTTTTCTATATTTTGCAGGCCCTCCGCACCCCTGTCTGTAGCAAGCAAAAGCTCCTTGAATGCAAAATGAGGTTTGAGGGGGTTCAACTTGTACTGATACCTATAGGATGTGCATTCAAGAGATATTTACAAAATTCCTCTATGCACATACTTCACCATGAATAAAATGACCCTTTCTTCTTCATAAAACTATAATGTTTTTCAAATTTTCATTTTTAAACTGAACTTGTACATGTAATTCTATAAGTCTTTGGAATTTAAAAAAACGTGCTACACTTACAAATTTTGAGGTAGACCCCTTGGGAATGAGGTGCACTTCAATAAAGTGTAGGGTATGTTTTGATGTGGAGTTTTAGCCTGTAAAGTTTCTTAATTGCTTTGTTAACAAAAGACAAAGGAGAAACTCACAATGGCCTATATATAATAATGAAAGCAAGTGCTACCTTCTAGTTGCTTCCCCTCAAACTAGAAAAATGAAAAAAGACTTTAGCATTAGCAATTCTTCCATGTCCCCCCTCGATGGTAAATGATACTATTTACCAGGGGGTCTTGAATGAACCCCAAGTGGTGGATCTATGGCTCTCAAGTCATGCACGACTACCACAATGCTGTTGATCCGTAAGATGGGTCAAAGTTCACTTTTTTTGGTCCAAATTTACTTTTTCCTAGAGTCGATCACTTTATGGATAAGGGAAGTTGCAAGGAGGGAAAGGAAACCTACATGGGTGCATGCTTAGGGCATCCAAGAGGGGGAGAAGGGGGTTCACGGGTTCAAACCCAAGATGTACGAGAAGAGGTTAACACTAACGATTATCTATGGACCGTCCATTTGCCTCCAGATATGTGTGATTTCTTGCCCACCTTCATTTCACCTCCCAAGGTCCATTTCAGACCCCATGGGAGATAATGTTTTGGATTACTACCTAGTACTCAATGCACCTCAAGTTAAACATCATTAACTTTACTACATGGCACTAATCAATTATTTTTAATCCAATGGTCCACAACATACTCCTAAGAGTTTTGACACTCACCTAAAGCTATTTGTGGTGCCTTAAAAGTTATGCAGCAGGACGATAATTTGTGATAGGGACTAGGTAGTGGGTGCTCTCAATTCATCTTATTCAAGCTTGTTTTGAAAGTGGATTACAAAAGATTAGAAACCTTAGTAAGAAATGTGAGATTTGGTACAAAAATTGAATGGACTTAAGTATGTGGCTAAGGTCAAGTGTGTGGATGAGATGAAAGATGAAAAGTTGTTTAAAGGTATGAAAAGTCAAACATGTAGAGAGATGGAAAGAGGAGTCTCATTTGCCAATAAAACAAGTGATAAAATCACGAGGCCTACTAAATAGCATCACTTCTCAAGCCATGACTGCTCTCTGGAGCATTGCTACCTACCAGCATGACCACACACAAAACACCATGATGGAGTTGGACAAAGCAATGGTAGATTTTGGAGGCAGACGTCCACCTGTTATAATTGTGGAGAGTTGGGACATATCAGCCTGCAATGTGATAAGCCACCAAGGATGGGGGGAGACATGTATCCATTGCCAAGACAGGTGCTAACTAGGTCAAATGATTATGGCATTGAAATTAAGGGAGAAGAAGGAACCAATGGATTAACCCAAGAGGAAAAGGGAAAGACAAAAGTGATAAGTGTGGTCACCTTGGAGAAGGAATCAAAGCTAGAGGATACATTAGTGATGCCTATTGGGAAGAGGACCATAGTGGACAAGGAAGGAAGAAGTGCCCCAGCTCCTAGTAAGAAGAATGGAAAGAGCCATGAAGGCGAGGATGTCAAGGCCAAGAGGAAAAGGAGGGCTCATCGCAAGTTTCATGTTTCAGATTTTCCACTAGGGGATGGGCAATTAAGCTATGACTTGAAGGAGGATCTGACAAACAGGAAGACAGATGTTACTTTTGGGAAGCTTATACAGATGGTGCCTAATCTAAAATGACAGTAGAAGAGGATGGTTAACCCAATGGAGAAAGAGCTAGAGAGAGGTTCAGTAAAGGTGTTGGCAATGGATGAGCTACCAGAGATTTGTCCAATAGTAGATGTGTGGCGCAAAAGAAAAAATCTAGGACAAGGTTATGTGAATGGTGGAGCCCAAATATATGTCATAACACACTCATGTGTTGAAAAGATGGGTCTTACAGTGACTGGTGTGTCAGGCTTTCGGATCAGATTGGCAAACCATCAAAAAGTAAAATGTTTGGGTGTTGTAAAGAGCTTAGAAGTGAGGCGTATGATGCAAAGGTAGTGGTTGATTTTCATGTGATGCCAATGGGGTTGGGAGCATATCCTATTATACTGGGTAGACCATGGTTACGTGCAGTGGGAGCTTTTCAAGATTGGAGACGTGGTACAATTAGCCTCTATGGAAAGACAGGTGCCAAGAAGCTATATAATATGGACACAAGGAAACGATTGGAGGAACTTTATGAAGATGAGGATGAATCTAGTGACGAAGAATATTCCACAATGTCTGACGAGGACAGTGATATTACTACCAGTAGTGATGAGGATGTTGATGTTGCTTTTCTTTTGATGGACAAAGAAATCCATGAGTCTGGGTTAGTCTCATTTGCAAATGAGGTCGAAGATGAAAGTGAAGGGCCTTATGAAGTGATTGAAGGGATGATGCAAACCAAGGTTGAATTGTGAAAGAAACAAGAATTGATGACACAAATGATCAGTGGAGATCTCTCAGCTATGGAGAAGGAGATATATTTGCACATGCTGGCTAGTTTTCCTGATTTGTTCATTACTTCATATGAAGAGATTAGAGGGTTCAAAGGAGAAGAGATGCATATAGAGCTGAAAGAAGGTGCCAAGCCAGTGTGGAAAAGGCTAAGAAGGATGGGTCAAGAGAAAATGGAAGCCTTGCGGGAAGAGGTGGACAAGTTATTGAAGGCAGGTTTCATAGTCCTAGTGGAAACCCCAGAATGGGTGAGTCCGGTAGTAGTTAGTCCAAAGAAGGATGGGAAGTGGAGGATTTGTGTAGATTTAAAACCCTTAAACGTAGCCACTAAGAAGAACCCATACCCTCTTCGATTCATCGATCAGATCTTGGATTCAGTGGAGGTTATGAGAGGTACAGTGTGTCTGATGGTTTTTCAGGATATTTTCAATTGAAGATTGCTCTTAAAGACCGAACAAAGACAACTTTCATTACGCCATGGGGTTGTTATTGCTACATGGTATTTCCATTTGGGTTATCAAATGGACCATCTTTTCTATCAAGAGAGAGAAAATTGGGTATTAGCACCATTCATTGGTAGTTGTGTTAAAGCTTTTATGGATGACTTCCGTGTCTACAGCAGTAGGGCTGAACACCATGAGAAGCTGCAGATGGTATTGGATCGATATGATAAATGTGGAGGACAACTAAATCCAAAAAAATGTCATCTAGTACAGCCAAGGGTGAAGTTATTGGACCATATGGTGTCAAAAAATGTCATTGAGGCTGATCCAGACAAGGTTAAGTCTATTATTCTTCTTCCATCACCTACGAGTACAAAAAACGGTGATTTGAGAGTCGACAAAGCACAAAGTGACACCGGCATGACCAAACTTGACCAAATTCAATTTAGGACTTGTATTAGGTGTATGGAATATGTCTAGGTCAAAATTTGTGAATTTTGCAAAGAATTTGTCACTGTTGTAAATAATCATGATTATTTACTTTTGTATCAGTTTTGCTTGAAAATTGTCACCTCACCTCACCTATCATGTGTACACACCTATTACATGCCAAAAATCAAGTATGAACTCAAGCTACACTCAAGTGACTGAAATCACCAAAAGCCAATCACTCATCGACAAACAAATCACATCCGTTACAGCATCAAATGACATCCAAATGTAATGAAACTTCTACGAAAAGTGTATAAAACCTAAGCTCACATGCTTATGGTCTCAACCACACTTTAGGTCAAGTTCCAAAATCGTGATTATTAACAACAGTGGATTTTTGACCTAGTCGTTTTCGGCCCAGAATGCATCTAAATGCTTAGCAATGATGCCCCATTACCCCGCCTATGCTTAGTTTTTTATTTAAAAATGTAAATTCCTAGTTATGATGAAATTAGACCGTGGGTCAGCGACACCAAAAGCTACGAAATACTATGAACTGCTTACGTCAAAGCGTAGACCTCTTACCTGCGATTGCAATGCAATAAACACAATCGCAATGTGACAACCGGGGAGGGAGTAGGAAGCGCGAGAAGGAGAGGAGTGAGCATCGTTAGCTCACGCTGTGTATTTCTTATCCAAAACTTATAAAAAACTTACAAAAATTGGCCAAGGTTTTTGGGTGGTCAAAATTAATAATTTGGAGTTCTACCAAATCTGGATAATGATTGGTTGATACAATCTGGAAGCTTGTAGCTCCGGCTCATTAATTACAGAGTTTATCCGAGAAAATAGGAGATACAATATTTCCAATTTATTCGATTTATCACAAAGAGAACTCCAAAAAATGGTGTCCGTGTTAGCTTGATGCTAACATTCCCCCCCTCCTTGCCTGTGTCGTCCCTTGACACAGCTTTATGGGCTGAAATAGTCTTCGCGTTGACGGCTGGCGAGGTGGTCTTTAAGCTCATCTAGTGCCTTCTGGTATCTGATTTTTCTTTCTTTGTTTGGCACTTGCACAAATTGCATGGTCACTTTATTCTTCAGCTCCACCGTTGAGTAGCCTACAAATCTGGATGTGAAATTGCTCATCACCGGTGCAAATATCTTCGTTTACCAGGTGAAGAATCCAGTGTAGAAAGCTTCTTCAAATGCCAACACATTGTTTGATGGTAAGAACATACATTTGGCATAGAAGCCGTTGTTAGGAGTTTTTTGGAGCAAGGGATTGCACATATGTACATACCCATGCATGGTGCATCGAATAAAGGATTGCCCATTTTCCAGAGCCAGGTGGTTACGTGGGGCCCACATGTGTACAAGTAGGACAACATGTACATAGTGCATCGATTTTCACTATCACCAGTACCAGTGTGTTTTTTCTATAATAATGAGGTTGGTAGCATGTAAAACTTCTCGAGGAAGCTATCCGCAGGCCGACGACATGAGGTAAGCACGTGCATCAGATGGCATCTAGTGGCGTCAAGAGGTCGAATGGGGTCAAGACTTGCACGTGGATAAGTACGGACACAATGTGAGTGTTTCCTTGTGATAATTATGCAAAAAGGTCATCATGAGAACTGTATTTGGGGGCCACTTCACGTGGTTGCGGGATACATTATTGGAAAAAGTTGAGTGCCAGGTGTGCGGATGGATGCAGCAGGGTGACAACTATGCACTGCGAGGCCAATTTTTGGCCTGTTCGGGGTCCGTTCGAGGTCAACTAAAAGGCCAAGGGTGACCAAGTAATAAAGCTATGTGTCGGAACTGAAAAACCTGAGAGAAGACCAGAAAAAACGTGGAGAGAAGATGAGGAACAGCCACAACTGAGTTTCTACTGTTTTTGGAGCCTGTTTTCGCCATAAACTGCTCATCCGAGGTCGGATTTGAGCACTTTGACATTGTAGACTGGGATTTTGGACCGTTTTGGACGCGCTGGCACTGTCCATTTTGCCAAATTTCTCATCGTTTTTTTGTTGTTTTGGCTGTGTAAGTTTCTCCTATGAGCGAAACCTCTGCTCCAATTTGTGATTGTATCTGGCATATTTTACCCATATTGTGTGAGCTATTTGCCCCATTGGTGTTGGCCCAAGCTCAATTGTATCTACACATCAGAAATTTTTCTCTTTTGATGTGAGTTTTTTGGGTGTGTGTGTGTGTGTGTATCTCTCTGTGTGGAGTGGGTAAATGGGTAGTCTCTCTCCTCTCACTCCATCGGTGTGTTCCCTGTCTCGGCCAGGTGGGTTGTGTAAGCCGAGTGGTGCCCCATAGTGTGTGTGTATCGGGTCATTATAGAGGCATTGTGTGTGTTTCCATCCCGCTCATATTCTTTTTCTGTCCAGATGTCCATGAAAGAAGGCATCATTGTATTTCCTTTCACTAAGGTAAAAAGGGCATGTCACTCTACAACATTGAAGGCTTCCAAGACAATAACTCAAACGCACAGTGCAATCTATGGCCATGTTGGTCTGGGCGAGACCAAAGGTGACCGTTGTACTTCTGCTCCATACCAAGCATCCTTTTATTGTTGTGAATTGGAGGAAGCTCGAAACAAACATTGCCATTATAAAAATTTGGGAGCTCGTCAACCTTTTTGGGAGTTCCACAAATCTCTAAAAGTTTAGACAACCTGCATGATTTACCTTTGTCTTTCATCCATGAAATGATGGATATATCCTTGAATACTCCTGCATTGTATGCTCCACCCCATCTTGTGTGTCTTGAAAGGGTCCTGGTGACCTGGTTAGTTCCACTGTCCCCCAAAAAACTGTGTCTGTACCTTCATCAATATCAACATTTAAATGTGATGGAGTCGAGCTTTTGTTACATGGTGTAGCGAACATAGAAGAATCACCTACTTCTTCATTTGTTTCTAAACTGTCAGCCACATAAACATAGCCATCTGATTTAAGAATGTGGTAAGCTGAGGACAGAGAATGGTAAAGAAGGTAATGCTTTTGATCTTCATGATCCCATCTAGGCAACACATTGACCTTAGACTCAGAACTCCCTATCTGAACGACTGCTTGCAAGCCTTCAAACTGAATAGAAGGAGGCAATAGGCTTTGAAGAAAATATTCACTAAGTAGAAGCTCTCCATTTCTTAATGACACTCTATAATCCATATGAGCACCATTAATCGTCCATGAAAGCATTGCTGTAGTTGTAGCTGTCATGTTTGAGACAGACAGGGAGGAATAATACTTGAGGTAAAAAAATTAACGAAAAGAGAAGGAAGAGAATGTGCATAAGGTACAAAGAAAGTGTAAAAGCATGCAGCTGCAAAAAGTTATTGCTGCGTTCATTGAAAACTGTTCAAAATTTAATTCATCAGTCCAATCCAGTACTAGTCGAGTCCAGTATCAGTCAAGTCTAGTCTAGTACAATACCAGTACTAGCTCCAGTTCTAATCCATTACTAGTACTAGTACCAGTACAGGATAAGTCCAGTCCAACATAATCCAGTCCAGTACCAATCCCAATCCAGGATAAGTTCAGTCCAGTACTAGTCCAGTCTTGTCGAGGATAAGTTCAGTCCAATACCAATCCAGTCCAGTCCAGTCCAGTAGCACTACAGTACGTTATATAGTATATAATGTTATACTTACAATAAAAAGTATATAGTAAATAAACTATATAGTATATAGAGTATATATTATATACATATATTGTGATTATACATATATTGTACATAATAAAGAGTATAGTAATGTTATATATTATTTATCATTCATTTCACCATTTTCCACAGTCTAGGACTTTATTCTAATCGTTTTCGTGAAGTTTCAAATTTTGACCCGGGACACCTGTTGGGAGCTAGTTTTGAGGATGCTAAGGTCAAAATTTGAAAAAGTTTTGTATGTAGGAATTGTAGTCCTCAATACGAGGAAAAATATTACTTCTTTAAGTTTTTTTAGATTCCTTCATTTTGATGCTCTGATGGGGGCTTTTCACAAGCCAAGCTCCCATACCCCTCTTCTCTCGTCCCCACCCCATGAAAACCCCCTCTTAGGGAGGGAGTGATAAAAGACATTGGAAAAAGTAAGAAAAAAATAAAGTATGATTATGTAAATATATGAGAAAGGTAAAATAGGCCACCTCATGCCTGCGGGGCAGCCCATCCCCACCTTGCCTCCTTTTTCTTCACTGTTGCCCCGTCGTGTGTCCCTTTTCCTCTCCTCCACTCAAAAGGTCAACCCCCTCTTTCTTCCCCTTGTCCTTTCTCCTTTCTCTCTCCCCTCAAGCTACCCCACCTCTCACCAATAATGCACCCTAACTCACATGCAACTTACCCTATCTTCCAAAATAGTATACCCCACCCCCCTTTCTCTCTCCTATCATATCCCATGACCCAAATACCCCCCCCTCTCTCTAAAGGGCGCCATGTCTCTTGTCTTGTAGCTAAATAACCTCCCCCACACTCACACACACTCAGTTTCACTAAAAAAGGTGCCCACAGACCCATCCCCACCCGGTGGTTACCTGATTTTTCCTGTGTTCACACACATCTGCACACAAATTCACCTCTGAACACACTCCTCTCTCTCCCCTCTTGTGATTAACTTATTCTCAATGTCACCTCTCACTTTTTTTCATCAACCCATCTCTCTCTCTTAGTCTCTCTCTCATGAGACTGCTGTTCTGGCACATATACACACAGCCAGACAAGTGGGGCCCACAGTCACATGGCCTATGTAGATAATGATTTCTTCATTTCTAAATTCTAGAATTTCTCCCCCCTCCTCCCCTATATAAAGAGGGGTCACCATCACACTAAGGACACACAACATCACCAAAGAACACACTATGCACTGTGTGTGCCTAGTGCACACACACACACCCACACCATCACCATCACCATCACCGCAGTCACCATGCTTGTTTTGAGCATGACCTCTACACCCTTGGCTATGGAAGATGAAGGGAAACTAAATGAAGGATGATGGCCATAATCCTCGTGCGATTCTTCCCCATCAACTCCCACCTATCCGCCATGTGCTCTGACACTCTCTCCCTTCTCATTCCGGTACCCTATGCTCCCCATTTCATCGCCTAATTCTCTAAATAAAGCTTGAGGTTTTGTGAGTATGTTTTCTTGCAATGTTTTGCCCATGTGAGGGGTGTGGAATCGCCACCTAGTCTTGTGTTTTGGAGTGATCTTGTGTATATGTGAAGGGTGTGCGGATTCGCCATCCTTTTGTGATGCCTAAGTACTAAGCCGCTATACCCCCTCCCTCACTCTCTCTCTCTCTCTCTCTCTCTCTCTCTCTCTCTCACTTGATCTCATTCCCTTTTCTTTTCATCATTACTCCCAAGCATCCATCTCTCTTGGATGAAAACTTTGTTATGGTGGTGTGTTGTTTACGTCCTAGCCGCTGAAGCTAGGTGGTGCCCCCTGTTTGCTTTACCATGACAGGCTCGAGGCGCGCCATTCGGTCCCCGATGTTTTAGAGGCCGTCGGGGTTCGAGGTTCGCTTTGCTCCCGTCATTTGGTGCCCCCACGGAGGATATTTTCATGAAACCCTTCAGTTTACAAGACTGAAACCCTTAAACTATTGTGAATGGATGAATGGCTAGCAGGATTTGCTAATTGGACGACAGAAGAAGAAGAGCTCCAAGCACAACTAGACGAACTCCGCATCTCCATCGAAGCTCTAGTGCCAGGCGTAACGGTAATCGATTTGCAGTGGGAGAGGCAACCAACACGCCAAACCCAGTGGATATACATAGGCCAAGTGCCAAGAAGAAGAAGGAGAAGGTCGAAACCATGTCCGCAACCTACAACCAACCCACAACAACAAAATGAAAGGAGCTCTATACAATAGAGAATCAACACTATTCTACTTTGAGAATCGGGTAACTCAAGTCACCGAAGTAATTATCACAGTCAGTTTTCAAGTCGCACCTGATGCTGCAGCACAGATAACGGAAGCATTGGCTCACACTCTCACTAGAGAAACTAGGGATCTACTGAGTTTGTTTCAGGAAAGAACACCACCCTCTCCCACAAGCTTGGACAGTGACTAAGAACCTCTAAGCTTCACATGAATCAGTACAACCTACCTCAAGACAGATCACACATACCAACACGTGTACGCTCAATCAAGGTAATACTGGATTTGAAGGCTCAATACCAGCACGTCATTGACACCATGCCGGGTGGGGAGCGGTTTTTGGACGTTCTGGAATCAGATCAACCATTTGTCTTACCTTTGGTACAAGGCAATGTACTGTTTGAAGTTTTAATCTATGTCCTAGTATAAGAGGGTATACACGCCTCCTTGTAAAGAAGAAAAAAACTTTTGCAAGTTAAGCAGTGTGTCTTTCTAGCTCTCTCTCAGTAATCATGGCAAGTGTAGCATTTCCAACATTTAAAGGAAAGAAGGGGGAGGATTTGGTAACAGACTTCCTAGATGACTTTGAAGTAGCATGTGTAGTGAGCAACAAAGATACGGATGAATCTCGGGTTAGAATCTTTAAGCATCTCATGAAGCTAGAAGCTAGATCATGGTACAATGCACTTCCACAAGCAACCAAGGATGACTGGGAACCCTTAAAAACCGCTTTTAAGAGGCGCTTTGGGGGAGGTACCACTTCAGAATAGTTGTGGGACAAGTTGAGAGACTTGAAGCAGGAGGGTCTTTTAGAATATGCCACCTATGAGTCCAAATTTGTGGATTTGTGGGAACGGTGGGTTGAGTCACTGGCTAGGGGGGAAGCTGCACCCGATTTCCTAAAAAAAGATCGGTTCACGCATGGCTTATGGCCGCTTCTCAAGGAGAAGGTGAAAGGTAGATTCCCGGCTACGTACAAGTTAGCCGTTGAGACTGCTCGCCTTAAAGACAAGAAGCTGCGAATGAAAGCCAAAGAAACCGAGTCAACAGAATCAGGAACATCACGTCGACCAACAACTACGACAACCACCATTCCACCACCACCACCGGCTCTTGGGGTAAGAGATGACCAACAAGATATGTTGGCCCATACTACTGACCAACTGCAGAATTTGTTTGTCCACTTAATACAACAAGGGAGGAGTCAAGAAAGAGATCAAGACCCTGGAAGAGCAGGACGACAAAACAGGGAGTATCATTGCTACAACTGCGGAGAAGACAGTCACGGTATGTACTACTGTCCCAAACCACGACAAAACTATAATAGAGGAGGTAGGAGGAACCAATTGTCACCCCCTAGAGAAAGAACGCCCCCACCCCGAGCACCACCCCCACCAACACAAATTCTACGTCCACCCCAGACACCACTACAAGCATCCATCCCACCTCTTCCACCAGCCCCACCACCTGATCGCCCTGTAAACATCATAAGGCTAGAAGAGAAAGGAAAAGCCATAGTAGTGGATCCACCCAGAGCAAAGGAGAGGGACAAGGGTAAGGAGAAGGTAACCTCTTTAGAACCACTTGAAGCCATGACTGTGAAAAGAGCTAGGAGGGAGAAAGCTACACAATCAGATGATGAGAGAGGCATGAGAGGAGAAACTAGCAAGAGGCCATCCAGGCCATGACGAAAATTGGGCATCACCGACTTCCAGCTAGGGGAAAGTTCTAAGCCCTATGATCTAACATTGGATGTGGCAGAGCAAGGACCGAAGATTACATGGCCACAACTGCTACATCTTGCACCAAAAGTAAGGCGACAATGGTCTCAAATGGTAAGTACAAGACGCTCCAAAACAAAGGTAGCTGGAGCAATTTTGGGATGCAACATGGATGACGTCCTTCCAATTGTCGACGTAAACATAAAAGGAAAGAGGGTTGGAAACACCTACATTGATGGAGGTGCACAAATCTGTGTAATGAGCGAAGCTATGATGCTTCGATTAGGGCTCGAGGTTGACAGGCCTTCTCCATGCAAGGCAAAGATGGAAAACAACGCAAAAGTAAAGTGTGTGGGTGTGGTAAGTTCCGTGAAAATCAAAGCTTTCAACACTGAGGTAGAGGTAGATGTGTTTGTAATGCCTACTAAGGGGGAGGGCTATCCACTAATTTTGGGAAGGCCATGGTTGATGGCCTTGAAGGCAAAACAGGACTGGGGTACTGGCCTTCTACGCATGACCGGTAAGAAAGGGGAGACAATCTACTACGACATGAGGATTGGCAAGCAGAAGCAAATGAATCTAGAAACATCGGCAGATGAAACCACTAGCGAATCTTCCAGTTCTGAGGAGGAAACCACATCCACTGACGAAAGTGACAGTTCCATTGATGTGATGGGTATAATTATGAAGGATCCACAAGGGGTAAGCACAACTGGGGATCCATCACCAAAAGGGAAACCCAATGAAGAGGAGAGAAAATCACCTGGCCTAGGAGGAAGTAGGTTGAAGGGTATGTTGTCTACGGAATTAACACTTGAGGAGAAAGATAGTTTTTTGCAAATGTTGATGGGATTTCCTAACTTGTTCATTGACAAGTATGAAAGAATCACAGGCATTACAGTGGTGGAACATCATATTAAGCTGAAGGAAGGGGTAAAACCAGTTGTGCAAAATCTACGACGACTGGGGGTCATACGAGAAAAGGCACTCTTGGCCGAGGTAAGGAAACTGCTGGAGGCGGGATTCATCTATCCTGTAGAAAACTCAGAATGGGTGTCACCCGTAGTGGTGACGCCTAAAAGGAATGGTAAGTGGAGGGTCTGTGTTGACTACAAACCACTAAATGCAGCTACAAAGAGAGACCACTTTCCTCTCCCTTTCTTGGATGAAATTCTGAATGAAGTAGCGGGTTTTGAATGCTATACCGTCTGTGATGGTTATTCTGGATACTTTCAAATACGCATAGCCTTGGAAGATCAGCTAAAAACCACTTTTATCACGCCATGGGGTTGTTTTGCAGATAGGGTTATGCCATTTGGTCTCACAAATGCACCTGCCACATTCCAAAGATATGTCACATATGTTTTTCAACGTTCTTTGGAACATCCATAAGAGTGTTCATTGATGATTTTTGTATATATAGCTCCCGTATTTCACATTTAGAAAAGGTAACTGAAGGTTTGGCCAGGTTGCAGAGCGTAGGTGGGCAATTAAAATGTGGATAAATGCCACATTGGGGAGAGTAAAGTCATTCTACTAGGCCATGAAATTTCAGCAAAAGGTATCAACGCCGACCCAAGTAAGGTGTCCGCACTCATAGCCCTACCTTCACCAACGACCGCACGTCAACTGGTGTCTTTTCTACAGAAGGTCAGTTACTTATGTAGATTCATACATCTAATATCACAACTTGTTGTACCACTGCAACAACTCACTCAAAGATCAACTTTCACTTGGGACGAGGAAAGGGAACATCACTACAACAAGGTAAAGGAGGTCTTAGCCACTCTGCCAACTATCTCATCACCTAAGTGGGATGAAAAATTCTATGTCACCTCAAGTGTTGGTGTGACTCATTGGGAGCTGTGCTACTCCAAAAGGATACGACGACATCTTTCATGAGGCCAATCTACTCCTCTAGTCGAATGATGACAGCAGGAGAGAAAGGTTTCACCCATGTGGAACACTTAGTCCTAGCTCTTAGATTTGCAACTACAAAGTTTAGGTCATATTTGCTGCCTAAGCAATTTGTGATTCTAACCACGGATGAAATATTTCCCTATGTTGTACAACACATGGATGTGTCTGCTAGAATTACTAAATGGCTAGTTCGTCTCTAAGAGTTTGACTACACGGTACACGTAGAAAGCACGACAAGGACAAGTTTGGGGGGAATCATGACCTACCAAGTCTTTGAAAGGAAGGAGAAGCAATCTAAGGAAGGAGAAGTTTGATTACCTCCAGTACCACCTATGGTAGAAGGAGCATACTCTCTCTACTTTGATGGAGCCTACAAGCGAGCGTCCGACAAAGCAGCTGCAGGCATAGTGGTCTTTGATGACAAAGGGACAAAGGTATTTTCGTTGGGCCAATTGTTAGATTCACATTCTAACAATGAAGCTGAGTATGCAGCACTAACCAAGGGTCTACAATGGTGCGTCTCGCAAGGTGTACAACGCCTTAATGTATTTGGGGATGCTCTACTTCTGGTAAGGCAAGTAAATGGAGCATGGACATGCAAGAATCCTAGTTTAAGGACTCACTTAAGTGGTGTAAAAACCTTGTTGGGTAAGTTTGAAGAAGTTCAAATACACCATATCCCAAGGGCTGAAAACCAAGAAGCAGATGCCCTAGCAAGTGAAAGACTACAGGAAGTGGTGGTTGGAGCAATACAACTAAAGCTCCCTCTATTTCAAGGAAGTGATGCCTTGCCTGACATCATGCATTTTTTGGAAACAGGGGAATGCCCATCAGATTTAACAAAGGGACAGAAGCAATGACTGACGCGGAAGGCCACAAGGTATCGACTCATCAATGACGGTTTGTACTGTAAGGGTAAGGACCAAATACTCAGGAAGGTCCCTCTCTCTCAGGAAATCACGGGAGTAATTGCTAGCTGTCATGACGGGGTTTGTGGTGGTCACTTTGCCCTAGACATAACAAGTAGGAAAATCTTGCAAGCAGGCTTCATATGGCCTAGCCTCAACCGTGATGTACACCACTGGTGCAAAACATGTAAGTTGTGTCAAAAGGCCGGCACTAGGTCAGTTATGCCTGAACCACAGACACCTATTCTCTCATATGTCCCATTTGAAAAATGGGGTATCGATGCCATTGGGCCATTACCTAGGGCCAACCCAGGAAAATTCTACATTATCATGGGGGTCGACTACATGACTAGATGGGCAGAGGCTACAGCCACCACTAGAATCACAGCAGTAGAGGTAGCTAAATTTATCTACGAGCACATATGTTGTAGGTTTGGCACACCTTTGGAGATCATCTCTGATAGAGGGCCAGGTTTCAGAGCAGACTTGGTAGGAGAATTAATGCAAAAACTGGGCATTACAAGGAGGCACTCTTCACCATATTACCCTCAATGTAATGGCCTAGTTGAAAAGGTAAATGGAATGGTTTCTAAAATTATTACCAAGCAGGTAAACAATCATCCTGGGGACTGGGATAAGTATCTACTACCAGCTTTATGGGCCTACAGAACTTCATTTCGTACATCCTTGGGATTCACACCGTATCATCTAGTATTTGGTAAGGAAGCAATCTTGCCCATTGAAGTGCAACTACAAAGTCTCAGAGTAATGGCAAGCCAGCTTCAACAGCCCAACATGCATTTGAGAGATGACATCATCAACTTGGAAAGACTGCAGCTGGATAGAGAAGAAGCAATAAATTATTATGCAGCACAAGCAGAGCATAGACGGCTTAGCTTTAACGAGCATCTCCGGAAAAAAGAATTGAAGAAAGGAATGTTGGTGCTCCGCTACGACAATCGCTTCGACATGCGCAAGGATAAGAAACTCCTACTCCGATGGGAAGGTCCTTTCATCATCAGGAAAAAGTATGCCAATGGAAGCTACCAGCTTATGGAGGCTGATGGAAAACTTCATAAAACCAGGGTAAATGGTTGGCGACTTAAACCTTATTTTCTTCGATTTGACCAGGCTCCACCTATTGACATTTCAGATGAGGACACACCATCAGCCGCCACCTCCGACAATAATGATCAAACAGATGAGCTAGAGACATGAATGCCTCTAGCCAAAAGGGGAGGGCTAATGATGGGGGCTTTTCACAAGCCAAGCTCCCATACCCCTCTTCTCTCGTCCCCACCCCATGAAAACCCCCTCTTAGGGAGGGAGTGATAAAAGACATTGGAAAAAGTAAGAAAAAAATAAAGTATGATTATGTAAATATATGAGAAAGGTAAAATAGGCCACCTCATGCCGGCGGGGCAGCCCATCCCCACCTTGCCTCCTTTTTCTTCACTGTTGCCCCGTCGGGTGTCCCTTTTCCTCTCCTCCACTCAAAAGGTCAAACCCCTCTCTCTTCCCCTTGTCCTTTCTCCTTTCTCTCTCCCCTCAAGCTACCCCACCTTTCACCAATGATGCATTATAACTCACCAATAATGCACCCTAACTCACATGCAACTTACCCTATCTTTCAAAATAGTATACCCCACCCCCTCTTTCTCTCTCCTATCATATCCCATGACCCAAATACCCCCCCCTCTCTCTAAAGGGTGCCATGTCTCTTGTCTTGTAGCTTAATAACCTCCCCCACACTCACATACACTCAGTTTCACCGAAAGAGGTGCCCACAGACCCATCCCCACCCGGTGGTTACCTGATTTTTCTTGTGTTCACACACATCTGCACACAAATTCACCTCTGAACAGACTCCTCTCTCTCCCCTCTTGTAATTACCTTATTCTCCATGTCACCTCTCACTTTTTTTCATCAACCCATCTCTCTCTCTTAGTCTCTCTCTCATGAGACTGCTTTTTTGGCACATATACACACAGCCAGACAAGTGGGGCCCACAGTCACATGGCCTATGTAGATAATGATTTCTTCATTTCTAAATTCTAGAATTTTTCCCCCCTCCTCCCCTATATAAAGAGGGGTCACCATCACACTAAGGACAGACAACATCACCAAAGAACACACTATGCACTGTGTGTGCCTAGTGCACACACACACACACACGCACACCATCACCATCACCATCACCGCAGTCACCATGCTTGTTTTGAGCATGACCTCTACACCCTTGGCTATGGAAGATGAAGGGAAACTAAATGAAGGATGATGGCCATAATCCTCGTGCGAGTCTTCGCCATCAACTCCCACCTATCCGCCATGTGCTTACTACTCTCTCCCTTCTCATTCCCGTACCCTATGCTCCCCATTTCATTGCCTTACTCTCTAAATAAAGCTTGAGGTTTTGTGAGTATGTTTTCTTGCAATGTTTTTCCCATGTGAGGTGTGCGGAATCGCCACCTAGTCTTGTGTTTTGGAGTGAGCTTGTGTATATGTGAAGGGTGTGCGGATTCGCCATCCTTTTGTGATGCCTAAGTACTAAGCCGCTATACCCCCTCCCTCACTCTCTCTCTCTCTCTCTCTCTCTCTCTCTCTCTCTCTCTCTCTCTCACTTGATCTCATTCCCTTTTCTTTTCATCATTACTCCCAAGCATCCATCTCTCTTGGATGAGAACTTTGTTATGGTGGTGTGTTGTTTGCGTCCTAGCCGTTGAAGCTAGGTGGTGCCCCCTGTTTGCTTTACCATGACAGGCTCGAGGCGCGCCATTCGGTCCCCGGTGTTTTAGAGGCCGTCGGGGTTCGGGGTTCGCTTTGCTCCCGTCAGCTCGTTTCAACTCGTAGATTAGGGAAAAAGTGAGAAAATGTTGTTTTGCGCTGTTTTTGTAGAAATTTTTTTTCTCTCTCTCTCTCTCTCTCTCTCTCTCTCTCTCTCACACACACACACACACACACACACACACACACACACACACACACACTATTGTCGTTGCGGCGCCGGAAGATAGACCGCAGAAAACCGTTCAATGCGGAAAAAAAGGGGGGCGTAGAGCCCGCCTATCATCCGCACGCGTGCGGATGATGGGCGGGCTCTGCACCCCCCTTTTTTTCCGCATTGAACGGTTCTCTACGGTCTATCTTCTTACGATGACTGGCTTTCTTCAAGTTCTGATTAAAAATGATTTTGGTGTTCATAACAAATCTATCTGATAAATTGTATGCTTTAATAAGAAATTACCAAAAAAGGGGGGGAGGGCAGAGCTCCCCCATCATCCGCGCGCGCGCGGATGATGGGGGAGCTCTGCCCTCCCCCCCTTTTTTTGGAAATTTTGGGGGAGCTCTGCCTCTCTCTTTTTTTGTAGATTTGGTGAGCTTTGTCAACGGTATTGTAGGAAAAATGTTTTTTCTTGAGGTTATTGAAATAAAACCTAAATTATGTATTCAATAAACACATCAAAAACGCAAAAAAAAGAGAGGAGACAGAGCAACCCCATCATCCACGCGCGCACGGATGATTGGGGAGCTCTACCTCCCCCTTTTTTTTGTAGATTTGGTGAGCTTTGTCAATGGTGTTGCTGGAAATAGTCTTTTGATTAAGGTTTTTGAAATGTTTTTCCCCCATCATCTGTGTCGACAAAAAAAGGGGAGGTAGAGCTCCCCCATCATCCGCGTGCACGCGGATGATGGGGAAGCTTTGCCTCCCCCTTTTTTTGCATTTTTAATGTGGTCTTATATAAACTAAAAACTATATTATATGTGTTGTGTAGATAATGGCACCAAAGAGGGATAGCAAGAAAAGAAAACCTCCAGTCTCTCCTTTTAGCAACCATCAAGTGAGCATGAAGCTTAGGTCCGGTTGTATACCAAAGGGAGCTATCGATCAGGAGGCATCATCACGAGTCCGACATTTGGACACTCCACCAAATAAAAAGAACAGGATTCTCAAAAGGTGTGTTTTTATTGATGATGAGGCTCAAGTTGATGAAGACTCCAACAACATCGAAGATGACGTAGAGATCACAGGTAAATTATGAGTGTATGCTATAATTTTATGTCAATACGTATTTTATATTATAAATTTTTCAATGGTAGATTGTTAAATTTGATGGACGTTTTTTTTCATTTGAAAAGTTTGGTAATTAATAACCATGTGGGAGAGTAAGAAAGGGTGAACCATTTTTTATATATATACCATTGATAGTTGCTAGAGAAAATATTAAGTATTGTTTTTGTTTATGTTGGAGAAAAGGTCCTTAAATCTCATGTGAGAGCCCTATATAGGGTGTGCGGTTTTTTAATAAAAAAAGTTGTCTCCGTACAATGGAGACTCTGGCAAAATTTCTGTAAATTAAATACTTTACACTATCTAATCCTAATTGCATATGTTTTTGGACAATTGTGTGTTTGTCACTTGTTATCTCTATGCAGAGACCAATGTTCACATTAAAGATCATCATGACAATGAAGAAAATAGTGATCCTGAAGGGGATGAGGAGAATAAGCATTCCAAACACCTAGGCAAGCAAATTTCGCTTGGCTTGATGAAAGATGTTCTAAGTCAGTTTTATGTAAAGAAGAAGACATTGCCTCCTCCGGTTCCACTTTGTCGACTCATGGTGCATGAGGCTGTTAGGTTTGCTAGAGATGATGTAGAATGGCTCATTTCCTCATTTGATTCTGTTGGGTATTTAGAAACTATGGGGCATTTCCTTGTGTCCGTTGGGGATTCTAGAGGAGATATCATTCCCGCGACCACAGTGGTTTTGGAGGAATGGGGACTTTGGCGGGAAAGAAATGCTGAGTTCGAGAGATCACTTGGTAGAGAATGGCAGGAGCTCAAAGGAAAAAAGTTTCTGGTATGGGATGGAAACCATAGGCTAAAAACATGGTGGAAGAGAATCAAAGATAGTAAGATCTTTCACCTTTTTCACTCTTTTGTTGTAAAGCTTTGTTTTTACAAATGATGATTTTTTTGTGTGTGATAGAGTACTCGGACAATGGTCAATACCATGTTAGTGTTCATTGCCAATTCCTTGAGTTGTCCAGAGCAAAAGAATTAGAGTTGCTTCTTGCACTTGACACTTCCAATGCGTAAGTTTGTTAATTCCGTGTTGACTCTCATTTTTTTGCAAGCAATGCTTGTGTTCAGCTCTTTGTTTTCAATTTTTCTACAGCATTTCTAGGGCACATGTCATGCCAAACATCACTCATGAAGTTTATACGTTTCAAGGATTTGGCATGGCAAATAAAGATTCAATCCTTCAAAAATTGACACCTGATATGAGAGAATGGGCTAGGGTGGAGATGACTGTGGAGGCAAGGTATTACCATGGTGCTGCACCATGGTACAACACTCCATGTGGATTGATATCTCAACTTGTGTGGAAGGTGATACCTACTCTACATGTTGGGTAATTAATGTAAAATTTTATTATGGTTTCAATACAGTGTTCTGTATTAGGATGAGTTCACTGCATTTATGTCCAAAGAAAGAGCAAAGCTAGATGCACTTGGACTAAATGATGTTGAGAAGAAGAAGAGACTGGACAAGGCCACAAAGGTAGAAGAGGAACGGTTGAAAGATAGGGGCTACAAGTACTTGTCAATCGCCAATCCTCTTAATGGTGATGAGTTCTTCAAGTTTCTTTTTAGCATTAAATGGGATGAACCTGGAATGCTAAAGATCACTAGAGATAAGCTCTATTGTTTGACAAACTCTAAAATCACTCCTGAGAGGTATTGAAGCTATTAGTTTCTCATTTTTAATTGTAGTCATTCAATTTTGTTTTTCTATATGATTAAGTGGTATGTTGTTGTTATTGCTTGTAGAAAGAAGATAATTTTGCACCTCATGAGCCTGATTAAGTCTAAGGATCCACAATATTACAAGCTTTTTACAAGTTACATGAAAAAGGAGACTTATTGGGCTCACTTGCATGGGGAGGCTACACTTATGATTGAAAGGATGCAGGTAGAAGTTCCACAACCTCCTAATTCTTTTGACCTATTCTACAAGATGAGCATGAAGAATCATATTTTGCAGGTAGACGTTTGACCATTGTTTTTAAAAGAATATAGACATGTTTTAATTTACACAAGATCAAGTTGAGTGTGCTTTTTGATTGTTATATGTATGTAGGCTTTTATTTATCTAATGGATGCGGTGTAGTCTTCCGACTCTAGTGAGAAGATGCCAGAGCTTGTGTTTTCGGCTAAGTGAGTGATTTACAGGTTTCCATTTTCCACTTGCACTCTTTGCAAAAAAAAAGCATTTCAATTTTTTGTCATGGTTTGGTGACAGTGGGTCATTTTGAGAATGATGAAATTTCATTTTTTGTTTACAAAAAATCCTTAAATTCCATGTGGAAGCCCTGGATATGGGGTGGACAATTTTTTTTTTGGATACATGACATTTATTATGCCATTGCGTTTATATGCTTTTCAAAGTGGATGATGCTCTAAAAATTGTGTAGATGGGTTATGCAATGCGTTGAGGCGCAAGAATTGAATGAAGCCCCATTATTCACTAGATAGTGGATTGATGTACATGATGAGAATACAATGTTCTCTCCCTCTTTGATTGAAAGGAATCTGACAACATGGGAAGCCAAGGTTTTTCCTTGGTGGTTGGATTATCCAGTAGGAGTTATTCCAAAGCAAGAGTTGGAATTACGTAAGAGTAAGTATCTTAACACTAGTGGATTTCTTATTTTGAGAATGTATATGTCTTACTTTAGTACTAATTTATGTGATATTGTGCTATATGGTTGTTGAGTGAAGGGTTTCAAAATGAGAGTGATGAGTACTTGCAGGAGACAGAAGAAGAGTCTCTCCCTCCCGTTTCTCAAGGAGTTACTCAAAACACCATTGAGAGTGGCTCTCAAGGTACTCCACTAGCAAGCAATGTACTCAAGAAGGGTAAAGGGAAAATGGATCCTCCAAGTACATCAAGGAAATCCACTCCTTCTTCAATGCCTCCCATTGTGCTGATGGGGGCTTTTCACAAGCCAAGCTCCCATACCCCTCTTCTCTCGTCCCCACTCCATGAAAACCCCCTCTTAGGGAGGGAGTGATAAAAGGCATTGGAAAAAGTAAGAAAAAAATAAAGTATGATTATGTAAATATATAAGAAAGGTAAAATAGGCCACCTCATGCCTGCGGGGTAGCCCATCCC